>NC_134063.1:3717432-4317432 GCF_965140245.1 Athene noctua | reverse complement strand
AGCTGAGGTGTGGTGGGGAGGCTTCGCTGGAGACGGACTGTCACAAGACAACGTGGCCGGTTGGAGCCGATGGAGGAGGAAAACATCCCAAACGTGTCAGTGCTGGTTTGGGTGGCTGCCGGGGCAGGGCTGGGAGGTGCAGTTCTGGTGACCTCCAGGCATTACAGGTAGGATTTCAGATGTCAGGTCTGGGGGCGCACATACACACGTGTGCGACCAGCACCAGTGTGGGCAGCACACACATGTGCCTCGACCACAGCTGCCAGTGCACACCTGCAAAGCAGCCCCTGCGGGCACAAACCGCATCCCAGCCTGGTCCCAGCTGTGTTTTCTTCCTCTTCCCTCTTCATGGCTGCACTCTGTGGATGTGACTGTGTCTTCTGACTGGGCTGGGAGCAGCCCCAGTCCTGCTGAACCCCTGCCTCTGGTCCAGCCTTTGCTGCTGGAGGGTTCTGGAGGGGAAAATTTGGAGGAAATGGGACTGGAAGACCTTTCTGGTGGTGAGAGCTGAGCATTGGCTGGAGGAGGGGGACCACGGGTAGGTCTTTTACCTCCAGCTCCAGCAGCATCTGGGCATCGCTGGTGCTGTGCTGCCGTGGAAGGGCAGAGGGCTGTGATTTGTCCACCGAGGCACTGTCATGAGGATCATCCAGCCCCCAGGTATTGGTGCTGTCCTTCACCAATCTCTCCCCTAAAACACAGTCCTGACCACTCCCCTCTAGCCCCATACCGTGGTCCCACAGACATGTGGGAAGTGCTGGGACATCTGAAGGAATCCTCACAATCTTCCTCTGACCAGCGCTGGATTTTCAAGCTAGTGGAAAGGAAATGACAGCAGGAGCCTGGGGCAAACGCTGGGGTGTTCACAGCCCTCTGCCCTGGCTGGAAGCTCCTGCCATTTGCCCTCAGTCCAGGTGTGATTTCTTTTTATTCTGTAAAACAGCAGCGCCCAAATGAGCCTGTAAAGCAGTGGCAGCATCTTTAGAGCACTCCAAAAACATCTGAAACATCAGTAAGATGAGTGTGTGGATGAAGAGGAATTCCTCCTGCAAACCCTTAGTGGCGTAGAAGGAGGCGCAGTGGTGGCTGGCAGGGGTGCGGGGCATCCCCCATGGGCTACCTCAGCCCACGCCACCTTCCCTGGGGAGGGCAATAAACTGTGATGCAGGCAAACAGCTCGGTGGTCCAGCAAAGGAGGATGCTCACATCAACTGTAGAGCTGGGAGGCTCCTGCCAAAGTCTAACCTGGGGCTGCCTTTGCCTGGCAAATGTTTGACACCACGCAGAGGGGATGCTGGTGCATCCAGGACATTTCCATCACTCAGACCCAATACAGGCACCAAAAAGAAGACAGAAATAATTCCAAGTAAAGTTGGCCTCTTAAATGTAATTAACCCTGAGCAGATGCTGGCTCGCTCTTAATCCAATTATCTATCAGCAGGCCTAGGCAGTGCTGGGAGGAAAAACACACCGACCTCATCTTGCTGGGAAGTGGGGCTTCAGATTCTTCCAGAATTTGCACCCCCACCCTGCCCCAAATCCAGCAGAGCTCTCTGGAAGCATGAGGTCCATGAGCAGCACAGGTGAGCTCCTTGTCCAAGGGCACGGGCTGCAGCCTCTGGGCACTGGTTGTCGCCTGCCTCCTGCATCACTCAAAGCACTTGGAGTGTGAAGTTTTGTTCTAAAATACTAGAACTTGAAGCTTTATTCCCCAAGGCTGCCACAGTGGTGCCTTCTTGAGTTCTATCGCGCAGGTTCTTAGGGAAAAGCTTGCAGTGCAGCATGTTCATTTTACAGCCACCTTCCCTGCCCAGAGGATTGCAGGGCTTTGCATCCCTGTCGGGATGTGACTCATGGGATGCTACAGCTTTTGGGGTACCCCAGAGGCAGAGCCAGCTGAACCCCTGTGTCCGAGGAAGAGAAACCTCTGGGAAGGTGGTTGAGCAGAGGGAGCTTTGCTCTCCTTGCAACTGCTCTTGTCTGCTTGGCCACCCACCCGCCCGGACCCCCTGTGAGAGGCTGGGGTGGGCTCAAGTGGCGGCTTCCCCAGCAATTAGTGGCCACTCTTGGGACTCGGGTCTCAGCAGCCCCGGCTGGCGGTGAGAAAGTTGATGGAAGAGGAGCCATGTCCGCTCGCTGTGACAACAGTACAAGTATTTCTGGAGGAGCGCCCTTGCCAGAGTAAATTGTTGGCAACCACGCGCTAATTCTCTTTTCATAAACAAAGCGAAGGAGATAAAAGCAGCAGCCTCAGCTGCCTCCGCCTTCTCCCTCCAGCGCAGCGCCTCGCGCCCTTGCACACCCAGTCCCGCATCTGGAGCTCATTGGGGGCAGCTGCTGGGAGGACGGGGATGGGAACCAGCTGAGCCTCCTTCCACGCTGCTGCCAGGTCCAAGCGTGGTCCTCAGGAGGGAGCGTGCAAATGGGGCCCTGCCTGGGTTGGGAAGCTTGGGTCAGATTGATGGTGGCAGTCAAAACATCGAAAAGCAGGGGGGTTTGGTCAACCTGTAAACAGAAAAGTGAGGGGGCCAACATGTAATTTTAATGGGCAAAGTAGCTTCAGAGTTCCTCTTGGCCATTTATCCCTTTCAATCAATAGTGACCAAGCACTGGGAAAATGTGCTGCTTGTTAGATCTTGAGTGTGCCCTGAATTTTGTCCTATCTCTGGCACAAACCTGAGCTGGGCACCACAGGCAGGTTGTTTCCCTTGGGTCTGCAAAGAGGCAGTCATTTTGGGAGCAGGCACCTTGAGCTTTGGCTTTGGGAAGTTGTTATTAAAAAAGCTGATTTGAGCCCCTTTTTGCAGCCAAGGGTCATTGCAGATGGGTTTCTCAATGCAGAAAGATTTTAGCAGGCTGGGGAGAAAAAAAAAAAAACAAACAAAAAACCAACAAAAAACCCACGATGTGGCCACAATGGAAATGTTTGCATTTTCCATTTACAAGAGGAACATTTTCTGTTTTGGGGTTGGAAGTGACTTCTGTTTAAGAAAGTTGAGGACAGCATAGTACAACACAAAAATAAACAGCAAAACAGCTCAGTTCGCTGCAGCCCCAAATGAAGCATTTTGAAATGAATGAAACAGTCCCCTGGCTGGCCCCAAATGAGATCTCAGGCGGTGGGATGGACACTCTGACCGATCCTTGGCTCTTCCAAAGCCTTCCCAGGGCATTTCCTGGTGGATCCTGCCCCTGGTTTCGGGCAGGATTTTGGAGGCTGAGCCTATGGTGCTCATGTGGAGTTACTCTGGATTTGTCAACCCTGTAGAGAAATGGTGTTTTAATCAAGGCTGCGTATAGCAGATGGCAGCTGGGAGCTGTCCCGGTGTGGGAGTGTGGCTGCCCAACCCCAGCTCCCCGAATCGCTCCCGTTCCATCGGCCTTTGCTTTGTGTTTTCCTGACAAACCCTTGCCGGGGTGCTGGTTTTCATTAGCTGGGGGAGGGCGGTTCTTTGCCTTGTTGGCTCTTCCACGTCCGTCCCATCCTTAAGGAAAGCTGAAGGAAATAACTTGAGTCAAGCAAGCATGCTCAGGGAACTCAAAAATGTCCCCCTCTGCAAGAGTCAGATTATAGAGTGGTGTGTCCTGTGTTCCTCTTTGCAATCGGAGACCTGTGGCCCTGCAACTGTGCCTTTATTTGTTTATCTAGATATCCTCTGAAACCAAAGATGTGTTGCGAGCATGGTCTTCATTATAATTTTATTAGTTACATTTCCAGTTACTTGTCTATTACATATTCCCCTTCTAGACCCTCCTCTTGCCTTTTCTTGGGAAAAATAGATGCTGTGCATGCGGGGGGTCACTGCCCAAATCTGCTTTCTTCTGGCAACCTAAGTGTGCAGCTGGAGACCTGGAATCAGCTGCAGGCGGGCTGGCTCTGGCGTGCAGCTCAGCCTTTCCAAAGGATGCTTTGTGAGGGTGCGGCCAGTGTCTGGTAAGACCCAATCCTCCTCTCTCTGGTTTGGGTTGTTATCTCATGCGTGAAGAGCTCCGACTTGTTTTTGCAGTCCCCAAGATACGGGGGTCCTGCCTGCACAGTGGCTATAGCTGAGCCACTGGGCCTGAAGGGACTTGGGGAGCCCATGGGAGCTGCACGTGCTACAGGGGAGGAGCTGGCGAGTTGCTGCTGGAGGTAAATTCTGTCTCACCCATTCCTCAAACCAACTGTGCATCCGCCCATCAGCCCATATTAGGTCCCTGGACCAACATTTGAATGCCCACAGGGAATGACCATGTTTTTGTCTCCTCATGCTAAATGATTTTCAGTCCCTGGCTATTTTTAATTATTTTTTTTTTTTTTTTCTGTGGAGACCCATAGCAGACAACTGAAAAATCACCCTTAATCCACCTGAACTGCTAAATCTCCTGGTAATCCCTCCCCAGCACTGCTCAGATGCTGCTCCCCTACAACAGACCTTCTTGGTACCATTAATCAGTGTCTTTGGCTCCCGGGTGCCTCTTGGTACGTGTCTATGCAGGGAAACCTTCTCATTTATAAAACTTGGGGACCTCCCACAGTTTCCCATTCCCTGTGACCCCGGCGAGGGGGTCAGTGCACAGAGTAAACTGGTTGAGAGGGAAGGTCCTAATATTTATATGGAAAGCCATTAGCAGGCAATATCTTATCTACCTTCTATTTTGAAGTGGAGCCTTGGGGCGATGGCAGGGCTATGGGTAGCATCGGAGCTGCCTCTGAAACACCCTGACATGCTCTGTTTTGCCACCTGCACTTGTGGCTGGGTTATAGCACGTTATTAATGTTGTGGGATGAGAGCAGTGGGTGCAGAAGGATTGCAGAGAGGAAAAAAATTGCTTAGACCCTCACCTGATGAATTTTCAAGCTTGATGAAAGCTCTCAAATCCACCTTGATACCTTCTGGGGTGGTGTGTTTTAGCCAGCTGGTCCCGGTGTAGATTGTGTCCTTCCAGGCCCAGCTGGAGGTCAGAGTGGTCTTTCTTAGTCGTAAAAAGTATAAACCTATGAAACAGCCGTTGTCTTGTGAACTCCCCTGAGCCTTCCCCAGATGTTGAACATAGCTTTGAACGCAGAGGTGGTCAAATCTTGTTTTCTCCAGTGGAAACTGTCTTGGAGAGCCTCTGTGTTGGATGTAATAAAAGGCAGGGAAGAAGTGAAGATGAAAGTGAAGATATAGCGGTGGTGAGATTCCTGCAGGACTTTTGATGTGAGAGGAGAGGTGGTGACTCCCTGGGAAGGCAGGCAGGTCGGACACAGGGGACCAGCAGGTATGTGGGTGCTGGGTAGGTAACTACTGAACTGCAGCACGGTCACAGTCTGCATTTCTTTAGGAAATGTGACAAAAAGCAAACCAGAACCAAACTGAACAGCGAGGCAGTGGGATTCCAAATTTGCTGATGTTTTATTCATGACATCTTCAGCAAAAAGAGCCCTCTGCTCCCGGGCTGCTGTGCAGCTGTGGATATAACTTCACAGTGTCCTTTTTTTTTCAAGTCCATATCCTCATAGGATGCTGGGAGTCCAGGTTGGACTGGGAATGGGAACAGAAGCATAGACATAATGAAACTTGTTGGAAGCAGTGAAGCTATTGGCAGTGGGCAGTTGGCTGATCTCCCTCTGGCAGATTTGTGGCATCATTTAGCATATAAATTCGGGGCACTTTGTAGATGCTGGGGCTGAAGCAGCTGTTGGGACTCCATGAGCCCTAACAAATATCACAGCAATTGCCCTTTAGTTCAAAAGCCATCAGGAATATCCAGGCACAGTCTGGGGGGCTTCAACCACACTTCAACCCCCCTGATATTTGTTGGAGTGACAACACAGCAGGCCATAAGCGATCCAGGAGGTTCCTGGAATGCACTGATGATAACTTCCTTCTCCAAGTGATAGAGGAGCCAACAAGGGGAGGGGCTATGCTGGACCTTGTTCTCACCAACAAGGAGGGGCTGGTGAGGAGTGTGAAACTCAAGGGCAGCCTTGGCTGCAGTGACCATAAAACAGTGGAGTTCAAGAACCTCGGGGCAATGAGGAGGGCTGGACTTCAGGAGAGCAGACTTTGGCCTCTTCAGGGATCTTTTTGGTAGAGTACCATGGGATAAAGCCCTGGAGGGAAGAGGGACCCAAGAAAGCTGGTTAATATTCAAAGATCACCTCCAAGCTCAGGAGTGATGCATCCCAACAAAGAGGAAGTCAGGTAAGAACACCAGGAGGCCTGCAGGGATGAATAAGGAGCTCCTGGACAAGCTCAAACACAAAAAGGAACCCTACAGAGGGTGGAAGCAAGGACAGATAGCCTGGGAGGAATACAGAGAAACTGTCTGAGCAGCCAGGGATCAGGCAAAAGCCCTGACTGATAGAATTAAATCTGTCCAGGGATGTCAAGGACAACAAGAAAAACTTCTATAAATATGTAGGTGATAAAAGGAAGACAAGGGAAAATGTGAACCCTCTGCAAAAGGAAACGGCAGACCTGGTTACCTGGGATATGGAGAAGGCTGAGGTACTTAATGCTTCAGTCTTTACCAGCAAGTGCTTCAGCCACACTGCCCAAGATGCAGAAAGAAAAGGCAGGGACTGGGAGAATGAAGATCCACCCACTGTAGGAGAAGATAAGGTTCAAGGGCATCTAAGGAACCTGAAGGTGCACAAGTCCATGGGACCTGATGAGATGCATTGGTGTGTCCTGAGGGAACTGGTGGATGAAGTGGTTCAGCCACTATCCATCACATTTGAGAAGCTGTGGCAGGCTGGTGAAGTTCCCACTGACTGGCAAAGGGGAAACATAACCTCATTTTTTTAAAAAGGGAAAAAAGGAAGACCTGGGGAACTACAGGCCAGTCAGTCTCACCTCTGTGTCTGGCAAGATCATGGAGCAGATCCTCCTGGAAACTATGCTGGGGCACATGGAAAATAAGGAGGGGATTGGTGACAGCCAACATGGCTTTGCTAAGGTCATGTTGTGCTTGACAAAATTGGTGGCCTTCTATGATAGGGTTAGAGCAATCATGGGTAGGGGAAGAGCAAATGACGTCATGTAGCTGGACTTGTGCAAAGCTTTTGACACTGTTCTGCACAATAGCCTTGTCTCTAAATTGGAGAGAATGGATTTGACAGATGGACCACTCGATGGATAAGGAATTGCTGGATGGTCACACTCAAAGAGCTGCGGTCAGTGGTTCGATGTCCCGGTGGAGAGCAGTGACGAGTGGTGTCCTCGGGGGTCGGGGTTGGGACCGGCGCTGTTTAACATCTTTATCGGTGACATGGACAGTGGGATCGAGGCACCCTCAGCAAGTTCACCGACAACACTGAGCTGTGTGGGGCGGTGACATGCTGGAGGGAAGGGATGTGCCATCTGGAGGGACCTGGACAGGCTGGAGAGGTGGGTCTGTGCAAACCTCATGAAGGATGGCCAAGGCAAAGTCCTTGGCACGAGGATGGCACAAGGCCAAGTGCCATGGGTTGAGGCAATCCCAAGCGCAAATACAGGCTGGATGGAGAACAGCCTGAGAGCAGCCCTGCAGAGGGCTTGTGGGCGTTGGTTGACGAAAAGCTCAACATGACCGGGCAATGTGTTTTCAGCCCCAAAAGCCAACTGTGTCCTGGGCTGCACCCAGAGCAGTGTGGGCAGCAGGCTGAGGGAGGGGATTCTCCACCTCTGCTCTGTTCTGGTGAAATCCCCCCTGCAGTGCTGAGTCCAGCTCTGGGGGCACCAACATCAGAAGGATGGATACGGACCTGCTCAAGCAGGTCCAGAGGAGGCCGTGAAGATGATCAGGGGCTGGAGCCCCTCCCCTGTGAGGACAAGGTGAGAGGGCTGGGATTATTCTCCCCAGAGCCTGGGGAGACCTTATAGCAGCCTCACAGTACTTAAAGGGGCTACAGGAAAGCTGGAGAAGGAGTTTTTACAAGAGCATGTAGTGCTAGGACAAGGGATAATGGCTTTCAACTGAAAGAGATATAAGGAAAAAATTCTTCACTGTGTGGGTGGTGAGACACTGGAACAGGTTGCCCAGAGAGGTTTTAGATGCCCCCTCCCCTGGAATGTTCAAGGCTGGGCTGGACAGGTCTTTAAGCAACCTGGTCTAGTGGAAGGTGTCCTTTCCCATGGCAGGGGGGTTGGAACTAGATGATCTTTAAGGTCCCTTCCAACCCAAACCATTCCATGATTCTACGATTCTATGAAAAGTCTTCAAGAGCAGGTGAAAATGACCTCACCACCTAGTTCTGCAAAGCTGAGAAAAGCCAATTCCCAGAGCCAAGAGTATGGTTGCTCCCTCTTTCCCTGCCTCTCTCCAAGCCCGGCATGGGATGTGTTTGTGTGAGATGAAGGAAATATTTCTAAACCAGAAAACTGCCTGTTGGCACCATTTAGATTGTATGTGCCCTAGGAATGATCACTTTTATAAATCAGGCCCTTCCTCACCCATCAGGGATATTTCTGTGTTCCCATGTAGCTTTTGTTCTATTTAAGTACCCGGGTCTGTCTCTTTGGATTGTTTGCACTAAGATAGATTTCAGAGGTGTTACTATTTGCAGTTGCAGAAATCCTACCCTGACACCATCACATGCTGATTACTAAATGCTGAGAAATGTAGGATCTTGGCTCTTGACCTGGGAAAGACACTGATGATTTCAAGGAATGGGCGGGAGAGGGACAGCTGAGAGGGAGCTGGACACCACATTTTGGGCTGCTACTGAATCAGGGAAGGGACCATAAACTGTCATAGGGAACAGAGTTTTTAGCTGAATTTGGGCATGCTGGAGGCACAGAGCATCTGTGATTCCCAAAGATGATGGGGAAAAAAATAACTTATTTCCTCCCCAGAAGAATGCTGGAGCCTTTCAGTGCTGTGTGTGAACATGGCCTGGGCAAGCAAGGCCATTAGCTCTGGCATCCCCCTGGCATGATTTGGCTCTGGGTGCAGCACAAGCAGTTGGATTTTTTTTCTCTAGAAGGAAATACCATGTTCTTGGAAATACAAACAGTTCACAGCGTTCCTGGATCACTCCCTGCCACTATTCTGGAGGCTGGAGCCTGTGGGGAGCAGCTGTGGGGCTGCCTGGCCTAGGTTCCCAAAGGGGTCGGACTCATGCCAAAGGGTGGGCGGAGCTGTGGTCCCAGCAAATGCACAGGACTGGTGATATAATAGAGCAAAATCACGGGGCAGTCTGGGGAGAGACAGTGGTGATGAGGCTTGGCCCACCCAGGAAGGCAGATGGCTCAGGGGATGCAGGGTTTGGGGTCGGCTGGTATTCAGGGCTGTCTGCCAACCTCACACTCCCGTCCCAGTCTCCCTGCTGACATTAAAGGGCTCTGGATCAGGCATTGCTAAGTTTATTCTTGGTGGCTGCATTTTTCTGCTCTGCTGTTACTGGGCTGTGCCCTCAGGTGGGTCTAGCCTAGAAGATCAGAAACCCATTGCTGGATGCCAACCAGGGCATGTAGTTATACGTTGAGGCACAAACAACATGCTCAGCATCTTAGGACCTGTTGTATCTTTGGAGTTGGGCCCCTCCCATCTCCCTGATCCTCCTCCCTTACCTTGGAAACCCACATGAGAAGTTCAGCAGGGTGAGAATGCCTATTGACATTTCTTTTATGTCTGTCCAGTCAAACAGGCTAAGGGTGATGGAGGGGACCATCGGCAGCCATCGTGTTTGGACAAGACCTCTCCATCCTACCCACTGAAGCTCAGCTGCATGTTTAGGACTACCACTGGATCCATGTTGGTATTTGCCTATTGATGATCATCTCCCAAAACATCTTTGTTCCTGGAAAACCTCAACAAAATATTCTATATGAGATGAGCAGGGAGCAGTTGGAGACCGCAGCTATGAATGCCCAGGGCAGAGCTCCCTGGTGAGTCTTTGCAAAGGAATTCTGCATTCCTCCCACCTATTTGTCCTGCTCTTACTCTTTGCAGCCTGCCCAAAGTGACTGGAGCAGAAGAACGTAGTGTTGTTCCCTTGTAGACTCTGCAGAAGCTTTTCAAAGGAATTGGAGGTATATCGAGATCTTTTTCCAGATATTTTTAATGCAAACATTAAATGCCTTGATACTAGCAGAGATATATTGCTGATGGGGCTGTAAGACATCTGCCCTGTCCTCATGGAGTCTGTCTTTTCTTGGGACAAGGTGTCTGATTAGATAAGGGCTTCCAAGAGCTCACCCCTCAGCTGTAGACCTGGCCTATGGCTTTTCCTCGCATGCTACATATGAATGGGAGACTAAATGGAGCCAGGGCATGGGTCTAAACACCGTCCCATTATCATCTGTACTGCACGCACCTTGGAATGATTTTAGCCCATGTCAAAGAGTGCCCTTCAACCAGCACCTAGACATGGTCCAAGGATGATAGTCCAGGGCAGGGACCATACCCAGCAAAAAGCCTGGATGTGGCTGCAGTTGACTGAGAAGCTGTGGGGATGGGAGTCAAGCTGGGTCACTTGGCTTCAGAGACAGAAACTAGTCTTTGTCCCATTTATTTAGTAATGTAGATTAGTCCAGTGTGCTTGAAAATCCATCACTGTGGACTAACTGTGCTTGGTGACCTTTTTGAAGGTAAATGGTCTCATCTGTTCACCTGCTAGCATGCCTGGGTGAACAGTGCTCGCTCGGTTGGAACAGGGAGCTCAGCCCTTGCATTTTCCTGTGCTCACCTGGGTGAGAGCTCATCATCTGAAGCTCCACTGTCACTGGCTCAGCAAGAGCAGTAACCAGGAAGCTTCTCCGAAACACAGCATTGTCTTCGGATGTAGGGATTACTGAGACTATTCATCACAGAACAATAAATCTCCACGTCAACTGCATTTCATGCTGCCAAGTCTATTACCTGAATGGCCTCTTTGTTCTGTCTGTCCTACAATCTCACATCACCTTCTGGACTAAGTGATCTGTCACCTCGTGTCATGTGTGCCACTTGGAACAATTCTCAATCCACAGCTTTGTGACTGTTTTCACTTGCTAATTTGTTTCACTTACATTAATTACACCTGCTGAGCTTAAGTTCCTTATGGTCCTGGTTTTCATGGGTACAAAAGTCTTGAATTTTCCACCTGCCTGAAGCCTCTTATCTGGTGCTCCAGAATCCTTCAACTCAGGGCTTCCCATGGTGCTGGGAAACTCAGATCCTCTTTCTTCTCTACAGCCTCGAGCAAAATTGCATCTGGGGACATCTGGGCATGCAGGGTGTTCATTTGTGCTGCTGGCTGCAGCCGTGGACCCTCAGCAAGAAAGCCAGCTGACACCTGAACTTCACAACTGCATCCACCCTTGTAGGACAAATTTGTTCTCCTGAGGCTGGGCCATGTTCATGCTACAGAAATCCTTTTGCCACCAAGGAGAGGCCATATCAAACACATATAGATATATGTTTCTTTTCCGGGTTAAGTAAAGGTGGCCCGTCCACCTATGTCAAAATCGGTTGGTTTTGACTCAGTAAAGGTTTAGGCCAATTAAGAGGATCGAATTTCAATTGGCAGATGCGGCTTGTAATGTTGCAGGATTCCCATCCTGCTATCCAACTTGAGACATGAGTGTGTATTACAATCAATTTTGAAATTACATAGAGTGCTTAAAAACATAAGTGATTTTAACAGAACTGAAAGTGTGATTGTTAACTACTTACAAATTTAATTGGTAATTGAGCAAGATTTACTCGCAAAGATATGAAGTATGTCCACCGAGGAGAACAGAGCCATATTAGATAATCTCCTCGCAATTCTCTTTTGTCTGGATTTAGAGATGCCCAGGTCTGCGAGCAGTGAGTAGTTGCCTTCGTACCATTTTCCACGAGAACCCAAGGGAAAGCCCATAAATTTAATCCTGTAGGGAATGGCTGCTTGTCCTGATAACTCCCAAACTGCACCTGGGTCACATTTGGCATAGTGCTAGCTGGCTCATGCCAAAGCTGGGCCATGGACCATTCTGAATAGCAGCCTCTAGGTTAATTAAATCCAGAGCCCTCGTATTGTTTAAGTTGTTAGTATAGGTGTAGCCTGTGTTATGGGGAAAGGGCAAGAAGTCGCAGTTTCTCAAGCGTGGAATTCCTAGGCAGAGCAGTTGAATGGCTGGTACCTTCTCCAACCCAGGTGAGGAGCCGTGAGACCTGAGGCTTCCTGGGTCATCCTGGGGTGAGCAAAACCATGAGTTATGGCCCCCGTTCCTCATGCCATGGTGTATTTTTTTGCTCTCACCTGTGCTGGAGTGCTCCCAAGTCTGCAGGAGGCACTTGGACACACTTCAGGTGACCTCCAGCTCTGTCCCAGGAAGCACACACCTGCGAGTAGAAGACTTAAAAATGTAAAATATTCCACCATGTATTGCCCATTTGCATTCCCCTTGCCCCCGCCAACCACCCCAAACCTGTATTAAAACTCTTTCTGTGAATTTAATTCCAGACCAACAATCCGTATTTACAGCTGAATAGATTTAAGCCCGATAATAGCACGTAACGGCTTCTTAATATCCCAGTCAAGTGCAGCCAAGCTTGGTGCAAGATCAATTCACTCCTGTCGTGGCAAACAACCTTTCCATGTCCACAGACCATGATGTACAATGCCTATGCACCTGGGCTGGAGATGCTCCAAAGCTTGGTCTGCGGTGCTGGACACAGGGGGGATCTTCCAGACAATCTTGTTCAAGTGCTCATCTACTCTGAACCTCATGGTGATCGCTGAAGTCACCGGTCCCAAGAAACACTTTAGCTCAAGATCTGGGAAAGGTGACAAGGAGATGTGGGCTGGTGTAGGGATGGGGAAGCCCGTTAGCTGGCAGAGGGTCTTGCAGATCTGCTGCCTACACCTCCACTCCATGTCAGCTTTGCTTGTCCTTCCCAAACAGAGCTGTCCTCCTGCAACATGAGGGGAAGGAGAAAACATCTCACAAGCAAATCCTGTGGATCGAGACTGGAAAAGGAAGCAGACCAGTGCACGTGCAGAGGTGCTTTCAGTGGTAAGGCATGCTTTAACCACAAGCAACGTCTGGCTCCTTTATTTGACCGTTCCTTGATTTGTCAAAAAGAAATCTGTCCTGCCTTTATTACAGCTTTTATGATTGGGTGATATGTTTGTGGTGGAAGCAACTGGCATGCGCAGCTCAAGACACAGAGGAGCACCTGGAACACGCTGCCAATCCCTCCCTGCGTCTGTGCTCTCCTTTCTTCTCCTCTTTCCTGGTTGTGTCATCCACTCCAGTGCTCACCCTCATGGCGCGCTGTCTCACCAGGACCAAGCCCAGAGGTGAGTTGCAACAGTCCTTTCTTTTTTCGATAGTTATTGGAGGAGGAACCTGGTTCAGGCTGCAAGAGAGAGGCACCAGTTACAGGAGGGAGGGGGTCTGTGGACATCTGTTTTCACCTCAGATTGCAGGGGGGCATTGCTTCCCTCTCTGTTTACTTATGTCTGTCAGTAGTAGAGGTACCACTGATACACAAGGTAAGAGCTGACAGGTGACAAAGCCACCAGCTTTTGGTGGAAATCCTGTTATTTTCGGGGATCTTACAGCTACCTGTAAGACCATGGTGGAGTGCAGGCTGGTGCTGTATAGGATTCCTCATCCTTAGGTGGGCGTTGGCATGCAGTCAAGACTGTTCTCTTAGTCGTGATTACTGCAAAAGCAGCAGGACCTGGGCTTTGGGACACAGACATCCTCAAGATCTTAGAGACCACAGCAAGTGTACAAAGCAGTGGGGTGTTGCAGGCCTGAAGGTCCATGACTATTATCTGGCACAGAGGAGTAGCCAGCAGGATGCCGGGGATAAATCTCTGGTGGTGGTGCTGGAAGTTGGAGGGGTGGTGGTCATGTGGGTGCTAACTCTGCTGAGAAGGCTGGAGCTGCTGTTCACAGGACACAGAAGTAAAACAGACAGTGACAAACGAGGCCATTAATTAGTGCAGATAAGCTGTTCTGAAATGTTCAATGAGGTCATCAGCTGAAAGGAAAGGAAACACATATAGCACCAGCCTGCACACCAGAACGGTTCACTGGTGGCTGTCAGATCCCCCCCAACCCACCCCATATCTCTGTGAGCTCCCCACGCCATATCTCGGTGAGCTCCTCACCCCATATCTCTGTGAGTTCCCCACCCCATATCTCGGCAAGCTTCTCACCCCATATCTCGGCGAGCTTCTCACCCCATATCTCGGTGAGCTCCCCACCCCATATCTCGGCGAGCTTCTCACCCCATATCTCGGTGAGCTCCTCACCCCATATCTCGGTGAGCTCCCCATGCCATATCTTTGTGTGACGCTGACATCAAATCCAGTTTGTGGTTCAAAGCCCCGTTAACCCATTCTTTTGGTTTGTGTCACCTTTTGGGGGATCCCCTTGGGGTCTTTTCCTCATTGTGCCCATGCACGTATTATTCTGGCATTTTGTCCTCCGTGTTTGCAGGCAGCGTTGCCTGTGTCTTGCAGCCCCGTGCAAAGCCCAAAGCCTGCCCCAGTGCTCCTCTCATCCTGCTGATCTGAGCTCAGATGCAGGGGCATCTCTTTGCACGTGACAGAATTTGTGCTGGGGGCCCCTCGGTGGCTCCCTTGCAGGGGTCTGTCACTCTTGGGCACGTTCTGACTTCTCTGTGCCCCCACCCTTTTGGTACCCCTCTGCCCTTATGAAGTTTCTGCCCATCCCAGACATGGCAAAGTGGGGGGACCCCAGCCTGGCCATTTTATATCTGTATTTTTATGATTATATGTTTTTAATCTCTATAGCTTTATAAATATATATCTATAAATATTCACAGCTATACATATATAGAAGAATATATAAAACAGCGTGTCTGTATCTAATTTAAAAAGTCAAAACCTATTTGTACGCTCCTTTACATATACTTCTATATAACGTATACAAGTATAAAATATGCGTTTATATACAATATATGGTATATAAATCTATCTATTTTTATACATGAGTATTTCCCGGTCCAAAGGAAGAGGCCAGCCAATCACAGGGCTGCCTGAGACCACGTGGGTATGATGGCTGCCAGGCAATCACAGAGAAGTATGATGTTTAAAAAAGCGGGCAACCACCTGCCGTACAATGGTGGCGCTGCGTCCTAAAATGGTGGCCAAAACAAAATGGCAGCCCCATGTCGGTAGAGGAGAGGCCCTCCTGGGTAAATCGGAAGGGCGTGGCTGCTCCTGCCAGCCAATCACCACAGAGCACGTGACCAGAAGAGGGGGCGTGGCTTCCAGCCCCTAAGGCAGCTGGGAGGCGGTGGGCGTGGCTTGCGGTGGATGCTGGTGGGCGGGGCACCTGTCACTCCTCCGCCTCTCTGGGGCCTGTGGCGCTGCTGCCGCTCCTCAGGCCCGAGGTCAGGGGCCTCCCGGGAGGGAGCTGGGCGCCGCGCGCCCCGAGGAACCCGCGAACGGCAGCTCGTGGCTCTCTGGGAAACGAGGGGGGCGAAGACGGGGCTGACGATGGTGATGGAGGGCAGCCTGGGCTCTGTGGAAGCGCCTTGCGCACGGCGCTCTAGGGGTGACCTTTCTTTCTGCGGCTGGAGTTAACTGTCCTTCAGCTCTCCGCGCCGTCCCCTGAGCCCCTGGGCGTTCCCCTCTGCCAAACCCTGTACCCAGAGCCCCCTCCCTGCGGGCATCTCTGTGCTCCCATCACTTGTCGTCCTGTCTGTGGTGTTTGCAGGTCCGTTCATGGAGTGCGTGGAGGGGAAGGTCTCCTGCAAGAAACTCCTCATCTTCCTGCTCTTCAGCTTCATCATCGGCTCCTGTTTCTTTGTTTCTCTTCATCAGTTCAGGACTTCTGATCCGGAGCGTTACAATTCCAGTCCCTCTGCACGAAGAGCCCATCCTAGAGATATCGGTGCCCCACCAAAGGGTGAGCACAGGCTGACCATCCTGCTGTGGAAGTGGCCCTTTGGGCACCACTTTAACTTCATAAACTGCTCAAAGGTCTACAAAACCCCGGACTGCCATTTCACCGTCAACCGCAGCTGGTCCCAGAAGGCTGATGCTGTGATTATGCATCACGGGGATGTGTGCAGGGAAAGGGAGAAGCTGGCCCAGGTCCCCAGGTTCTCGTTCCAGCGCTGGATCTGGTTCAACCTGGAGTCCCCAAGTCACTCTCCGAACTTAGGTGCCATGGACAACCTCTTCAACCTGACCATGTCTTACCGGAGAGATTCGGACATCTTCACCCCTTACGGGGAGTTGCAGCTCCTTACCCAGCCCCAGCCCCTCAACATCCCACCCAAGACCAAGCTGGTGGCCTGGGTAGTCAGCAACTGGAAAGCAAACTCTTCCCGGGTAAAGTACTACCAGGAGCTGAAGAAACACATCACTGTGGACGTCTATGGGCGGTATCACTTGCCCCTGCCCCGGGACAAACTCCTTCCCACTATCTCCCAGTACAACTTCTACCTGGCTTTCGAGAACTCACAGCATGAAGACTACATCACCGAGAAGCTCTGGAGGAACGCCTTGTCCTCTGGCACTGTCCCTGTTGTGCTGGGGCCCCCTCGAGAAAACTACGAGCGCTTCTTGCCCCCTGACTCCTTCATCCACGTCGATGACTTTGCCAGCCCTGCGGATATGGCGCAGTACCTGTGGGAGCTGAGCAGGGACGGCGAGGGATACCAGCGCTACTTCCAGTGGCGCAAGTGGATGAAACCCTCAGAGGGACCTGGGTGGGCTGTGCATGTCTGCAGAGCTTGTCACTTCTTGCAGACCACGGCAGCCAGGTACCGGGTTGTGCCCGATCTGTCTGAGTGGTTCGTGTAACTGCTGTTTGCTCAGCTTTCTGCCGTGCTGCAATCTTTTTGTCCTTGCTGGTGGGTTGCAATTTCATGATTAAACTTGATGGAAGTGGAGGGACAAAAGGAGCTTTAAAGCAAACAAGGACAAGGAAGCAATTAGGTGTTTGTATGTCTTTGTCTTGAGAACAGATTGTCAGATAGAGTAGTAGTACATTGTCTTTTTTGTCGATTAGTTACCTGAAAAACTTGTTTGCTGGCTGCAGCTTGGTCTTTGAAGAAGTTCACCTTCAGTCTCCGCAAACAATTCTGAATCAGCTCCACTGGAGCCAAAGCGAGTGGCTAAGAGGGGGAGCTGAAATAACAATACCTAGCATAAAACAGTTTCAAGGACTTGCCACTGTGCAAAGCAGCAGCTTGAAGGGTCGGCCACACCACGAGGCTGCCTGCTGCTGCAGGGGGAACCGCCTGCTCTCCCCTTGCTCTGCCTTGGGCTCTCCCTGGCTGCCTGTGTGGTGCTGCATCAGGATGCTAAATGGGCAGAAACCAACTCAATTTCTTTTTCAAGGCTGTTTTTGGGACAGGTTGGCAAGACAGTGTGTGTTTGAGGAGGGATCTGGCAGCAGCAGCCTGGTCTGGGTAAGGTGTGGGGTGCCAAGGATGCCCCGGAAAGAACTGTAAGTTTTAGTGCCTGCAGCACCCTGTGGCAAGGAGACGCTCAGGACCAGCACGTGATGAGTGACCTCCTCTGTGCCTCGAACACAGCAACTTCTGGCATCGGCTGATGCCTCTAGGCCACGTGTTTAAAAATTAGTGAAGAATTTATTGACCTTCCTGTTGCTGTTCAGGTTGTATCACTGGAAACTCTTTCCTTTTCAGGTTGGGGAGCCCCATTGCATGGAGTTGGCGGACACAGCTGTGCCCTTCCAGGCTCCTTGCCGATACTCCTGGACATTCAGTTTGTTTTCCTGACGGCTGCTGATCCCTGAGCTGAGCCTTTCAAAGGTCTGTCCTGACCCCAGGATGTTTCCATGAGGAAAATCAGCTCAGAGTCCAGCAGTGCATACAGAGATGCAATTGTTTTCTCCATCAGCAGCATTCAACAAACATTTCTAAAGAATTCCCTCTGCATTTTCACTCACAGGCATTTTGTAGGAGAAGGACCATCAGCAAGACCTTGTCTTTAACATTGCGAGTCCCTTATTTTCATTAACAACCTTTGCCACCTTTGTTTTTTCTCTGCTTTGCAGATTGGTTGAATACATTAATCAGCACAAGCCGAAGGACAAATGTTCACTCCAAAACCTGAACCTTTATCCCTCCCATCTTCTTCCTCTTCTCCTACAGTACCTGTCTAGCTAAGACCTTCCTGAGGCTGCTTAGTTTCATGAAGAGCCCTTGCTGGACCTTAGGGAAACCCTTTGGAAATTCAGGTAGAAAAATGTGCCACATTGTCCTTAGCCATGTGCTTGCTGTCTGCTTCAAAAAAGAGCAATAAATTTGTGAGGCATCAATTTTTATTGCCAAACAACTGTTCATGCTTCTGCCTCTGCCTCGTCTGCCTGCAGACACACACATCTCTCCTCCTTTAGCCTGCAACTCCTGGGATCTCATCAACCGACCCAGGTGCTCTTCCCAACTTTAGAGCCAGTTCAGTTCAGAGCAGCTGGAGAAATTTAAGCCTTTAACACTACGGATTGAGCTGATATGGATGTGGATAAGGGATAAATAATATTCTGTGTGTGAGCTCTAGGTACAGGCTCCTTCTGTCAATGGCGGCACCGGGGAGTTGGGATGGATGGTCACTCATTTCACTGCTCCTGCTAGATTTGGAAGATGACACCTGTCCCTGGGCTAAATCCTTCCACCTCGAGACTTCCCTTGGGAAGACTTCAGCTTTGAGCATTACCTTCAAAACCGATAACAAAACAGAGTGGTTGATTAAGCTGAGCAGTGACGGGGCACAAAGTCCAGCTGCTTGGAAAGGGTGTTCCATTTGGAAAACCAATGGCAAATTTCCAGGAGCTAATAGAGACGACCCGTGCTGCGTGCATGAATGCAGCCAAGAGGAGCTTGGGAGCTTGCTCTTGGCTTTAGCCAATGTCACAAAAAGCCTTCCCAGGAAGACGTGTAAAGCCCCATGAACATGTTCAGTTCACCTGCAGTATTTTTCTTTAGCCTGTTTTGAAGGGACGTGCTGCGGGGAAGGGGAGGTCCTGGTGGGTGGCAATGCAGGGTGTGTTGGGGCAGGGCTGATGTCTCCGGGGGTTTAGGTGCCTCCTGCAGCAGTGGGTGACTGCAGATGTGCAGCTCCCTCGGCCATCAGGGTTTCCAGGTGTACAAAGTGGCATTTTGCCTCACTGGGTGCAGAGCAAGTGGCTGTTCATGGGCAGGGAGCCCAGTTTTGGTCTCACTGGAGACTTGGTGATGACGTTTATTGAGATCACTTGATATTTTTGCACCATTGTGCTGGGAAGAGGCTGGATGGGGAAAGACCCTCTGGTGTAGGGCTGGGAAGGGAGATGTCTGCAGGGAAGAGGGGAAGGGGAGAGACTGGACTCAAAACTAATGCCAGGGGTTTGTCAGGGGAGCACCTAAAAGTAATTAAATTTGGAAGTTTTCAGTTGAGGTTAACCTGAAACATGTAAATCATGGAGAAGAGACAGATTGAAACTCAGGGTGGTTTTTAAGAGGAAAGAAATGTCTTTCCAAACTTGTAAGGCTCTCCGATGGAAATGGTGAAGCAAAGCCCCAAGCTAGGGAGGGTTTTTCTCTCAAGTAGAACAAGAAGTATTTCTGCAAATCACAACAATTTCCACGGCTGATGGCAGGGAACTGCCCTGATCTGATGTTGGGGGAGGTTTCGATATGATCCCAAGAATGAGATTAAGAGGTCAAATGCCATCCACCCAAACACTTTTTATTATTAAAAGCAAAGAGTGGTAGCGATAGGATGGAGGGGAAGGAAAAGACAGAAATAAAGTGCCCAGAGTAGAGTTGCAGGAATAGTCACCACCATGGATCCAGCAGCGTTCCCTTGGTCCTCAGTCTCCTGTTCTCTGGTGGTGGGTGCACACACAGCAAAGTTCTCTGTTGCCTTTTAAGTTCATCGTATCAGCTGATTAGCATATCTGCCCACCTTTAGTTTTTCCTCTGTTCCCACAGGTTTTTGCTGACTTCATGCTTCTTAATCCTGCGGATTGTTGCGGGGCAGCAACCTCACCTCTTATCAGTTCATTAGCAATGCCCGGGTGGGTCTGGCCTACACAATAGAGCCACAGAATACCGGGTTTACACGATGGAGCCAGTGATAAACATTTGGTTTCAGCAGTCCATGTCCCCCACTTTGAGGTTTATCTAAGGAGTCTGACAATGCAACTGCAAGGGGGTGGGGGGTGCAGCCTTCCATACCTCCCACTTCCTTGGGGGACATTCCTCAGACTAACCCAAAGGCCACAGCTTGTCCTTGAGGTTTGCACACACACACGAGCAAGGTTTGAGACAATCATTTGCCATTTCAGCCTTTCACAGTGACACACACCTTAGAGCAGGGGCCAGTGTCGAGGTGTCCGTGGCTGTGATATGATCAACAAGGTGCTGGGGTGCCGATGGAGGGGGATGTTGAATGGCAGGAGAGCACCTGAAAGAGCCTTGGGCTCCTTGGCATAGGGGGAGATGGGGACAGGGCTTGACACATCTATTTAGTTGGCATCTTACATTCAGAGAGGGCCAAGTCTCCCAAATTTGGACTATTTACCCTTGTGGAGAACCTCTTTTCCAACTATGGGGAAAGTCGAACATAATTTATCCATCCCTGCTAATGCCTCCTGCTGCTGCAGCCTCTCCAGCTGTGGTTGGGGAGCATTTTGGAAACACCTGCTCCACAAAAGAGCTGCAAGAAATCCCCGTTTTTCTCTTGCCAACCTCCCAAGCTGATTCCCTTTGCTTCCAAGACCTGGAGTCATTTAACATCTATCAAAAAGACACGAGTCCTGTAGGTTTTTGGATTCTTTTAACTGAGGAATGGCAGCTCCAGGATTATCAGCTCTCTCCTTCTGTGCTTGAGCCTGGGGATATTTTGGCAGGTCAAGGCCAGCCAGACTCATCAGCCTCATCCCTCTCCTGGGTCCAAGGGCTATTTGGGGACCTGGGTGAGCCTTGGGGAGAGCAGCAGGGGTCTTGCTGACCCTGAGGCTGGCCAACCCTCAAGGCTGCAGGAGCAAAGGCAAAATAAATACGCAGGGGGCAGATTTATGAATGTTGACCTCGTCCTTACCCAAAATTGTGCTGCAGCCTTTGAGAGGGTGACCAAAATAGGAATTTTAGTTCCACTGAAGTATTCAGGACTGGGCAGACCAGGGGGTGGTAGGAACTTGCACCCAGCCAGGCTTAAGCTATGGTCCTTGAGGAGGGGACATGGGGTCGACAGGACAAAAATACGACATTAAACTTTCTCCTCCTCTAAGCAGTGTCTTGCTGCTGCCGTGGCCTGGGGAAGGGATGCCTGTGGGCGACGTGGAGCCACACACAGGCTGACTTTGTTAGGGGACGGGAAAGCTGACACCGCACTTGGGAAACTGTAAGGGGGGGACTTCATCGAGGGAAACATCTGGATGGCTGCGCTGCGGGGGCCCAGGGCTGGGAGACCACACTGAGAAGTCACAGTCTGGCTTTTCCTGAAACACCAGTGCTGGGGTTTGCAGCCTCCTTGCCCAGGTGTGTCCCCCCCCTCCACACCCCGTTGGAGATAGCAGCATGAGGGGCTGCGTCAGTCCCTCGCAGAAAAGATGTGATGTTTGCCCCCAAATCTCTCATCTCTTCACCCAAAGGTGGTAGGGGGCAGGCTGAAGTGTTCCCAGGTGACACTTGGGCAGAGATGGTCCAAAGAGCAGACAAGGGGAAAACTTCACAGGGGTGTTTCTCCAAGAGGTGAGAAAGAGGCTGCTCCTCATGGGAAACCGGGGAGATAATAATGTTGAAAATGGAGTTTTTGGAGCAGTGTCTGACTTCTGCTCTGCAGAGACACCAGGGCCAGAGGGGAGCCAAGAGGAGAGAGAGAGAGCTTCGGAGAAACACAAATCCTCACCAAGCCCGGCTCAGCAGAGCTTTGCATTTGGGGAAGGGAAGAGAAAAGGCTCAGCTACACCAAAATCCTGAAAACAGCAGCTGGAGCCTTACAAGCTCCAGAGCTCCATCATCACTGGGTTTGTCCTTCTGGATGTGTGAAGGTGCCTGAACCAACCCTGTAAATGCAATTACTTCCAGCTTTCCTGAGCCTACAGGCAGATACTCATCCCCACGCTTTGGAAACCTGCTCCTCATTTTGTCCAGTGAGGCTGGGGAGGGGAACATGAAACTATTAAGACTGTTTTCTCCACATCTGTCCTGCACCACTGAGCTCCCTCCTTCCCTTGTAGCAAAACCCCAGCAGCAGCTGAAGTAACGAGTCTTGTCATCCCGGGCTTCTACATTTTTGGTAGTACTAGCAGAGATACCGAGAGAAAAATCACCATTTATATGGGTTTGTCGGTTGGTTTTTTTAAGACTTGCAAACTTCACGCTCTTGTCTTCACTTCTATTTCACATTTTTTCAGTTTGAAGTGAGGCTGGGTTTATTTTCCCATGGTTTTTCTTACCAGGAGGTAATTTTGAGAAGCTCAGACTAAGTAGTGGGGTCGAGCACTGTCAGCATCCCATTTCCCGCCTGTTACTTTTTCCATTTAAAAAATGAAAAAATAAATACAGAACATCATTTGAGAGCTGGGATTTTTAAGCTGGGGCTCAAAAGCAAGCACCAGCCAGTGAAAATCTCCCAGTTACACTATGAAAACTGGCACTATGCACCTCATCTCCAAGAAATTACACCCAAAATCATCCCCTGCCCCAGACCAGCAGCACGTCCTGGCTTCACACTGTTGCCTGTAACCGTTGGTTTTTTTTTTCTATTTTTTTTTTTTGTTTGCGCTCTTGGAGGAGTCAGATTTTCCAAGCAAGCAGCCCTCTCCAATTTGGTCATTAAAACTTCAGTTTGTCCTTTTTTTTTTTTTTTTTTTGAGAGGCTGGCAGCAGGATTGCAGCTTTTCTTAGTTTCTGGAGTGCACGCGCACACGTACACACATGCACGCATGCGTGCGCACATGCGAAGATTTATGAGTCTCAAAAGATGCTTCATAAAATATTTACAAAGTGGAGCTTCGAGCGTGAATGTTTGACTCGGCCACGAGCCGTCCACGGCTGTCAGGCCTCTGGGTGGCATGAGGGGGGAATATAAACAGACCTTTTTTTCCATTCCCAAAAAAACACTATAAACTTTTGTGGCTCAAAAGCATTTTAGCTTCTTTTTTTTTTTTTTTCCCCCCAGCCCGAGGTGTTCCCTGCTGCCCGGTGCCAAGCCCGGCAGAGCAGCGGGGCGGCTCACTGGCTTTGCTCAAAATGAGGTGTTTTGCAAACAAATACAGGAGCTTGTACCAACTCTCACCACAGACACTAGATAGTTTGTCTTATTTTTCAGTGAAAAAAAATTTTTAAAATCATATTTTTCTGGACCAAGTGGAGCAGGAGTGAGGTGGTGCTATTACAGGACAGAGACGCAGGCTGATGCTCTGCACACTAAATTCCATCATGTGTGTTAAATGGGGGTAATGTGTCTTTAGACAGGGTAATATGGGTTAGTTGGGGGTAGTATGTGTTCAGTGAGGTTAATGCATGTTAACTGGGGGGTAGCCAATGTGGAAATGCACGGTTAAAGGGGTCAACGTCTGTTAAATGGGGTTAATGTGTGCTAAAATGGGGCTTGTCACCTCTGGCTTTTGTCCCCTGTGGAGCTACTGGGAACCAGTAGCAGGAAGAAGGAGCTGGGGTGGGACTGGTGCGTGTGAGGCGGCAGCGTTGGTGCCAAGGCTTCCACTTTCCACAGCTTTGAAACGTGTTTACATCCTGAACTTGGCCAGGCTTTCAAATTGCAAAATTTCACCCAAAACAAAATATTAACCACCATAAACTTCCTAATAAGAAGGGCAACAAAATCCCAGCCAATGCCTGCTGCTGACTTTGAGATGTTTTCCCTATAAAATAAAATATGTCTCTAACCTCAGCACGGCTTCCAGACGAGCAACTGAAACTTTTTTCTGGCTGACCCTATCAAAACCTTGCATTTTCTTTTTTTTTTTTTTTTTTTTTTTTTGATGTCATTTCACCAGAATTGGCATGTCTTTGAGCCAACACAACTGGAATCGCCTTTACAAGAAGGAGGCAAAAATGATTATTTCTGTGGCTAAAGTAGCCAGACCCATGCAGGCAACAACCCAGCCTTGGTAACATCTCAAATCGTTGGTTTGCATAAACACAGTTTTGCAGTAGAAGACATGAAAGAAACAGGGCTGTCTGCAGGTGTGCATGGAGGTTTCTGCAGGAAACCAGAAAATAAAGTCAAGCTCCTGCCATCCTTCAGCCCTCTCTGCTCTCCCAAAACAAAAGCCAAGTTTCCCATTTCCCTGGCCATCTCCATCCCCAGGTTGGGGATATAACAGCACTCCACCATCGCTTACCCATAGGCAGCAGTCAAAGACAATAACCAGAGAGAAATCAATATAATCCCCCTTTTATTTTCACTTTGTTGTGAGTATGTAACAGCATCACACCCGAGTTTATGTTTGTTTAAAAAAAATAATCTCATACTGCATTTTGTTTTTCCCAACGTTCAGAATAAATGGTAAAAATGTAATAAATGTAAACTGCACTTGGCACCATTTGGATCAATAAATAAAATTAAAAAAAAAAAAAAGAGAGAGAGGAAGAACGCGTTACGTAGATGGCACACTATGGTATCTAAATAAATAACATAAGTTACTTCGAATAAATAGAGAGTATCTAAAATATAGATGCATTGCATCAACTTCTGCAGATGGTCGGCCAGACCCGACAATACCAGAAGGGAAATGGGTTTATCTG
Source organism: Athene noctua (assembly GCF_965140245.1). NCBI lineage: Eukaryota > Metazoa > Chordata > Aves > Strigiformes > Strigidae > Athene > Athene noctua. Next base: position 4,292,799 of record NC_134063.1, on the reverse strand, counting down.
GATGGTGCTGAGCGGAGTCGCGGGCTGGACCATGCACTCCCACCCTGTTCCCGCCGACGCGGTGAGACGAGTCTCCCTTTTCTTTTTCTTTTTTTTTTTTTTTTTTTTTTACCCCCTCCTTTTGGGTCTCAAGTTTGAGGCTACGCCTTGTTTAACCAAGAACGAAAACATGTGGTAGCCCTATTTACGCAGGGAAGAAGGCTGAGGTTTCCAACACCGCCAAAAAATAATTTGTCTTAATAAACTGGGAAAATAATTTCTTCCCAGCAAGTTTCTGGTCCTGTTTAAATACGGAACACTCCCTTCGCGAGGGCTTTCATCGAGTGGAAACAATGATGTTAGACCCATTTCCCCCTCACAGATACTGAATCAGGAGAGAAACCATATCAACAAATGGGATCCCAACCGCTGCGAGTGACGGGTGGATCCGAGCCAGAGCCGGAGCTGCGGCGCTTCGGCCGCCTCCTGCACCGGCCGCGTTACACAAACACAGGCGCGGACGTGGATGGATGTGTATAGTAAAACACAATGAAACGTCCCATAACTCATTGTCAGAGAGCTGGGATAACATAACACTCGTATTTTGTGCTGTCACAACCACGAGAATAGTTTTAAACATCTCCTCATGTTTCCCAAACCTCCTGATTTTTCAAACGCTGTGAAACCCCCTCATCTCCCGGGGAGCGATGCCGCTGCAAACAGCAAAGCTGCGGCAGCGGATAGGCAAGCTGCAAAAAAAAAAAAAAACCAACCTAAAAACACCCCCCTGACAGATGTTGCACGCTATTTATTATTATTAACATTAAATAACCCGTGGGATGATGAGGAAGGAGCCAGATGAGATTTTGCTGTAGCTCTGAGCAGGGAATTTTCCATCCTTTTTTGCCCTTTCTGCATTGTAGACATTCTTCCGGACAGCTCCAGCTCCTATTACAGCAGAGAGGGCTGTAGAAATGGAAAGCATTAGGGAAATATCAGCCTTTCTATTGGAACCACATTTCCATGCCCAGGCGGCAGCGAAGCGGCGCAGGACGGCGCGGGTTGAGCAAAGCTCCCGCAGCAGAGCCGGGGGAACTTCGTGCAGAAGACGCGCCCCGAGTGAGACGCACGGAAGAAGACATGCAAGCAAAAGCCATCCTTTGGCCACGGCCACAATGCCCCAGCTAACCCCGAGACTGGGTCTGGGAGTTTTGTGGTCGCAAATCCCCAGCTGCAACCCAGCTGCACCCCAAAAAAAGCAGCAGGCGCAGTGCGGCAGATGTCAGGCGCTTCCCCCTACACCTCTGCGCAGGCCGGTGCTCAGCTGCCAGCAGGGTGAAAAGAAAAAAAAAAGAGGAAAAATAAAGATTAATTGGAGCTATTCACGTTGGTTTGTAACAGACGCATTGAATCGTGGGTTGTTTTTTTTTTTTCCCCCAGCAAGCCTAGTTTTTTGGGGTTGCAAGCTGGATTTGCACTGTGCATGGGTACCCCTGGGGGTGTTTTGCAGCTGGAAGGTATGAGTGGGGCTGGGGTGCCCCAGCACCCTCCGCCTGCTCCCGAACCCCCCACTGCTCCCAGCAAGACCCTGGCGAGAGAAGGGTCCCCTTGGGCTGGGAGACCCGTCAGTCTCTCAGTCTGCAAATCACGGCACTCTAAATCCCTAGATATCGTAGAAAAATTGCCCAAACCAGGGTGCAAACAGCCCCCTGGGGAAACGCAACAGCTCTGACATCTCCCAGCCACCTCCTTGGGCTCAGGGGAACACAACTCCAGGAAGCTCTGCTGCAAATCCCCCTCCCACAGCGCCTGGTCCTGCACTGCTTCTGCAACACCTTACCTTGCTTTATTGCCCTAGTTCCCTTCTTTTATTTTTTTTTTTTTTTTTCACTGGAGGCTTCTGCAACAAAACTAATTTTAGTTTTATAGTAGTGAGAACTGGAAAGCACCCAAGCCCTTGAGAGTGCAGTTATTATTATTAGATTTGGGTGCGTGGTGGTTTTTTTTTTTTAAAGTCTTGAGCGAGCCGCTTATCTGCCGCGAGCACGGCGCGGATCCCGCTGACGGCTGCCCATCTGCTCTCCCCGTCCTGCTCCCACTGCGCTTCCCCTGGCTGCTTATTGTGAGCCACCTTTTTAATCCCCCCCTCCCCAAACCCAGAGGTGCAAACTCTCCCTCATGGTGCTGCAGCACCTTGCGAGGCCGTTTTGGGATCTCCGTGCACCTACAGCGTGGCTCGAGTTTGTCTGCTCTCAGCAGCGTTTGCATCCCCGGGGGCAGGTTTGCCAGCCTTTGCCGGTTCACCAGCACGTGCGATGCCCCACGGACGGGTTTCACACCCCACACGCACAGCTGCCTCCTCCCTTTCCCATCAGCGAGGGGAAAACTCCGTGTTACAGAGTGCAGGCTGCTTTCCCAGGGACGCCGGCTGCGCGGGCAGCCCTGCTGAAGGATGGTGTTTATATTGCTTCACTACGTCCTGGCTCTGCTCAGCCAAGAGCAGTGTTTGGATGAAAAAGCAAGAAAAAAAAAAACCAAACCCACCAGCCTGGCCCTTTGCAGAGGTCGGGAGTGCTGCTGGTCGCCCAGGGGAGATGCAGGGGGGAGAGCTGTCTCCCATTTCAAACCCAGCTGTCTCATCCCTGGGGATGCCAACCTGTGCCCTAAAATTCTGCAGCAGCATCCCCCAGATGCTGTGCTCACCTAGACAAGCTCTTCGTTGTGACCATGATGGGATGGAGGTACATGGGATTTTTTTTTCCCCCCTGTTTTGCTGCACCAAGGAGCTGGGACGCTATTGTGATCTGGGGGTGGCCAGTGGAGCATTTTCCCTCGCATTGGTTAATGCCCAGGACATGACACCAATATTCTCCTTCTGTTTATGATTTGCTTTTTCTGGGAAGAGGGCCAAGGGGAGAAAACCCATCAATCCCAGGCAACAAATATAGCCTGCCCAGAGAATGCAAAAGTCTGCGGTCTCATTTATTTCTCCGCAGAGTAAACACAAATGACACTGCTGTAAATGCGATCCAGAGCCAAACCCCAGGCCTGAGTCCCCTCTCCTGCAGGACTCAGGCCCCGCTGAGGTGATGGGTGATACTCACGTCCCGCGGCCAGGAGAGCTGCTCCGGCTCTCGGGGGATGCCGAACCGAGGATGCTCCTGCCTGCGCTGCAAACCACGGCTTGGCTGGTGGCCTCGTGAGGCTCTGTCACCTCCCTGGCAGGGGCAGATCTCCAGCCCAGCTGCCCGCAGCGGGGGGACAAGGAGGTTAATCCAGTTACTTCAGATTATCATGAGTTTTAAAAAGAAAATCCCAGGGCTGCAGGGAGCGAGGTGATGGCAAAGGGGGCACGAGCGGGCGCGGCGAGCGGAGCCAGAGCCTTTCCCCGAGTGCAAACGACTGTTGGTGCATCTCTGCTCCCAAACATGGGGCTTTGGGGTGCTGAAATCCCCCTGGCAGGGCAGGGACCCCAGCATGGCGATCACAAACCCTGGGAAACCCCTGCACAGGGCAACTATAAACTGCAGGGCTCAGCCCCCGTCCTGGGGCAGCACAGGGCACCTGCAACTGTCTAATGCAGCCCACACCTCCAGTGCAGCCTGTAACACACGCCGTGTGCGCAGCACACCCTCTCCAGGACCACACGCCCCTGGTACCATGCCATACGCAGCAACACCTGCACAACACCCCCTGTGCACAAGCACTACGCCCTGGCATGTGCAGCACAGCCGACATGGAACACCCGGCGCGTGCAGCACAGCCCGCACCCGTCACCTCTGCTGCGTGTGGCACACCCCGTGCAGGGGCCACCTGCTTCACAACACCCCCTCCGCCTGTACGCGTGACACGTAACACAGCCCGCGCACGCCAGGCACCCCGAGTGTCGAACACACCCCGTGCATGTTGCACACCCACTGTCACCCTCCGGGGCGGCTGACAGGGACCCCTGGGCCACCCCCAGAGGGGGACAAGAGCCGCAAGCAGCCGTCACCGCTCCAACAACCGCAGCCTCCGCCGGCACCGACAGCCACATCTCTAGTCCTGTGCGGCGAGCGGGACGGTCACGCCAAAGGACGCACCAGCAGCTCAGTCTCTCCTCCAGCCAGAGGTCTGGGGCCCGTCCCTCTCCCCCTGCCGCAGCCCCCGGTCCCTCTGCCTGGCGGCCAGCGGGGTTTTGGGGCCGGGGCATCGCCTCTCCCGCCCGCTCCTCCCGGGGGGGCCCCGGCCCTTCACACGCAGCCGCACTCCTTGGCCGAGAGCTCGTTGACGGTGTAGTAGCGGTTGTAGGCGTCCAGGAAGGAGACGTCGTCATCGTACGCCAGCGGCCGGCAGCAGGGTCGAGCCCGGACCTTCTCCTTCTTGATCTTCTTTCTGCTCCTCATGCTCTTCAGCGAGAGGTCGTAGCTCCGGACGGCCGCCTCGCAGGTGCCGCTGCAGTAGCGGAAAAGCACCGTCTCATCCGACTCGTAGCCCAGGCCCAGCTCGCTGACGCTCACCTCCAGCTCCTTCAGGGCGCAGGGTTTGTGGCGGGCGCGGGCACGTTTCCTGCGGCTGCCTGCCCGGGGGAAGAGTGGCAGCTCGTGCCCGCCCGAGTTCATGGCCTGGCTGTAGCGCTCCACCAGCGCCGAAATCAGCTGCCGGATCTCCCCCTCTGTGTAGCTCTCCAGTAAGCTGCTGTCTGCAAGAGAAGGGGCGGATGTTAGCGGGTGTCCCCCAGGGTGGTGGATGTCCCAGGGGTGGGTGGCTGTCCCCTGGGATGGAGGTCCCTTGGGGCTGGTGGCTGTCCCCCAGGATGAAGGTCCCCAGGGCTGGTGGCTGTCCCCCAGGATGGAGGTGCCCTGGGGTGGGTGGCTGTCCCCCAGGATGGATGTCCCCAGGGGCAGTGGCTGTCCCCCAGGATGGATGTCCCCAGGGGCGGTGGCTGTCCCCCAGTGCTGGCTCCCAGCTCCCTCTGTGCCTGGTAGCAATTGCAGAATTGCAAAATTCATCCCTGCAACCCAACAACGCGTGGCTGAACCGCAGCATCTCCCAGACACCGTCTCTGAGATGTGCATGAGGTCCCCGAAGCCTTTAAAACCCAAACCCCAAGGCCAGAGATCCCCGTGGTCTCAGGGTGGGTGCAGGGGGGGGGCATGGCCAAGCCACCCCCAGCCCATGGGGGCAGGAAAGCAGCAGGGCAATAAACCCCCCAAATCCTTCCCCCTCTTTCCCTCTTCTGCCTTGTTTTCTTTTTTCCTCCCTACCAGCTCTCCCTTGCCTGGAGCTGTCCCAAGAAGTCCCTTGCACTGCACAACATCAAGTTCATGCTTAAAAGTCAACTGTTTAGGGGGACCCCCCCCCCCCCCCCCAAATTAACTCCTGCCACACTCATGGTTTCCAGATGCCTGCAGCCAGGGAATGGGGCAGCCGTGCTCCTCCGGCACGGCCGGACACTGGCCCCATGGTTGGGATATTGAAAGGAGAAAGCACCTGTAAAGAGCAACCCGGCAGGAATTAAAGATGCCAGTACTGCTCCTTGGTGGCATCACCCCGATGTGCAAAAAAAAAAAAAAAAAAAAAAAAAGCGGAAAAACCACCTGATTCTAATGAAGATGATGCTGCAGAAAAGCTGCGATGGGATTGGGGAAGAAACACCAACAAATTTAATATTTGCACTGTTTCCCTACGGTCTGGGTGCAAGGGCTGGCCCCTAGGCCAGCAGCCAACATACAAAACTGTCCCCGACCACCACTGGCAACATCCAAGTCCCTCTGTCCTAACCCTAAAGCCGGCGTTAGTCCAGCCCAGCACCAGGGGAGGCACAGGAAAGACGAAGGAAAGCCTAATTTGACAGCTTGTCATCGATTTCCAAATTTCAACCCAAAAAAAGAGTTCTTCTGGTTTGGAATCCAAACAAACATGCCAGAGATTTTCAGTACGCTGCCAGCACGAAGGGGCGAGCGGCGCTGCGGGGGAAGCTGCTGCCTCCCCGCAGCGCGGAGCTGTTCCCCCTCATTTTCAGCTCCTGTTTGACATTTTGCATTTGCAAAAATAGTGCAGAAATAAAAAATTAAAAAAAAAAAAAAAAAAGAAAAGCCATTTGGAGCTAAAAAAGCAGCTTTTTTTGCATTCAGATGAGCTGTTTGCATTTGGTTTCCCTACGTGGAGAGCTGACGTGCTCGCACCGAGGTTTGGTGCCCAGTGGCTGCATTTTTGCAGGACCCCTTGCTCACTGCCCCGAGCTCCCCCCCCCCTGCACCCCAAGCTCCTCTTTAAACACTCATAAAGGGGATGCACAGACGTAAGAGAGGGCAGCAGGGAAAGCAAATGGGGAATAAACCCATCAGGCTTTGCTTGCGAGGCGAAAGTGTGCCCCGCTGGGGTTTGGGGGCCAAATCCTGCGGGTGTGGGAGGGACGGTGGCCCCGGGGCAGAGGCGCAGCAGCTTACACTGGGAGAGCAGCGAGCTGTGGCGTTGCAGGGCCCGTGGGGATCTCCGCAGAGCTGCCGGCGGCGAGGAGGAGGAGGAGGAGGAGGAGGAGGAGGAAGAGGAGGAGGATGCCCGTGAGGAAGACGGCGAGGAAGGCAAGGGGCTGTATTTCCGGCTTCCGTTGAACATGTCTCTACAAACTAAAATGGATAACATGGAACTGAGGAGCATCGATGCAATGGCTGCAAACTTCCATACCTTCATCTTAGAGCAAGTCAGAACATTGAAACTCTGCAAAACAGGCAAAACAAATATCCTTATTACGCGGCCTTCGCCCGTGGCCCCCTCTTCCCTCCCCCCATCCCCGTGGCTGACCATCTCCCGTGGCACCACCAGCATCCCCTTGGCTCCAACTCATCCCCTCCACCCTCCCGAGAGTGCTCCAGTGTTGCAATGGGGAAACTGAGGCACAGAGATACGGTACAGCCCACTGCAAAGGGGGAACTGGCCCTGGCAGGCGAGGGTGACTTGGGGCTGGTGGTGGCAATGGGGACAAGGCGGTGTCCTCAGCCAACCCACCCCCAGCAGCACGCAGCCTGCCTGGGCGGCTGGAGATCCACCTCCCCTCGCTCCAGCCAGGCTTCCTCACATCAGGGGCTGACACCCGTGGGCTGCTGTGAGTAAAGGATGGCAAACTTATGCCATGCCACCCTGTGACACCTCTTTGCCCAGCACAGCCCCTCCTTGGGACATGGCGAGCAGCAGACGGAGTCCCCGGCTCCATCGTCCCCTCCATCGCAGAGCCCCAGTGTGGTTTGATGTCCTCGGAGCCCTGTGAGTCTGCCCCTACCGTCCTCTCACCCAGACACTTAAATGGAGCCTGAATCCCTCCCCACCAGCCCAGCGACGCAGCAGCTCCAGCAAAACCAGACAAAATCAAGAAAACCTCAGGAAAAAAAATGAACGGGGCGACTGGACTGTCCCGGCGCGGCTGCAAGGCTTGTGGTGGGACTGGGCGCCTCGGCTGTGCAGATCATCTGGGGTTGCAGCCTAGGAGTTTCTCACAGCATAAAAAAATCCCCGCTGGCATTTCTCTCGCAGGAGAGTTGGGCCCTTACCTTACACCACTCCATTTTTTCCATTCAAGGCAGATTGGATCTGATGGGATTTTACAACTGACCCCGCAGCCGGGCAAGGCAGCGGGGAATTGGGTCCGTGCTCCTGTCAGTGGGCTGTCAGCCATTAAATCCCCATCAAAGACAGGCTCTGGAAAGCAGCACGGACTTGCAGCCGCCTCCTGGCCCCTTTTTTTATTTCAGCTCCTTGCAAACTCCAAACATTTCTCCTTTTTAAATAAATTTTCCATGGGGGGAAAAAAAAAAACAAAACGGAGAGAAGGAAAAAAAAAAGAAAAAACCCCAACCCCAGTTTAGCAATATTTGCCAAGCAGAATTTACCAGGGGAAAAAAAAAAATGTTTATTTTAAAAATGGAACTTGACAGGTTTGCTTTTACTGTTATTGTAGAAAACAACAAGAAGGGCTGTGAATGCTGCCTCATTGCCAGCAAGCCTTTATTTTACAGGATGCAGGTAATTGCACATTAACTAGAAGTAATTATATGCCCCGTAGGTTACAAGATAATTGTAGAACCCAGCCAGAGTCTAAATATTTTCAACTGGGCTATAAACAATGCCAAGCTAGAAAAAGAATAGTTTCGCCTTATAAGGAGGTAAGATCATGAAATCCCGCCAGGATACGAAGCGGCGGAGCTGGCCGAGACACCGCGCCGATAAGCACCGGCAGCGAAACGTGCGTTGGGTGGAGAGTTTGCAGGCGGCGGTGGGGAGCACCCGGAGGGGGACGGTGCTGGTCCCCTCCTGCTGCCGCTTCTCCTCCCGCAGAGCCAAGGTCGAGCCGGTCTCCCCGACCTGCTGGCGCGGGGAGGGTGATGGATGCCGCTGGGTGTGTTTGCATCTACATTCATCATCATAATTAGGTGCCTGGAGTTCAGACTTCTCCTCTGAGATAAGAGCAGGAGCAGGGAACAGGCACCGAGAACGCTCAACCGCCACCAAACGGTTCTTAGCAAGGTGGCAGGGAGATGGTGCTAAATGGTGAAGGACCGAGAAAATCGCAGTTTTTTCTTGGACAGCTTGTAAAATTCGGGGAATGAAGGACCCACGAAGAACAGCAGCCTCAGGTGAAGCAGCTGTGTGGGTTTCGGAGGTGGGGAAGGGACCCCGCTTGCGGTGACGTGTTGGTCGGCAGCGGTTGGCTGTCCAGGAGGACAACTTGCTTCTGGCAGCTGATGTTCAGGCATTTGGGGAGGTGATGGACAATCAGCAAGGGGGTCACACAGGGCCTAGAGCTCAGCCTTCATCGCCACCTCCCGAGCTGCTCCCCCATCCGCCCCCTTTGCCCTGCGCCGGGGAGGGAAGGGCTGCGACGGAGCAAGGCTGCGACACTCGAGCCGTCCACCTGAGGAAGGGCCTCTGCCTTATTGAGAGCCCATAAATTTTTAGGAGAGTGGTTTCAGCCTCACTGCACGTCCTGTGAAAAAGCCTCTTATTTCAGCAGCCAGTAATTTTCGCCCCCACCCACTCGCCAGTGACCTTTCAAAAGACTAAAATCCCAGCTCCAACGTGCAAAACAATAAAATAAAAATAAATAAATAAATAAATAAAATTCCAGGCTTTGCCTTTGGTTTCTCTTGCTTTAAAAAGCCACAGACCGCATGTGCCAACCTGCGGGGAAAGCTGAACTTTGGGGTGGGGGGAAAGGAAAACCACACACACGCACACAGGAATCACCGCCGTGACTCACCCGGGACGATGTTCGAGCTGCGCCCTCCCATCTGTCTGGTTTTCACGTATTTTAAACCCACTCCCAGCAATGATGAATAATCACAAGGGGTTTGACACGTGCTCCCCGGGACCCGCTGCCGCAGGCGTTGCTGCGGGGCTCTCCCGCCGCTCTGTTTAGACACGTGGGGTGCAGCCTCATCTCACATCCCCAGAACACCAAGGGCGCCCGCGCCCCGGGATGCACCCTGAGCTGCCTGGGGGTGGCGATTTGCACGCGAGCGTGCAAAGCATTTGCAAGGAGCTGAAATGAGTGAAGCCAGCAGCCAGCGAGACCCGAGAGAGCTCCAGTGTTGGGCATCTGTGGGGAGGGGGATTCATGGCCCACCCTCCACTCCTCACATGTTTGCAGGCAATGCCAGGCTGCTGTGACAAAGTTGCCTACGGCGATTGCTCAGCATCTGTTGGGACAAGTGTTCACAGAACCAGACTCATAGAATATGGTTTGGGTGGGAAGGGACCTTTAAAGCTCCTCTAGTCCAACCCCCTGCCATGAGCAGGGACATCTTCGACTCCAGCAGGCTGCTCAGAGCCCCGTCCAACCTGGCCTTGAGTGTTTCCAGGGATGGGGCATCGACCACCTCTCTGGGCAACCTGCTCCAGGGTTTCACCACCCTCAGCGTAAAAAATTCTTCCTCATATCTAGTCTGAGTATTGACTTGTCCAAGCCTTGCTCCTGCCGGCACAGCGAGCCTCCAGCAAGGAAACACCAGGATCCTCCCAGCCTGGACCACGCAGTGCCGGGCACGGCTGCTGCTGAGCCTTGCTGCTGCTGCTCTTTGCTCCTCACAGTCTCATCGCAGCTACTCCGCAATGCCAAGGTGCAGCCATCTCCCCGTGCTGCCAGCTCCGGGCTCGGCTCAGCAGGATGGATATCCCCCATTCCCAGGGCCAGGAGGCAGTCCTGCCACTCGGGGTACCCTGCCTGGCACCCACATCTAAAAATCGCCCGTTAAATCCACGCTGGGGTCTTGTCCCTCTTGCTTAAAGTAATTTTGGGAAAAGAAAAGCGCATTGCATGGGTGGGGATGGGCTGGGGGGGAAGGGGTTTGGCTGAAAGGCCAAAGGATGGCCTTGGATGGGGTTTGGCTGCAGGTGGCCAACATACCAGGCTGGGGGGGGGACAAGGCTGCTCCAGCTTTGCTCCCTCTTTCTGGAGGGGATGGAGGAACCCAGCAAACCTGGGGCTTTGGGATGCCACAGCAGCTGAAGGTGCAAAAATATGGCTGTGAGGGTGTGCCAAGGGACTGACGGGGAGCGCAGGGTGCAGGAGGCTCACAGAGAGGTGCAGTACCACCTGGGGACGCCTCCTCTGCCAGCACAAAAATCCTTCTTTTCACAAGGCAAACGGGCAGCCTGCTTGGCTCTTACCATGTGTCACCGGGAGCCAAAACCCATCGAGCCACCACGGCTTTACGAGTCACCCTCTGCCACGGGCTGTGCCCGTGCATTTACCCCAGAACAGACCCACTGCAGCCACCCCACCCGTGGCCCGTGGGTCTGTGCCCCAGGTTTGCTGGGAGGGGGCTTTTGGGCTGAGTCCTGGCAGGGTTTAGGCGCTTGCAGCTACATTACATCCCGGGGAGGGACCCAGGGATCCTCCCTGGCTTGATTAAAGGCCAAAGTTTGTGCTCAGCTTTTCTTCTGGAGGAAGCCCAAAAGCTCCCTATTTTCCTGCATTCTCCTGATAATCCATTAATGCGATCACAACCGTCTAGCCGCGCCGTGCCTGCTGCCAAGCAGGGAACTCAATCTTGCTGGAGAAGACCCTTCCCTGCCACACAGCCCCCACAGCAGCCCCCTTTCACAGGGGCCCAGCTCTAGAACTGCTCCAGCACAAAGCCTTTGCTCCGGCAGCCTCTTCTGCCATCACCTGCCCCACTCTCAACCCCACGGCAGCTGGCTCCTGCCGGGGCTCACTGCTTTCCAGGCAGAAGGAAAACTACTCCGTGCCCTGAAGAATCGGAAATATTAAGGAAAAACAAGAAGTAGCAGCACAGCCAACTCCCCATCGCTTAGTCTGGAGGGAGCAAGTTGATTATCTTGGCTCCCCCTGCCACTGCAGATCCTCCCCAAAACCCCTCTATGAGCTCCTCGTGCCTCTTGTCTTTCTTTCCAAAGGGGATCCAACAAATCCATGCTGCAGCCCTAAATAAACTTTTCCAAGGCTCGATTACCCTCACTGTTCGGCAAAAAAAAAGTCAAATCAATCGAGTCTCATTTCTAGTTGGCGTTTTCTTCACTTCAGCTCCCAAGTGTCAGCGTTTCTGCTGCCTTTTCCTGTAATCAAAAAGCAGCGACTCCTTCCCCGCAGATGCATTACCTTCGCTCACAAAAAACGGAGCATTTTGGGCTTCTTGGACTTCCCTTGGTTCTCACGCACTTGGTTTTTGTCAGAACTGTTTTTTTTTTTTCTAATCCATTTCCAATTTCTCAAGCAGATTCTTAGGGTTTGTTTCCAATATCCACTGACTCCTTAAAGCCTCAATCCCGGAGTCATGAGATGAGGGAGAAAAAAGAAGAGTTTTACTTTTTTTACCCTAAATCCTCCTTGCTGGAGCAGGGAGGAGGAGACGCGAAAACTTTCAGTCTCGACGCTTCAAAGCCCAGAAAGCAGAGAACCCAAAAGACATTATATTATAAGTGTGTCATAAATTTTCAGTCGATTCATGCTTCCGGGCATCGATTCACTATTTTCAAGCGCTCAGCCTCAGCCACGCCACAAGAATGGATGAGGCCACTGAGTGGCCGAGGTTTTTTTGGCAACACAAAACACTTGGAAAGACAAAGACCTTGATGGGACATCAGAGAGCGCTTCCACCTGCCACACACTGTTTATTTTAGTGCCTTAGATGGGAGCCAAGCTGCTTTGAAACCCCGGCTCCTCATGACTCACCCCACAGGAATTAAACAATTTCCATCCAGGCTCACGGTGAAGCAGCTCCAGGGGCTGCTGAAAAGCGGCTCCTCCAGCAGCAGCCTCCAGCTCAACGCCTGGTCCTGCTCGCAGGATGGTCGGCAGGTCCTGAAGGGTGGAGAGACCACCTGGGTAGACTTTCCCCCAAATTTATGGCAAGCTCCTGACCTGCTTTTATGGGAACTGACCCCCCTCAAAGAGCATCAGCGTGGCTGACACCCCCGAGCAGGGCGGATGCTGCGCTCAGGGTACTAGAGCCTACAGTGGGATGGCCAGTGCCCCAGGGTCAAACCAACCCCCAGATGGCAAAACTGGCCCCAAAATGGGGACCACTGAAAGGAAAAAAGCCCCAAACCCTGATCTGAGTTGAACTATTGGATTTTCCTGCTCTTTTGATGGTCAGTGGGTGCATAAAGGAGGGGGAAGAAAGACAATGTCCCCACCTCCAGCCCTGCTCCGGAGGTTGTTCCGAGGACATGGAGTGCCACCACCTCAGTGCAAACGTCCCCTTGGCTGGGGACACGGGGCAGTGGTGCTGGCATCCTCGCCAGCAGCTCCCCCGCCCCAGCACAGCCTCGTGCTTTGAATGCCAAAAGCGATGACGGCCATGGAGCGTCCCACAGCCCCGCAGCACTGGCTTGTCCCTGCGATGCCTTCCTCCCCTCCCCAGCCCTCCTCACTCCCCTGTAAGCAAAACCAGAGCCGAGCGCGGGACACATGGTTCTGCTTTGCCTAAGTGAAAACCAGCCCAACGCGAGAAACTCCAAAGCTCTTCCTGCAGCCTCAGCTTCCCCCGGTCCCCCCCCCCCCCCAAAAGGACCAACCACAAACGAGCCAGACCTTTGTCCCTGGGCTCCCCGCCACAGCCCAGCTCCTCTGGGAAAGCCTTTTGGGGCAACCGCCAAAGCCCCTCCTGGCTGCAGACGCTCGGCAGGGCCCCGGCAAGGAAAAGGCAGTGGCGGAGCCAGTCCTGGACCCACGGGATGGCTGAGAGGGAGAGGGGGCCACGGGTGGGTGGGGGGAGCATCAGTGTTCCCGGCAGCGCAGGGAGCCCCTCGACTGAACACGCCAGCCATCGGCAAGCTGCGCCGTTCCCACGCTGACATGACATTTACATTTGGGCTGAATTACGGCGGGTTTGGTTTACATCTCTCCAAACAGCTGGATAATAATAAAAAAAAACCCAAAAAACAACCCACAACCTCCTCATCGTGATAAAAATAATAAGAAAAATAAGTCTTCAGCAAGTCCGTGTGACAGAGCTGAAGGGTTTGCTAGGGGCACCTGAGGTGCCGCAGGCGATGCTGGGGGGTGATGGTCATGCTGAGCTCCAGCTCGAGGCTGGAGAAGGAAGATTTTGTGGCTTGGCCACAGCTGGGATGCTGCATCTCAACGTGAGCAGCAAGGTTGGGGCACAGCTTTCCAGCCCTGCTGAGCTGAGCCTGGGTAGTTGCCATCAGACGGAGCAGCCCCGCTCTTGGCCCCATCCATATTCCCACCATTTCCCTCATTTCAGACTTTGGGGAGCCAAATCAGTGCAAACGCAGCCAGGCTGAGCACCGGAGATGGCACCAGGAATTTCGGGCACATTAACCCATCCGTGCCATACGCACGGCCCCCATCCCTAGGCACCTCCGGTGATGTGCCTCTCCAAAGGGCATCACCTTCTCCCCATGGGCTGTGGGGCTGGGAGGGAGCAGGCACAGGACCCCCCGCAGCCCCCATGGTGTGGCCAGAGCCCTGTGCCAGGGAGATGCCCCATCCCATGTCCCACGGCACCGATAGGAACTGAGCAAACGCTGCCAGCGAGGGGGTTTGGGAGCTCTTCCAGGAGGGGATGGAGCACAGGGGAGGAAAATCCTGATTTGTGCCACGGCTGGGGGGCACCTTGAAAAGCCATTTTTGTGTGGCAGGGGACAGCATCTTGCTGCCCCGAGCTGGCTCGCACTGGCAGAAACCAAACTCACTGGGATGGAAAAACCCAGCGCCAGTGCCCTGTGCCACGTCTGGCACCGCTGCGGTGCCCCCAGCCCAGAAACCCCGGGGTCACGACCCGCTCGCCTCCCTCCCACCCCCCCAGCACAGGGCCGGCCCCGCTCAGACCCATTTTGGGGCTGGATCCCTCCACGGAGTCCTCGCGAGCCGGATGCCGGGATGGTGCCGGCCGATCTCACCGTCTCCCGTCCCTTCCGTGGGTTTTCTGCTTTCACCATCTGGCGCGTGCCCCGGCACGGCGTGGGGCTGCGGGGAGGCAGGCGGCCCTGCGGGACACATCCACACCCTGGGAGGCAGAGCCGGGGCCTTTGATTCCTTCCCCGGAGGTCCCGCGCGGAATTTCATGTCATTAATTAACAGGGGATACGCAGCAGGCACCCGGCGGGGAGGAATCCCACTGCAGACGTGGACCCGAGCGTGGCAGCGCGACGAATTCTGCCGCGGTGTCCTGCTGGGTCCCCGTGTTGGGATCAGCTCAGCCCTGGCTGGGCTTAGCTGATCCCTGGTGAGGGCAAATAAAGATGCTGCTTTCCCTCCAGCCCCAACTGCCCTCGTCTCCCACCCTGCCGCTCCTGTCCTTGCCGCTCTCTCCGTCGCTCACCGGGGCACGCCGGAGGCAGAAACGCAACTGCAATATAAATCAGCATTAAAAAAAAAAAAAAAAAAAAGCCGTTTAAATGCAGCACGACTCACTGCAGCGTTCACCCTGCCTGGCCAGCTCAGGGACACCCGGGTGGTGCCTGTGTGGAGGTCTGGGGGCACCTGGCTGAGACTTGCACACCCAACCTCCCTCACCCCCTACTTCTGTTAAAAAAAAAAAAAAAAAATCATTGACAACATCCCATTTTGGGAATCTCTATTCCTCTTCACAGCTAAAAACCAGCCAAAGTGTTTAAAAATCCCAGCTGGTTGGACATGGGTGGTGTGGTGCCCAGCTCATGGTTTCCAGCAGGCGCCGGTCCCCAGCCGTGTTCCCACTGACCCTGACAAGGTGTGATTGCTTCACCAAGGTCAGCGAGGCTACAGCAACCCAAAAACCTTTATAAGCTGATTCAGCCAGTTCTAAGCAGCAGCAAGAGCTGCCCTTTATAGTAAGAGATGAGTAAATGGAGATAAAATTACAATAAAACTCTTCAGGATGGTATTGCTCAGCGTGTCAGCTTGTGGCGTGACGCAAAAGAGTGCCGTAACAGGGAGCGAGGTGGGAATAAAAACTGAAAAAAAAAAAAAAAACCAACCCCAATGTTGCAGCCAGATCCCATTTGCTGAAGGGTAGAGAAAATAAAAATATATTGTTTGAAATCCCACCAAACCCAGGACAGTTTCTGCAGGAAATCAGGGATAACTCCATCCAGAAAAAAAAAAATAACCCACAAGCAAGATCCACCCCCTCCCAGTCCTGAGCACCCACGGGTGCTGGTGTGCTGGCTAACAGCAGCCAGCATGGCCCAGCGTGGTTTCTCCAGCCCAGAATTTCCCCCTCGTGCTGAAACCTGAAGTCTGAATGTCAATTAATTTCTTTTTTCAGAGTGACAAACCACCGCCCACCGCCCCCCCCCATGCACTAAATAATCGCACGATGCCAAAAAGGGGTGGTTTGTCGGAGGAAACTAATTACTGTGGCTTGTTTGAACAATCCCAGTGCCTCGGGAAATAGGGTTAAAAGCTTGAATTTTGGCAGTGAGACAGCGCCCAGGCCCCAGATGTGCTTTCCTCTGGGCCGGTTTCGACACTGCTGGTATCTGTGAGCTGCCACGGGTGTGCTGGGGGCAAAATCTCCTTTTTTTCCCGAGAAAGGAAAAGCCCTTGGTGCAAAAGGAGGGGAAAACATGACAGAGGCAGGAGGGCTGCCATAAAATCACCACCTCCTCCCACACAGCGGCTTTGCCCACTTTCACCCTCTCTGTTTTGTAGGGTTTTCCTTCTTTGCATATTTAGCTGGCGCTGTGGCACGCTCAGCCCTCCCAGATCCCCAGGGGATGTCACCGTGCTGCAGCGTGCCTCAGTTTCCCCTTTGCAAAAATGCCCTGGGAGCACAATGGCCCTTGAAGGACTGTGTGTATTATTTCCCCATTTTTCCAGAGCACCTGTGGGAGTAGAGTGGCCACTCTGGCTTTTCCACATGTCTCCGGTGGGCTGACATGGTCCCTTCAGCTCCCACCTTCATAATTCCCATTCTCATCCCCAGAGAAATAAATCCTGCCCAGAAGCAGCATCCCTGCAAGCAGGACAGGCTGAGCCTGAAACGAGCTGTGCTGGGGGCAGGACAGAGGAGTTACAGCCCCCAGGTGTCCTGTGAGGGATGAGCACCCATCTGTGTCCATCAACAGCACCCATCTGTGTCCATCAACGGCACCCATCCATGTCCATCAACAGCACCCATCCACACCCCCAACAGCACGCATCCGTGTCCATCAACAGCACCCATCCACGTCCATCAACAGCACCCATCTGTGTCCATCAACAGCACCCTTCCACGTCCATCAACAGCACGCATCTGTGTCCATCAACAGCACCCATCCACGTCCCTCAACAGCACCCATCCGTGTCCATCAACAGCACCCTTCCACGTCCATCAACAGCACGCATCTGTGTCCATCAACAGCACCCATCCACGTCCCTCAACAGCACCCATCCGTGTCCATCAACAGCACCCATCCACATCCATCAACAGCACCCTTCCACGTCCATCAACAGCACCCTTCCACGTCCATCAACAGCACGCATCCGTGTCCATCAACAGCACCCTTCCACGTCCATCAACAGCACCCATCCGTGTCCATCAACAGCACCCTTCCATGTCCATCAACAGCACCCTTCCACGTCCATCAACAGCACCCATCTGTGTCCATCAACAGCACCCTTCCACGTCCATCAACAGCACCCTTCCATGTCCATCAACAGCACCCTTCCACATCCATCAACAGCACCCATCCACATCCATCAACAGCACCCATCCGTGTCCATCAACAGCACCCTTCCATGTCCATCAACAGCACGCATCCGTGTCCATCAACAGCACCCTTCCACGTCCCTCAACAGCACCCATCCACGTCCCTCAACAGCACCCTTCCATGTCCATCAACAGCACCCTTCCACGTCTCTCAACAGCACCCATCCACGTCCCTCAACAGCACCCTTCCATGTCCATCAACAGCACCCTTCCACGTCCCTCAACAGCACCCTTCCATGTCCATCAACAGCACCCTTCCACGTCCCTCAACAGCACCCATCCACGTCCCTCAACAGCACCCATCCGTGTCCATCAACAGCACCCATCCACCCTGTCAACAGCAGCAGACCACGACGTGCAGGTGATGCTGATGCCACCTGCAGCCCAGCAAAGGGAACCCCGCCATTACCTTCGCTCCCCTTTTCCCTAATATATATTTAATTTCTTTTTGCACAGAAGGAGCCGGCTTGTCAAGGCGCCCGCCAGGGATTACAGCGCTTTGCTAAGGGCAGAGAGACCCGAGAGAGGTTTGCAAATCCAATTTGCACTAAACCCTTCCAGTGGGTTTTGGACGGTGCACAGACTAATATCCCATTAGCGTTTACTGTCCGACTCCAGCAGCAACCACCGACATATTGAACCACTTAGCGCTGCTCCAGAGCGAACAAATGAGAAATTCCTCCCAAGACAGCGACAGCAGTGCATTGGGAATGGAGATTTTGGGTGGAGGAAAGTCAAAACTGGGAGACGCTTGGGATAAAGGGGAGATGATAGGAACAGCTGGAGGGTCTCCAGAAGGCAGTAGGTCAGGGTCACCTGGATCTCTGCACGCGGAGATGCCGATACAGTGGCGCAGCATCCTGCAGACACAGATGTGTCCCCCAAGATTTCCTGGCACTGTGCAGAGAACCCCCCAGGGACCGGAGCCCTTCCACATGGAAGAGCCACGCAGCTTCCAAAAAAGCCAAGTTTTGTCCTCTGATCACACCTGGCTGCGGTGGCACTGCCCTTCCCGTCTGGCTGATGTCTCCCATGACTCCCGTTCAGATCCGAGCTTGGGGATAAGAGACTGGGATCATTTTCCTGCCCCCAGATGACAGCGAGTGCACTCTGTGCTGCCATAAACCGCTATCTGCAATCGGAGTGTGGCCACCCAAACTTGCCTGTGCTCCTGCAGAGGAGCCAGCACCATCAGGGAGGTAAGGGCAGGACATGGGGTGACACAGGCAGTGACAATCTGCCCCTTTTTCCCCCATTTTCCACCTTTCCCAGCCCAGATGCTGCAGTGGTACCTGCTGGCGCTGCTCAGAGCAACAGGAAATTAAAGAAAGCGCTGGTGGAAGGTAACGGCGCGGCGCAGCTGACGGAAGAGCTCCGACAAGAAGATGGATTGTGGTGCATCTCCTCTCCTGCTGCCTGCGGGAGCCGAGCCGGCAGCCCCAGCCAAGCCCTGCGCCCCGCCAGCAGCCCTGTCCTGGCAGGGAGCCCTGGGCTGGCACGCCGATGCCACCTCTCCTCCATCGCCCGCAGCCCACACAGCCTGTCCTGCTGCAGCTTCTGTGCCGGCGTTTGGTGACGGAAAAGATCTCAGATCTGCTCTTGGAGTCAAGTGGGGGCCAGACCTCCCTCTCCTCCCATCACCCCTCCGCAAGTGACGCTTTGCCAGGGCACAGCCGGACATCACCGCCCCTGCGTGTCCCTCTGTCTGTGCTTAGAGGGCTTGTGCCACCCAAATCCTGGCTGGATCCTTCCAGTCTCTCCTCTGCCCTCCCCCGAAGCGCCCTTGGGCTCTAAACAGGCACGGCCCCCACCCCGGTTCGGGGCAGTAGGGCGATGCTGCAGCACCCAGCCTGGCTCGGTGGAGCATCCCTGCCAGCGGCCGCCTCCGGCGTCCTCCTGCCACGTGTGTCGGCTCCGCTGCTGGCACCGTCCCTCCCAGACGGCTCCGTGGAGCTGTTAAGCCTCAAAAATGTGCTCTTAATAAGCCAGCACCACTTAACGAAGACAGCAGCTGCCCTATTAAATCAGGGGCGAGCCTTTCCTCGGGGACATCCTGGCGGGATGGGACTGGTGTCCCCGGGTGGGGATGCAGCACCTGCTCGAGGAGATGAAGATGTTTTGGTTTGTACCCAAGGTTTTGGCCAGTTTTGGTCCTCCTGTGTCACACAAGGGCACGGCATCCCTGCCTGTTGCAGGGAAGGCAGAAGAGAGGAAAAAGCCCAGGGAGAACCCAAAACATGGCTTCAGCACCTTGCTGGGACCATCCCCTGCTCATTCCTCCCAGCACGGCTCTGCTGGTTGCAGCCCAGAGCTGCTCAGGGACCACAACCCCTGGGATGGACTCCACGGGGATGTGGGATTTCGGGTCATTGGCACAGGGACAAGCTGACACTGCTCTGCTCCGGGAGCGCAGCACGAGGCTGCCCGGGGATCCGGCAGCAGGACTGGGGGCTCTGCCCCATTTTATGGTGCCAAAAGGTCCTCGGCCACCAGCTGCCTTCACCATGTCCAACAGCCCCGGTGTTTTATAGGGGAGGGTCAGGGAGCAACAACTGCCAGCAATAAATACACCCCGTGCTCTCAGCCAGCTCCGCCAGGCCACAGCCAAAACCAACATTATTAAAGGCAAAAAAGCCACCACAAGCCGTGCAGAAGCCCGTGGCCTGGTCAGTGATGTGAGTGCTCAGCGCTTTTGCAAACAGCTCTGCCATCACAAGCGAGACCCAGAGATGGCAAAGTCAGGGCAAAAAGTGGTTCTCACCCCAGGACTTGACCAAAATGTGTTTGTTGAGGCCCAGCTGTCCCCGGAGCTCCCGTGGCCTGGAGGCAGCAAGGGTGGTGGGCTGCCAGCCCTCCCCAGCCCCCGGTAATGGCTCTTTGCTCTATCCATCCCCCAAATCCTGGCCTATTTGCTTGATTTAAATAGTCTTTAAAAACCGGCATTCATTTGGTTCCTTCAGGGACGTGGTTTTCTCCCTGGGAAGGACTAGAGGTGGATTACAACTGCCTCACCCTTCTGCTGCAGCCTGGGAAAAAAAACAGGCCAAGATGATACTGAGGGTCTCCCTAAAGCCTGGAGCCCTGTTACAGCAACCCCCCAAGCCCAGACCCTGCTCACAAATTATTCCCTTCCTCAGCACCAGGCATCACCCAGGTGAGCTCACGGATGGGATTTATCACCCTGCCACACAACCAGGTCCCTGTGCTGCAAAAAAGCTGCTGAAATAGAGAAAAATTCAACTCCTGCCTTGGATTATTGCAGCCTAGGAGTGATGCTAAAGGAGGAACTTCCCTTCTTGGGACATCTCCTGCTGCACCAGGGCTGTCAGAGTGAGCGCTGCCTTCCCCCAGCGAGGGCCGGGCAGGGCTGCCCTGCCTCCCTCCCAGCAGCCACCAGCCACCCCCTTCTACCCTGGGTTTGGACAAAGTTCAAAGGAAACCTTTTCTGCTGGAAAAAAAAAAAAAAAAAAAAAAGCGGTTCCATCAAAATCAAAACACTTCATGAAAACCAGTGTTGAGGCAACTGACATTTCTTATTAGGGGACTGACATGCTGGCGACGTGGCCTTTGAACAGCTGCGGGAGGAAATGCTTTTTTGTCGTTGTTTGAGAACAACGCGGTGGCAAATAGATTGTTTCAATTTAGTTCTGTGGATGCTGAGTTACAAAGTGAGCCCGTTTCGGGTTTCGTGACGAAGAAGAAACGGGAACAAAACTGCTTGTGGCATTTCCCTTCCCAGGGTGATCGCAGAGGGGGTTCCTACTCTTGGGATGCTCCTTCACACGAGAGCATCTCTGCACTGTGCCTGGCACAACCAGGAGGGAGCAAGTTTGGGTTTCTCTTCCTCTCCTCCAAGCTTAATGGGGAAAGACTACTCCAAACTGGCCAAATCCCAGAAAAAAATGGGTTGGGGGGGATTTCTCCAGTCCAACCAGCTAATGGTGGAGCTGGAGCAGACGGCTCAGCCTGACCGAGGGGCCGGTCGCCCCATGGCTCCATCGCTGCGGCAGCACTCCAGGGGTGCCAAGTGATACCCGGCACGGTGGGAGCAGAGGGGTGGGAGCAGGGGCTGGTACCTGGGTCCTCACCCCCTCCCTACACACACTGAGCCCTGGGAGCTGCCGGAGCAGGATCACACTCTGCTGCCCTGGGCTTAGCAAGGGTCCTGGAAGTGGGATTGTGCACATGTGCTTTAGCTTAGACCAGCAATGAAATTGCCTGCGGCACCAGGGGAAAAACAAAACCACCCTACACCAGTAAAACACACACCAGTCCTGAGCTGTGCTACTGCACCTCCTACGCCGGGCACCCATACGGGGCCCCTGGACCCTCCCTGCTCTCAGCATCTCCCTCTCTGCTGAGGCCCAGCCCTGCTGGGTACCGTGAGATGCTCTGGAGGCAGGGCCTGACATCAACAGGCAGCTGCCAGCTCTTTGTGACGCCCCAAGTCCACCCCTGCATGGGCACGGCATGGCTCAGCATCACACAGGATGGGGCTCTCCTGGGTGGGCAGCTGCCTGCCCTTGTGCTGGGTGTCACCCCACCATGGCACCCTGTGCCCCGCGGGGACAGCCACCGCGATGCCTGCTCCGGCCACGCCACCCGCTGGCCCGTGTTTAGGGCCACAGGAGAGGTACCTCGACCTCAAAAGGTGAATCTTGCAAATCTCAGATCCTCTCTTGCGGTCCCCCGAAGGTGGAAATCAACCTTAAAAGCACACCGTGCAGTCTGGCATGGCTGCAGGAGAGGAGCCCAACGGCAGCCCTAGGAGGGGCCTTTCCCTGGGAGAGCGGGGCCAGGGCTGAGCCGAGAGCTGTGATTCACATCTGCACCGGGGGAGGGCACCCAGTGCAGCCCCAGCCAGGCCTGCTCCAGCCCCCAGCACCACCCACCCCTCCCTCTGCGCAGGCACCCAGGGGTGCCCACCTCCCAGGGAGAAGGGGCACCGGAGCGGTGCCAGGACCTCCCTGTCCCCCCTCCCCCAGGGCCACGTCCCAGCAGTCTGGACCAGCTCCTCTTATTTACAGCCCAGGGGCTGGATGCCACGAGGCCTGGAAGGTGCTGGGCTCTCCCCTTGCCCTCGCAAATCCTGCGGCTGTGCAGCCCGGGGGGAGCCTGGCCCTGGTGCCCATCCTGCACAGACTGATCGCAGAGTGGGGGGCACAGCCCGGCCTCCCCCGGGGTGCCTGCAGCCGGCAGCGGGATGCGCTGCACCTCCTCTGCTCCTTCCTCCAGGCAAGAGACGAGCTGGACCAGGAGGGAGTGAGCACTTCAAGATCCAGTGCTATTTAAAATTTTGAGATGTAGAAATAGGAAAGTCTCATTTCCCCGGCCCATCCCCGGACCTGCTGGGGCTGGAGGCGCGGGACGAGCCGCTGGTGGCTGTGGGGACGCTGGGGATGCTCCCGCCGAGGCACTGCCGCAGCCCAGCGCAAAGCTCAGGTGCAGCATCGCCAGCTCTGCTTTGTGACCTGGAGCCAGCACCGCAGTGGGGAGATTTGGGTCTGAACCAAAGGCCCAGTTAAAACCAGCAGCTAAAAAATCAAAACCAAGTCCTCAAGCCTCCTAAAGTCCTCCACAGAGAACCCCCCCTTCCCCGCCCGAGCGCTCTGCCCTGCGCCATGCAGCATCTCGGCCGCTTCTGCCATTAAACCCAGAGCGCCCACGAAGAGCAGAGTCCGAATTTGGGATCCACAGATGATCCTGGCTTCAGACCTGCGACTTCAGCACATATCCAGGACCCACACGCTGCCTCCGGCAGCCGTCAGTCCCTTCTCCCGCGGTGATAAACCGTGCCCTCGACCCCGCGCCTAATTGTGGATTGGCTCCCGAAGCAACGATGGGATTTAAATCAGTGCTGGCTACAAGCTACCATATATGTGCAATAAAGACATCTGAGGTCTAGGCTGTTTTTGTAAAGCCTCCGTACAGACCGCAGCAAGAGTGGGAAATTCCCTCCCTCGACGCCGGGGTGAAATTTGCCTCCCAGCCCCTGCAGAGCTCTGGATTTGGTTACCACGGCTCGGCGGCGGCCGAAACCTGGCGGCTGGAGCTGGGAGAAGGTGACGGGGTTGCAGATGCAGACAGAGCCCGGCCGTAGATCCTTCCGTTTCTTAAACTAATATTTAGACAGGACGCCTTTTCCCCCCCCTCCTGTGAACAAACTGCACCCTGAGCCGTCCTGAGCCGTGTTTGTGTTTCTGCGTGGCGGGACGGTCTCCAAGTATGAAGCAAACTCCTCCGGCGGCCGCAAAGGCCGCCCCGACCCCGGGCGGGAGGTGGGCGGCCGGGGGCCGGATCCCGGCTCTCCCCCCTCCTCGCATCCTCCGGGGAAGCCCAAAGGACCCGATTCTGCCCCGTTTGCGGGGCGGCAGCACCCGACCCCACCGCGCTCGGACGGGACGCGCGGCCCCAGGCGGGGGGGGGGGGGGCGGGCGGAATAAAAAGCGGCGAAGCCCGGAGCCGGGACCGGATCCCGCCGGGGGAAAGAGGCTCCGCCGGGATCCCCGGAGCCGCCCCCCCGGCCCCGCACCGCCGGTCGAGGGGCAGGATCCGTCCCGGGAGCGGGCAGGTGCCCGGGCCCCCCCGGGGCTTACCTGGACGCCGGGCCGGTGCGCAGCGCTCAGCGGCGGCTCCGCGCCGGGGCCGGGACACGCGTGGGGCCGGGGGCCGCCATGGGCGAGAGGCGGAGCGGCTCGGCGCGGGTCTGGCACGGCCGGGCTGGGCTCGGCACGGCGCGGCTGGAGCACGGCTCGGCTCGGCTCGGCTCGGCTCGGCGGGGGGGGCTCGGCCACCGCCTCCTCCCCGCGGCGGGGGGCGGGTTTGGAGCCGGCCGGTTCCCCCGCCCCGCCCGGTCCCGCCTCCGCCCGGTCCCGAGCTCCGGTGCCGCTGCCGGTCCCGGGCCCGCCCCGTCCCAGGCCCTCCCGGTGCCGGCCCCGCCGCCGCCCGCGGCTGCCCCGGAGGAGGCACCGGCCGCTTCTCGCAGCGGAGCCGACGGGGCCTGGCCCGGCCCCTCCCCGCCCCGCCCGGGGGCAGCCAGACCCCCCGCTCCTGCCCCGGACCCGCGGTGTCGCCCCCGGAGCCGGTGCCCGAGCCCCGGTCGCGGTGCCCACATCCCCCCTCCCGCCGCACGGTGGTACCCAGCCCCCGGCCGCCGGGCGCATCCCCGCCGCCTTCACCAAGGGCATCATTTAAGTCACCTCTGCAGCCGGTCCCAGCAGGGCGGGCTGTGGCTGTCAGCGGCTTTGCGGAGAAGTAATCTCTAGTTTTGCATCAGGGCTTTTCCCAGTCCGGCTTTGCAGCCCGAGGACACGCCGAGAGCACGGCACGATCTCCCCCCCGCCCCCCCCCCCAGACAGGGGACGGGCTGGGGCACGCGTGGAACGAGTTGTCTGGAGTCGAGGGGTGGTTTTGCGCTTTTCTGTGTCAGAACTAAATAGTTAGATCGGAGTCGCCCACCTTGCACCCGCGGTCGCCTCTCCCCGTGGCCGGTAAAGCCCGGCCCAGGCGGGGCGCAGACTTGAGCCGGGCTGCACGGCTCCCCAGCTCCCAGCCTCTCGGGACGAGTCACCCGCTTTGCCGGAGGTGCCTGAAGTCCTGATCAAAAAAAAAAAAAAAAAAGATGCCTTCAGGTAAACTGAAACTTTGTGGCTTACGTTGGTCAACGTTAAAAACCCCTGGAGCACATCACATCCCCCAAAAAGATTTTTATTATAGTAAGTTCTGCTTTATCGGTTAAAAACTGATGTTCTTCATGTGCAAAGTATTTTTCAGTTGTATCACTCCATCTCATCCCAAAGGTTTATTTTCTCTGGCAACTTCTCGGTTCGCAGAGGAGACAGGACCAGTTTGTTGCTGCCTGGAGGTGTTGGTCTTTCCCAGCCTTGAGGGATCCCCACAACCCGTCCTGGCCACGCAGGCTTGGACAGGGCTGGGGACAATGAGGCACCGGGGTGACAAACATCCCAAGCTCCAAGCTCCTGTCGCCGGCCCTGGCTGCAGTGATGCTCTAATATGGCAAAGTTATTTCTAATAATAAATAAATCCAGGTCAGCCGTACAGAGAGCAATGTCAAGGAATTTAAATCCCACAAGAAACAATTTATAATTTAAGGCAAATCTGGGACTCCGCACGCTCGAAGTGCTGCTGTCTGAGGGAGACAAGACCAGAGGGGTCGTTCTGGCCACCCCAGGGTGGCCCTGGCTGGGGGCGACTGAACCCCTTGGTGGGAGGGGCCATGGCAGCCCCCACAGCTGATGCTTGTGCACCTCGGGGCCTTGGTGCGGCTGCTCGAAAGAGCCAGGGACATCCCTCTGCTTCATCTCTTCCACTTGTCAGCTGTCTCCTAACGGGACAGACACGACCCCAGCCTCATTCATCCCCATAACCTCACCACGGGGCTGGTGGGACTGATTGAAGTATCCCCATTGCTCCCCTGGCTCCTTGCAGGTGGGTAGTGGCAGTCACTTCGGGGATGAACACAGAAAGGCACTTTAGTTTACAAAAAGAAAGGGAATGTATCATCTTTCTTGTAGGCTTCTTTAGAAACAAGATAGTTCTTGCTGCTGTTTGCCCTGACATCATTAGTCTTCAGAGTTAACAGCCAGCTTGTGGGTACAGACAGCCCCTACCTCTCTGTGCTCTCTTGTAGCCTCTTTGCAAGCATCAGCAGATGCTCTAGTCCCAGATTTAGAGCTGGGGGAAGGTTTCTGATATGAGAACCTGGCAATAGGTGCGGACAGACATCGCTGCAAAGCTCGGCTTAATGATCTTTCCATTGTACAGAAACATTTCATTTAAACCCTCCCATCGTACAGAAACATTTCACTTTAAACCCTCCCTTTCTCCAGCTCCCCAAAAGTGGCATCGGGTTTGTTTCGTGGCAGGTTTTAGAAGAAATGTGATCCGTGTTTTCCGTTTGCTCTTGTGTAAGTTGGAGGGGTGCAGGTCGGGGCAGGCGGCGTGTGCCGGCCAGGGTGCCGGGGGAGGCAGGCACGTGCGTCCCAGCTGGGGCACCCCAGGCACCTCGCTGTGGGCTGGAAAGGTTTCAGCTTTCCTGGAAACCATTACAAATTTCACAGAACAAACAAACAAACAAAGATTCCAAATTAGAAGGGGTCCAACTGGAAAACTGCAGAGAGAAATCCTGTTTATACCGATCTTTGTGGAAAAGCACCATGAAGCAAACAACAAGTCAAGCTGATTGACTGACAGGTGGGGAGGTAGCTTGGACGGGGGAGACTTGCTTGGGTTTGGGGCCAGATTAAAGCTAAACTAAACTGTCACTGTCTGCTGGGGATTGCAGGTCTGACCCGGAGCGGAGCAGGAGGAACGTCCCCCCCGACCCCGTGAGATGGTTTGGGGCTGGCCCCAGCCTGCGTGGGAGCCGCTGGCTCTGCCCGCTGCCCCAGGAGGAGAGTGGCGTAGTGCCCGTGCTCTGGGCAACAAGCAGTGAGGGCTGTGAGCACATGAGCCACGCTCGGATTGAATCAACAGAAAGGAAAAAAAAAACCCCAGCGTTCAAAATGGGGTGAGACAGCACCACAGAACACTTCTGGCCATGACACCTGGGGCCGCAGCCATGGCTCTGTATATCTGAGGGGGAGAGAGCCCACCTCTGCCTCCAAAAGTCCTCCGGCCACGGCAGGAGGGGACGGAGCAGCCTGGAGCAGGGAGGAGGGAGCCCAGCCCCAGCAGCGGGGCCAGAACCGAGCGCGGAATACAACCCAGATGTGTCTGCTTTCATCCAGCTGTGCGTCTCCAGGACCCCTCTTGCAGGGCTGGGGCTCGAAAGCATTTTCAGGCCTCCCCCACACATCTCCAGTGCAGATCCGGAGGGATACTGTTGTACAAAGGCCTTCATCTCCTCATCTCAGGACGCTGCCCGATGGCACCAGCGCCAGGGGTGTCGGAGCAGGACGTGGGGTGGGCGCATGTCAGCGTGGTGGCTCGTCCCTGACGCAGCCTGGTGAGCAGAAGGCTGCTCTCACACCGCTGGCAGCTGAGGATGCTCACAACTCACTGCACGCAGCAACTCCTCCTTCAGCAAATCCCGAGCGGTGGCACCCAGGGGCACCCCGGGGTGGCAGGCAGGGAGACTGTGGGTCCCCTCCAGCTCCAGCTGTGCCACCCACCTCGGGGCAGCTTTGGGGCCACTCTGCTGGAGGAGCATGTGGGCTCCCTTGCCTGTGCTAGTCCCAGGGAGAAGGGTGAGCTCTTAAACTTACCTAAACACCGTTAAATACCCTTTGAACACCCTTAAATGTGCAGACGCGAACTGGGGTGGAGGTAGCCTCCCAGTGCTCCCCATCACCCCTGCACTGTGCTGTGCTGCGCTGGTGGCTCGTGCTGGGGATACGCTCACCCCTCGCTTTCACCCCACAGGCTCCTGCGTGGAGGGGATGAAGCCCCCGACTCCTGCCTGCTCGGTCCTTTGTCCTCAGCAGCAGGCAGAGCTGCGGTCAGGCAGCCGTGGACCTGGACCCCTCCATCTCCAGGTGTCTCAGTGCCCAGGCAGCTGCTGGAGGCAGGGCTAACTCGCCCTTAGGCAGACTCACTCACCTTCTGGGCTGGTTCCTGGAGAGGCTGGGAGATTGTGGAGATGGTCCAAACTCCTCAGGGCAAAGCCCTGAGTAACTAAGCGAGGCCCTGCCCTGCACAGGAGTTCGGATCCATCACCTCCAGATGTCCCTTCCGACCTCCACCACCCCACCAGCCCCGGAATGCCCACCCAGTTCAGCAGGTAACTCTGTCGAAGCGTTACCTTAGGATGAAGGATGGGCTACAGGGCACGGCTCTCCGCGCTGCTCACCGGCTGCTTTCTCTACCATGGGTGTTGGGATTTCCTTCACTCCCTCCCCTGCTGCTGCTGCTGTCAGTGTGGACCTGCCACGCCAGTCCCACGGTGAATTGCACACCCAGGGACACCCTCAGAGGGTCTCTCTGCAGGAGCCAGTACCAGGAACGATGCGAGGGCGAGCGGGTGAATACAGCTCATTTGTGCCACCTCTTCTTCCTAAGTGTGGAGGAAGAACAACACTAACGTGCACGCCGGGGCTAACACGATGTTAGCCTGATTGTACTTGCTGGGCTCAGGAACCACCTAAAATCAGTTACTGGCTTTTCCTAAAATTAAAAAAAAATAAAATAAAATTGAGAAGGAGAGGTGAGAACCCTTGCAAGGCCGCAGGAGGCACGCTGAGCTGCTGATCCTGCAGCATCTCCCGTGGCTGTGCCATGTCTCCCTTGGTTGTGGCTCCTCGCTGCACTCCCCATCCAAGCAGAGCTTCGCCCTGTTGGAAATCAGGATGTTGTGTTGCAATGTGAGTGCTGGACATGCTGAAGAGACCAGAAAAAAGAGGCAAAGCTGGTTTGGGGAGGTGTGTAGGTGCCCCTTCTAAAGCAAGCCATGCTGGGACAGACGGGCTAGGCACAGCTGAAGACATTTGCAGAAGCTGCTCTTGGCGTGGGGTGTGCAGGGAGACAACGGCCATAGGACATGGAGAGATCAGAGATCTGGAGAGGAGAGGCTTAGTGCTCCCCGAATGGCTGGTTCATTCCTTCTCTCTTCCTAGTGTTTGTTTTTGCAAGTATTAATATGCTGGGACTGTTTTCCTTAGCGCACATCGGGGTCTGGAGGGTTTCGCTGCGGGTCTGGGATCTGGGTGACCTTGTCCCATGAGGAGATCTTCCCAGGAGGGGTCTACGGAGCCTGGCCCATGGCTGTCACAGACCCCCATGGCCCCAGCAGGAGCTCCAGAGGTGCCCCCACCACAAAGACCACCCGGCCCGAGCCCACAGGGTGCTGCGAGATGGTGGGTCCGGCGGGAAGGCAGCAGCGATGGGTGCTGCCGCGCTTCTCTCTGAAACGAGGAGGGTTCACCTTGATGTGCCTGGCTGCTCTGCAAAGCAGCGTTTCATGACACCCTCCTGCTCCACAGCCCGCAGAATGCAACAGCTGTCCTGCCAAAAACCCAGTAGCTGCTAAACAAACAATTTAATGCAAAACAGTCTCAATGGATCAGGAGCAAACGTGCCCAAGAAAGCGTCGAAGGCATTACAGAGCCACAGCAAAAGCACATGACGTTGCAGAGGCTTTGCAGAGTGCTCAGGAAGCACAGCCTGGTACAATTTGCATCTTTTGTTTTAACTAACATTTTCCTAATGACGTGTGTAATATGGTTAGTGATACATAGCTCCCATCTATCCTGCAGTGTTTACGAAGAACCCAAATGTCACTCTGTCTGCAGTGCCTGCCTGTCCCCACACCTCACCCTGCCGTATCTAACAGGGTTGGTACCAGCACTTTCTGCCTAAAATCGTGGGGCAGTGAAATCCAGACGGTAACTGGGAGCCTCTGGCTCGTGGAGGAGGTTGTGCCTGTCCCTGTGCCACAAACCTTCCCAGCACAGACCCGGGACGCACCGAGCAGGGTTACCCAGAACAGACCTTCATGCAGGAGTGGGGGGAGGCACAGGCAGGAGCAGCACCCAGCCAGTCTGCCCACTGCAAAGGATGGAGGTTTGTGAAAAAGGCAGTAATCCCCCAAAATGAGAGATCTGGCAGAGGAGAGCTGCTGAGTGAGCCTGCTCCCAGGCTTGGGGCCAAAACTGGCTGCTACCAGATCCCACGGGCACCTCACCCTGATCCCACGTGGCACCTAGAGCCTGGCTGGAGAACAGGTACCCAAGACACGACACCTCAGACGTCTTCCTTAGGCAGACATCTTAAAAAAGCCACTAAAGGCCCTGGATCCCACATCATCTGACCCAGGGAGGGATGAGCTGCAGGTGGAGGTTGCTCTAGGCCACCTCTCGCAGCCTCGGTCGCCCCACCGACCCGCTGGCAGATGATGGAGGTCAAAGGTGTGGTCTATAGCAGGAGGAGATGTTGTGAACCACTGGGATGAAGTAAAAAATTGGAAGCAGCCAGAAAATACATGGTACATAATGTCACACACAAAATACTATGAACAAGTGTCCATAAACACTGAGAGGGAAAAATCTAAGCAATTAAGTCATTTTAAATGTCAAATAGCCCATGGACCCCACATTTGGACATGACAGAAGAACAAAAACATAGACATTAAAAATTCCTGAAAACTAACAAAGGAATGATGATTAATTTCTCTCTGTTCCAGGGCAATCACATTATATACACACAAAGGAGTCATAAAAATTCCAGAACGACGGAAGAAAATCTTTACGGAGCTCCACAGATAAAATACAACCGAACTGGAAGGACTGTGCCTGGGGAGGGCTCTTAGATATCGTGCTGGATAAAACACCTTCTGCAGAGGATGTGACTGTAAGATTACACCTGGTAAAAGTGCTGGTGAACATGAATGCCGTGTCCCAGCTTGAGATGGGACAAATCCTTCTTGTTTACAGCGGTGGTTCTCCCATGCTTGCTGCAAACAGCCACAGGCGAGGCGAGCTGGGCATGGCCCCCCTGTAAAACCCAAATGCCAAGGGGAAAAGGAATTGGGGATGCGGATGCATCAGTGGTAGCACAAGCAAGGACGGTGCAGAAGATGGTAGGAAGGAAACAGGTAAAGAGGTCAGCATCCTAGCCCTGCTATGGCCAATTGAAAACCCCTACTGAGCCCTAGGTAGCGGAGCTGAGCATTTAGGAATGCAAGAAAATGAAGGGATAAAGTCAAATAATTTCAGTCCAAGAGGGGGACTTCTTTCTTCATTTAAGATATTCCAAACCAAAACCACAAAGAAAATATCATTAAAAGAGGCCGCAGTGTTGCTCGGTGACTGCTCATTGGCTTTTTGTGGGATGTTTTTCATCAAAACCGGCTGTGTAGTCTGCAAAATTAATTAAGGAGGGTGCTAAGCAGTGCCAGGGGCAGAGGGGGGTTTAGGGGCTGCCCAGTGGGCCACAGATCCCGTATGAGGAGAACGGTCCCTCTGAGAGCAGCAAACACCCACCCTGGATGGTCCCCCGGGACAGGCAGCCACAGAGCAGCAGCAACCCGAGGTCGGGGCCCAGCATGGCAGCGCCGCTGGCTGCGTCCCGAGCTGTCCCGTCCTCGCTGGAGGCTGCAGCCCCGCTCCCAGCCCGCTCGTAATTCACTCTCTGCAGCCCAGAGGGGTGAACCCGGCCGGTGGGGACATCGTTCCCTTCTCCTGATGGGCTGTGAAACTTCAGCATGCTCAGGATACCCAGAGTCCTGTCTGGGAAAAGATATGGAAAAAAAAAATGCGGGATTTGTGGTAAAATGGTGTGAAAGAGCTCGGGAAATGGCAAAATGCATCACAGTAAGAGAGGGGCGAAACAAGAACACGGGGCACACTTGTTGCCCATAGTGCTGGGGACCAGGCACGGCTGCGGAGGTGTCTGCACCCCGGTAGGTCCCTGGGCACCCCGTGTCCCCACCTGGCCCTGGCCGGCGATGGCAGCAGCCTTGCGCCTTCCCCGTCCCAGTCCCCCGACTTCCCGGCCAGGAGAGGTGTGCCGGGCGAGAGCCATGGCAACTCTTACACAGAGTGTCAACAAAAATCAGCAAAATAATGACTTTCTCATTGCAATCTCCAAGGAGGGAAAAAGGCTTCAGGCCAGATCTGCCTGCCATAAAATACGCTTTAAAATTTTTCAGCGATGCTGAAGCAGAGCTAAGGCGAGAGGCTGCTCCAGCTCAGCCACATCCCAGCCTGCCGGGAGTAAGAGCTGGGGGAGCCATGGGCAAGGGCTGCCCAGTGCTCCCGCAGTGCTGGGAGACACGGCACGATGCAGCAGTTGTGCCAGTCCCTGCGCTCGAGCTGCCTCACCTTGGCCACACCAGCCCAAGGAGGGCTGGATCTTGGCCTGGAGAGGTGCGAGAGGGACACCTTGGATGAATCCTATTTTTTCATTTGGCATACATGTTGAAAAACTATTTTCTTTTAAACCCAAATCCAGTGATTTCAAAAAACCCAAATTTTTTTTTAATGGAACAATTCAGCTAGAAGGCAGTTTTCTATTCTGGGTGTGAAATGCTCCTCCTTCACAGGCTGTCAGGGACAGTTCTCCACCTCTTCCACAAGAAAAGGCAACCCTCCCGCCTCGCGGCTCAGCAGGGACTCAATTACACATATGAAGCTGACCCGGCCAAAACGCAGCCCAGAAGAGTTTGACACAAAGTTGGGAACCTGCCAAGAAATTCCTAATTGAAAGTGGTTACTGAAACGTCTATCAGTGGGGTCTCCGCCTGGTGAACCCTCCTCTGTCACTGTGAATTATGAGCATGCTCTGGTTTGAAATGAGGCAGAGTAAATCTAATCATATTTTTATGAGCCCTTTTTCCTCTTGCTTTGGGCACATGCTGTGCAGCAGAAGAGCGGTGGCTTTGCCTTTTTCCATATCTACCTCCTTTCTTTGAGTAAATGTCAGATTATTAACAGATTAAAAATTCGAGTTGCAATAAACCACAGTCCCAAAAGCGAGTTGCAGCCGCGGGCTGGGCAGCGACGGGCAGGCAGGAGGACAGATGTGGTTTCCAGCAGCACGGACTCTTGTCCCTCACTTCTCCCTGTAACACGGGTCTGATGGGACACTTGGAAGGGGCCGGGACACGGAGCTGCTGGGGGTCACCAGCCACGCGGGTCGCTCCTCAGGGGCTGAGCAGGGTTGTTGAGAAGTGAAGCAAGAAGAGAAGTGCCGTTACGTCGCCGGTGCTCCCGTGGGGTCTGTCTCGGTGCCTGGCAGCAGCGTTGCCCCAGACACCTGCATTTCTCCCAGTTCCACCTGAGCTTGGACCACCTCGACCACCGCCGAGCCACAGTGGGCAGCCCCCAGCAATCCCCAGGGGTCTCCAGGACCTTGCCCAGGGCTCCGCTCCGGAGCAGTAATGAGCCACTATAAAGCATCCTGCCTGCTGCTGAGCTATCTCCAAAGAGTTGTTTCACACCTCCTTAGGCGTGAAGGTCACAGACCAGATGTTCCCCATCAGCAGTCAGATCCTAGTACATTTTACACCGGATTTAAGCTCTGTAGTCAAATTGCCCTCGTTTTCTCAGAGGCGAGTGATACTCGTCTTGGAGCTGTATTTGTCTGGGAAGGGAAGGGGAAGAACGCTGATGCACAAGGAGCATGATCCTTGGCATATAGAGCAGACCTGCCTTCCTGAGGACTTTTCCAAAATAATCATGGACAGCCAGAGGTGCCTGGCTCTGGAAGACACTGAGCTGACGGGCCAGCACACCTCAGGGTACTGGGTACCACAAGCAATCTTGTTTCATCGCCCACCCTGGCAGAACAGGGATGCTCAGAGCTTCAGCAGCCCACGCACTGACGAGGACCTGAGCTCTTACAATGCCACAAGAAATGGCCCAGCTGCACGTGGGCTCCTTACTGGAGGTCCCCCACTGGGAACAGTCCTTGTGCCACCAGCCACCCACAGCCACGGGGACTCTGGGGATCTGGTCTTGCAGCTTCATCTCTGGTGCTGGAACCACAGCAAAGCAGAGGCAGAGAGGACGGGTCTGTGACCCATAGGCACATCCAGGGGAGAGGAAGGGCTTTAGATAATATCTCTTTGGACACCAGCAGCCTCAGACCTCAGCCTCATAGACTCACCTGCAGTCATGGGCTTGGGGGTGCGAGTCAACCACCGTGAACCAAAATTGGGTCTGCAACAGGATCAGCGTTGGTGGCACAGGGAGCAGCGTAAGGACATTGTCCTGGCACTGCCCAGGGAAAGCAGAGGAGGGGCCACTCTCACAGACGGATTTATCTAATGCCCTCAATGCTGTCGAACACAATAGCCTAATCTCCACGACGTGTGCTCTCCAAGGAGGACTGTGTTAGTATCACTCTCACCAGCCTAATGGGAAACGTCTCAAAGAACGGCGCCTCCCCCAAGCCTCCCCCAAGACAGTCAAACCAGCCCAGGAGGTGCTTTGGGTCCTGCTTCCTCCCGTTTCCATAGCAATAACCCAAGTCCTGATCAGACAGCCCAGTCACTGACAACGAGACAAACACTAGAGAGGAGGGATCTGTTACAGAATGTGTGAGGAGTTGCTCCAGGACTGTTATCTCCTTGCAAAGAAATCTCATACCAAAGCTGTTGCTTTGTGCTTGCTTGTAAAGAAATGCCAAAGCAAGGAGCTGCTGCCAGTGCCTGACTGACCATTTAGCCATACATAGAAAGAGATGACTGGGCTCCTTTGGGAAAAGTCACATATTTTTTGAGAATCAAAGACTAGGGAGAGGTCCCACTCCCTGGAAACAGTGACCAGGAGCCACGGTGCTGGTGTGTGGCTGGTGGTAGGAGGGAGAGAGCTCGGTTTGGAGCAGAGCTCCTCATGCAGGTCAGGAAAGCATCACAGAAACCTCCTCCAACATTCAGGTCCTGCCACACCACAGACCAAAGAGTTGCCTCCCTCCAGCCAACGCTTCTGCTGCAGAATTGCTTTTGCCAAATGCCTGGGCGACATCCCTTGTGCAGGCAGTCTGTACCACCCTCAGCCCAGCTGAGGTGTTTGGGGAGCTCAGGTTGGGAGCTGCAGGTCCAGAGAGATTCAACAGCCATCCATGTCCTTAGTACACATCCTCGTGGGGACCCTGTGGCTCAGTCCTGGCAGCCTGTCAGGCCACATCCACGCTTCAGCACTAAGAGAGGGTGTTGGGGAACTGGTTCAATTCCTCCTGGCAAAGCAACACGTGAAGGACTCACCTGCCCCTGGGTGCTGGTGGCCGTGCCCAGGAGGGCTCAGCTCAGGAGCACTGCTCACTCCTCCCTCCCTCCCCGTTACATTCCAGCCGGGTATAATCCTTTAAAAGGCACGTAGCTGGTCTCAACGTGCGGCCATCCCGCATTACGGACCTGCTGTGCGGCTCCAGCTCTGGCTGAGGGTTTGCAGCTGGAGCTGCCTGCACAATCAGGCTTTCGACTCTGCTGTCGGTGCTGGGAGAGCTGCTGGGGCAGAGGGGGTTCACTTCAAAGCTGTTCTGCCTCTTATAAAATCCCATGCCACGGAAATGGGGATGCCTGGAATTTACA
This sequence comes from Athene noctua, assembly GCF_965140245.1. NCBI lineage: Eukaryota > Metazoa > Chordata > Aves > Strigiformes > Strigidae > Athene > Athene noctua. Next base: position 4,257,693 of record NC_134063.1, on the reverse strand, counting down.
GATGCCTGGCAGGTCTGCAAATAAAACATTCAGATCAGTTGGCTGGCTTAGGGGTTTTTTTAAGTGTCGATATTACGGTGACATATGGAAGCACCAGCTTAGAGCAGAGCCTTGCACTGCACGTGCTGAGGCAGGTTTTGCCCCAAAGAGCTGTGAAGCAGCTAGAGAGAAGGACCCTGTGCATTGTGTCGGAGGAATAACCCAGGCTTTGAGCTGAACCGAGCCATGTCCTGGCTGTGACACTCAGTGACCTGTGGCACGTCTCTAGCAGCTGAGGTGCAGGCATTTAAAGAACCCTCAAGTGTAAAAAAGCAAAGCTGGGAGATCCTGAGATCCTGCCCGCCCTTAAAAGACACAGGAGCAGGCTGCACTTGTGCTCCAAGTCAACAGCAATGCAAAATACAATGGATTTGCTTAAATCCCCAGCACAGACCACAGCCAAAGCAACCTGCCCCCAGGACAAACACAGCAGGAGCCTGTTATCTCCCTTCCTGAATGTGCCTCTGTTCCCAACAGAGTCTTCCCCCGGGGCCTACAAACCCCAACGTGTGGCCAGCTCTCCGCTTCCCCATCCTGGCACAGGATCCTGGCACACGGGCCAGTCTGTCCTGCTCCTGCTCCTTGCCCTTTGGCCATCCTGCTCCTCGCCCTTTGGCCATCGCTGCTGGCGCCGGGAGATGGTCAGTGGGGCGTGAGGGTTGCTGGTGCTGCAGCAGGGACAGATGAGCATCCATGGGGTCACCTTCAGGGGGCAAAATCTCTCCTGACTGTAGGAAGGTGTCTGGACATAACGTGTTTTAAAATACCATTAAAAAGAACGCACCCAGACAGGCGACTGAACCAACAGGGAAAGCAATTTGCTCCATATTTATACTCCAAAAAAGGGATTTCAGATCCTGCCTTTCCTAGCCCTCTGGGCTGGCATCTACCTCCCTCTCTGCAGAGCATGCTGCTCCTGCCAGACAAGCCCTGCACACCAGCTCCACAGCCAATAAATCTTCTTCTACATTAAACATTGCGGGTCTCAATTAATTAAATGAGCACAACAACCACAGTCCCCTCAGCAATTAGAGAAGTGGCTGAGTAATTAGATGGAATGTTAATTTAATTTCCAGGAGGAGGAAAGAAAAAGAAAGGAAGGAAAAGAAGAAGTCGCAAATGGGATTACATTTGACAAGAGGGAAATTAAAAGTCACTTAATCATAGAGCAATTAAAGTTCCCCAAACTAGCTAGAAAAAAAAAAACCAAACCTGGAAGGACAGGACCACCAGCACAGTTTGTGAAGGATGCTCGCCCAGGTAAAACACCAGCTGAAGGCCCATGTGTACATGGATTTGTATAACACCCACTCTAGCTTAGCCTTGCCTTTCCCCCTTGTTAGGGAAGTGGGAGAAGGCTATTGCCTTGCAAACAACTGCTTCATCCTGGCCATACCTCCAGATAATGCTCTTATCAGCCTTCCTCAGCTAAGTAAGATCAGTCGTCCTCTGCCAGGAGAAGCAGAAATGCAAGGCGAGCAACTCCCCGCAGCCCAGGGGCCGTGCTGCAGGGAAACTGGGGCTGGTGGCCCAGGGCACAGACAGGCAGGGTCACCCCCAGTGCGGGCAGCTCCAGGGCTGGGGGCCACCCCCCATCAGCACCAGACTCTGAGCACGGCATGTGCCCTCCCAGCGGGTTGTCTCATCTCTGCATTTTTTTCCACGTGTTTCTGATTTAAATATTGTTTTCCAACCGTTTGGAGCATCAACAGGTACCAGGTTTCACTCACGGCCATTCTGAGAGACCACGAGCAGTCCCGTGACAAGCAATCGCCCTGAGCCCATCCGAGGGTTTGCTAGAAAGAGTGGAGACTGAAGTGGAAAAATCCCTGGCCTTGGGCATAAGACATAGGCAAGATATTCAGCATCAAATCTGTCAGAGGGCTGACAGCCCCCATGAGGTCTGGCGTCATCAGAGGGGCTGGAGCACCCCAGCCCACCCCTTTCCCTTTCCTGACCTGCCTTTCAGGGCAGCACACCTGAGATACACCTTCCCCAGCCCCTCCACGCTCAGTGAGAAGCAGGGGTGGGTGCCAGGCTCTTGGGTGTGATGAAGCTGCCTGAGTTCAGCTCCCAGAGGCCTCCTGCCTTATCCCAGCCTGCGGCGAGGTTTGGAGATAAAGGTATGTTTGTTTGGTTTAATTAGAGCTGGCGTGGCAGAGCGTCTTGCTGCCAAGGGCTGACAGGCAGATTAATTAATCCGCTCACCGTTGTCACTGGGAGACAGCTCCTCAGCAGTAAAGTGGGGGGAAGCCTGAGGAGAAACAGAGAGCCTCAGCATCGCAGCAAAGCCAGCGAGGAGAGGGGATGGAGAGAGATGTTTCCTCCCTGTTGATGATTTTCTCCTTTTCCCCCCCCCGGGCTCAAATCTCCTCCCACCCGAGTGCCTCCCCAGGGCTCTGGAGCTACGCTGACCTGTGAAAGTCAGGACTCCTTTAGCTACAGAGCTGAAGGACTCGAACCCCCCGCCACAAAACCATTTAGGACTACAGCAGGGGTTTTGCAGAGGGTAAAACAGGGAGTTAATGCCCCTGCAGACCTTTGGGAAGCAGCAGATGGTTTGCTAGCACTAGAAGTCTGATTTTATTACAGAAAGCCATGTGAAATAAAGCAGAGCAGAAGCCTCGTGCGAATGCCGTGCCTCCAGCCGGCGAGCAGCCCGCCAGGCTGCAAACGCCTGTGCTGATTCCAGTACCCACAACTCACTGGCTTTTAATTACGATGTGGTGCATTCACAGCAATCCAGGAGGAAAAGAAACTATTTTCCACCAAACAGCTGTCTGAAACGCTGTTCGAAGGCTGGAAGCAATCACAGCAGGCAGTGAATGGAGGTGTAACAGCAGCTCGGAGCACTGGACTGTCACTCAGGGTGGAGTTGGATGTTCCCAGCTCTGCCAGCATGTCTCCTGCATGGGGCCGGCTGCTTCCCATCTCCAGCAGCCTGTCCTGCATGCCGATGGAGCAGGTGTGCAGGCAGGGAGGATCATGGCTGCAGCAGGTACAGGCTTGCTCAGGAGAAAAGAGCAGTAGGAGAGCTGGGACTGAGTCCTTGGGAAGGCTCAGGATGAACAGTTGTGGTCACTCGTGCTCAGGAAAAATATCGGGGAAACTGGGATGGATGAAGAAGAACTTGGAGTCAGAAGAAATAGTGTGTCCAGCTTGCAGGCAAGGACTATAGGAGCTGGACTTTTTAGCCTGGAAATCAAGGACTGAGGAGGTAGGATGGAGTGATGTAAACACCCTTGCAGGCCGGGGAGACTGTGGAGAGAGAGGGGCACGATTTAGGCTGAAGATGAACCTTTTCTCTGGTGTAGATGAGCACTACTTGGCTGTGTATATACCCGGAGGATGGCTCCCAGTCTCTAGGGAGATAGAAACAGCTTTGCTAGGCAAAAGCCTAGCTGCTTTGGGGTAAGGCCATGTGATATATGAACTCCAGACACAGGCCATTTCCCCTCCACGTGTTCCTCTGCACGTCCCCAACATGCTCCCCACAGCAGTACCTGCACCCAGGCTGTTCCACTGCAGAGAGTATTCCCCAGCTTCACTCAGCCTTTCTCTTGGCCTCTGGCAGAGTGTTGTCCCAGTCTGGATGGAAAAAAAAACAGGTTTAGGAAGATAGAAGAACAGCAACTCCAGCAAGCCCTGCTGCATCCCCCTTCTCCGGATCACATCCCCAACTCCCCTCCCCGTCCCTCATCATCATCCAGCCTCCTTTGGCTCCCCAGATCTCTCCCTGCAGACCCCTTCCCCACCCCAGCATGCTGGGGACATCAGAGACAGATCTCTGCCCCTCCAGGCCTCCTATCCCCCACACCTGGGTCCACAATCCTGCCTGGGCTTGGTGTTAACCCCCACCATGTCATAGGGGCATCAGGAAAGCTCACGGGGAGCGTCTCTGGAGGGGGGAATTGTTTTATATACACTGCAGTCACTCCCAACATGTGGCTTTGCTGGGTGCTGCCCACTTTTAAAGCACACAAACTGATGGAGAACAAGCACCAACACAGTGCCAGGCATGAGACAGCCAGTATATACTCTTAAAAGAGTAAATGAGTGTGAAAGCCATGTCTCCTGCTAAGGTATGAAGGTCTGGCCTTTGTCGGCGAGGCCGTGCTGCCGGAGGGGGGGCTTGGGTGGGCGCCAGGCTGGGCTGCTCCACCTGGCTACGTGCAGGCGAGGGGCCAGGCCCTGTCCTGCATCCCTCAGCGATGCCCTGCCTTCCTTCCCCACCATCCCCAGCAACCTCGCAGGGGAAGGGCAGAGATGAGAAACTCGCTGCCTGCTCCACCAGAAGGCTCAGAGATCCCCCAGCAGATCTGCCCGGATCATAACAATCCAGAAAAAGAGCGAAGAGGACTTTTGCCTAGCAGAAAGGTGTCCTCACTTTGCAAAACAGAGACGCTTCACTTCCCCAGTTCCCCATGTCTCCTCAGGCAGCTCCCGTGTCACCCCAGCTCACCCAGAGCAGGACGCTGTAAAAATTAAGCATTCGCTCCAAGTCTGTCCCCTTTTCTGTGAGCCCCCGGCGGTAACGCACATGATCTGCTGCTCCTGGGGTTTTGCAGAGGTTGCATAAGCCCTGCGTGCCTCGGGGATGCTGCTGCCCTTTAGTGTTTATTTGCTTAGCAGTAATTATAGTGGCGTAATTATAATCAGCACTCGTTTACATAAAGAATCACTTTGCTCAGCTTCTGGGCCTCCCTGCTCTTTGAGCCATGTGCCAAGACAAACCTTGGGAGTGCAAAAATTAACATGACACTAGGTCCAGGGAAATGGAAAATAGGAGAGAAAGAGGGTGAGGGCCTCCCCCCCCAGCCAGCTTGGCCCACGTTCCCCTCTGGATGGGAAAGCTAGGAGCGCTGTGGTGTTTACATGCACTGTCAAGGGGAATGGTGCAGCTACACCGCACCTTTTAGTTGTGAATTAACAGCCAGCCAGCTCCATCCCAGCAATTAATGGGTTTGTACAGACCAGCAGGAGCATTGCTGTTGTGCTTGCTCCTTGCTACCTATAAAAACCAAACATGTTTATGCGGGATCAAGCATAAGGATGAGTCAAAACTCACCTTTTTGAGTGCGTGCAGCATCTAGAGACGTCAACTTAGGACAGGTTAAAAAAAAAAAAAAAGTCCAGAGACACAAGCTCATCCTGAGTTTTCTTCCTTCCCTGCAGCAAGCTGACTTGGCTTTACTCCTGAGAAATCAAAGAAAAGTCTGTAAGTATTAGATTGATTTTCAAAACAGGTCCCATCTGAGCTTTTTAAATAAGACCCAGGTTTTCAAGTAAGCTCAGTACCGGGCTGCCGAAGACAGCAGCAAGGGAAAAAAACTTTTCATCCACAAAAACTGTGGATGAAAATATTTGCATTTTCTTCCTCTGTGCTTTCAAGGCTTGGTTAAAGAAAAAAAAAAAAAAAGCTCATTTGAGAAAACAGCTTCTCTGAATATTTAAGGGAAAAAAAAGTAATCCAAAAGTTGGCTGATCTATTCCAAAACTCAATAGGTGAGAATAAAGGCGGTAACTAAAAAAAATTTCTTTTTTAAAATCAGGTGCTTTGATAAGCATTTGGGGAGCTCCTGTTGAAAAGCAGCTGTATTTGGAGGGTTTATACTGCTGCTACACTGACACTCATCCTAGTCAATTCTTGCCCTCACTTCTTCAGATAAAAAACTAATCTGAGGTTTTTGGCAGATCTATGAAAGTTAGGAGCACGTGGACACCAGGGATGGATGGTGTGGCATCAACACATCTGCACATTGTCATGTGCTGGGAGAGGAGCATCCACTTCCCCAGCAGAGCCAGACTCTCCTGCAGCCCTGGCCGTGTCTCTTGGCTGTTTTTCTGGACAAGATTGCATGAGTCCAGACATTGCATGTGCTGGGGCTACACTGGTCAAAATCAAAAAGCATTTATTCCCTCTGCCAGGCTCCAAGTGTAGTCTGAGCCTGCTTGTCCTGGAGAGCATGCTGCCCTGTTCTGCCTGGAGACAGACTATCCCAGAGTTTTGTCTGTGCTAAGAATTATTATTCCTGGGGAGGGTCAAAGCCCACTTCTTCAGTCCTCTCGCTTCTTCCCCTTCTCCAGGATTCCCAGATTTTTTAAGTGTTTCCCCAGTGCTAACTGCAAATTACTTGCGCCACTTAGAGAACGCACACCCCTTCCAGCATCACCCCCTCGCCCTGCAGCCCTGCTCAGGCACAGAGTAGGTGAGAGGCTGAAAAAGGCGGCAACAGCAGCAGCTCTGCCCTCCATCCTGTCCTGCTGAATTCTTGTTTGCCTCTGACATTTCAGAGGTGAGCTTCCCACCACCCCTCTCCAGAGCCAACACAGTGAGACAGGACCCTGCTGCCTTCACACCCTTCCCCTGGATCCCAGGAGCTCTTTGGCTTTCCTACTTCAGCAAGCCACTGACCGGGGGTATTATTTTTCCCAGGGCTTTTTCTGAGATTTAAATAGGATCCACGAGGCAGGAAGAGTCTGGTCACAAGGGAGAGGATGTCTGTGAGTGCCTGCCTCAGGAGAGCACTTGTCTGGGCTTCGTGGCTGCTCAGCCCGTGGTCTCTGGGATCTGTTCTCTGTCCCAAGCAGCAATGACAGGCCTTGCCTGGCTCCTCTGCACAGAGGGATCCTGGCAGCCATCTTGGTAAAAGTTGTCTGCCCCAAGGCCAGTCATGGGAGTTGATTTCCCTAGAAGTCATTTGTGGTTTAAGGGAAGATGTTCCCAAACCCCACTCTGCTCAAACACCTTCGCCTCCCTCTCCAGCAACATCTTTGCTGGGGGAGATCTTGGCCAACAGCCCATGAATCGCTGATCTGCTCATCACACCTCTAAAGATGGCCCAGAACCCAGTCAGAAGGCTCTGAGTCCAACAGGAGTTACCAGATAGCTGGCAGGGATCAGTTGCGGATTAATACATTTTTCATGAGCTGTCTGCACTGAAGAGATAGTATAAATCATCCAGAGACAGCCGGCGTGCAGGTGAGGCAGGCTCAGAGGGCAGATGAGGTGCCTACAGATGAGATGCAGAAAGCAACCATGCGTGATGAGCCACTCCAAGGTTTTGGTTTCATCGATTATGTGTCAGTCTTGGGGAAACAACATTCAGGAAATAAACCGGCAGAGCTCATTACTCCTGCAATTCCCAGCTACCAAAAATCAGTCGAGAAGGCACCAGCAGTAGCAATAGATCTGGTTTGTAAAAGGATTTGAGTAGGGCAAGCTAGAAAAAGTGAGGACTCCTGCCACAAAAGGCCTGGACTGCCCAGACACATTTTTTTGGTGTCCCAAGTGCCACCAGCAGCTGTAAATCCACAGGTAGTTGTTTCTCTTCTGTGAATTTTGTTCTGTTACTGGGGCTACAAGCCAAAAATGTGCAGGGTTAATGACTTAAAATGATTTCACCCCAACTCTCAGGCAGCAGCCCCATCCCCAGGCCCTGTGCCCACCTGGTCTGGGGTGTCCCAGGCAGGGGGATGTAGGACAGCCCGCTCCCCCTGCTGCCATCCCTTCCTCACTCCGTCTCTTTCATTAGCACTGATTGTTCCTTTGGGCTTGGAGCCAAAGCAAAATCTTGTCTCCGGAGGATACATTTTTAGACAGTTTACAGAATCTGGCTTCCTGCTTTTAAATATCTTGGGTTCTTTTGTTTCCCGTCACCTGGAAAGTAGGTGTGAGAAAAGCCAGTGTCCCCAAGTGACTCTGGGGGTGATCTTGCCATGAGTGGACAACCTCTGTGGCTTTGGAAGGAGCCTGAAGCAAAGTACCCTGAAGGCATCTAGGTGTGCTGACCAAACCCGCAACGACCCCGGGCACTGTGATCGCCTCCTGCTTCCCCACTCGTGGTGGGGTACGACCTTCTCCCCTGCACGATGTACGGGCAGGGCAGGAGAGGAGCACTGTCAGGGTGGAGGTGCTGAGATACAAAGCTGGAATAAAACAAAACAGCAGAAAGACTGAACGGCATCAGTCCCGAGACTCCAGCACAGCTCCTCATCAAGTCCCGGGATGGGCCGAAGGGCCAGTACCACCACTGAGGTGGTGTGTCAGACCCCAGCACGTTCCTGCTGGGTTTCTCCTCGCCAGGCAAGCCCGGGCCAGGCGTGACACAAAGCGTGCTTTGTCTTGCACATCCTCTTGGCGCCGGGTGCACGCTGGCGCAGCCGCCCACCACGGGAAGCTGCCGACGGGGGGGGGGACTTGGCTACCTCGAGGCAGGAGTCAATGGGGTTTTGCCATGTCTAGGCTTTTCTTCACAGCTGCTGGCTTAGAGAAGCTTTTGAGATGATACCATCCCTGAACCATCCTGTTCGTTCTTTTCTTCAGAACTGCAGCAAGTGGTTTTCCCATCAGCGATTTTACATCAAATAGGGTTTGCTGGAGCAAGGAAAAAAAAAAAAAGGCTTTTTTTTTACACAGATACCCTGTTAAACACTCTGGAATATTATGTGTATTCTTTTTAGTAGCAGCTGGCTGTCAGTAGCTTGGCACTCCTCTGATCTCCAACCCTCAGCTCAGAAACCCACTCCAGGCAATGAACAGCCCCTGTGGCCAGTGGCAGCTCTCCGGGGAGCACAGCCAGGCCAGGGGTGCTCAGCTCTGCGCTGGGGAGCCCCAGGCCCCCTCCAGCCCCACGGACAGGGAGGATGCCCCTCTCTCTGCAGCAGGGTCATGTGGCAAGCTGAGATTTCTAGGAGCTGCTTGAATAAGAGAATCAAAGTGGGGAGGCACCGGAGGCTGTGCTAGCTCAGCAGCCAGGAGACATACTGCTTTGTCTGTAAGACATCTCTCTCCAACCACAAGCTCAGCAGCAGCTCCCACACCATAAAGGATTAAGCGAGGACTAAACCCAAGGACAGCATTCTCAAGCTTTAGGAGCAAAGGCACTCAGGAGCTTTGCTCCCAGGGAATTTGTGCGGAAGTGCCTGAGCATCTCGGCTTGTGGGATGCCCTCGGGCCACCAGCACGGAGCACGAGGAGGGGGGTCCCCTTGCCAGGACCCCCAGCACAAGCCATGCCAGGGACCAGAGCCGCCTCTTGCCCCGGGCCATGGAGGCTGCATCCTGGCCTTTTGTTCTCGAAAGAGAGTGTGCAGGCAATTGGGTGCCAGCCACGAGAGCTTGTGCTGGTGCCTGCTTCCTCCCTTGGCACGCAGCGGTGCCGGGTGCCTCTGGCCAATTCTTGCTTGCGTAAACAGCCCAAGTAACGAAGATAAATGAGGCTGAGTGGCAGGGAAGGGCAGCACGTCGGCTGCCAGCCAGTCCTCCTCTGTGAATCAGGGCACGCTGCAGGGCTCTGGGGTCATGCTTTTGGTTAGGGACTACAGCATCCCACGATGTGCTTTATGAGATGCCTTAGACTGGCTCCTCCAAATCACTGACCACTCGTTTTAAGAGCGTGAACAGGAGGCTTAAGGCGTGTTTTCAGACTGGCAAAAAAATTCACCCACCAACACATCTGCATGCGAAATACTCCAACTCAGTGAAGAAAAATGTTGCCTGAGTTACAACCATTCCTTAGGCATTTCACAGACCCAAGCTCAGGTACAGGTGTTCATAACCATGCCAAGATTTCCTGTGGCTCTGATGGGAGGGGGTTCAAAGCCCGTTTTCACCAGGCAGAAGGTTCCTCCTACTCACTGGGTCTCACTGGGTGCTCCCAGCATGGGGCTCAGCCCGTGGGTGAGCACGGCTGTCACCCCAGTGTTGCTCATCCAGCTGACATCTCCTCAGTCCACGACATGGTCAGAGGAAACCAACCCCTGCAGTGATGCTGACGCTTCCCAGCAATGCAGAGCCTTGACTCGCTGCTCCAGCCCCTGGGCCTGTGTCTGAGCTGCATCTTCTAAGGGATGCAAGAGGTTAATATTAAAAAAAAAACCTGTCTTGAGCCATGCTAATGCTGCAGAACAGAGCACCCCTGCCAAGAAGCTTATCTGAGGCTCTTTGTGAACAAAGAGAACCCTGGAAGGTGGCGAGGCTCAGTGACAGGGAGCAGGGATGCAAGCCAAGATCGCTGCCTCTGGCCAGAGGAGAAATTTCCATCTTAGAAAGGAGCCACCCCATTCTGATAACCCCACTGGTCCCACCACAGCAAGTGGCCTTGGGGGGCTGGGGACCCTGTCCCTGGGAGCTGCCAGCACAGCCCAGCTCTGTCACAGTAGCATCTCATGGCTCTGACTGCACAGACCAACACCTCAGCTAAAAAACATCCTTAAGGGATGCAACCCAGGGCAGGTGTCCCTCTACTGAGCTCCACAGCGGTTCTGCTTTTCTGCTGGCTCCTACACCTTCTAAATTGGGGCAGAAAAGAGCCCCCTCCCCCAGTCATTAACCACTGCAGCGACTCGGTGTTTAGCGCCTCACACGCTGCAGGTTCAAGCTCCCGCAGAAACTGGGTATCGCACCAGATAGATACAATGAGCCTTTCAGCCCTTAAAACCTCTGGAAATAAATCTGAATGAGCTGTATGTCTAAGGAACGTGTGGGAAAATCTCAGAGCAGCCAGAACTTCAGAGGCCCCAACTCGAACTTTCTGCTTCCCAAATCCTCCCGAGGCAGCATGGATTGGGAATGGGAAGAGAGTGACTGCGACCGAGTGCTCTTTCCATCTCAACGCCCAGCCGGGGTCGATAAAAATCAGCTGTGACTGAGCACAGCCCGTCTATAACTCTGTGTTTATTTTTAATTGGGTGAATTGGTGGTTCAAAACTGAGTCGGGCCCCACTGGTTCCTGGAAATTTAATCCACAGATCACTTCTCTGGAGCTACCGTGCAGCAGCTAGGTGACCCTGGAGTTAGAGCCCTCTCCGTGCAGCTGGGATGCAGCCTCGCTTGGCCTGTGATTTACTGTGCTTTGCAGCTGGAAACCTGCTGCAGCCCCAGGCAAGCTCGGGGGGCAAAATATAAGGGAAACCCTCTGCCCTTGCAGCTAGGGAAAGGCAGAGAAAACCACGCAAGGTAGAAACACAGGGGAGGGACCACCAAGCCGGACTAGAGATGTGAGGGCAGGTGCGTCTCACTGCTTCGGGTGCACACAACCAAGGCGAGCAGTGCAACAGCCCTTCTGTGAGCTCCTCCCAACGTCTCCTCTTCTGCAGGGGACTGGAAGTCATTGTCCCAGGTTTGCTTTACTCTCTCAAATCAGTGTAGGAGATTCGTGAGATGTTTCTTGCTCCTTGGGGCACAAAAGGAAGAACAGGTCTGTCCTCTCCCGGAGAGACGCCAACAGATAGTAGCCGGTGTGGAAAGATCCTGATTAGACTTGGCAGGCAGCACGAGCGAAACTTCCTCTTATCCTCGCGTGCCCCACTGTCGGCACAGCTCTCCTGCTGATCCTCTGGAGTGGCAGCGGGGTTTAATCTCCATGGAGATGGGTCTAATACAAGTCTGTGATCCGCCGCAGGTGGTGGCTTGGCTACTTACAGTTTGTGATGAGCCAGACTACCTTTTTACTTCTGTTCTCCATCCCTTTTGGCAGCCACCCTGGAGCGTGGTGGTCTGGATGCCGGGACAGGGCTCAGGGACTGCAAGTGCTCGCAGCCTCCAGCCTCTGTGGACCAGAAGGGCAGGAGCAAAGCCCCGGGTGCAGGCGAGGGGAGCCCACAGCGTGGGTAGGACCTGGCTGCTCACACGGCCGCAGTGGTCAGTATGTGGCCTGCTCGGAGATGCTGTGTGTGGGCAAGATATGGTTAATGCTGGAGTCGAGGGTGCTCCTGAGCCTGCAGCTGGGAGACACTCCCCGAATCTCACTGCAGCTCCTGGAGTGGTGTTTGGCTTTCTCAAAGGATTTGCCATTAGTGATAGGTTTATCTTGCGTTTTACTTTCCTTCCTTTGCAAAAACCCTGTTTGGACAATGCACAGCAACATCCTTGCTTAGTACAGACAGGGATTAAAGTGAGCAGATGCTAGTTTGCTCACACTAGCTGAGGAATTGGACCTAAAACATTCAACAGAGTAAGTTTGTCTTTTCCCAGCTGGAGACTTCCCCCTGCGTGTTTTGAAGCTGGACCCCGTGCTCTCCGTAGCCCAGCAGGCCTCCGGCACACATGGCCGAGCTCCCCAGTGTGTGGTCTTCTGAGCACCAGCAGCCTGCAGAGCTGCAAAAATGCACCTGCGCATGGGACCTTATGGAAAAAGAGACCTGACGAGGCTGCATCGCATATGGCTGTAGCTGGCACATCGCTCCACAAGCGGAAGGCATCCTTCAGCTCACGATAAACCTCACGTGAGGCAGCACAACGTACGGACTGGGAGCTGCTGCTGGGCAGGGCTGACAGTGTGCTGAGGTTCAGAGCTGAACCATTCAGATGTCTGCAGGGCAACTTGCGCTTCCCCTTAGCTGCAGATGTTTCAGTGCCAAAGCAGCCTGGTTTTTATGGAATCAGAGTTGAAGGGGCTAGTCTTGGCCTCCTCAAAATCAGCTGCTATTGCAGAAGACTCCCATGAACCCAATCTTATTGTGCTGGCTGCTGGCTGGCACCCCCCTGCTCTTGCTTTCTGAAGCCAGTAAAGGGGATGAGGGAGCCAGCAGGCAGGAGGGATGTCTGCCTGGGAGGTTTCCCTTCCTCTCATTCTTGTGGTGTCAACAAGACAGACCAGAACAGCTGAAGACATTTGCTAAGAGAAGAAAAAACATAAATAAGTAATAAAAAGGTGCTGTGATGGATGGACTCGAATTTAGATTCTCAAAGCAGCCTGTTGTTTCTGGGATTATTCCCTCTCCTCTGCCAAAAGGAGACAACCAAAGGAGCTGAACACTTCAGCGCTGCTTTCAAGGTGATGGCAGATTATCCGGCTTTCTTGCTCATCACAAGCTCTTGCTCCAAAGATTGACAGAGCTGTTGCTCTCTCAGACCCACACTACAGGACACAGCCTTGCAGAATGTCTGGGCACAAGGACACAGAAACCAGCCTCCTTCCTGGGACCTTTACTGCAGGACTTGTGTGCAGAGTGGAGCCCCACAGCGCCAGACCTCTCAAACTGCCCCAGGTTGTCTTTGGCCAAGGGCTATTAATACTCTTAGCTGTAGACTCTGCTCCTACCCACTCTGGTACCTACATATGTAGCCAGGGAGCTGTAAATACACATTGGAATGAGGCAGGAGGGAGGAATATTAATGCCACAATAGGAAAACCACCACCCATCACTGAGCAGAACCCAGCAGAGGGTTTGAATGTCCACTGGAGGCTGCGGGAGGTCGGGGCTCACCTCCTCCCTGTCCCATCTCGCAGGTACCAGTGTGCTGAGCGAGCCCAGTCCAGACCCCTCACACCAAAGACAAATCACTGCAGGTGAAGGGGACCCAGCGTGGGACAGAGCTCTCATCCTGCTCACTGGTGGCTGAGGCCGTTCTCCTGCACAGGTGAGTGGGAAGCTGGGAAGAGGGACAGGCACAGATTCTGCTCCAGGCCACCACACGTCACCCGTGTCCCTGGGAGCAAAGCAAGGCAGGGATTTTGCCTTCCCATCCCCACCACAGCTGGCTGCAGGGGAGAGCATGGGGACAGGTGGCCGTGCCGGGCCAGCCCTTGCACCACAGTACGGTGGCTTTGCAGAGCTTCACTGGTTGTGCCTAACCCGCTGCGGTCCAGCTTCCTCTGGCTGAGCCTCCCTCACAGGAAGCACTGGCGGGCTAATGGTTGTGTCTGAACGTATTAACCAAATTACTCGCTGCGCTCTCTGTTTTCCTAGAGCCCCGGCCAGACCCCAAGACTATTTATCTTGGCTTTGAACCCTCCGCCCCTCACTGCGCAGCATGAGCACATAACCGCAGAGATTTGTTAATAGAAACCAAAGCAGAAATCACCACCGAGGCTTGCAGGCAAGGGGCCTGTCCTATTACGACAGCTCAGAGCCTTGCTAATCGGTGTCACGAACAGCATCTGCCGGGGTTTCCGGACCTGCCGCTGCCTGGGGCTGCTGCTCAGAGGGATCAAGCAGGGGTGGCAGGGTCTCAGGACTCTTGTCACTTCCAGCCCTGCCTTGCAGCCCCCTGGCAATGGGATTGCAGTCAGCGCCCAGAGATCTCCTTGCCTGTGGCCAGTCCTGCCCAGGGACTCTTCCATGCTCTGCTTTCATTTCATGGCATGATGGTCCCAACTGAGCTCAAAGCTACAGCATGCAAGGTGCTGAATACCTTGCCCTCGTGAAAGATGGGTCCACCTTCTATCAGCAGAAAAAATAAGGAACAAGAGGGCACAGACCTACTGGTGTGTTTGTCAGAGTCAGGAGCAAACATCAGCTCTGCTGGACCTTATACTGGAGTGACTGCAGAGCAGTTGGGGGAAAACCTCTCCCCATTGCTGTCAAACAGCAAACCCCAGGGCCACAGTAGCAGGCTTCCACTCTACCAGTTCTCCAAAAGTTCATCCAGTCTGAGTTCAAGCAGCTCAAACACTCAGGTTCCCTTATTCCCTTTAGGAGACTAAGGCCACGTCTACATGATGGATTTTATACTGCTTTTCCTCATCCACTTGGACTTCAACCCAGCTGAGACCATCTGGTGTCAGTGGCTGTATAGAGGTTCCTGTTTCAGTTGAAACAAGATCTGAGGTTTGCTCAGCCTCCACCATACATCGAGGCTGCAGCAGTTTAAACAATAAACCAAGGTCAGGATTAGATTGCACAGTGAGCCCCAAGTCCAAGCTTTTATCCGTGAGAGCTTCACATTGGTCATGTAGACCATGGGGACAGGGAGCAGACTTTGTGGTGGTTCCCTCTGTTGAGGGTTGGACCTTTGTCACCCTGCCAAAATCAGAGGCTACATGCACAAGGGACAAACCTCTCATCCGTGTTCCCTCACCAGTCTTTTGTCCTTCTCCCATAACCAGAAGCTACTACGAGTGCAACACATCAACGTCTCAGCAGGTTTCTGGAGCACACAGCTGCCCAGGCGAGGGGCAGAGCTGTTATCTGAGCAGCACAAGAGCAGCCAGGTGAGCTGCGGCCAGGGCCTCTGTGCAGATCTGTGCATCCAGGGCTTATTTCCTAGCAGGGAGGCAAGGAACTAGCATTCATTCCCCATGAGTGAATGAAATCTGCCTTGAATTTAAATGCAATAATCTCAGCCCAGCCCTACAAACCACAATTGAAACTTCACAGTGAAAGCCAGTGTGTTTTGAATAACGCATCACTAAAGGTTTCCCAGTTCATAACACTCCCAAGCCAGCACAAAATGCACAGGGATCCGTGAGAGTGAAATGCTGGGTAAGTGGAAGTGCTGCTGGGACTGTTTCTTATTTACAGCCAGGCTGTAATCACTGCAGAGGAGGGCTGGAAGGGTCTACGTAATTTTTATCATCTCCTAGGACAACAGCAAAGATCCTCAGCAGGTGTAAATTGCCAGAGCTTAGTTCTGGGGGACATTCTCTGATTTACTCCACACTAAGAGCTCAGTTTTATTGCTAGGACAGAAATGTCTGTCTGAGAGCTATCTATCCAGCTAAAACTACCCATCCTTAACAGCAAACACAGTGCAGTGGCGACCTGGGTGTTACTGGAGGACTAACATCACCTCCAGGGAGATCCTTCTTGGTTACAGTCATTCCTACCTGTTCCCAGACCAGGGTCATGGGGCTGTCACCTGAGGTCAATGTTTTTCCCACTCATGCACAGCACAAGACCATCTTCAGCGGCGCTGTGATGGTGACGTACCTCTCAGTCAGGCTCTGATGGCGGTGGGGAAATCTGGGACTGGAAAACTTTCTCCCACTTCCAATCAGCAGGGATAAATCTTTCCTCAAATTGTCTCGCATCCTGAAACCTTGCGCCTAGACAGAAGCAAATGAAGCGTGTTACGTTTTAGGCATCAAGAACACACAAAGGGAAGCAGACAGATTTGCAAACAGGCAGAGGGCTGGCAAGCACTGCACAGCTCATGAGACTCTGCAAGGGCCAGATTCAGCCCAGCACCTGGGCAAATGCCTCTCAGCTGGCTGAAAACACTATTGGCTTCATTACGGTTTGGATTACATTAGCCATGCAAAAGGTCCTACTGCTGCGCTGTAGCTGTGTTCGAGATGCTTTTCTCCCATAAACTGAACCACCAGTCCAAGGTCAAAGTCCCTCAGTGTGCCAGAAGTGTCTGCAAAGCCTTGTGCTGGTTGGTACCTCGTCCAGGGAATCCCTCTGATCCCTGCTGAAAAGTGGCATCCAGGAGCCACTTCTTCCTGGTTAAGCCAGCTGAATCTCCCTCTCCATCAAGAATGCTGCCTCCTTCCACATATTCCTGACTACCCAAGAGGGATGGAAGCTGGTTTCCTTCACCCTGCAACTCTCAAAAATGAGGTCATTTTATTTCCTGAGCAAGATAGTGGCCAAAGCCCCCCCAGCAACTCACAAACACCAATTTAATTAAAATTTTTTGTTCAAAATATAAGCCACAGCTAATATCTCACATGAAATACTCAAAAGAGAATATGCAGATCCCAGCCCTGAGCAACAGAATAGGAGCTGGGTTCCTTTTAGTCTATACACACACACACACATATATAAAACATAAATATATATATGTATATACATACATTCATATATACAGAGAGCAAAAGAGCTTTTACAAACCTGTTCAGACTCCCTAGATGTACAAAGTCACAAGCCAGCAGGCGCTCATTGTAAAATTTTACTTCAGTAATTTTCAGAACCATGAAGTGCTTCAAGAAGAACAAAAGGGAAGACCCTAGCATTTGCTGGCACCACCAGAGAGGAGGGGCAAGGACATCAATCTTCATTCTTGTTAGCCCTGGAAAGAATGTCTAACTGCATGTATGATGGAGAGCAACATCTCACAAGTCACGGGTTGTTTCCTCGATAATAAATCTAACATCACGATCTAACGTATCTTGGATGTTTTGCTTTGTTGAGCTGTGCTTAAGAGATATTTTTATAAGGCCAGACTTGGTTAATCCAAACAGAGGTGCCTCTGTCGATTTTCACTTGCTGCAGACAGGACTGAAAGCAGATTTCAACATCCTAAACTGGTGTAGGAAAGGAGTAAATCAATACAGGGGGAAAACATGGTGTAAAGGAGAGGAGGATTAGTTTTGTAGCTAGGGAGGGACACAAGCAGAGCAAGAGCAGTCAGTCACTAACAGGGTGCTGAGCCCCTTTCCTTCACTGAAATGACTGCTGATGGGCAATGGAGTGAGGGATACCAGAGCCAGGTCCTGGCAATGTCTCGTGGAGACACAGCAGCACCAGTGCCACATTGCACTACTGGGTCCTTGCTCCACAAATCCTCTCCCACGCCAGAACGGGGCTGTTTCACACATTGCAGCGAGCTGTGCTGGGGCAGCTTTGCTTCCAGCCCTGGGGACAGCTGCTAGCTTGCTATGCCCCTCAGCTCATTAAACATATGAAATTTCTGGCTGAAAAAAACCTTAATAATAATAGTCAGGCCTGTTTCTAACCTTGGGTGGCTTTGCTTTCTGCTTTTGCCATTCTCCTCTTAACGACTCCCAGAGCTGAGATGCCAAGAGAAGGATTGATATTCAGACTTGCTCGTTCAGGGATATTGGGCTGATTTTTTTATTGGAGCCAAGAGTAAAGATTTCTATTTTTCCAAGACCAGGGAAAGCATGCTCAGGCTGATAAATATCTGTCAGCAAAAGCCATTAGCTGATTAACTGAACTACAAGGGGAAAATAAAAGACAAAAAAGCCCTGTCATTCCCAGTGGAACAGTTCAATGGCCTTTCCTTCCATGCAGGATTTCTAATAGATTTCTTAGAGTTTTCTACAGATCCGCACATGTGTTGGTCCATTAAAGGGATGGCGCATCAGAACTTGTCTAAAACGAACCTTACTCTCAGAAATCACGATTAAGTAGGTGCCCAGCATCAGATTCTCCTTTTGGTTCTTCCTAGCTCCAAGTGTGGGCTCCCCTTTGCTGCAAATCCTGCATCAGAAACTGTCAGCATCCTCCCCAGCATAGAGACCGGTCAGGGTAGGGAAGACAAACATCATACAAAGCCCCAGAAATCCTCACTTCTAGAGGTAAGGAACATCACGCTTCCGTGCCTCAGTTCCCCCCTCTGTAAAATAAAAGTGATGGCAACTCTGTCCAAAGTAATTGTTCAAGCCCCGTGATGGACGGTCCCCTTTAGCTGGTCCCTGCTGGGGATGGAAGCCCTTACAAAAGTGCTGTAGGTCTCATGAGTTTTAGTGCCTCAGTTCCTAGAGTGATCACACACTCTTGAGGTCATAGAGAAAAAGCTCAGAAACGTCACCCCGAAAGCCCTAGAACTATAAAGCAATGAAAAAGGATGCTTGTTATTTCCTCTTTAACCTGCTTGGTTTCCAATACTATGCAGTAGTTTATGATAGATCAGGGACAGGTGGTGATTTATCACTTTGAAATAATTGGGGTCAGCTATATTGCCACGGGAAACGCCAGTCTGTGCTGTCTCTCCTCTCTGCAGAGTTGGCAGCAGTGAAAAACATGATTTACTGCAGCAGCAAAGGTTTATATCTAATCCTCTCTGTAATCTCTTACTCCAGGAAACTTCAGGATACTGCGGGTGGGAAGCAGGCTCAACCTTAATCTCAGGACTTGCATGAGAGCAATAGGTCACAGCAGGACTGATCCTCCACCACTGTGAATCAGAGCTCTTGTGGGATTACGCCTGGGCCTGGACTCTACAGGCACACAAGGCACAGAGCAGCAATGAGCACCAGGAAGGAGAAGGATGGATGCAAAGCTTGAGTCAGCACCTCCTGCCTTCACTCCTTTCTTCCCAGATGTGGCTGGAGAACTAGCATAGCCCCACCATGCCACATCCAATGAGGAAAGCCAGGCATGTCATAAAACAGAAAACTAATTGCCCCCAGATGTCTCATTAAGGCCACAAGAAAATCCTTACAGGGTGAGGAAAGCACTTGTGGAAAGCACCAGGAGGTCACACTGCCAAGCCTTCCCCGGGGCTACAAACAAGCCTAAAGCTTGGTGACACCTGAGCACAGGACCATGAACCCACAGTTCATGCAGGAGGAGCCTGGCAAGGACCAGCCTCCTGTCAAGAAAAGAAGCAGCTCTGCCTGTTTCCTAGCAGGAATATACTTATTGTTACAGAGAAGGATGATCACAGACTTTAGGGTGGCTTGGGCTGTGTCTGCTGCCTTTTGCATCGCTGAAAAAGGGGCAGATATTACAGCAGGAGGGGTACAAGAGCACCTGCCAACTGCTGGCATCTTTTAACAGCTTACCAAGCCTGTGTGCCCAACCTCTGCTAAAGCTGCTGCCACCAAAGTCAGGCTTCGAGATCCCCTGTCCTCATGATATTAGGCAGGTTTCACTTCCACCCAATCAGCCCTGATAAATGAGAGGCCACTGTGCACCCTGCAGCAGCCGTTATCCCGTGGGACAACGGCCTCGCATCCTGCCCAGGCAGTGGGAAGCCTTGCAGTGACCGAGGTAACGTCTCTTATGGAGGCTGCTCCATCTGCAACTTGTCCTGTGCCAGAACAGCAGCGGGGAGATAAGGAGTCTCGAAGGTCTCATGGAAAACTCCGACAAGCAGTCTATTTTGAGCTGGCCTGGCTTGCTTTTCCTGCCGGCCACTGTCCCTGCTCCTCGTGCGCAGGCATGGGATGAGCTGGACCTCATGTCTCTGGAGGACAGGACAGGGGAGTGTGCTGTCCCCTTCAGCAGGAGGTGCATGAAGGCAGCAGCAGCGGGCTCTCATGTGCGTGGGAACGTTTCCACCAAGGAAAAGCATCCAGAGCTGGTGAGCAGCCACAGGCCGCAGGCTGCTTTGAGTCCCAGGTTCCCACTGGAGTGACCCTGGCCTGACGGGAAGGACTTCAAACAGTGTGGCTTGCTGGTCTCCACCTGCAGAAATATTTCAGTTCAGATGCTTTTGCCTGGGGAAGGGGAGGAGGACCAAGTCACAGGCAGGAAGAGAGCAGCAGTCAGGAGCGTATCTCTCTGAAGAGGAGCAGACAGGCCCGTGTTCCCTCTGCCCACACCACCTCGGTGGCAGAGATGCTCTAACCAGAGCAAGAGCAGAGCTGTTCTCACCCACCCAGACCTGCCTGGGTCCCACTGCAGCACCATGACCAAGAAGGGCTTTGCTGCAGCTAGCCACCCCCTCAGCTTCCCGCCCCGGCCTCGCCATTTGCAGGCTCAGCACTCCCTGCCCTTTGGCTGGCCTCGCTCCTGCTCCGCAGCGTTGGCTTGGCACACGCTGCATCCCTGGCTCCCTACAGCTCCAGCCCTGCTCCGGTACGGCTCCGCCGGGCTAACCACATGACTCCTGCTCCTCCTCTCCACAAGCCGTGGCTCGAGGATGTGGGTCTCTCTCCCCAACACCAGACTCCACGATTTGCTCTGACTCAGTCTCAGATCAAAGCGCATGAATATCGGCTTCATTTCATTTGTTTGGACACAAAATGTGGCTTGAAGATTCAGTTCACTTAAAAAAACCCAATAAAAAAAACCTGGTCCAGGAGCTCTTGGAGGGGAACAGAGCTGGGACATGGCCAGCGCTCGTTCCTCACCACACCCTCACAAAGATGGGAACCAGGGCATTTGTGCTTTAGAGCTGACCAGCCTATTTTGGGAAGAGACGAAGGGAAACCATGACAAAAGCTGATATGGAGAAGTGGATACAAAGCCAGCTGATGACATTTACTTGGTGCCAGGGAGATAAGCCCAGTGCCAGCGCGTGCCAGCCAGCACCAACTCAGCAGCTTCCAAAGCAGGAGGGGATGCTCTGAGCACCGGCTGAGCAGCGGGATGCCCGCAGTGTTCCCCCAGACCACACCGGGTCTGTCCTGGGCATCGTGCAGATGAGAGAGAACTCACTCAAGGCCGCTCCTAGCACGGGAGGCTCATGAGAGAGGCAAAGATGTTTGCTGCCGACTCCATAGAAAGCAATTTTTAAAGGATGGGAAAGAGGAGGACTTTGTGACTGAAGTGCTGCAGTTCTGGGAACCGGGTTCCTGGGATATGGGAACTATGCTGCAGGCAGCTGGGGACAGGGACTGTGATTCATTCTGGATACTTGGGAAGCAGAGAAAGGGCACAGGGAGCCAAGGCGGTTAAGTAGGGATATAAGAAGAATAAGCAATGGGCCCAAGGTTTTACAAACTATAAACACTGTGATGGAGGAGCTTTGTATTCAAAATAAGCAAAGGCAAATTAAAGGAGGGACTAAGTAGAAGGGAAAGACAGCAGGGAAGAGAAAGAGACTGAGCAGAGATCTATGACCAATGCCAGATGAACAGAAAGCTCTTCCCCAGTACTTGCTGGAGATGCATGGGAAGCAAAAGCCTGAGACAGGGTGTGGAGAAATGAGTGAAGGATGCCAGAACCGGTGTCAAAATAGGGGGGCCCCAGGAGAGTCCTGGGATGCTTTTCAGAGCTTCCAAGCAGAAGTGAAAGAACTGGCTTAAAGGAAGACAGGGACAAGGACTATGCCCCAGAAGTCAATTTGAGAAGCTGAATCCTGACTCCTGTCTGGGTTTGTGTCAAAGCTCAGCTGGAACACGGCACTGTCACGTGAAATTACTCAGTGTCCACAACACAAAGTCCTCACCACGCTGATCCCAGTGGGCATGGAGGAAGGACAGAACTCCCCCCTCCCCACCCTCCTCCAGGCTAGAGGCCTCACAAACTCAGGCGAAGCAAGACACAGAGCAGCCCTGCAGGGAAAGGACCCTACAGCCCTCTCCTGCTCACAGAGGACAAGCCAGTTTGTGTCAGTGACAATGCTAGATCCAGGCTGCTGTGAAACAAAATTCCCCAAACCACATCATGTGCTGACCAGGGAGACCTGTTCCTTGCCTCCAGGAAGACAGCAAGGCTGCCTACAAACCCCACCATAAGTACATACTCCCCTTCAGCCTATGAGGGTAAGAAGGATGCCTAAGGGAGGCACCAGCTTGCCCAACATTCAGGACAAAGGTCACTCTCATGGTATTGCTCCAGGTGCAGAGAAACCTGCTCCCACAAGACCTGTTTTCCACTCCCTTGGCAACCTTAGGTGTGTTAGATGGCTTGGAAAAGTTTCCAAACTTTGCACGCTTCTTCCCACACCAAAGAGCAACAGTCCACTTGCCTCCTTCCTCCAGATCCCAGCTCCATCCACAGCCCTCTACAGACAGCAACTAGTATGTTCCACATATCACAGTTCACCTCTTGAGGGGGAAAAGAGCACAAATAAGATAAGTGGCTTCTTTAGATGCAGGAGGCACCAGGAACTCTTTGCAGTGCTGTAAAGCCTGGGAAAGCTTCAACCAGTCAAGATGCTAATCAGCACTACAGCAAACTGCTGAGTCAGGAAAACAGAAGCACAGGATTGATTTGCAGGAAGCGAAGTGCCAGACGCCTTCACATGTGCTCCACTTTCACCCAGCCCAAGAGCTTTCATGACTGCTGTGACACATTCCTCTGGGGTCCCTGAGCTCCGGCACCATCCCATGGCAGCCTTGTTCCCCCAGAGCTGGGTCTGTTTAATCAGCCCCGCAAACTCTCCACAAGTCTTCATGATGGACCTGTATTGATCTGCCCCAGCTCTCAGGTTTCCGCCTCCATTTATCAGACCTTCACATTCTTTTAATCCCATCTCAGCCCTCCCCAAAGTAATGAGATAAGAGGCAGGCTGGTAAGGCTGATAAAAGGGAACTGAACAAATCCATTAATGCTGTTTCTGTGCCAGGAATTACAAACCCCAGCCCTTGTTAATTATGCTTGCCAGCCAGAGTCCCAAGACAGCAAAGCTGAAGAAGAAAGTCAGACTCACTAATAACTTATCCTGAGAAAAAAAAAGCAACACCTGGAGGACCAGGACTCTGGTTCTTAGGCCACATGTAGCACTGATTTGTTGCTTGGCCAGAAGCATTGGCAGGGTGCTCAAACCTGAGCAGCTACAGCATCGATTCCATGGAAGCCTAAACCAGCACAACTGCTGGCTGCCCCAGCCCTGCCCCCTTGGCCGGACATCCACCCTGGCCCACACACTCATCACACCCTGTCCTGAACCATTTCAGCAAGCTAAACCGGCAAAACAATTCACTTTGGCTTCCATGCAGTTCAGCAAAAACTTTATTCCAAAAAGGGTATATTCTGCAGAGACTGTACAAGCCTGATCAGTGATAACATAGAACGTGCATGAGGGTACAAGCCTTGGTTGGGCGGTGATGGTGACGAATGAGAGCCAGGAGACAAAGGATCTGAAGCACACGTGGAGAAGGTGCAGAGACCCTAACAGTACCAAGTTACCACATGTCCACCCACGGAGGGACACTGTTGTCACCCTGCAAGATGTTTCAATACCTCTAATGTAAAAAAAAAAAAAAAAAAAAAATCAAACCAACTCACCAAACCCCAAATCACAGCAAAAGTCAAATTCAGGACGTTTGGTCAAGGTACTAAATCAGAGAGTGGGAGACAACTTACGAGGTCAACTGGAACGTCTTTTAATCGTGACCTTGGGAAAAAAATTTCTTTGTATAAATGGAGATTAATGGACATTTCAAGAGACACAGTTGCCTTAGCCTAACCCCTCCCCTCCACATTTTCCTTGGTATGTGGCCTAATGGATGCATCAACAATGTAAAAACCAACAAAACCTAATAAAATAGAGACACTCATCCAACCAACACCCTCTCTGGAACAGATTCAGATTCTATTTTAATTGATATCTTCTGAAAAACAAATCCTTTCTCAGGAAAAATAAACCATAGCCACTTCAGGGGAAAAACATTATATAAGATTTGCCCAGGATCCCCAGTTTGTGGGAGGCAGAGGCAGTAATCCAGGTCACTGGTCATGACCACAACACTGAGTACACTGGCACAGAAGAGCACAAAGCGTCACCGAGTACCCGATTTCATCCTGAACACTAAGGTTTCCATCACTTGGGGCTTTTCTCCTTTTTGAGCAGATATTTGGGCTCCTGATGTTTGTTGGTCCCACAGCTGGGATTTTGCAACCTGCCCTAGAGCCAGTCCCTGTGGAAGAGGCTCTTGGTTCTTCTCTTTCCTGGAAGCAATGCCCATTAAAAAAGTGCTCCCACCTGAGCAGTTCAAAGGGTTGTTAGGAAATGGACCTAATTATGTTTGATGGGTGGGGACTGAGTACTGTTACTCATCTCTGTGCAGCAGACAGACAATAAAGGAGACTTCAGGGAAGAATTCCACCTCAAATGCTGCAACTGTAGAGCACGTACCCACCTGAGTCCATAGACCCAGAACCTCTATAGTTCCCAAGGCTTCAAATCCCGAGAAAAAGGTCACGGGAGTAAGGAGGACAAATATCAAATTAGTGGTCCTGACATCCAAAATGAGACCAGGACCTGGCTGTGGCAAGAACTGCAGGGCCGCAGAGTAAGACATTGTTTGGAGGCAACCTAAGATCTGGAGCAGGAGCAGATTAAACACCGGAGCCAGAAGAACACAGAGGCTGTAGCACAGAGGAGGGAAAACCAGAACTTTGAATAAAACCAAGGATGCTCAACTCCAGTTCCGCTACAAATACTCAAAAAGCCTCTGTGGGTTCTTCACACCTGATGGAGCATCTCATGCCTGTGCTTCCCCCACAGCACAACTGCCCGGTGGCCAAGGCTGGGCACTATCAGGGCTAATAATCCCTGTCTGGTGGCAGGTTTCTTTTTCTTCTGAACCAGTCCAGTTCACCACATAGCCTCCAAACACTTAATGCTGTGCTGGGGCCATTGGCAGTGACCTCAGGGCAAAAATAGGAGGTTTAAATGGGAACTGTTGCAGAATGAGAAGTTCATGGGCCAGGCTGGTTTTTGATCCCTCCCTGGACTAGCCCTTGCTTTAAGGTGGTTTGTTGGCTGAAAAAAAATCTTTGAACCCGCAAAGGCACATAATAGGCGTAGATCACAGGAAATTGCAAAACTGAGTCCAAAATTTTAAGTCCACCAACCACTAAGTATTTCCCCCCCCTCAAAGAAAGAAGAGTGTTTCCTAATTAATGTCCTTTTCTACATTCACCATCCCACCTCCTCTGATGGTGGGAGAGAATATCCCACACAGGAAGACATTTAAACATCCAAGCCCTTGCTCAAGCATGGCCACATGCAAAGACTAAAATGAAGGCTGCAAAATAGTGGAAGAAAACAACAGCCAAAACCCAGAAAACAACAGAATAAATGGCAGCACTCTCAATTCCCAGTCAACCAAGACAGAAACCAGACAACTTCTCTAAGCTCTTTGTACATGTATCACCTAGCAGGAGAAATTAGAGCTTTTTATATTAGAGAAAGGTACAGGACAATAGGTTAGGATAATTTAGTTTCAGTTCTGTCAGCAGATTAGTTTAGACCCCAGAATACAACATGCTCAAGCAACACCTGTGAAGGAAATATTCCTGTCCAGGGAAAGGGGGGAAAGAAGAAATAAATAGGATCAGCTAGATCAGTTCCTCAAATTGGTTTTCTGCAATCACACAAATAGTTGTATCAGTGCAAAGGAGAGAATGGTACAGGGCAGTGGAAGCAGTTCATGGGAAAATATGTTCAAGGAAAGCAATGCTTTTAACCAGATGAGAAGGGAGTGTGTGTGAAGCACTCCTCACCCAGACTGCAGTCAGGATAATCACCTTCGGCTTTAGCTCTCGCACACCACGTCATCTGGGAGCAAAACCCTGCGTGCAAATGTGCCAAACACCCTTGTCTCACCACTTGCCTTGTGGCAGGTGCCACAGCTCCTGCTAAACACCATCCCACTTCACCGCCCAGCAGCACTTATCAGGCCTTACCACATCTTCACCCACTGTCATCCTGTCCCTCACAGGGAAAATGGGATGAAGCTGCAGCAAGCCTGCAGAGCGAGATAAATGCACCTTCTGCAGCCCATCCCCAGGGTGGCCCCGGCAGGCTGAAGCACCCAACAGAGCTGCTGGGTGCAGCCAGGACCTGTCAGCACCCTGCCCTGAGCCGCAGCACCCTCAGCACCCACTCCTGGGCTCTCGCAGGCTCATAACCCCCTCTCGTGGCAAACACACAGCCCGCTGCTCCCTGACCCCACACAGGAAAGGTATTTCCAGCACTGGATCCCACTCTGGATTTCCAGAGCCCCTTAGAGGCTCTGCTGATGAAGCACATGAATATTGATGATTTGCAGAGATGCAGCAGAAAAAGCAGCTGTGGGGAGACAGACTCTGCGGAGCCAAGTTCAGCAAAGGCTGCCTGGTGCAGAAAACCTCCTGGGGTGGGAGAAAGGAGGGGGAAACACAGAGCTTTTGTGGGGAGAAACAGGTCAAGCTTTTCAATAGCACCTACGGGATCACGATCCTACCTTTAACCAGGAAAGGGCACCCCATTCTTTAAATTAAAGCTTTGGAAAAATCTTCACCTGTTCTTAGAACTGAATGGCTCTGTGGAATAGCAGGTTTACAGCTGGGCAGAGCTGCATTGCTTGAGCATTTGTGTTAGTGATCCTGCCTTGTAGGGCAAAACCAGCACAAACAGGCCCTGGGTACCTGTCCCTGACTCACTTTAAGGGGGCTTTTGGGGATTTATTTAAAGCAAGGTTATACTCTTAGTGTTTCCACAAAGCTGTTTGCACATTTTAGCGTTGAATTTGTCCTCTGTTGCCTTGTGGGCTGTACTGGGAGAGGGAGAAGCCCTTATGGACTGATGTCCTATAGCTCCTCAAGCTCTCCTCACGCATCAGTATCACAGCTCCTTCCCGACCCCGCCGTAGCCTCTGCGCTGCAGTAATGCCACAATCTCACACATGCACACACACTCCCCCCAGGTATCCCCTACTCTTCCCTGCAGTGCCCCCCATCACCCTACACATGCTCCCCCTCTTGCCGCGCAGGAACTGGAGTACACTGCAGCTGATTTGGAGCTGTGTGCGCCGACTGGCCACTGAGCTCCCGCTCTGCCAGCTGGCCAACGGCCCGAGACCTCCCTTAGAGGGGGCACAAACCTGGGTGCTAAAACAAACCACCCACCCCTATGAAACCTGGAGAAATTCAATGCTTTTGAGACATTTCCTCTCTGCCAAACACTGCTGAAATTACCCAAGGGATTCAACTGCTGTTAGCAGGGGGAGGGAACATACATACCGATGCACAGAGATGCAATCTCGTGTCAGTATTGAGCCAGCCTAGAAAGCAAGTGTATTAGTCCCTGCTGAGAAGGGATACGGGGGTAGAGGAGGAGGAACAAATGGGAAGGAAGTTTTCCAGTTCAGGAAGGGGAGTGTCAAGGCTCATAGCAAACATTGCGATCTCACTTCCCCACCAGTACAGCGAGTTCTGGTAGCACAGCTCACGTTCAGGCTCCAAGACCCCAGCCAAAGCCCATTTGCTTCTTTCTGGACTTCTCACATCCCAGGCATTGCCAAGGTCTACTTGGAAGAAACGAATGGCTGCTCTCAGCGCTGCTATTCCTTCATCCTCCAACAGCATGAGCAGAGCTGCCAGCAGCTGTTTGAGCACAGCAAGAAGCCAGAAAGGATGGTTTGTCCTGTATAAGCACCCTAAAGCTCACATGTGATGTTTATTAGGACTGCTAAACCAAAGCTGGTTCACTCTCTCTCCCTTGTAGGAAGGAAGAGTGAAGTGACATCCTTCCATCCCAAGAGCAATACAATTTTCTGGGGACAATACTGCCCGTTTCCTTCCCTCTTTTCTCGCTCATTTGCATGGGATCACATCCACAGTAGAGACAGCTGTCTCTTTTCCACAAGAGGGCTGAGCTAGTCTAAGTTACAGCAATACTGGGCAAAGGCATGCTCTGGGGCTGATCCCCCCCAAAGCACCTGAGCAGCCTGGAGTGGCACAGCTACACAGGGCACAGCCATGAAACTGCCTGGCTACAAACCCCTTGAGACAAAGGGGACACCCACTCCCCCCAATCAGCTGGGCAAGGTCCTCAACACACAGAGGAGTATCTCTCACTCAAGGCAGACAAGGGCAACTGGCTCCAATACTCATTTTTTAAGACATATAGTGACTCTTCCAGAGCAAAGACAGGATGAAAAACTGGTACACCATGATACCAAGAGACAGGGGAAAATGGGATGGTTCTAATTTTGCAAAACCTCAACTGCCACAGCACAGGTTGCTCCAAGTTTAGATGACATTGCATCAGTCCTCTACTTAGGAAGAGGGAAAAAATACATCTACACTAGCCTACAAAAAATGAGATGCTAGGAAGGGCTTTGGATAAAATTTAACACCGAGATTTTATTTGTTCCAAACTAAACGAAACTGCCAGGTTTTCTTCTTGCAAATCTGTATTTCCAGCAGGATGCTGAAGAGGAGTGAGTGAAAAAAGCGTCATGAGAGACCCATCCTGCTTATCTTTAGCAGTATCTGCTTGTCCCAAAGTTACAGGCTCAACAACCAACTTGTATGTAGAAGGCACCAGGAGAGAGGCAATTCAAAGCCTCCTGCAGGTGCCTTAGGAAGAACAGTGAACAAAATGGTACAAAAGGATGCTAAGAAACAGCTGGCTCCAAAACCAGCACAAGGGAGCTCTGAAGAGCACTGTGCTTTCAGAGGGTGCTGCAGAGCCCTCCTCCTGAGACTGAGCAGTGCACAAGCGTGAGGGCTGAGGCTTTGCCACCTCTCTGCCAGCCCTGGAGCAACATCTACTTTGAGCAAGGCAGTTCTCCAGGCCACTGCATGGTGTGAGCCATGGTAGAGGCAAGGCAAGGTCCAAAACCGACCAATGGACGAACATGCTTTAGCCTCTTGTTTCTGAGCCTCAGTACCCACCCCTGAAAGCAGCCATGTGTATGTCACAGACCACACTATCACGATTAACAAGCTAAACAAAACCATCTGTGACCCTAAAAATCAACAGATGTTGTTCCTCTGACTCATGCAAGCAGAGCAGGCATGAGGACAAACAGAGGCAACAGTGAAGATCCCAGCCTGCTCACCATTCCTTGGTTTGCAAGCTCCCCAGCTCATTTCCAGGTCTGCTGCTGAGCTGCAGAGGCCACTTATGCTCCCAGCAGCCAGGTTTTGGGGAGAAAAATATCACTCACCTGGAATATGTTTTGCCAGTGACTGGGAGGAACTTGGCACAGAGGACCAGCCCAGGTATGTCAAGGGGTACAACCGCTAGGAGAGCACAGAATCAATGTTGAGAACCTGCTCCATCCACATCTAAGAGAGACAGAGATGAGCAGGAGTCATACAGCCTGAGCACACAAGAACACCCAACACACATGCATGTGTTCAAAATGACATACATCCAGCATGGGAAAGGGTAGAGGCAGCTCTAGTCTGCCCAGGGGAAGCCAGACAGCTGCAGGAGTCGCTGTGCTGGGGTGCCAAAGCAGATTCCAGTGGCAAACCTGAAAGGAAAATGCCTAGGGGTGAGTGGGAACACACACTGCACTGGTGAGCAGGGCAGAGATCAAACTTATTCATTAATGACAGGAAAAAAAAATCACCAAAATAGAAGTTCTGGAACATTCCAAAGCTATTTGCAAAGAGCGGCCAAATTTGACTAATAGCTTCAGCCAAAATAGAGAAAATAATTAGAAAAACACTAAAACGTGTCATTTTCAGTTGTTCTTTTCGTATTTTTTCTAGCTGAAACATTTCACTTCGGAAATGATGAAACATTTTAGTCACAGCAGGATCTTGGAGCCTTTGTCCCAGTGAAACAGGAATGTTTATTCGGTTTGTCACTTACTGACTGAGTTAAATGTCAGAAGGAAATCTCAGTGTTGCTTTTTCATGTAAAAATAAAAATAAAAATGTACAAAAGATTTTATCTGGTGGTACAGGGCATTAGAAGAGGCCAGCTGAAGGGCTGAAGGAAAGCACCTTTCCTGTTCAGATCCTCAACATCCCTGAAGTCCCAGCAGAGGACTGAGCCATGGGGAATTAGCCAACCTGCATGGAAAAGTGACAGGGTGACCTCAGGTGACAGGGGAGGTCAGAAGAGAAGCGTCCCTTCTCAGGAGCCTTTCTCCCTACCAACCTAAGGAGCTGCCCCAAAATGGCCCTGGAATGGCAGGGCAGAAGATGATGAAGGCTGGGAGGGACATCAAAGGCTGGTGTTGAGACCGCCCAGAGCTCTCAGAAGAGGAGAACTGGTACCCTTCCCCAATCTTGTGCCCAGGGTGCTGGGGAAAGCCACATCCTGCCTCTTCCGTCATGCAGAGCAGCCTCTGCCAAGAAATCAGCCTCTCCTGTGACTGGTGCCTTGGCTTTGTCTTATTTTAGGGTCTGATGAAAAGACTTGGGGCCTTCTCCAAGATTTACTAATGAAGGGCTGAGTGTTACAGCCAAGAGACTCAGGATCCCATACTGCTCCCTCGCTCCCACATGAGCCCAGATGTCCTGGACTTTTCTGTCCCTTGCACCCTCCTGTGTCAGAAATCCCTGCCCACACTCCATATACATTTTGCAGATCCAAGGGCTCACCAACCATCAGAGTTTCAGGAATGATCGTTCCTACCATAGGTGGTATGATATCCACAACAGACCGTGAACTCCAGTCCACTTCCCGTGTGCCGACAGCTTGTCCCAAAACCACATAGGCCTTGCCCAGATAATGACCTTTAACTACTCCATTCATGGGCCAAATGCTAAGTCAGCACTCCGAAGAGCTCTTAAACTACCCAAGAGGGAACTACAGCAAGAGATATTTTTTCTAAGTGCCATTAGACAATTGCCTGCCCAAAGCCTGGCTCCGGCATTTACAAGCATTTGAGGCGCCCACCTCATTTCCAAAGTGTCTCACCACAGGTCTTCTTGGGGCAGACATGGCACAGTGGCTTTTGGGGTCTTGGTGTGGGGTATGGAGACCCCAGTGCGTATCCACATGAACCATCAGCTGCTGGGAGGAGGCTGAGACCTGGTGATTATGACAGGAAGGGAATTGGGAGCTGGGGTTTGAAACTAGAGAGGGGAAACATTTAAGCTTTAATCATGGAAACAGCTTCCTGATAGTAGATTTATGAGCAATGGGAATAGTCTCCTTTGCAGAAGACTGGAAGCGCTGCTGCATGGGGTTTAAAAACAAGACCGGATAAAAGAGTAGACAATAAACATGAGGAATGGATTTTGCTTTGACCAGAAGATGGATAGGACCCAATGGTTCACTCCCAGCTCTAGCCACCCTGCCCATACATCAATGGCAAATCTCACACCTGCCTTCTGTGGCATTTGCCCGTTCACACAATTAACCGGCAAAGGTTGTCAGAACATACTGCACTGCTATGAAAGGCATCCAAACAAACGTGACCAGCCCAATTTTCTATCCCCGCTCTCAACCCACTGCAGCTGTGGAGGTGACCTCTTGGGGCTGCTACAGAACCTCATTTTTCAGCTAACGCCTGGGTGTAGTAGCCAGAACCAGGGGCTTGACACATCCGAGTTCCATGCAGGAGCCCATGGAAGGGGCAGTTTCATTAATACACGTGTTGTTTAATTTGGACTTTGAAGCAGCTGAACTTTTTCTGACTTAGTTCTTCTTGTATATATATATCACACTTTCCTGTAATCAACCTTTCCTTTTTTCCTGACTTGGCCTTTCCCAGCAAATTCTCGGGTATTGACTTTCTTCAGTTGCTTTAGTGCTGCTGAAGGATCTTGAAGTGGCCGCTCTAGTGATCCAAGTGCTACAGTCACCCAGGAAAGCCATCCAGCTCAGGCAGCCACAACGCAGCCTTCACAGCTACTCACCCCTCGGCCCCCCTTCCAATGTTAGTATCACCCAGTTACAGCAAGGGGTGAAAAATCTAAAACAGCCATGAACAGCACCTCTCTGAACCTTACAGAGATTCCCCTGACTTCCTTTGTACTCATCCTTTAGCAACCAAGGGGGAACATCAAGCTGCTCGGCTGCATGCGGCAAAGCCCCCCCTCACATCAGGCACGAGCCACCATGCTGATACACAACACACCACAGCTGGCTCCAATTCGGTGCCCAAGAGCCTGCACCAGAGCTGGCAATCCCAGGGGCTTCGGGCTCTGCTCTCAGACCCTTCACCAGGGTCTGTGGGGAAGCTTGCCAGAGGTTCAGCCTCATAAAACTGCCAAGCCAGTGCCCTGAGAAGGGGTTAGATGTGAAAGTCTGTGACCTCAGCCGAGTACAGCAAGTCAAAAGCACTCTGACTTCAGGCTTATTGCCCCACAAAAACATCAGTGAAATCATTTCATTAATCCCCAGGGCCTCATTTCCTTCCTTCCTACCCTCAGCCAAGCTGAAGCTTAAAATAGTATTTTGCATTCCTCATATTTCACTCCAAAACTAATTAATACCCAATCAGCCAAAAGCTCTTCTTACAGCAGCCTGGCTTGATCATGCAACCTGCCCACCCTTGGCAACAGCCCTACCAGGCTCCCAGCTCCTCCCAGAAGACATTTCTGAGGGAGCATCTGGAGAGAACTGCACTACAGCAACAGAAAACAGGAAAACACCAAAATTAAAGCCCCACATGCAATCTTACCTCTGTCCCACGTGCAGACACAACTCTTATATGCCCATAAACAAACTCAGTGCTGCAGTAATTCCCCAACGCCACAAGTGCAGCTGCTCTTCACCAGCTTCTAGCAGCCCCTAAAGGCAAAAAACATGAGTTACCTACTGCTTCTTCTTGGTACCTATGTTATGACACATGGTTGAAACTGCACTCCAGGCTGCTTTCCTGGGCTCATGAAAACAAAGAGGTAATTTTTTATTCACCTAAAAGGGCCTGGCAAGGCCATCAGATTCAGTGCAGGGTGGGGGACAGGAAAGAAGATTGAGCACAGGTCTTTCTTCATGTGGACTTCACAGCTATTTCTCGCCCTCTCGGTAGCCCAGGCCAAGTGTGACCCAAACACAGGGCTGTGCAGATGATGGAGTGTAACTGCAAAGAAGGGATACGAGCCTAAGCTGGAAAGGAAGCCTCATCCAGGAGAACTCTGAACACATCACCCCAAGCCCCCTTGCTACAAGATCATTCCTGCTCGAGGCACAGGCACACCAGACAAGACACTGGCTGTTTCTGGCATGCAGGGACTATGGACCAGGAAAGGCTGTAATGACTGTCCCAAACACATGGGGAAGATGTGGCAGCTCCAGAGGAGGGAGCAAAGGTCAGCGTGTGCCATCTCACACCAAACACCCCACACTTGACACATCAGTTGTTTTTCAGCCTGAATTTCCACCCATGGACCCAACACAAGGGCAGACTTTACACTCCAGCCAGTCTCATGAGCCCCATTCTTGCTCACTGCACTTACAGGAGAACGTCATTAACACAACCATCAGGAATGGGTGGCAGTACCTCAGATCTGGAGTCATTTTTGTGTTGGCTACAGCCCATGTCAGAGGACAACCCCAGTCTCAGAACAAGGTGGCCTTGTCTCATGGCTTCTCCATCCATCCTGCAGCCTGCCCATGGCAGAGGAAGACACGACAGCACACAGCCCACTGTGACAAGCACAGACCAGTTCTTCCCATCTTCTCAGTGACAAAAAGATGAAGCCCTCGTGTGCCTCAGCTGGGTTGAGCTTGAAAATGTTTCCAAAGGGCAACATGGAAAATCCTGTTGCCAGAGCAGCTGCAACAAAATTCTGCCCGTGGGACAGCTCCAAGGCAGATTTACAGCTCAGTGCAACAGGAGACGGCTCATCCCCTCAGTTTAGGCTGAGCACCTAGCAACCAGGCCTTACATTTACTGCTTTGAAAAAAATCCCAAGCATGCAAAAAAACCCCACACCAAGCACCCTGCATAGAGCACCATCTTCTCCATCAATTTTGTGATTCCAGCTGACAGCCAGGATGTGACAGAAGAGCCAACCCTCCCCCTAAAATCAGGGAACATCTCAGAAGTCACAAGACAAAAGCCAACAGGTGTATTTTTTCTGTCCCTCAAACCATAACTATACCTGCTCAAGAGCAAGGCCTGGACAGCACCTGGTGTTAATCCCTGTTAATCGTGGATCCCTCATGAAAATAACACTCAGGACGTTCCCCAAAATAAAGAGAAGCCCTGAAGAACCACAACGAGGGATGATGGCTCTCCCAAGTGTAAGGGCCTCACACTGGCCTCCTCTCTGCCTCAGGCAGCCCCGACACGGGGGGCTGTGAGCAGCCCCTCGGCTCAGGCACTCCCCGGGGCAGGGGAACTGTCTGCCCCCACAGCCAGCCCTTCCTGAGGGCCTCCCTCAGCAGACAGCCCCCGGTGCCTCCCAGCGAGCCCAGAGGCCTCAAGGTCTCCCGCAGCCGGACAGACGCGGCCCTCAGCAGCGCTGTGACCGCCCGCTCCCGGCCCCGAGCCGCCCGCCCTGCCCGCCCTGCCCGCCGCTCTGAGGCGGCCGGGCCTCCGCCGGCCCTTTTATACCGCCCGCCAGGCTCGCGCTCCCCGTCACGTGGTCCCGCCCCGCTCCGCGTCATCGCCGCGTGCAGCAACATGGCGGCGGCCGTGGCGGCGGGGGTGGCGCCGGTCCGCGCCCGGTGAGTGCGGGCCTGAGGCCGCTGCGCCCCGCCCTTGCCCCTCCCGGCCCCCCGGTACGTGCCCAGCCCCGCTATAACCGCCCCGGTACGTGCCCGGCCCCTCCACAACCGCCCCCCCCCACCCCCCGGTACGTGCCCGGCTCCACCATGACCGTCCCGGTACGTGCCCGTCCCGCCCCGCCGCAGGCAGCCCCTTTCCCCCGGCCCCGGCCCGGACACCCCGCTCCCCGCTGTGGCTGGGCTCACTCGGGTGCTGTGTCTCCGCAGGTTCCTCGCCTCCAAGGAGCAGTTCCATGCCTACCTGCGGGCCAGGGGCAAGCCCGGCGGGCAGGCGGGTGGTAAGGAGGAGGAGGAGGAGGAGGAGGAGGAGGAGGAGGAGGTCGAGGAGAAGAAGGAGGATGTTGGCAGCAGCCAGAGCGAGCCCCCCGCCAAACGGGTGAGGTCGGAGGGCCTCGGTCAGGATGGAGAAGGCCGAGAGGATGCTGGAGCGGAGGAGAAGGAGCCCACGGGGCGGAAGCGGGCCCGGGGGCAGAACAAGAGCAGGCCGTGTATGAAACCCAACCACTATGAACGGAGCAGGCTGTGCCCGTCCGTAACACAGGTAGGGAGTGGGGGCCCTGCTCTGTGCTCCTCTGGGGAATTTGGGACCCTCGTGGGCCCTTCCTGCTCAAGGGCTGCATTTATTTGTAAGTCTGGGAAAGCGCATTGAAGATAGAGCTGCGCCAGGGGTAAACTCCCAGCAGGGAGAGTGTTGATGGGGGCTGTGCTGGCAAAACCGTCTCTGTTGGCTGGCTGGGAGAGGGTGAAGCGGGATGGGTGTCAGCTTCCCTGAGGTGGCAGTGCTAAAATGTCCCCTCGGGTGGGTACGTCACTGCCCTTCTGCGACACGTTCCAGCAGGCACTTTCCTGGGAGCATTTCATGGGGCACCCAACGTCACCGGGGGAGCGGTGGGTGCTCAGAGTGGTTCTGGCCCCTCTCTCACCCCTCGGCCGGAGGGTACCGGTGTGCCCGGGCAGGCAAGCGGGGGGCAGAGGTTTTAACCTCCTCTTTATTTTTTTAAGGGGTGTGCAGAAAAGTGCTACTTCGGCGCACGGTGCCGCTTCCTTCACGACGTTGGCGAGTACATGGCCGCGAAGCCGGCAGACCTGGGGCGCAGCTGCGTGCTCTTCGAAACCTTCGGCAAGTGCATTTACGGCGTCACTTGCCGCTTTGCCCAGGCCCACCTCGGGGATGGCTTCCAGAACATTGTCAACACGGACCTCGCCAAGCAGTGGGAAGGGAAGTCACTGGTGAGGAACAACCTCTCCAAAGACCTCCAGCACCAGCTGCGCAAGAGGAAGTTTAACTTCAGGAAGGCTGAGGAGTATCTCCGTGGTCTGGCCAAGCCCCACGGTGATGGCGGAAAGGGAGGCAAAGCCACAGGGCGCTCTACAGAGGAGCAAGAGGAGTCCAACTGTACAACCCCCCAGGATGGCCCGGGAGACAGCCCCGAATGTCCTGTGCTACCGGAGCAGGGAGAAGATCCCAAACCAGACGCCTTGCAGAGTCCTGGCTGCCCAGGTGGCGAGGAGGCTTCCTCCACCAAAACAGTGGGTCCGGTGACAGACGAAGACGTTGTAAAGCTGCGGTCGTGTGAGAAGAAGAAGGTGAGAGTTTGGTCGAGGGCTGCCGTCTCTTGTGTACCTGTGAAGTGGTTGAGATTGTGCTTGGGAAGACAGAAGAGACCTCTTAGCTGGGTGAGAGGCAGGCAGAGGACAGAGCTGCCTGGGGACCACGTTACTGTCATGAGGGGAAGGATGCAGGAAGGTGAGCTCTTGGGGCTGGGGTGGTGTCCTTGGAGGGGTGAGAACCAAGAGAAGCTGCAGCCCTTGCATGTGAAGGAGGGTAGGGGCTGAGCTGTCAGTGGGGTGGGAATGATCTGCAAGGAGAGCCAAGGCTGGGGTTGGTTGGTTTGCATGGTGCTCTCCTGGGGTGAGAGCATTGCTTCCTTCTCCTCTTCATCACCTCCTCCCTCGCAGCCGTTAGTCAGTCTGTCTAGCCTCTGTGTCTGTAACTGCTTGGATTTTTCTCCAAGCTGAGCAGTGAAAACAAATGGTTCTGATTCTTTTATCCAAATGATACATTCTCAGAGAATAGTTGAGGTTCTTGAACAAAATGCTGATTTCCTGCATTTCCCACTGAGTTTCACCTAAGACAAGTGATAAAATTTCTAACTGGAATATCTTCCTGTTTAACCACTGCTGGTTCAGCCCTGCTAAGATGCTTCTCCATCCTTCTTGTTTTCCAGTTGGAAATCCAAGGCAAGCTCTACTTGGCTCCACTGACCACGGTGGGTAGATAATTCTGTCCTTTTGTCAAAATTTGACATCGCCACATTAGGAACAGAGCAAATCCCCTGACAAACCGTTTCTCTGCTGTCTCTTTCAGTGTGGTAACCTCCCTTTCCGAAGGATATGCAAGCGCTTCGGGGCAGACGTCACCTGTGGAGAGATGGCTGTGTGCACAAACCTGCTTCAGGGCCAGTCCTCTGAGTGGGCTCTCCTCAAACGGCATCATACTGAAGATATTTTTGGGGTGCAGGTGAGTGCTATCATGTTGATAACCAAACAAATGATATCTCACTTCTGAGGAGAAAAGCTGCTCCTTGAACTCATGTAACCTGTCCCCCTTTGGCAGCTGGAGGGGGCGTTTCCAGACACGATGACCAAATGTGCAGAGCTCCTCAACCAGACAATTGAAGTGGACTTTGTAGATATCAATGTTGGGTGTCCCATTGACCTGGTCTACAAGAAGGTAAGATGTTCTGCAGCGTGTTGGGCTTCCTTTGATAGGTGCTTGTCTTTTGCCTTATCCCCTGCTACCTGATCTCCTCCTGCCAGTCTGATCCAGAGCTCCCAGTTTGTTTATGGGCACTAGACTTTAGCAAGAAGGTGAATAAGCTGTTCAAAGAGCAGGGCATGGTCAGCTGTCTCTGCCTGGCAGCAGGCAGAAGTTGAAAGGGAAAAGCGCTGTTGTTTTTTTTTTTTGTTGTTGAAGAATTTTCTCTCTTGGAGCCTTTCTCCAAGCCTTGAGATGCTCCGAGTCTTACCTGTGTTCCCTGAGCAGAGGGCTGCTGTTGAGCAGCTCCAAGGAGGCTCTTTGCTGTGCAGTGAAGCAGAAAGTCTTGACTCTGCTGCTTTTTGTCTCCCAGGGAGGAGGCTGTGCTCTGATGACTCGGTCCAACAAGTTTGAACAGATCGTCAGAGGGATGAATTTGGTGAGTCAGAGCACCTGCTGGCAGCGGGAGATGAGCTGATGGAGCCAACTCCTGCCTGGGCCTGGCTGCACTCTCCCATTTCTGCAGGTGCTGGACGTCCCACTGACTGTGAAGATACGGACGGGGGTGCAAGAAAAGATTAATGTGGCTCATAAAATAATCCCCAAGATCCGAGAGTGGGGAGCATCCATGGTCACGGTACGGGGATACTTGCTGTGGTATGAGATTGTTGGCTGGTGTGGAGGATTGTTGGCATGACGTGGAGGTAACCTTAACCCTTCCCCACAGCTGAGTAGCTCTTTCAAATGCCTTTGACCAGCCTGCCTACTACATTTTGCTGTTTTCTGCTAATAGCAGAGAAAAATTCAGATGCAGGAAGCATTTTCCTAGGTGCTCCTGAGCCTTGTATCCATTATGAAGGGAGATGGTTTCTGCAGTGCTCTGGAAAAGAGGTTTCAGCCCAATAAGCCTTGTTATAGCAGGGCTGGAGAAGCGATGGGGCCATCTCATTCACACGGGGCTGAGTAGTTCCTGCCCACAGTGAATATTCTCTTTCAGTGTGAGCAGTCACTTCTTGCTCTGGCTTGCAAATAGCCAAAATATTCCTCAGAATGCACCCAGCCCTTTCTCAGCTTTGCTAACCACTTCCACAGCCTGGTAGCCACAGGGAGCTCTTACCTCAGCCCGCTGCCATTGCCTCTACAGAAGCACGTTCCCCTGGCACTCCTGTTCTGCCCTGCCTCCCCTGAGGCATTCCGTGAGGTCTTACTACAACTTTTTTCCTCAGCTTCACGGCCGATCCAGGGAGCAGCGGTACACGAGGGGTGCTGACTGGGACTACATAGCTGAGTGTGCTAAAATAGCAAGCCCCATGCCTCTTTTTGGTAGGTGTTTCTGTTGTTTTTGTCACGTGGGCTGAAAGTGCTGCGTGTTTGATTTGGAATATCTTAAAAAAATTAAAAACGGGCTCCCAAGGACATTCAGCCTGAGGGAGAGGTTGGAGTACTGCTGCTGCTGAGATGATGGAGGGAGTTACCAGCAGCTCTCGTGCAGCGCAGATCTGCCTGTGTGCTTGGGGCTGGGCACGACAAGCACTGAGTGGAGTAGGAGCAGAAGGGACGGGCAGGACACAGAACACTTTGTCTTTAGCGGGTGCTTTCTCTCTTGGGCACCGTGGCACAGACAGTCCCAGCTAAACTGTCAGGGTAGGAGTTGGGAGTGGAGGAGAAGAGAGGAGAAGGTTCTCCTTTTCTTTGTAAGGGGAACGTTAATCAGAAACATCCCTGGGAGTCTGAACATGAGCCCCAGAACCTCCTTGGACAATCTGGCTTTTGGATCCTCTGTCCATTTTGAATTTTATCCCATGCCTGGATTAACTCATTTTGACTTGCCCTCGTGTATCACTTTGACCTCTGGCTTCTCCCTTCTGGACAGGAAATGGTGATATTTTGTCTTATGAAGATGCTAATCGAGCCATGCAGATGGGTGTTTCAGGAATTATGATTGCAAGGCAAGTGCGTGTGTGTCCCCTTTGCTTCTGAGCTCTGTCAGTGCAAGAGTAAAAAAAAAGAATTTAAAAACCGCTGAACAAACCCAAAACATGAGAAGTTTCCTCTTGCTGAAACTACCCTTTGAGACTTGGTAAAATCTGTTTGTGTCTGTGGGAACTAACAGCAGCTTCCTATTGAAATTGGAAAAAAAAAATTAAAGCAGCATTGGCTGTCAAATAAGTGCTGGAAAGTCTTTTAAATAAGTTGGCATCTTCAGAAGCATCAATCATGGGAATAACTGCACTTTTTTTTTTTTTTTGGCTACAGGGGGGCACTCATTAAGCCGTGGCTTTTCACTGAAATTAAGGAACAGAGACACTGGGATATCTCCTCCAGTGAGAGATTTGATATCCTCAAAGACTTCACCAACTATGGCCTTGAGCACTGGGGGTCAGATACTCAGGGAGTAGAGAAGACCAGGAAGTTCCTGCTGGAATGGCTCTCGTTCCTGTGCAGGTAATTCTCCACGGCTGAGAGGGTCTTTAATGCACCAAGCCTGGAGCCTTTGAACAACAGCACACGCTGCCATTGCATTTTATTCCAGGTATATCCCAGTTGGCTTACTAGAACACCTACCTCAGAAAATTAATGAGCGGCCACCTTACTACATGGGGAGAGACTATCTGGAGACGCTGATGGCAAGCCAAAATGTGGATGATTGGATTAAAATAAGGTAATAAAGCATTGAACTTCATTGGAATTGCTCAGAAGGGACATTGCAGAGCCTCACAAAATCACTGTGCCTGCAGGGATTCTCCAGAGAGGGGATGATGGCTCTTTCCCATCAGTTTAAGAGGTTGTAAGGGTTAACCAGTACCTTGAGGTTTTAACGGAGTTTGGAGTTGCCATAAAGAGCTCTCTCAATCCCTGTAGCTGCTTCAGCAGGTCATCCAGTACCCGCTGCAAATCTGGAATAGGTGACCTCTCTCATGACACGCTGTTTGTCCCAGAACAGTCACAGGAACCGAGAGACGAGAGCGCAGTGATGGGGCGTCTCAGGCTTTCGGCACCGGATCCCTCCGTGCTCTGCCCCCACAGTCCCACCCTGCCAGCCCCACCCAGACACCAGGCAGGCAGGCAGTCCCCATCCCCAGGTTAGGAGTGCTGAGCATTTTCCCCATTTTTCATTTTTTGATTTTTGAGTTCATGCAACAAAGTGCAGGAAACTGTTTTTCCCCACACCTACGAGTCCTCAGGCACTGGCTTGAAATGACTTTGGAAGCTCAAAGACAGTAAAAATATGAGCTCGAGCAGCCAGCTGCTATTTCCCGTCTCATGGAAACGGAGATTAGCAAAAATAGAGCATGGCTACAGCCTTTTGTGATTTTTCTAATCCTCATCCATTTTGTTTGTACTGGGAACAGCTGCCTAAAACCATATTACAGGTACATCGAGTTTTGATCAGAATTTTTAAGTGCCATTTTTCTAGCAGAACCTGCCTGTGTTAGGCTGCACAAAACTTTGTAACCTGTGGTCTTTGCAGTGCTATGTAACAGACATTTATAGCCATAAGAACTCAAAAATTTAAAGCAGTTTAGGTTTATTCATTAAAGCTCATGTGAAGGAGATGCAAACCAAAAGCGGGGTTCTCTGAGCACTCTCCACTTCTGCTTTTGTGCTGTAGATCCAGGCTCTTGCGATGCAATTTTATGCCCTGCTGGGATATTCTCTCTCTGACATGTCTTATGGAAAGTTTTAGTGATGTTTTATTGAATCAGCATCCAGGAAATAAGTTAAACCTCCTTGACTATAAAGAAAATCACTCTGCACTGAAAACACAATGTGTGTTCCAAAGTGTGAAATAGTTGAAGTCTTAAGCTAGGATAAATCTGATCGCAATAGAACTGGCTTACATCATTTTAAGATCTGACCTTAATACTTTTTGGCACTGACAGGGTTTTGGCTCTGCATAAGCACAGCGAGAGGTGGGGAGCTGCTTTTCGAAGGCTCGTGTTGATTTTAGGCATGTCATTGCCAGCAGCGAGGCTGGTATTCAGGTCACCAAACTCAGGAACCCATTTTGGCATCGTCTCTCGGTGACTCCCCAGCAAGAAGAGCATTGCCCTTATCTGGAGGCTGCGTCCCTGCAGCGCAGTGGTCAGGGTTAAAGCTCAGCCCCAGAGCTGGTTTTGTGCAGCAGTCCTAAATTTTTGGGAGGGTAAGGGCTTTATTTGACACATCTGACTGCAGTCGCCATCGCTGTAGAGTGATGGAGCCATGCAGCAGCTGCGTACGGGTGGCTCTGTTGTACTGAACAAACCTCTCCTTGGGGTTTTTTTTGTGGGTTATTTTTGTTTGATTTTGTTTGTTTTGATTTGGTTTGGTTTTTTGTTCTCCTTTCTTCCAGTGAGCTGCTTCTGGGACCTGTACCTACCAGCTTCACCTTCCTGCCTAAACACAAGGCAAACTCCTACAGATAGGGCTGATGAGGCCCTTTCCCATGGCAGTGGGTCAAGAGGAGGCGTTAGGCTGGTGTGTGTCGAGGAGCGGGGTTGCTAAGCTGTGCTCTGAAATGAAATAAACTTTTATGTTTTTAGAAGCGAGGTTGCCTTCACGCCCTCAGTATCGGTCCCTGCCACGAGTTATGCAGCAGGTGGTGCCTCACTAATAGAGAACAGTCTTTTTAAATAAGAGGATACAGTCCAGGAGAGATCTTTGACCTCCAGTTCACGGTGGGAGTTGTCCCGACTCACCCACGCCACACATGGTTCACACAGCAGGACTGAGAGGGCTCTGTTCCTACCAGGATGTCCTTGGTAGAGCTAAATCCTCCAGGTCTGAGGAGGGGAGGTACTGACACGAACCCTGATGTCCCATAGAGCACAAACAGTCCCAGCATCTCATTGTCGGATGTTGTGCAGAATCTAGTACTTTCTGGGAGCATGGAGTAGGGTGCAGAATCTCCTCCTCGGTATCACACACGTGGGGAAAGACTGACCCCTCTGAGGAGGGTCCAGAGCTGCTTGTTTCATACGTGAGACTGAAAGACCTGAAGCACTGCGTGAGCAGCGCCTGGGGAGAGCATGTGGCCGAGTGACACTGCATGACCTTCCCTCGTGCCCTCGAGGTCCTTTTTCCTGTCTCTGTCACTCCAGGCAGAGCAGCGAACAGAATCACAGGCAGGAGACTCAAATGCATTTGCTCTGTGGCATGAGGAGGCTGTGGATGCAGCTTGGACCCCACACAACTTGCCTGAAGGAACTTTTTCTCCATGAAAAAACAACTATTAAGAAAAGAATTTCTACCCATGGCATCTGAGAGGTGCCCGTAGGGGTACCCAGGCCCTCTTAACCCTTTCCCTCCCCAGGTGGAACTGGGGTGGTTTCTGGGGGCGGGGCGTTACCATGGCAGCCCCAACATTCCGTCCGGGACACCCCAGAGAGACTTTGGCAACCAACAGTCACCACAAACCATGGAGCTGCCACCAGGGTGCTCGTTCCTGCGCGGCTCCTGCAACCCCCCTGGCCCATGGTTCCTGCGTCTCTGCGAAATCTCCCCCCAAGGTAGGCAGCGACCCCGACCCCGACCCCTGCAGCCCGGGGACGCTCTTGGGGGCAAGAGCGGAGCTGAGCGCCGGCCATGGCTCCCGTCTCTCTTCCAGGCTCAGCCAACCTGTGCCCACTGCCTGGGCAGGAGCAGCCCTTCCCTGCAGCTGGGACACCCCCGGCGGGGGGGGCACCCCACGCTCCCCAGGCCCCTCCAGCAGGTATGGCACCCCTCTCTGCTCCGGCACCCCGGCACTTTCAGCGCCCCCGACCACGGGCATCCCAGCGTCCCCATCACTGCCGTGTCCCCTCCCCAGGCAGTTTTCACAGGAGGGTTCGGCAAGCCCGGGCGAGGGTCCCTGCCCTCGCCTGGCTGACGTGTGCCCAGTAGAGCCCACGGCCAGAGAATTTACCAGATACTTGGCGCCATCTCTGCCCCTTTCACCTCGGAGAAGCCAGTCTCCTCCCCGATTTGTGACCCCCTCCCTTGGGCACAGCAGCTCACCCCGCGGGCAGCGCCCCGGCCACGAGCTCCCCACGTGCCTGGCGCAGAACTGGGGGGTGTTGGGATGGGGGCTGGCTCGGTGGGTGCCCCCAGAGGGTGCCCCCGGCTCAGCACAGCTCCCTCTCCCCCACACAGGGCTGCTGATGGCTCCGTGTGGCTGCTGCTTTGATCCCCGAGTCTATGGCTACGAGTGGACCAACACGCCACCACCGCCCACCTCCATCCCCGGCTGTGGGAACGTCGAGGGACCGTCGGCTCCCGTCAACACCGCCGGCACGGCCACCTCTGCGGGGGCACCCCTGGGCACTGGCATCGCCCCAGGCAGCGACATCCCCCCATGCCCCGCTGCTGACTCCTACAGCCATGGACCTGGAGATGTGTCAGATGACCTGTTTGTGACCAAGGAGATGCTTCAGCAAGAGGCCCTCAGGCTCCTCGGTTGCTCCCTGGACACGGAGGGGGTCAGCCAGAATGGGCCCAGCAGCAGCCTCACACCTGGGAACCCTGGGGACACCGGCGCAGCCATCGCCCCCTGTGACTCCCCCTCTCTTGTGCTGCCCAAGGAGCGGCTCAGCCCGGACTCCAGCATCCCCGACACCATCGACGGCGTCCTGGGCCTGGAGGACTTTCTGCTGGGGCTGGAGGCCCAGGAGCCATGCGGGGATGCGGGGATGGAGCCGCCCCCATCC
This sequence comes from Athene noctua, assembly GCF_965140245.1. Taxonomy (NCBI): domain Eukaryota; kingdom Metazoa; phylum Chordata; class Aves; order Strigiformes; family Strigidae; genus Athene; species Athene noctua. Next base: position 4,213,776 of record NC_134063.1, on the reverse strand, counting down.
CAGCCGGCCGTGCCAGAGAAGCGGGGCTGCAAGAGGAGGCAGAGCAGTCAGTCACCGCTCCCCAGCAAGCGCAGGGCGCTCGCAGACAGACCGGGGGGGCCAGGGGGGAAAGGAGACTGATGTGGGGAGCCGGGCAGTGGGCGACAAGGGTGGGGATGTTCAGGTGTTTGGGGGGGACGGAGGGCATTAGAATAGTTTTGATGGGATGTTCTTTGTTGTTTATTGCAATTAAAATCTCTTTTCTTCAAAACAAAACCTCTCTGTGTCTGTGTGGGAGGGGGAGGCAGTGCAGGGGGCACCGCGAAACGGCACCCAAGGGTGCAAGAGCCCCGCTGAGCCCCAAATCACAGCCGGCCAGTCCTGAAGGGCACCCAGCCCCCCCCAGGGCCGAGGCACCCCCAGCGGGGCAGGCAATGGCGGGTGGGGGGACTCCTCCAGCCCCTTCCCCAGGGCAAGCAGCCCTTCGGCGGGGCAGCCGGGACAGACGGCTCCCTGCAGGACTCACAGACAGAGCCCCACGCAGACAGCAGCACGGAGCCCCTGGCACCAGGACAGGCCTGGGGGGGCCAGGGGGGGCACGGGCACACACCCCAGCCAGGGCCCAAGGCCTTGGTCCTGAACACGCCAGCGGCCCCTCCCGCGGGGACAGGGCTCGCTGCAAAGCCCTTCCCAGCCTCGAGACCTTCCCGCCCTCCCTCGCCTCCCACCCCGCTCAGCTCCGCAGCCCGGCATCGCCTCAGCGCCGCAGCAAAAGGACCCCAAATCCCCCCAGGAACGGGCAAGGAGGAGCTGCCGGCCGGCCTGAGACCCTCCTCCCCTGGCCTGGCTGCACCCTGGGCACACACGAGCCCGGGACGGGGGCAAACTTGAAGAAGAACAAAAAAATTAAGAAATCACTGCACAAGCCCAGAAGTGCCTGGAAACTTCCCGTCTCTTTATTGCCCCTTTCCCACCCGAGCTCCACAACCTGGGCCCAGCACAGGCCACGGCGCCTGCGGGAAGCGGCCTCAGCTCCCCAGGCTGATAGAGCTGGTCCCTGGCAACTTCAGTGGCCACAAAGGGAAAACGGCTGTTGCCACACTCGGGGTGAATTCACTCAGGGGACCAGGTAGGCCTAGGGGTATTATTACAGACTGAGGCGAAGAAAAATTCAAGCCCTCCCTTTGCCTTTAGGCCTCTCTGTCAGGTGACCATCGTCCACAAGTCTCCCTCTGACGTTTTCTTCAGAGCTCCTCTTGCTACAATCCTACTGAAAAATCCCTTCTCGTTGTCAGACACATCACCGGACGCTTCCAACTCTAACCGAGCTTTGGCCTCTCCTCTCTCCTCCCTGCGTGTGCGAGCCACGGCTCTGCCCCTTCCTGCCAGGCCTGACCTTGCTCCCAGAGATGGTGCAATTCCTTTTGCCTCTGCAGCTCAGCGAGCAGGTCCCTGCTCGGCCAAGCCCCCTTCTGCCCCCTCGCTTGACGCCTGACACGGGGCAGTTGCCTGCTCCCCAGCTCCTCCAAGGTGCTTCTTCAACCCTGAGCAGCACTCGCCGGCTCCTGAGGCCTCACCTGCAGGTTGCCAGGGACTCTGCTAAGTACCTCCCCGAAGAGCGTAACGTTTGCTCTCTCACAACCCTCCGGAGCAACTCTGCTGCCCTTTCTCCTCCTTCCAGTGACCAGCTTCAACTCAACAATCCTGTCATGGCTCTGGCCCAGACAGTGCCCTGCCGCCCCATGTCCCACCAGCCCTTCTGCACTCCCTCCAAGCCAGTCTCGGGGGGCATCTGTCCTAGTTGCCTCCCCGAGTCCTTGTGACAAGAAGTTCTCCCCACAGAGCTCAGGACTGTTTCAGCCCTGCTCGTCCCGGCAGGACGGGATTCCCAGCGGGTGTTACTGGGCAGTTGGCAGCTGCCACAAGGACCAGGCTCAGCGCTCCAGAGATTTCTCCCGGTGCCCGCAGAGGAACTGCGCAGTGCTGGCGTCCCGGCTGGGCGAGCGGCAGGAGACACCCACTGGGACATCTGCTTTGTTGTCCATCCCCCTCAGCCTCACCCCGAGGCTCCCAGCCACGTCCTCGTCCTCGCTGTCAGCCCTGCAGCATCACACCTCTCCCTGCCCTCGCCTGCCCTCTCCTGCCCCTCCTGCCCCTCCTGCCCCCTCCGTCCCAGCACTCCAGGTGTGGGGCTCCTGCCACCAAGTCCCCCTGATGCCAAGGCTGTCCCAGCTCTGGGCACGGACCAAGGCTTCCAGCCCAAGGCCCCTGCACCCACAGGCCCCTCTTAACCCTTTCCCTCCCCAGGTGGAACTGGGGTGGTTTCTGGGGGCGGGGCGTTACCATGGCAGCCCCAACATTCCGTCCGGGACACCCCAGAGAGACTTTGGCAACCAACAGTCACCACAAACCATGGAGCTGCCACCAGGGTGCTCGTTCCTGCGCGGCTCCTGCAACCCCCCTGGCCCATGGTTCCTGCGTCTCTGCGAAATCTCCCCCCAAGGTAGGCAGCGACCCCGACCCCGACCCCTGCAGCCCGGGGACGCTCTTGGGGGCAAGAGCGGAGCTGAGCGCCGGCCATGGCTCCCGTCTCTCTTCCAGGCTCAGCCAACCTGTGCCCACTGCCTGGGCAGGAGCAGCCCTTCCCTGCAGCTGGGACACCCCCGGCGGGGGGGGCACCCCACGCTCCCCAGGCCCCTCCAGCAGGTATGGCACCCCTCTCTGCTCCGGCACCCCGGCACTTTCAGCGCCCCCGACCACGGGCATCCCAGCGTCCCCATCACTGCCGTGTCCCCTCCCCAGGCAGTTTTCACAGGAGGGTTCGGCAAGCCCGGGCGAGGGTCCCTGCCCTCGCCTGGCTGACGTGTGCCCAGTAGAGCCCACGGCCAGAGAATTTACCAGATACTTGGCGCCATCTCTGCCCCTTTCACCTCGGAGAAGCCAGTCTCCTCCCCGATTTGTGACCCCCTCCCTTGGGCACAGCAGCTCACCCCGCGGGCAGCGCCCCGGCCACGAGCTCCCCACGTGCCTGGCGCAGAACTGGGGGGTGTTGGGATGGGGGCTGGCTCGGTGGGTGCCCCCAGAGGGTGCCCCCGGCTCAGCACAGCTCCCTCTCCCCCACACAGGGCTGCTGATGGCTCCGTGTGGCTGCTGCTTTGATCCCCGAGTCTATGGCTACGAGTGGACCAACACGCCACCACCGCCCACCTCCATCCCCGGCTGTGGGAACGTCGAGGGACCGTCGGCTCCCGTCAACACCGCCGGCACGGCCACCTCTGCGGGGGCACCCCTGGGCACTGACATCGCCCCAGGCAGCGACATCCCCCCATGCCCCGCTGCTGACTCCTACAGCCATGGACCTGGAGATGTGACGGACGACCTGTTTGTGACCGAGGAGATGCTCCGGCAAGAGGCCCTCAGGCTCCTCGGTTGCTCCCTGGACACGGAGGGGGTCAGCCAGAATGGGCCCAGCAGCAGCCTCACACCTGGGAACCCTGGGGACACCGGCGCAGCCATCGCCCCCTGTGACTCCCCCTCTCTTGTGCTGCCCAAGGAGCTGCTCAGCCCGGACTCCAGCATCCCCGACACCATCGACGGCGTCCTGGGCCTGGAGGACTTTCTGCTGGGGCTGGAGGCCCAGGAGCCATGCGGGGATGCGGGGATGGAGCCGCCCCCATCCCAGCCGGCCGTGCCAGAGAAGCGGGGCTGCAAGAGGAGGCAGAGCAGTCAGTCACCGCTCCCCAGCAAGCGCAGGGCGCTCGCAGACAGACCGGGGGGGCCAGGGGGGAAAGGAGACTGATGTGGGGAGCTGGGCAGTGGGCAAAATGGGTGGGGACGTTCATGTGTTTGGGGGGGACGGAGGGCATTAGAATAGTTTTGATGGGATGTTCTTTGTTGTTTATTGCAATTAAAATCTCTTTTCTTCAAAACAAAACCTCTCTGTGTCTGTGTAGGAGGGGGAGGCAGCGCAGGGGGCACCGCGAAACGGCACCCAAGGGTGCAAGAGCCCCGCTGAGCCCCAGATCACAGCCGGCCAGTCCCGAAGGGCACCCAGCCCCCCCCAGGGCCGAGGCACCCCCAGCGGGGCAGGCAATGGCGGGTGGGGGGACTCCTCCAGCCCCTTCCCCAGGGCAAGCAGCCCTTCGGCGGGGCAGCCGGCACAGACGGCTCCCTGCAGGACTCACAGACAGAGCCCCACGCAGACAGCAGCACGGAGCCCCTGGCACCAGGACAGGCCTGGGGGGGCCAGGGGGGGCACGGGCACACACCCCAGCCAGGGCCCAAGGCCTTGGTCCTGAACACGCCAGCGGCCCCTCCCGCGGGGACAGGGCTCGCTGCAAAGCCCTTCCCAGCCTCGAGACCTTCCCGCCCTCCCTCGCCTCCCACCCCGCTCAGCTCCGCAGCCCGGCATCGCCTCAGCGCCGCAGCAAAAGGACCCCAAATCCCCCCAGGAACGGGCAGGGAGGAGCTGCCGGCCGGCCTGGGACCCTCCTCCCCTGGCCTGGCTGCACCCTGGGCACACACGAGACCAGGACGGGAGCAAACTTGAAGAACAAAAAAATAACCCATAAAACAAAACAACAAGAACAAAAAAAAAAAAAAAAAAAAAAAAATCACTGCACAAGCCCAGAAGTGCCTGGAAACTTCCCGTCTCTTTATTGCCCCTTTCCCACTCAAGCTCCATAACCTGGGCCCAGCACCAGCGGGAAGCAGCCTCTGCTCCCCTGGCGTGGCCGACCAATGGCGCAGGATGAGGCCCCCATTGGGTCCGTCCCCCAGTTCTGGTGCTGTGCTGGGGAGCTGAGTTCCTTCCTTAGGGCAGTCTCAGTGATGCCGCTGGGGTGAGGATCCTGCTCTGCACCCCAGGCAGGCGCGGGCCCATCGGCGTCAGCTCGGCACAGCGCAGCTCCCAGTGCTGCCTCTGCTCAGCATCTCGCCTCACACGCTGCCCTGCCCCGAGCATCGGCCTTGCCCCAAAACTCCTGTCCCTGGAGCAGCTGCACCACCACCGCCCCCTGCAGCTCTCAAGGTCTGTGGAGAGTTGTTCTGCTCAAAAGGAGGAAAACAAGAGAAAAGAAAAATCCCCAAACCCAAACATAAAGAAGTCTCAGTGCCGAAGGACGAGCTCTCCTCTTCCAGTGCTGCTGTAGAAGCCCTTGGTGCCATCGGGGCTACGGGGCAGGCGAAGCACCTCGTCCCACCGGCCAAAGGGCTCAGGCACCCTCTTCGCTTCCAGGGGATTCTCGGGAGGAAGTTTGGCATCAGGAGAGGAGCTGCTGCACCAGGGCGCCCAGGCACCCGCCCCACTCCCCCAGCCACAGCCGCGGGGGCTTTCAGTGCTGGAGCAGAGGCCGTAGCTGCTGCTGGTACCCAAGCCTGTCCCAAGCGGAGGGAAGACTCTGCTGGTGAGAAGCGATCCGGTGAAGGCGTTGCTAAAATCGCTGGGCTTGAAGTCGCCGTCGGGCCAGGCAGGTGCCAAGGGGTCCTTGTTCAGGAGGGATGGTGACGTCAGGGCACCGTCCATCTTTGGAGAGCTGCAGAGCAGGGAGTCCCCGATGTCGGAGGGGAAGGTTGTGGTCGCTGCCTTTGCCTTCCAACCCAGCTGGTCCACCAGCTCCTCCACTGCCTCCCTCTTGGCCCCGGGTTTCTTCTTGGAGCCCTTCCCACAGAGCCGGACCACCCTGATGCTCTCACCACCTGGGCGGCTTTGGCGACCAAGGTCCTCAAAGGCCTTGCGTGCGCTTTCCAGGCTCTCGTACTCCACCAGAGCACAGCACTTGCTCAGCAGCTCAGGGAAGCGTGACGTGTATTTCCGCACATCTGAAGGCAGCTTGCGGCCCGGCCGCAGGATGCGGATGGAGGTGATGGCACCAAAGGGGGTGAACATCCTCGTGATGGTCTCAAGGAAATTCTTCTGGAGTGGTAGCAGCATGTCCTGCTCCTGGGGCAGCAGCTCCCAGGCCAGCAGAAGTTTGCTGGGAGGGACGCTCAGGAGAGACTCGGGGATGGGGACCCGCCGCCTCACTTTAGTGCCCTCCTCATTCACCTCCAGCAGCTCCGAGAACTGCAGGGCATAGAGCGTGAGCCGCCAGTCACGCGTCAGGTATTTCACCTGTGGGAGAGAGGGGGCCACCGTGTCCCTGTGAGTCTCCCCAGGCGGGGACCACCCTAAACCTGTCCTCCAGGCAGGCTGCAACCCCATCAGCCTGAAGTCACAGCAAGGCAATATCCTCCTTTCCCATGAGCACCTCTGGGGTGTGCAGAAGGTCCCCAGTGCCCCCCGGACCGTGACAAGAAGCTGCAGCTTTCCCGTACATCACACCATCAGCTCTTCCCCGCAGATTTCAGTGAAGCGATGATCTCTCCCAAAGCAGCCCGGGGGGATCATGGGCAGAAGAGTGAATCCAGCCCCGGGTGTGGTTTGAGGGCTGTTCACCCCTTCCCCAGCCACCCTCTCTGGCTGGAGAACTGCTGCAGCACAATGAAGGCAAAGAGCAGAGCCCAGCTCTGCACCATCAGCACTTTACCAGGACACAGACAGCCCGAGGGGAGCCTGGACCTCCCTGTACACCCCACCAGAGACAGCCAGAGCACACCCAGCCACCCTGACATGCTCCACATGAAGGCCATTCCCCACCCCAGCTGGCCAGTGCCAAGGGCTGCTTACCTTCTTGAAGGACGTCAGCAGTTTGATGCTGATGAAGCCCATCTTGTTCTTCTGGACATGTTTCAGGAGAAAAGCATCCTTGGCCAGATTCTCATCAGAGAGATAGAACTCCACCTGAGACACAATCCTCTGGACCAGCTGCGGGTCAGGCATGGAATAGTGGCAGCCCAACAGATCATTCCCCAAAGCAACACTCGTGTCGCAGAGGCTCCTGGCAGAGCAGCAGGGACACAGGTGTGAGTTGGTGGCCTTTGGGACATGCAGCATTGCCTGGTCCCAGCCACAACAGTGCAGATGGCAGAGACACTGTTGAGGCCCAGGGCCATCAGCTTCACCCTGGCTACAGGGAAGCAACACCAGCCTGCACACTGTGAGCCTCCCAGGGCTGGGACATGAAACTGGACCCATCCCAGACAAGGGACATGTTCCCTTGGGGACACACAGGAGGCAAAATCAGAACTCAACCCTCACACGTGCCCCAGCAGCCACGTACCCATCAAAGCTCTTCAAGAAATCCTTCTGGCTGAGCAGGGCAAAGGAGCGGCTCCGTGGTGAGAGGAGATGCAGTGCTGGGAAGGAATTGCTTTGCATTGGCAGAGGGGTGCTGCAGCTGGATGGGGAACTGAGCCCCAGGGCCACCCCAGAGCCATGTGAGGACATCATCCTTCATCTGGGACATTACACAGGAGAAGAACAGTGCTGGGACACATCCTGACTGTGGGCAGAGCCCTGCTTTGGGCTGTAGCCCCCACCCTCATCCCAGGGACAGGGGAGCAGAGGCAGCTCCTTTCTGTGCCCTTACCTGCTTGGCAATGCTGGAAAGGGCAGAAAATCCCAGCACTACATCCTAGAGCCCCACCAGCAGCAGGCCCCAATCCTTCCCACCTCCGAATTAAGACTCCTAGATATGAAAGGAAAAGAAAGGAAAAGAAAGAAAGAAAACCTTAAGAGCAAGTAGACTGCTGGTTTATAAGAACAGCCACCCAGGAAGAGCCCCAGAGGGTGGTCACGGACCTGCCCCCACCAAGATCCACCAGGCTTCAGGTGAAACCAGTTTGCAGGTTAAATGGTCCCAGCTGAGCCCCAGGAGCAGCTGGGCTCCTCCTGTAGCGAGTGTGGAGCCTGGAAAGGCCGGCAGAGGCAGAGGCAGAGGCAGAGGCAGAGGCAGAGGCAGAGGCAGAGGCAGAGGCAGAGGCAGAGGCAGAGGCAGAGGCAGAGGCAGAGGCAGAGGCAGAGGCGGGGCAGAGGCAGCAGTACCGGTACCAGCACACTGTGATACGCAGCGGGGCAGTGAACTGCTGCCATGAGGCATCTCAGTCTGTGCCTCAGTTTCTCTGTCTCGCACAGGGACAGTAACAGTCACATGGAGGTGGAGGGAGGGCTCAGGCCAGGGCACTGTTTGGGCAGCTGGGGCTGCCTGCTGGCAAGCAAAGGTCCTTCTTCCTGCAGAAATACCCCCCACCCCAGTGAGGGGCAGCGGAAGAGCCCCAAGAACGGGGTGAAGCCCAGGGAAGGGCATGGGTCCCCTGGGAGGGGGTGATGCTGCAGGGCAGGGCAGTCCATGGCTTCAGTACAGGATGGGGAAGGAGGTCCAGGATGAAACTCATCCCCGTTGCTTCTGCCCCACGTTGGGCAGCAGCTGGAGGGCAAGGGAGGTGAGGACACAGGGGAGCAGCGGGGGGTGATGTCAGGGCGGGGGGGGGCGCTGTGGAGGGGCTGTGAACCAGAGCTGCTGTCTGGAGAGGTCAAACCTGGGAGCCTGGCCTGGCCAACCCTCAGACCTGGGGTTTAGCTGACATTTCTGTGCCCTGTGGCCACAAAGACTGACCAAAGGGCTCATCACACCTCCACCTTGAGTCCCCCTGCCCCAGCCACGTGGGGCTGCTCCCGATGCCCCCCCAGGCTGTGCCGCTCTGTCCAGCTCAAAGCTCATCCCTGTGGGACGAGTCACAGGGACCGACAACCCCAAAGCGCTCCCGGGATGTCACACTCCCCTGGTTTCCCTGGGGTTTTGGTGTCACCACCCCACCCCTGCCACCCCCACCTCCAGCTTTCTCTGCTGGTTGGGAACTGGGTGACGGTGAGATGGTGGGTGGAAGAGAAAGTCCTGGGATGGGAGAGGTGGCCAAGAGCTGCCCGGCACGGGAGCTGGGAGCAGCCGCAGGCCCTGAAGGGTGGTGGCACTTGGTGACGGGTGACAACGAGGACACACATCACCTGAATCTGCCTGGGAAGCAGATCCACCACCAGCCAGGACACCCCAGGGCTAAACCCACCTCCACCATCCTGAGTTGTCTCTCCACTGGAATCACACACATTGGCTGGAATCACGCGTGGTGACGGTGCTGCAACCCACCCCTCGCCCATGTGCGGGTGCTGCCTGTCCCTGTCACCGTCCCTGTCCCGGCAGCCCGGCTGCCCCCAGCCTCCCCCGGGGTCCCACCGCGGGGCCCAGCAGCTCCCCACCCTGCCAGCCCAGCGCCCAACTCCCCGCAGGGATTTGCCCATCTGGGAGGGGCGATGGGGCCAGAGGCAAAGCGGAGCTGGGGGGGTTTAACGGGATCATTTTGAGCTGCGCTTTGCCTTCCCCTCGCAGCCGGGAAGGCTCGGGGTCAGGAGCTGCTTCTCGGCCCCCCAGGGAGCCAGGGGGAAATAACCCAGCCCCAGCCTGAGCCTCAGGATCCGAAGGGGCTCAGGCGGGTCCAGCCATCCCTGCAAGACCGGGCATAACCCGGGGGGAGAGGGAGGCAAAGACACGGGGGAAGAGGGGCTGAGGTGAAACGTCCCCTTCCCGAGGGGTCAGAGCAGGAATGATCCGTCACTTGTCACATCCCTGTCCCGCTGCTCCTATCCTCCACAATTTGTTTGGAAGTGTAATTAGAAAATGCTTCTTGTGGCCCCGTGCTCAGCAGCAGCCCGACCTTTCAGCCTCTTCTCCCCTCCACGAACGCTGGTGTGATGGGCACGTTACCCCCACAAACCGGCCGCTGTTTCGTGGTGACTCTGCCTTCCTGCAGACACCAGATCCCTGCCCAAAAACTGCTTTAATCAGACTGCACGGGGCAGCTCCTGCATCTCCCCCCGACACTGCGGGGCCGCAGCATCTGCCTGACATCTCCTTTCAGCGGTTAAAGAAAAAATGGGACCACAACAATTATTGTACAGGCCTGAGCATTTGATATATGTTTATTGCTATTCGGGTTTAGCTGGGAATTTTGTGCACGTCGGGTTTAGGTGGTTATCCAGACTCCTTGCACAGTGCTGCAGAGCTCCAGAGCATCTCATCCGCACGCCCGTGGTAAGCAGAAGGTGGCTGGGTTGGGTTGGAAGCGGCTGCGAAGAAGAGCCAATGCACCAGCTGAAGTTAATATCACACTCAGTGGGAGCAGGGGAGTTTAAGACTTTGTTGCTCAGTTGTTTTTTTAGACAATCTTATCTCATCAGCAGGATCTCGAGCGCGGACTCTGACCCTGGGAGTATTCATTGTCGTTATTTACAGATAAATCCAGCTTTCTCACTTGTCTCCTGCTACTTCAATATGAGACATATACAGACAAACATCACCCTGACAGACAACAGCACGGGACAGTAAGAGGGAAAGATGTGTCACTACACACACTTTCTTTTTACTTTCAATTAGCAATATTTTTTAAAGTGTCACAGCTACCTTAGTACCATTTGGAATGAGTAAATAATATATTTGGATAGAGTATACTCTGATATGCAAATGTACACGAGACCCCTGGAAAAGCTCACATCAAATACTGTATCATTAGAAATAATAATAATAATAATAAAAGCTATTTATGACACGGCCTTTATTCACAGAAAGATTTGCCCCAGGGCTTTTTGTTTTTGCACCTTGGCTTGATGACAGATTTCACCCCCCCTCCTCTGCCCTGTAGTCCACATCAGCCCAGACCCCACAGCACATGGAAAAGGAAAAAAAAACCCCACTGGGGCAGAAGCTCCCCCAGCTCAGCCCTACGGGAGCCACCACCACAACGATGCTGGAGAAGGCGAAGCAATTCAGCAAGGGGAAACACCCCCGTAGTGTTGAGCATCCCCGGGGCCGTGACAGCCCCGCGCTGCCACCTGGGACGGGCTGTTTGATCAGATCCCGAGCTGCGCCGGCTGGCCCGGAGCGGGGGGGAAGCGGGCACGCCGGCCCACCCTAAGGCACTGCAGTCACACACCCTCGCCCATGCTCCGGACGCAGCCCCGCAGGCAGCTGCACCCCACCTTCAACATTTTAGCAGGACATCAGCGAGAATTTTACAAAACCCAGGATGCGGGACGAGTTCCCCTCTGCCTGGGTACCCTGGCGAGGCCGAGGATCGCCCTGAGATCGTCCACGGGCATCAGAGCACAGGGGGCAAGGAACACACGTTGCGACCAGCTGCCGCTTCCTCAGAGTCCTTTGGTATCATGAGTTGGCCTGACAGTGTCCCAGGAGCATTCGCGGAGCAGCGATGAAACGCCAGGCTGGGGAGACACGGGAGCAGCTGGGAACGCTCGTCCCACAGTCCCAGAACGTGGATGTGTCAGTCCCAGAGCCTGCACGTGCACCACTCCACCCGGACCAGCCTGGAACCCTCTCCCCAGGCGGGTACAAGAGGGACCTGCTGTCCTGCGCTCCCCGGTACGAGCGATTTGGCAAAGTCAGAGCCAGGACAGCTTGTCTTGAAAGGCTGCAGGAGAAGGGTCAGGTAATTTTCCTTCTTCTTGGGCACTGATTGGTTCAAGTTTGTATCACAGTGAAGTCTGAAAAGTGGGGAAGAAACCCAAACCACCTTCCCTGAAAGAGAAAGCCTCCTTGGCCCGGCTCGTTGGGGCTGGAGAGGAGGACAGCCTCTCCTAGCCAGGCACATCCGATCCGGTGCTGATCACGGAGGCTTCCATCGCTCGGGAGCAGATGTTGGACCTTCGCCCTCTCACGCTGGAGGAGAGCAGGCGGCCACACCAGCCCTGTCCCACCACCCACCCAAGCTCACCCCCGGAGCCCATCCTCAAACACAAGTAAACATAAAGAGAAACTAAGAGGCACTAATAACGCAGATACGGGGAGGCTCAGGCTTGCGACCGTCAAACCTGGCTCCGGATGTCTTCGTCCAGCTGGAGAAAAGCCGAGTCCCTGTTTCAGATCTCCTGCAGCGAGTGGCCGGGGTCGGTGCGTTCCCTTTTCACCAGCGGCTCCCCCAGGCGCCGGGAGTCCGTGTCCACCTCGCTGCCCAGGTCACTAATGTCATCTGCAAAGGACAGGTCTCAGCATGAGAGTGGCGACCGGAGGGGAAGAGGGTCTTATTCCCAACAGAGCAGGGTGAAAGAGTCAGCACGAGGTTCCCCCTCCCACAGCGACTCAACCCTGACCCAGCAGGACTTCCCTTGAGGGAGAGGAGGTACCTTTGTCCAGCAGTGCTGGGGACAGGGATGTGAGGTCACCAAACTGAAAGAAAAAGGAGTTTCAAGGTAAGTGAGGCTTATTGGAGACCGAAGGTGCCAGATCTGCAAGTTGGCATGTGTTTCAAAGCAATTCTAGCAAGCAGCTTAAATGCTCAGGAGGACCCACAAGCATCAGCAGTGCTGGTGGTGAAGAGCAGAAAGCAAAACCAACCCCGTGTTTTGGGGAAAAGTCTGTTGCTGTCATTAAAACCTCTGGGCAAACACCACTCACAACAATCCAGGGCAGGATCGAGCTCTGGAATGAAGGGAGAAATTTTTTGATCTCCCAAGTTAAGGCCAAGTGCTGCCACTGCCCAAAGGATGGTGCCTTTTCTCCAGCCCTCTGCATCTTGTCAGGCAAGTGCTCAGACATGCCAGCTATTCACCTCTCCTGGGACTCAACCAGCACTCCACCTCTCAGCAACTCTGCCAAGCCTAACCAGAGAGCTGGGAATATATTTGGTTCTGGAGATTTGTTGTATCCCTCTGTGATAAGGTCTGAAACACTAAATCGCTGTAACAATAATGCTGAAAAGTCATGCAAAGTTGGGCAGCAGAAGGAATGGAGGAGAACAGGAGTTATAGAGCCAGCAATGGAAATGCAAGGATACAATTCATCCTCTTTAGCTGGGAAGAATCAGCCTCCTCCTGGAGAACAGAAATATTGCAAGAGTTTAATGAAGGGAAGGCAAAAAGCCTCCCACAGGTAGGTTTTGCTGGAAGTCACTCTCTGCCTTTCATGTTCCTTTAATATCAATGAAGACAGAGCTTTTGCAGGGAACAGTGAGAACTTGCAGCACTGCTGACGGTGCAACAGCACAGGTCTAACGGGAGGGGAAGGGAAAGCAAAAGGCATGCAGTTGATTTGTCTGGCTCCCCTACATGAGCTCTGTGGAAGGAAGAAAACAGCATGAGCTCCAAGGAGAAATGAGATCGGTTTTAATCTAACAGTAGTTTCTATACTGCTGTCATAGATTGATCAGGGGCTCTTAAATCTGTGCATTTCAGAGTGAAAAATTGGATGTGGCTTCAGCTAGGCAGGACAGGACCTGCCTGTGAGCCAGGAACCAGATTTACTGTCTGATTTGTTAAAAAAAAACCCAACCACCTGCCCAAACAACACAAACGACCCATCATTTCTCCAAGTCAAAAATGGAGAGTGTGGCTGACTGTGCATGGAACTCTGGAGCTTGCAGAGGCCTGGAGAAGTTCAGTGAACGGTACCACTGAAAGTTACAGGGAAAGGAACTTTTGGACCTTTTTTTGTTTGGTTTAGCTTTTGTGTTTGATGGGACTTTGCTCTGGCAGGAACCCCAAAGTCAGGTTGGCACCCACCACTCATGGAGAGAAGTGGGTTGATCCTTTTCCCCCCTCCTGAGGCCTCCAGAGCTCAGCTGATGCTCAACTGCCCCCAAACCCACCGCTTCAGGTACCAGAGAGCCAAGATGCTCGAGGAGCTGGATCCTCGTGCCAGGCACTCAAAACAACCCAGTAAATCTTTTGGCAAAGATGGTTATAAAAACACGTTCGGGACACGGTGTGGTTTGTGAACCAACTGTGTTTCTTCAAGCGCTGCTTAGTTTGGGTTTGTTTCTAGGGAACAAACAATTCTCACCTCTCCCATTACAGCAATCGGCGTCTCCCCTGTTGCCTGGGCAACACGATGCTCTACCAGATAAAACATGTATTCATCATAGAGCAGGCGAATCAGGTGGAAGGAACCAAAGCTGGCAGCACTGCGCAAGGTGAGGTCACGGATCACCATGGAGCTGGAAAATGGCCGGGAAACAAAATATTTGGGTTGTGTTTTACATTTGCATCACGGCTGATGTGAGTTCTTGTCCCTGAAGGTACTGTGTGACATGGTGCTCTGTTTCTACCTCTAACCCAAGAGTATCAAAGCCCTTTAAGAAATTAGTTGATGGAGCATCCTATCCCCATCCTGAAATGACGCAGGAGACACAATGCTCCCTCCTTCTGTACCAGGACAGAGCAACAGTTAACCACAGTTGCACGGGAGTAAAGAACTTGGCCTTGGCTTTTCAAGGAGCTATTTTACATGCCCTAAGCCCGATGCAAAAATATTTCCAAAACAAGAAAGAAAATGTACCTATAGAAAGACCATTTCAACAGGAACTGCCTGGCTGCCTTGGGGAAGCTGGGACTGCCCTCGTGATGCTTCAGGACTTGAGTAACAACGTTATCCAGCCAACTAGCCCACTGGTCCAGAGAACTCTGCTGCTGCAGGGTGAGCTTGAAATCCTGCTCCAGCTTCTGTACCATGCCTTCCTCGCACTGGCACACCCACGAGGCTTGCTCCTGCTCGGGAAGAAGGGTTGACAATTACTCACGCCAAGCCCGCATGGTTGTTGCATCCCAACTCAGGAATTCAACTTCATTTCTAGTAGACAGGGACTCCAAATCAGCTCTGAATCATGTCTCCTCCCATCTGTCCAGACCACCATACAATATTATTACTAGGACTACACTGTTGGTGTTTGCACCACTTCTTACAGAAGGTCTTTAGTACCTTCTCCACAGTGAGATGGCAAACTTACCTGGAAAAGTAACAACACAGGTGTTAAATTGTTCATTTAATTGCTTTTTAGTACTAGAAATAAGATGCTGTTGCAGGCAGACAACCTCATTGTAGAGTCTCACTTCTAGACAACATGACCTAGGAAAAGATACTAGAAGTTACCTGCACGTTGGCGAAGTCAACCCGATTGAGATCGCTGAGCATCTGGTTTATCTGGGAAGTGTTCTGCAGCACGGCACGGGCGGCCTGAGCCAGGTGGTTCAGGGACGTGTATCTCCGTAACGTCTGCGCAAAGGCACTGACCACCCCGACCTGCAACACAGCACCAGGGCACCGCAAGCGGGGGGCAAACTTCCCAAGGCGGAGCTCAAGCACACCGCACACATCAGCTGGGGTAACAGAGCAGCACTTCTGCTTCTTGCAAACCAGCCTCTGCATCTCTTTTCTTTAAACTACCAAGTTTTCATGCTCTGCCTCCAGCAGAGACCAGCAAAATGAGAACAGGCTGCAAGAATCCATGGCTTTAGGAGAGGTGGAGTGGGAGCCTTAGGCTCAGTCTCTGCAATGCCCTTTGGTTCATGAGGTGTCCCTGAGCTTTCAAGTAGGACAGTCTCATCCCAGTGCAGAGATTTTCTTCCGCAAAGTTTTATCTGCGATTTCAGGACATAGGAACGGCTCAGCAGACAGAGCATCATTCACCTCTGGAACAAAGGAATTGCCCTACCTGTCCTCCCACTCCTTGCTGATTTGGGTTCATAATTATTCGTTACACCACGCTAGTCTGGAGTACACGTAGCCAAACCCCAGCAGAGATTTCCCCATGCAACATGCACACGCACACACACACACTCAGTTCATATCTCCGACCTGTAACACTCCCTCTGCTCACCTTGGTCTGGACAATCTCGGGGGGAAATTCACTCATTGCGTTCATCAGCCACCCTTCCAAACTCTTGGCAAAATTACGAATCGCCTGTGTTAGTGTGCCTGCAAAGAAGTCTGCAGAGTTAGGTGGGCTGTTCCGTATCATCTCTGGAACCACTCTCTAGCTTCGGGCTGCTGTGGAAAGCACAGCCTCTGATCTGGTGAGCTGTGATCTCCATTTAGCACCAAGGAAATCAGCTGGGTCCTGAGAGGCACTCAAATTTTTCACATTCTCTCATGCTGTTACTCAAACTTTTCTTATTTTTCTCATTCTTTCTTATCCTTTTCTTATTCATTGTCTTTCTGAACATTTTCCAAATGTTGAATTAGGCTCTTTAAAGACCCACATGTGCCTCAGCATGGGGACTCACAGCAGCAGCCCAGAGGGACGTGGCTTTTCAGTACTGCTCAGCCCAGTGTATGGCAGAGCCGAGGCCTGGGGGAGACTGACACACAGACTTCACTGAGCAGCCAAATCAGAGAGAAAACTCTCCACATCCAATCGCTGATCTCCCACACAAAAATTGACCCCAAATTTCCAGGAGGTGCAGTAGGGGACAGGACGGTCCTACGTAAACAAAGATACTGTCTCCAAGGAAACATCTCAGAGGGATTAGCCATGCTTCCTTGTGCCTTAAGCTTATGCTTTTACCTTGACTCCTAGCCAAAGTCAGGAGATGGGATATACAATAAACCAAATTTTAAAAAGCAGAGGAATTTCCAGGGGCCGCAAAGTACCATCAATGCAGAGCAATGCTGCAGGAGAAATATTGGTGTTGCCGTAATATTTTAGCTTGTATTCAAAACAAAAAGCTCTAAATCAGCTTTTACAAGGGAAATCTTTGTGGCAAGTGGTAGCCAGACTGAGTGAGTCACGGATGGCTGTTTGTCAGACAGCACATCCCATGCCTCAGCCCAGCGGGGAGTCGGGACCAGCCCTGCCCTCCTGGCCACGC
The DNA here is from genome assembly GCF_965140245.1 of Athene noctua. NCBI lineage: Eukaryota > Metazoa > Chordata > Aves > Strigiformes > Strigidae > Athene > Athene noctua. The sequence continues at coordinate 4,197,269 of NC_134063.1, read as the reverse complement.
TGCAGGTACTCACTGGGCACCGGTCTGAGCACGTCTGGGATGAGAATCTCCACCAAGGCCTGGTACAAGATGTGATCGCAGCTTCTCATCCATTTGAGGATGGGTTCGTATTTGCAGAGAGTGATCAGCTTATCTTTCGGGAGGGTCCCTTCGTGTTCTTCTTCGCTGCAGGAGGAGGAGGAGGGAGGCAGAGTCAGCAGCAGGTTGGCATTCAGTGCATTCACCCTTCCGCTCGATTTCTAACCCCCGTTTTCACAGAAAAAAAGCCATTTATGTTTCTTTCAAAAGGAAATATCTGTTTGTACAAGGCTTGCCTGACTCTGCCAGTGCCTCTCTGTCCATGGGGTCAGAGCTCTGACCAGTTTTCCCTCACATCGCCCACCCTCAGCCTCGGCTGCCTTTCCCACGCTCACGTTCACGTGTACATGGGACCTGTAACTCCAGTACAGCCATCTCAGCAAACAAAGGCTTAGCTGGTTCCTCCTTACAGACCCAGCTATTTCCAAAACCTTCACACCTCTCTCCTCTCCTCCCCCCCTGCTCTAAACCTCCTCAGCTGTAGCAGTGGGGACAAAAAGTTTCCAGCAAATGTTGTTTGAGCAGATTATCCGGTATTGACAGATACTATAAATGGTTTCAAGGTGTTGAACACCTTCAAATGCTGAACGTTTACAGAAGGAAAAGGATCTGGTGTTTTGATGAGAACAGAGCATATTGTCTCTAACTGAATGAGGTCAATCAAGCTTGCATTATTTTCACTTTGGGGATGCATGGAAACTTTTTCTGCACGGTTATGGCACAAGATATTTGGTTAAACAGCAAACAGAGAAAACCAAAGCCTTAATGTAATGCCAGAGCACCAAGGCAGAGCTGCTCACACACTATGCTGGGAACTGGGAATTCAGAGGGGACTTTCCCCACGCATTCCATCAAAATCATTAAAGCCAAGCCTTGGACATACTATAAAGAGGCACTTATAGCCTCTGCCTGAGCAGTTTTAGCAAATGAATTCCCAGAACACTCACTTGGAGAAACTGGTCATCAAGTACCTCAAGTTCCTGTTAAGTGGAACCATACTCTGCATCTTATCATGCTTTCAAACAGTTTGCCACTTTGATAATATTTCAGGTTTATATTTGTATATATATAAAGCAAGGGGAGGGAATGCTTTATTTACCCTTTATTTACCCATCTCAGCTATTAGCCGTGGTGTGGAGAGGTGCTAGAGCACACAGCCTTAGTGAGACAGGCTAGTTTAGCCAGAGCCCTGCAGAAATGCTGCCTCCAGTACCCAAGTGAGCCTACCTGGACCTAGCACAGCTCTCTGTGCTGTTGTGACATGCCTTGGAGATACACCCTAAACTAAAAGAGATTCTGAAACAATCAAACACAGCTGCAGTCATCCTCTGCGGGACAATATCCATTGGGTAACATCTCCTGAGGACAACAGGGCCATAGTCTACAGATTATTATGGAGTACTTGCCTATTACTCAAGCTTTTACCATTTTTCTTCTGAATATAAAATGTCTGTATATTATCAGTAGAAGTGGATAATACAGACTTTTAATACAGATTTTAAGAAGTAACCTTCACCTTGTTGATTTTCTCTGTTTTCACTTATTTCCATTCCACTGTCTCCTGGCAGCAGACTACCAACACACAAAGGATGAAGAAAAGGCAATAACAACAAACCAGTCAGGAGTACAAAGATCAGAGTAGCTTTGTTTGCCTTTATCTGTCTCAAAACACAAGGCACTTAAAGATCTGGAGAGCCAGCCAAAGAAGAGAGTCAATCTAGATGTCACTAAAATCTCAGAGCCCGAGATGTCACTAGAGACTGATACCTAATGGCTTGGAATTGTTACTGCTCCTGACGACCACGTACAAAATCAGCATCCTGCTCTCATTCACCTCTGCATTTTGGATTAGTGCATGTTACAGGAGATATAAGGCACGGAGATGTACATAATCAGAGCAGATGCTTTCCTCAGGGGTCTGAACTTTGTGTGGTCATGACGATATTAAACACTTCTGACACTCTTTGTAATGATTCTGCAGGGAAGGAAATACTTTCAAGTCCTACAAAGCACTCAAAACGCCTAATGAAGCTGGAAATACTTCATGCATTTTTAAAAGAAAAAAAAAAAACAAAACCACACCGAAAAAGTGGAGCATTCGGAAATAACCAAAGCGCAGCGGTGTACCTGGCTGGCAGGGCAGTGGAGCCATCACTAGATGGTGTTTTAGGACTCCAGAAGGATTGCCAGAGTTTCTCAATATAATGAAACTGAAGATTCATTACAACATCCAAAGTCGCCTAACAACAAAGAACACAAATCATTACCTGCTCTGCTAGCATCTTGTCACACAGTGTAAGCATAAATTTCATGTGCTGTCATTTAGATTAAATAATTTCCATGAAAATTAATGGAAAGGGCATTGTTTTAATAATCAACATAACATAAAACAGATCACACAATGAAAAAATAACATAGAGAGCAATATTTGAGTTGTAATACCCAGCAAGTCAAGCATTCCCTACTATATCCTAGCTCTTCCTAAGAGCAGATATGAGATGAGCACATGAATTACATCCCACGTCTATTCAACAATTAAAAATATTCCAAAGAATCACCTCGCAGTGTCGCCTGTAAAGAAGCTGCAGAGTTTTCACATCATTCATGGTGATCCCTTCTTGTAAGAGGACGTTACCTAGATGAGGGGCTGGGAACTCAGGAAAGACATGAGTTACATCTAGGGAAAAAAAGAGATTGGGAAAGATGGTGAGAGGAGCACTCAGTTACGCAGGACTGCAGGTGAGGACAAGGTGCTGCTGTCACCAGTGGCTATCCTCTGTGTGTCAGTTGGGATGAAACAGGAGAAACAAGGCTGATAATCTAGTACTTTCCCTGATTCGTGCTGTTATACTGGGCAAAAAGCGAAAAACCGCAGCCCATTTATTCAGTGTGAAAAGGAAAATTTTTTTTTTTTTTTCCTCTCTGTAATAAAAGAAACAAGAATACATTGTCCTCATCTACCACGCTTCCCATTAGATTTTCTCCGAAGCCTGAAAAATGTCACTTTGGTATTTTGAGAGTACAATGGAAAATATAATTGGACAGCAAACATAGCAGAAGCAATTGTATTTCAGAGAAGGCTCAGAGCTGGCTGGGATGCGGTAACTCTGCTCGAATGATGGAGACACACAGATCCACGACCAGCAGAGCCAGAGAGTTTGTCTCACAAGGAGAAGGTCTGTACGGCCCCTCTGCAGCCTTCGCCATGAAGAGAATTGCTCTTCTCCCGCTGGCTGCCTGTCTTAGCAAGGCTCTTCAGGACCTCTGCTCCTTCCATGCAACTGGGGAAAACCAGATCGATTTAAAACATACTAAGAGGGAACCAACAGACCTGATGGCACAAGGGAAAAGCCTTCCTGTGGGTACAGGAGCTAGAAAATGAACTTAGCAAGTGTGACGTTACAAGATAAAAAAATATCTATGTATAATATACAATACTGTACAGAAAAGCAAACAAATGCAGAACAGTCAGGGCTTGCTGGACGAGACCATCCTTCCTCTTAAAGTTTTAAGCTTAAACATGAGATATCAAATACTAAAAATCTAATAATACCTAGTAAGCAGTCCCCTCACCTATGAATTGCTGATGATGTTGACTTTGAGCAGCAACCGATTGCTCCGGCGTAGTGTGTGGGTTACTGTTGGACCCACTCTCTGCCATGCCATCCATCTTCTGTGCTGGTCTATACCTAAATTTAGAGCATGGTTTAGGATTTACACAGGTACCAGCAAACACGTACATGGTATCTGCAATACGGTCAGGTAAACTTTTGTGTTCATCATGAGGCTACACTCAAGGCCAGCATTTTGAGGGCTGACCATTGATATCACCTACTTAACTGGAGAGAGAAAATGAGAATGGACTTTTGAAAATCACTCCCCAAGCCAGAATTTAAAGGGGTTAAGATGTTTGCCCAAGGTGACACAAAAAAACCCCAGAGAAGCAGAGCTGAAGTGGGTGTCAGAGTGCAGACTCCCAGTCTCGGGAGCTGACTTCTGCATTTACTTTCTGTTTGGGAGCTGAAGAAATAAATTCTTCTGCTCCTTCTTCACTCCAGCAAGAACCAGAAGTGTTCATGCTTCCAGGAGACAATTCCAAATTCCTCTGCACGTTGTTTTTTTGTATTCAAAATTACTCAGACACAAGACTAACCACAGTGCTACTGAACTTGCACAAAAAAGACCCAAACAAAAACCAAAACCCACCCAAGCACAGAACAAGCAACAGAAGCCCCCCCCCCAAGCCCTTTACACTGATTTGACACAAATAACTCCATAGCCAAGGTCCTAAAAGAGTTGGGTCAGGGGGAGGCTGGGTCAGGGGGACGCAGTGAAAAGTGCCACATACGGTGGCATTCTCTGGAGCAGCAGGCTGAACCAAGCTGCTGGCAAATAGAATAGGCAGATAAACACCATTTCACGGAACCACAGAATAGTTTGGGTGGGAAGGGACCTTTAAAGCTCCTCTAGTCCAATCCCCTGCTATAAGCAGGGACATCCTCAAGTCGAGCAGGCTGCTCAGAGCCACGTCCAACCTGGCCTTGAACGTTTCCAGCGATGGGGCATCTACCAGAATTGGTTTTGGACCCTTCCACTACTGAGAGCAGCCAGCGACTTGCAGCCTTGAGCTTCCACAGCTCAGCTCTGGCACTTCAGCACCCCTTGGGTTGGAACCGTGCCCGTGTGCTGGTTTGCCCCCAAGCCAAGCCAAGCCCCAAGATGGGGTCTGCAGCTCTCTTTGGGAAAGGACCCTCGCCCGTGGCAGCAGCAGGGCCTCGGCTCGTGAGCTCCAAGAGGCTGGGAGCACCTACCTTTGCTTCTGGTGGATGGGCTGCTGCCTCATCGCCATGTACTGGGTGTCCTCCTGCAAGCGGTTCAGCGGAGACTCTGGTTTTAGACGGATCCCGTAATAATGATATTTGGAGTTTCCCCTGGAAGTATCAGCGTTGAAATTGCTCAGTGTGAACTAGTCAATGGAAGGGACATCGTAGCCCTGCAGTTTACTCTTAGGCTTGTTTTGACAATACACCCTACTTCTTACAGCACACATCGGTTTGCTGCCAAGCGCTGTTTGAATGGCTGAACTAATGAATGCCATCATCCCCTATAAAATTTAAAACCACATGTCACAAAGTTCAGTGACATCCACATTTAAAACCCAGCAAGGTTTGTTCCAAGTAACCCATGGTAACTGGAGAAGAAGAGACAAGTGTTACAATACAAAGTGTTATTAAACAGAATGACAGAAAGACCTCAGGGGACAATTTGCTATTTGATTTGGGTTTAAGGATTTGGTTTTTTCCATAAAAACAAACTTCCATCTTTATCTACACTTGGATAAAATAAGCCTGACTGAATAGTCAACTATGATAAGAAAAATGTCTGTCCGTTGCCAGCACTTTCACAGCAACGGCAATGGGCTTTGATGTGGCTTTGTTCTTGGAGTTGCTCATTTTTGTAGTTTTGTAAAAACTGAAAGCTGTTTGCAAGCAAAAGAGGCTGTAATTCTTTTTCCTTTGCTGGTCAGTAAAGCTGCTGAGATACTCCTTAGGAGAATGTCTTGCCATCACATTAGACAGATGTGTCAGTTAAAATTTTTCCACCAAACTGGAATTTTTTAGTCCCCAAGCGTCTGCTTTTGGGAGCGAGAAGGACAATTATGCAGCCATGGATACATGACGACAGTATGTCCAACTTGGCTTTAGCCAATTTGTCACTAACAACGGCCGAGCTGAGTCCTCAGTGGAAGAGGAGACTGAGCCAGGGGAGGAGCAGCAGGGTCCCCAGAGCCCTCTCATTGGGCTCGCTTAAAATTCATTTGCTGTGTCACTGTGGAAGGGTCTGAAGGCATCTTAATTCCAAAGATGCTTCCCATTGGAAAACTACACAGAAAAATTTAAGAGAGGAATACTTGTCAAAGAATTAACCCTTTCTTCCTTGTTGGGGGAATTTTCTCTTCTCAAGGGGACGGCTGAATCATTGAGTCTTTGTCCCTGTGCCAAAGGGTTTTACACACACACAGGTATGAAGTACACTACAGCCATGTCTTAAGTGATTTGAAATGCCCGCAGATTAAATAACAGCTGCGTTTATAATCTAAATGAATGAATACGAAAATAGTGGTGGACAGCTATTTCCATATTTATTGAGGTTTACTGTGTCCTTCGCCATCTGCACATCTGCAATTTTAAGTGGGTTTTTTGATTGTTTGTTTTTTTTCTTTAATCCTTGATGGGATTAAAGAATTTCTCTCCTCTAAAGAAATTATTTCAGAGCTTTGGCACTTAAACCAATCTACAGAAATCCAAACTCTCCCCTGCTCTTCCTAAGACTGTTGCCTCCAGATTCCAGCTGTGGAATGCCCCGGACACATCTGGTTTTGTTCTCATTTAGAAGTCCAAATATCTAAGCTTGAATTTTATTACAAGATCTTACAAAATCAGAGCAATCACTGTTTCTCTAGTGTATTGGCTACTTTTTGTTATATTAGAAGCTGGGATAAAATGCAAACTCAGCTGTGAAAGCTGTGCAGACACTCTGGATGCTCCCTTGAAGGGCACAGATGTAATTACAGTAACTATGCTTTATTATGTTACGCTTTTGTTGTAACATCATATGGATCTTTGATGTTTTAAAAGAAAAAATTCTGTCACAAGATTCAGCCTGCCGCTTTGGGTATTTAAGAAAAAAGACATTTACATCCGTACAGCTTGTCTGCATCAAAGATGTGGGCAGAGGTTCTGTGGTGGAGGAACTTTACTGAACGGAGAAACCGTTTCATAGCACCAGAATTTTGGGCTCTGCAACTGACAGTGGCAATTGTGAAGATGAGTTATTTCATCTTTCTGAGACAGGAATGAAATGAGAAGCAGACTAGGTTCAAATAAAATATTCTTAGACTCCTTAGGAAGTGGACTTAGACCAAATTCCACTGTGCAAGCTGGAGAAGGCCCTGCCACCACAGACCTGGAGCCTGTCTGAAATGACCTGTGTTGTCAAGCCTCTCACATCACTGATTCACAGTGAGAAAGCAGCTTTGCCTCACGACACACAGAAATTATTTCTGTGCCTTAGAATAGCAATTTCTTTTCCCACAAGACCATGGTCGGTTGTTTCCATAGATCTCAGAAGAAAGACCCGTGCCTGCTAAATGATGCTCAGTAAGCTCTCACTACACATGAGAAAAGTTGTAGGAGGGTTGTTTTTTTTTTTTTAATTTAAATGTAGATTCCTACCAACCTGGTTCCCAGGCGGCGAGTCCTCAGCCCCATGAACACTGAACGGATCAGTTTTCCGAAGGAAGCGGCGTTCACTGGATCCAGTTTGTGCTCCTGGCAGTGCCGCAGGTAATGGTTGTAGAGAGAGCTCCTGGGAAGGCTGACGCCCTCCGCCGTCTCGTAGTTGTCCAACAACCACTGGAGCTTTATGTATGGAAAACATAAATAAAGAACACATGAAAGTCTAAAGAGGGCTGGAACGGGCTGTGTCAAACAACGTCAATGTTTAAACATCAGGAAAGCCCATCTGACATTGAGTTCAAGAGAACTTAATGCTGGGTAGTTAATTTCTGTAAGTTAATTTAAATAACTTACGCTGGTTGCATTTTTGTAAAAGTAAAAGGACCCCCAGCCCAAAGCTAATAACCCAAACAAAAATGCTGTCAGATTTTGCAAAAGCATTAAAACATAGTCTGTCTGCCATCTCAGTGTCCACCTTGGATTGAGATTAATTCCTGCAGAGCCAAAATAAAGCTGGAAGAACTCATGTTTTCCAAGAATAAAGATGTTAAGATGCCGCCTAAGAGGAATAAATTTCAGGGGAACCAAACATGCTGCAAAGCTTTTATTAAATTGAAGATTGGCATGTCTGCAACTATTCTCTTAACAATAAAATTAACAGTTACCAAAGCAACCTTAGGAATCTGAAGGGGTCCATCTATTTTTCAAAATTTACTGTCTGAACTACTTTTTGACATTTGTATTGATTAAAGATTGCAATTAATATAAATTACTTATACCCAGTCGGTCCGAAAGGGCAGGCCTGGCACACAGTGTCAGCACAAGAATTAAAATGCAACAAGACAAAAACCCCCAATTTCTTTTAATTTAATTTTAATTTAATGACTCCAGCATCAATAAAGTAAGTGTTCCATTAAGTGAATTTTTGAAGGAACTAGATGTACGAATGGACTGAAGTTAATAGCTTTGGTAAAAGCCCTTTAATCGTCGTTAGGGACATTTGGGATTAACATTTTCAAGACTTCCCGCTCCACCCAGGCCTCCATCCTCGCGTGCACAGGAGGCACAGCTCCACCAGAAGCCGCTGCACTCACAGCAAAATATGAGCCACATCATCTAACAAATAGCTCAAGCCCATATTGTAATTAAGCACAAACAAGTCTAAAAATCAGCGGGATTTATCCATACCCACGGATGTACAAGTCGGCCCATGCTTAAGTCCTCTCCACTCGTTCTCCACTATCTGGCTCTTTTCTACTGTTTTCCCTTGGTGAAAACTTTGGGCTCCCAATTCGCTGCTATACTCACGTTTTATATCAATAACTCTGTGAAATACAACCTGAAATGTGCAAAGACATCTCTGACACCTCACTACGTTGAGTTATTTTCAGTTTATGTGTTTCATACCCAACTCTGCTCTCACACAAAGGCTTTTCAGCACCTATGAATGTACGTCCCGTGGTTATCACTCACGTATCCAAATTTAAACTTCTGCTACATAAAATGAGCTGAATCCAAAGCTGTACAGTTAAAACTATTTCATTCATTAGCTGGGTTTGATCCAAAGCAACCACGGGTTCAGATGACTGGATCCATCATTTTTGGTGGCCACAGCTGGAAGAAGAAAACTCATTTTCCCCTCTGTCCTGCTGCTCACAGAGCTGCTTGTCACCTTCTCACCTCCCTCCTGTGACACAGCACCTAAGACACTCTTTGGGGTGTTCTTCCACAGATTAAGACCTTTCTGACCTCGGTGTTTGCTAACGACCCGTGTCCCTTCGTGCTCTCACCTGCAGAAGAGACATCCCTGGGAAACCCTCGAGAGCTGTTCCGTAGCCCTGAGCCTCCCCCACCCATTAAGCTAGCTCTAACAAAAGTGGTTTTGACATAAAAGACCAGCAGGACCTCAGTTTTTAAGTAGTGCACATCTGTGCTAATTTTGGCCCATCCCCTGTATTTAAAAGATTAATAATTAAAAAGGGGTGGGTGGGTGTTTAAAACCATTTATTTTATTTATCCTAGGAAAGATACTGAATGTGGATCAGCTATTTATTTTCTAAACCTGTTCTAATTCCAAGCTTTAAAAAAAAAAAAAAAAAAAAGTTGCATGTTACTATGGAAAATTCATATATAGGTAAAACTCTTTAATTTAAATTCAATCCTGGACAATTTTAGTCTAATCGCAGGTATTTCTAGAATATTCCCTTCATCTTCCAGCTTTCGTTTTCTGCAAGTGTCTTTTTATACTCCTTTAAACATTACAGAGTTTCACAATATGAACTCCCACTATTGAACTACAAATCTATTACAAAACGCACAAAAGAGCTTAAAAAAAATAATCTGTCAGAATATCATTTTGAAAACATTATTTTTGCTCTTCCTGCATTAGTAATAATAGATCAGGCACTCAAAATGAGAACATTAAAGATTATTTCCATTTGTGTCCCTTTTTCTGTCTACTTTTTGAATTTTGCTCAGTTGTGACAATGACAAGATATTCTACAACTTCATTTCTGTTTATACTGCGATCAGGTTCCAGTAAAATCACTCTGCAGCTCTACGCTGCTGCGTTTGTTATAGGCACTACGGGGAGACATTTAAATTTCATTTCTCCTTTAACTTTATTTCTATTGACTGTTTGTTTTGATTTAAAGAAAAAAAAATCTTTAGCAAAAACGACATTGTTCGGTTCAAGAGTGGCACTTTAAGAATGGAAAAAACGGTACATGAGGCTTTCTGAGAAAAAAAACCCCACTTTTTCTTTTTCTGAAGGTCTAGGTTTGGAGAGATTTTCTTATGGGCACTTCTATGAAAAACAAACCAATGAAGACACACATTTTTAGCACACATTTAAGGTGTTTTTATCTGAAACTAAAAGGAGCAGGTTCCTAAGTCCCTGCTGAGTCCAGCTCAACAGTTAGGATGGACCCCTGAGCCTGCCGAGCATCCCCAGCTCAGCAACGGGGAGAAATGCTTCCCTTGCACCAGGAGTTCCCTGCTCAGCCCCACCGATCCTTTGCAATTAAAGTTTCATCAGAACCTATATATTTTCTTCAAAAGTCTCTTTTCTAGAACAAGTGTCTGGTCCATTGCATAGTTCAGCCCTGAGCCATCCATGTACGTGAGCACAAGCTCCAGCATCGCCAGCCTTTCTCCACCGAGCAGGAGATTCATCCTTCATTAGGTCATTACGTTCCTCCCCTGGCCAAGGGAGAATTATTCCCTTCAACACGTTTCCTACTTTTCTGTTCAGTCTCATTTTAGGTGTTTCCACCCAAACACCATTTAGGGGTAAGACCTTTTCCTCAGTGAAAAAACTCCATCAGCACCTACCCTAAGAGCCCTGCTACCCACAGGGAGGAAGTCCAACAAGTTTTGGGGGGTTTAATTTGGTTTTTTGTTGTTTTACAGTCAGTGAGGAAAAGATACATCTTCCCCCTACTCCTCTGAGTGCTGTGGATATCTAGGAGCCACAGGGTCTCAGGCAGATTATAGCTTCCTACTGCTTCCCTATGTGCTTAGCTTTAGGCACTTGTGTACAAAAATTTTAGTCATTTTTCTCAAACTTCTTTGTATCATCTGCAAGCTCATAATTGGAAAGAAGTAATCCTCTGACCCAGCGACTCTGGAGTATTCTTGTGAACAGAGCTTTTTCAGTAACAGTAATAGATTGACATGATTTCACTAGAAACATCATGTGTCAGGGGTATTAACATTAGCTTAGGCTTCCAAATTTGATGTTTCAAGTGCACTTAAATAACCTCTCAGAGAGCTTCTGAAGCTAAATTAAGTTATCAAGTGTGGCTCCATTTCACATTGACTTTGTTTCAACAGCATTATGTAAAAAATTCCCTCTTGACTGATACCCCTTTATTTTTTAAAACAAAACAAAACACCCCAAACAAAGATTTCTGGCATGAAACATTCTGACAGCAACAAAATAAACCATTATCCCAAGAATTTACAGATTTGCAAAATGTGAAATTTAAAACAAGGGACAGAGCACTTAATGAAAATCTCTGCAACCTTAAGACTAAAAGCAATTAACTCACACCTAATAGCGCAGTTAGTGTTATCTTGCAACTTCCTTGGCCACCAGATTTGTCAAGCTCATCTTTTGCTTTCAGCCTTGACAAATCACAGTCACCTCCAGCTTCACTTTCTGGTTCTCACAAAATCTGGTGTCAGTCACGCAAGCATCTGTCTGTCTGTTTTTTTTGTTTTGTTTTTTCAACATCAAAGAGGTGAGAACTGAAACATCCCCGATAGGAGAAACCCCTGTAACACAGCACGTGCCGGGGGACAGGAGCAGAGAGGTTCTGGGCTGCACAATGCTCGGGCTGTCCCTCACACTGAGGATGGGAGCAACCTCTGGTAGCCTCCTGTCTCCGGGTGGTAGATGCCCCATCCCTGGAAACACTCAAGGCCAGGTTGGACGGGGCTCTGAGCAGCCTGCTGGAGTCGAAGATGTCCCTGCTCATGGCAGGGGGTTGGACTAGAGGAGCTTTAAAGGTCCCTTCCCACCCAAACTATTCTGTGATTCTGTGATTCCAGCCCTGCCTCCTACTCAAACCAGGGCTCACTGGTCCCTCGGTCCAGTCAAGCGGCTCATTCAGTCGAGCCCTGAGGACGTCCCCGGGCAGAGGCCACGCAGCCTCCCGGGGCAGCAGCACCGACCTTGCTCCAGCTCTGGGAGGAGATTGCCTGCTGTGGTTCCACAGCGTGCTGCATTTCCGACAGGCACAGCCTGCACCATCACCTCCTCGTGATTCCCAACGCCCACAGACATCGCTCCGTGCCCTGGGAAGGCAGAGCAAGGCCACTGGAGGTTCACAGGGCAGCAAGGGACCCCCAGGTTTCCTTGGCTTGGCAGAGGAAATTGCCCAGCCCTGCCAGGGCAGCACGCTGCTGGAGCTCGGACTGACAATTTCAGCAAGGACAAGAGGAAAGCTGATGTGTACTTTCGAATTTGTAAGAGAACTTAAGCCTTATGTCAAACTATGAACTGTAACTGGAGAAACATTAAGTTCTTTACTTTTACCCTGCAAGACAAGGGCGGGGAAGATCTGGTCAGAGGCTGGATCAGGCCCCAACTCCATCCTGAACAACCTGCAGCCAGATGAAATCTCTTTTCTATTTTTGTTTTCTTTCCTCTGCTCTTTTTCTGCTTTTCTTCAAACCTCCTTCAATACCACATCACAACTCACCCCATCCTGCTCTGCTCTGTCCCTTTCTGCACTGGGAGAAACAAAAAAAATTCTGCAGAGCAACATTATCCTTAAGACAAAGCTGCACAGCACTCAGGGAACAGCACGGGTGTGTGAGCACGGTCACAGCCTGGGACAGGGAGGATGCACAGAGATGCTCAGAACAGGAGCATCTGATTCTGTAGGTTTGTGTATCCCCAGCTTCAACAAAGAAACCTTCAATTTCTAGAAGCTCATCCAGGAGCCCTGGCTTGGAGTTCGACATCAGTTTAAGAGAATCAGACTGTTAGGTTTAACGTTCCTTTTGTTTTCTCAGGCTATTTCTCTAGGGTGAAGAGGGCAAAGATTTTTTTTTTTTACAGGATCTAAGAATGACAACAGATCTGCCCTCAAATTCAAAGCAAAAGCGAATCTGTTAGAATAACGAAGTACCACTTCATGTACTGTGATTTATCAGCGCAGAACACGCCTCAGCCTAATCCAAAACACAGTGAAGTCAAAGCAAGAGCAATGACTTGAACAGGACTTGAATTAGACCCTTCAAATCTCACACAAACATGTGCTCACTGTTAAGCATTACTGCAGGGGAGCCATAAACCATGATGCAGAAGGCCCAGTAGAATAGTGGGAACTTCACACAAAGCAGGGAAATTGTTGGCATAGTGAGAAGAGAGAGGTCTAGCAAATGGTTTTAGCATAGCATTGTGACAGTAATGGTCTTCCTGAGGCACAGAAAGAGGCAATAAAGGCATTCACAGGAGTAGGATTTTGGTATGCGCTATCTGAGGGATATCTGTGATGATTCACACCAAGTTATTGCTGTAGAATTGCAAGTTATTTTCCAGCCATCTTTCAATTCCAGTGAAAGGAAAAGAACTTCCTCAAATGTGTTTATCTAATTGCCAGCAATTTCCATTGCAAGGCAGATGAAATAAATAAACACAGGGGAGAGGTAGTTAACAGAATCCAGAGCATCTCATAAACAAACATTAACATCACGGCACTTTTTTGCAGATTCTTTTTTTCTTGGGAAGAGGCCTCTTTGGGCAGCACAGCTGAATCACAGGCTGCTTTCAGTGGCTCGTGCTGTTGAATACACCAAAGGGCTACAAATAATGCTCCTACCAAAGCAGGAAAAAGGTTGTAAATTCCGATTGTAACTTACATGGCTGTTGAGCAAACTGCTTTTGTGTGATGTAATCCCTTCATTTTTTTGTAGGTTTTCAATCGCCATTTCAAGCTAAAGAAAATGCGCACAGGGGAAAAAAAAAAAAGAAAAAAAAAAGGAAAAAAGAAAAAGAAAGGAAATCAGATAGTTAGCAACAGCCAGGATTATTATTTCTTTATTAATATCTGAATGATTAATGCTTTATATCAACAGGCTGGTGAAAAAGAGGTACAGATGAGGCACAGTCCTTATGGGATGAAGCTGCAGAGACGTTATTGGATGCCATGCAAACTAGCAACACAGCAAGAATCCCTACTAGGGTTAAAGAGCAAGACCAGGGGGCTTTTGATCTTCCACTATAGGCACTGCCCATTTATAAAAGAGAAGCAGTTTTCCATCTCCTTTCCCCTTTGTGCCTAGACCAAAGCACCACCAGACAGACACGCTGCAGCCGGTCGAAGGAGATATGCTGTAGATTTGCTATTAGCCAGATCTTTCAGGGAAGACTGGAAATAATGACTTTGGTTATTATTACTCCTTAATGTTTTGACAAAACACTAATGGCAACTAAATAAAACAGGAGCACAAGGAGGGTTGACACATAGAATGCGTAAGCTGGAATGGGTAAGAGCTCTTTGCTGCTGCAGAGAACTGCAAAGAGACTCTGAAGGGAGAAGACAGGTTTCAGTTAAGTGAGCTTCTTCCCACGAAGACAGGCTGGCACATCGTGATAATACTTGTGCTCATTTCCAATGATCTGAGCTTCTGCAAGCGGAGTCTTGGTGAGGCATTCCAGCCCCTGACGAGCCCTGTGCTTCTCTCTGTCTAGCTTCTCTTCTACTCTCAGCCCAGCTGTGGCTGCTGCCTCATGCTCCAACCCTCTCCTGGACCCTTCTTGTCTTCTCCTTTCTGCTACTCAATCTCTGGGAAACTACTTAGCAGATATCTGCTAGTCCCAGAGCTTCAGTGCTCCTGAGCACAGGGTTTTTGTAAATGAGGAATAAAGAAAACCCAAACCAAAAAAAAAAAAAAAAAAAAGAAAATCTATTAAGGGAGTCGCAGGAGCAGAACCTGCTCCAGTAGATGTTCTCAAAACCCTGTTATTTGTGACTTGTTAGTGCAGGCAGGGCAAGGCAGCACACATCAGCCAGTAAAACTTGCAGCCAGCAGCTATCTTGAGCATCTGTCCTCATTGTACATGCATGGTTGTGCACTCATCCGTAGGCACACGCACAAAGCATTGCACAATGATCTGGGAGAACAGAACAAATCAGATCTAACTTCTGAAGTAGCATTCAGCAACCAAAGACAGCCTGTGCCATATCCAGTGGCACTCTGTCCGAGCCCCTCCACCACACATCCCTTGGTTTCCATCCCAAAGTGCCATCACTGTGGCAAGAAGTTATCACTGAATCCAAAAAAAAAGGGTCAGTCGAAGACTATGTGTCAGTGGGGTTTTTTTGAGAAAACTGTCAACGCTGTGAAGTACCATGAGGAACCAAAGACTGATTGCTGATGCAGCTTTCAGGAAATGAGTCAGTGTTAGAGGGAGACACCATTTCCTTCCTCTGTTCAAGGAGCAGCACAGCGCCAGTTGAGCAACACCTCTTACGCAAATACACAAACACTGCCTGTCCTTCTGGCATTTTGGGAAGTGTCCCATGCAGATGGACACCTTGCATCTGCAGAAAAAATACGACAGGGGAAAGACTAAAAGCTCTTAAACAGCCCTGCATGAAGGTGAGGAGCTCTGAGGACCCACTTATGGGAGGTCTCAAGGATTTCCTCTGGTACAGCCTGCTTTAAATGAAGATTAATAGTGCTCTGTTGGCACAGACACCGAATGGAACCGCTTCATGTGCTGTGTCAGCCCATTTGATGGAGCAGAATATCATTATTCCAGCAAATATGGAAAACGGGTTTCTTTAAATATTTCAAGATCTTACTTTAGTGTGCATACAGTCTTTACCAACCGTCCCTCCACCTCCTGAGGCAGCTCTTACTGCTAAATCTGAAGCACTCTCTAGTTCCAGCCTCCTCTGAAGACAGATACTCTCCTCGCTTTCGAGGTTTCGGTGCCGGCTCAGCACCCTCCAAGCCCTCTCCCTTCCCCATTCCTTGCAGCTGCCTCTCCTGCTGCCAAGCCCTCACGTTGCTGGCCGCTTGGACATCCGTCCCCTTTGCACTACACCCCCAAGGCCACATGCAAACACTACGTCTTCCTTGGTTACGTCCACATGAGCTGTACCTTTTCTTTCTCTCCACAAAGCTCCTAATTCTGCCCCAAACACATTCTGCCAGGACTACAGCCTCTCCGGCCTCTTTAACACCAGCCTTTCCTATTCTCTGTTTAAGCAAGACATTGCAATGAAAAATAATGTTTTTACTCATTGATTTGATTTAGTCATTGCTCTCCTTAAGCCTTCCACTACCTGTCCACCCCTTATGTGAAATTTAAAGCAGTTATCACAGCCCTGCTCTATCCCTCTTCAACTCTGGTCTGTGCTGAAAGAACTGAAAGCTACACACAGACACATCCCTATATTGTCTTCCCTGCAACTATTTCACTCTCTTAAGCCCCTCCGCAAGAGCCACAGACATTCTGTGTTAAAATACCTTCAGAAAGTTCATTCCTACATGCAACAGAGTGAATTTATTTCAGATGCATTTTCATAAAGGTCACTTCCTAAATCCTTTTTTTTTGCTGAACAGCTTTCTCATGTGATAGGCAGCTACAAACAAAACCTGTTCATGGGGCATTTCTATTGACATATATTCTACTCGGGTTTTTTTTACATTGTGCCCATCAACATGGAAATAAAAAAACAAACAAACAAACAAAAATCCCAAAACAAAACAAAAACCAAGAGTAATGTTGTGCAGCTTTACAAGATGAAGTCTCACACAGGTGACAAGATCAGCAGCTACTTCCTTCAAAATAACAAGCCTGAGCAAAAATCAGATGGTCCGATGCTAGTTTGTAACTATGAACAGTTAAAATAGACACACACACACAATTCTCACACAAGAAATGAAGCCCAACTAATCCAGATGCAGCTGTCATTTTCTCTTCCACCCAAAGCTAAGGACCTTTCCCCTACTTCTATCTAAGACAGAGCACATTTACTCCAGGATCAAAGGCAACCTTTTAAGGCACAAAGATTCAAACCCCACGAAGTCTATACACTAAAACTCTGTGGGAAAAGAAAGTACAACCTAACCAGCTAGATTTTCAAGAGCACTCAGTGGCAAACAGCTCCTGTTTTTCTCCCTGGACGGTGCCATTCACATTTTAAAATCTGGCCACATATACCGAGTTACACCTACATTTGTAATTATGTTTACATACAAACGTATAAACACACATAAGTCAGTCTGGAAAGGAAGGTGAGCAGTGTCCCAGAAAACAAGCTCCAACCCACTCCTGGCAGCAGCTGCTACTAAGGGCTGGGAGAATCTCACATGAAAGCCCTGGGAGCTTCTGGCTGGAAAAAGGCTGTTTTGGGTTAATAGTTGTATCCCCAAGTCCCACACAGCAGTATAGCTGTGCTTCTAGCAACCTGGCACCTCGACTGACAGCTGGAGGGACATGATTTTAAAAAATGAGAGCTTTAAAACATTTCTGTTTGATCAGTATTATCCCTAAAATACATTTTCTGTAACATACGGCATGGAAAGAATACACAATGGTGCTGGAGATATGTACAAAGACTTTTTGATCACTATGCATTTGGCATGATCAGCTTGACATGCCTTGTGTGCTAATTATCCACTGTATTAATAATGGATTTTTCAGGTCTTTTCATAATTAAAAATATATTTATATATTTCTTTATTTTGAGTAAGTCAAGCCCCGTGTTCAGATGTTACACTTTTTAGAAAATGTAAATATAGACAATTCTTTTGAATTGGAAAGCCAGAACATTTTGCTCGGGATAAAAAAACAAAACCCCCGAGAATTTTCTCTTATCTCCATGCTGCATAATTTCAGTGATCCACTCAGAAAGTTTGACAAGCTTCTGCCCAGCAGCATGAGACACATTCCAAACTCCCGCTGAAAAATATCTGTAGTACACCAGTGTCTATTCTCTCCCTTGCATGGCACGTTATAGACATATACACAGTGATAACGATAGGAAGTTTTATTTTCTGAAGGTTTTTCAGTTCCCTTGGAATAATTCCTGGCCCCCGAGCTGCAACATCTGCAGGGCTACATACCGTTGCTGGAGAGGAGCGTGAAGTATGTGACAGAGAATGTCTAGTGTTTTCCATCCCCCCATGAATGAGATAGGCTCCCGAGCCGGAGAGGATCGGACTTCCCCCAATGTCCATGGTGATGCCCACCATGTTGTGAGAGGGAATGGCTGTAGGAGAGGATGCCGCTGTAGTCACCTGAGCTCCACCTCCCTGCGGTTCGAAATAGGATGCTGCGCTGCTGGGGGCGTAAATCTGAGCTTCGGTGTTGTAGGAGTAGGTGGCTCGTCTGTCAAAAGAATAACAGGGTCAGGAGGTGGAGAGGAGCCAAAGGAATAACAGGGTCAGGAGGTGGAGAGGAGCTGGTAGATCTAATCTCATGAACAACAGTTTTGGAAACCTGGACCACCTTTTGAAAAAAACTCGACTCCATTGTCGGTGGGATTTGCCCCATTAAAATTGAAGCCCGTGCTGTAGAAGTCAGTCCTGACAATGTTAATCAGTCCCAGGACAGCCCTGGAGCCGAGGCCCACAGCCACTGAGAGAGCCCAGAGCCCAGGAATCGCTCTGCAGCCACTGCAGGCAACCTTGGTGCTGGAGGCTGAGAGCATCCCAGAGGGCAGCAGGGCCAAAGCGGGGGGCAGAGCACACAGGAGGAAGAGGAAACCTTTCAGAACCCCCTTTTCCCTCAAACAGTTATGCTCCAGTTTCTAAAGCCACCCCACCTCACCACACACACACGGTGAGCTGGGCAGAGGAAAATACTGGATCCTTTTCTGTGGCAGGATTCCCTGAAGAACAGTTCCTCCATGAGGCCAACACCCCCTCCAAGGCTGGAGTCTGGCTGAAACTACCCCCACGCACACAACGTAGCATGTAAAATGGTTGTTCCTCCTCTTCCTCCTTTTAACAGTGAGCAGTGCCAGCAGCAGCACCAGGGTGGAAGGAGCCTGGGAGGACCAAAGGGCTCAACCCAGCTGGGAGGGAAACAGGGCTCTGCTACAGCCAACACGGGACTCTTACATGGTTCCATTGGTATAAACAGCTTCTCCTCCTTCCACATACTGGACCTGGGATGGATAGACGTGCTGCACGGATTGCACCTGAAACAAGCATCACAAACTCAAGTTACGGATATGTTATTGCCTAGAAATAGCGGGAGAAATTGCATATTACATCCTTAAACAACTCTCAACCTTACCTTGGCATTTGGGCTTTCTTTTTTAAAAGAAAAATAAAAAAACAAACAAAAATCCCACATGCTTAGGAATCCCAAGGGATGTATTTATTTTAAAAGGTCAGATTAAAATAAATAAATAAGTAGTTGCTCCGTGAGCAGTGGAAACAATGGAGCTGGGTTTCCTCTGCACACATGTCTCAGGGCTGGTTCTCCGCTGACTAATAAGGGTGAGATCATGCTGCAGCCTTTCCTTCAGAGAGGAGGTTGGCAGTGTCCATCTGCACCCCAGCCCCCCTTTTCATTGGTCTGAGAGAGACACAGTTGCCCTCTGTCAAGTTTTTTTTTCTAAAACTGAGCAACCAAATAAAAAAAAAAACCTGCTAGATGAAAAAGTCAAGAGTCAGACTCACTGTCCACATGAAGCAGCACCATGTGCCTGGTTTCTTAGGAAACAAGGACTGTAAAAGGCAAAGTTCAGATAAATAAAAACACTTGCATGATTCTCTGTCACCTAACCTTTCTATGAAGCCACATGCAGTCAGTACATTTATTTGTGTAATTAAAAAAAAATCCCACTTTGCCTCTAAAAAAATCTTTACAGAGGAGGATTGCTTTTAAATGGCAATTAAAAGCATCCATCAAATCTTCACATGTATAAAAGACAACTGCTACAGTAAAAGTTCTTTCTAAACTTTAAATATCTTGTTTCTTTTGCCATCGGTCTAAGAAAGGAAGAGAGAGATGGAGAAAGCTGCTCTCACAGTGATCTCCAGTTCTCTAATTGCACACAACTCTTTAATTAAGAGCAACATGGGTATTTCTAAGCACAGTTTCAAATGTTGTGTGGGACGTGGGGTCCTGTTGACACGGGGGTCCCTGCGTAGTGTCTCACCCCAGAGATATTACCTGTTGTGGAACCTGCTGAACTCTGGGAACAGAGATTTGCTGCATCTGCGCCCCTTTGGGAGCGGAGCCTGCTGCTTGGACCAAAACCCTCTGAAAGAAGAAGATATAGTAAGATACACTTACTTTCAGACTGTAACACGGTTGAGTTAGGTATTCTCTTTCAAACTGTCATGGAAAGCTTCCCTCCTACCCCAGCAGCAGCAGAACCCCTTACTGAGCATCCCTGTGGTCCCCATCCTTCCAGTGTGGGCACCAGTCTGAACTCAGTACCCTGAACCCGGGAAAGGCTGGATCCACATTTTCTGACACAGATCATCTTTAATTCTCCACGCAAGGAAATAACAGCTAACAGCTGACTGACAGAAGGAGCTCAACATGAGGTTCAGCTGCAGCTAAACAAGAAACACTCCTCACACATACATGTTTTCCTCCTATGGCTGCAAAGTTCTTCTCCTCCAGCTGCTACACTGAACCACACTCTGCCTCCTGCAACAAGAAACTGCACTCTCCAAGTTGTCACAGCCCTTATGGTTTCTACCAGCACCAAAGCTCAGATGGTTCTGCACCCCCTTTCAGTGCCACCAAGGGCACAGAAATGCTTTGTGTTGCCTTGAGGTGGTCACTGTCCTCTCCCTCTGCTCTGTCATTTCCAGCATCCCCCTGCTCTTTGTGTTACTCTCGGCAGTCTGAGGTTGGACACACATCTCGTAGAGTGCTCAGCACCTTGCAGATCCAGCAAAACAGGCGCGGGGATGTGGAGGATGGAAAGAAACGACTCAGAGAGGCCCATGGGAACAGAGCCAAGTATCAGTGTGGCCTTTTAAACCAATGAGGACCTTCTCCAAGGAGACAGACATCCTCTGTGGCTTGAGGATTTAAAAATATCCATCAGATTGGGCCAACAGAACAAAAAGCTGCAAAACAATCCCATGTGAATCCTAGATGAGACCTAGACAATCACTGGCTACCTTATACGTATAAATTTATGATTTTTAGCCCTTTGACACCCTCCCAACATGCCCTTTGTAACAAGCCAGAAATTCTATTCTAGCAGATTTAAAAGAATACAGGAATTGCCCAGATTTCTAGGCAGCTTCTACATCACCAGTCCTGAGGCTGACCTCCAGCAAGTCTGGATACACTGGAGATCCTGCAGCTGAACTAGCGGTAAGGACACGTACACTTATGCCAGCCATCACTTTGTCCATTTTCTCTCCAAAACATGCTGCAACCAGTGCACGATGGGAACATTATAAGCCCTTTTTCAAGTCAAGCCTTGGCAATGCCACGTACATCATAATCTCAGCAAGATCCTTTCCTCTCTCCTATTTTTTACCCATTCTCTGTCATCGCTTTTACCAAACGACACAACTCCTCCTTTGGCACAGCTGCCCAGCTCAGCTACTTGTGTAGCTTGTTACTGCCTGTCTGGTTGCTCCTACCTTCCAACCAAAAAAAATTAATCATCCCCAACCTGTAAGATGAGGCCATCCTGTTCATACAGCCTTTGCTCACACTGAAAGGCAGACCAGCTATCAACAACACCAAAGGCTTCAGCCTCACACCAGTCATGCTGCCAGTAGTTCATTCCCAGTGTTTTCTTTGCCCTGCTGGTGAGAAGGGAAGGCTCCGGATGTTCCTCCTCTTCAGCAATCTTCCACAATCCTCTGGATCTTCCTTAATCCATGGAGTTCCACTCAATACTCCGTGTCATGATGACAGCACTGGCACAGGCTGGAGGGGTAATTTCATAATCCAAAGCCAGTGGGTTTTCTAAACTTCTTTAAGATGTTGTCACAGTCAAATTCACAGGAGTAACTGATGATCCCTAAGATACTTGACACTACTGCTCAGCAGCATCCACACCACTACAATACGAACACGAAAGGTCGCCCAGAGAAACCGAAGATGGGAAGGCTGAGAGATGACAGCGAGCTGACCAACCGCACACTGGATCACACGATGTGAACGTCCACATCTCCTGGTGAATCGAATGCTCCTACCAATTCACAATTTTTAATTGTTCCTTTTCATCAGCATCCAATGGCAGCTACTTCTGCTCACTTGGGAGTTGGAGAAGGGTGTAGCTAAGTTACACCCACCCATCCTCTTATCCCTCCAGCTTCCTGCAACAGAAACTTCTTTTGATAGTTCCCCAAAAGGCATAAAAAGGAACCAGTTTGACTTAACCCTTCCTGGTTTGCACTACGTAGTTTTCATTCATCAGTTGAAGCTATCATTTCTCTCCTGTCAGGAGACCTCCCAAGTGCACCGTATTCATGTATATGAATCATGAATCCCCCCTCCCCAATTTAAAATGCCAGGATCCACCTACCAAAGGAAGAGACCAGCATGCGGCTGCTCCACCCTCTTCCTGCATTAGCACTCCCCACACCTCTTCTCTCTCGAGCTTGGTACCTTATTTGCAGAGATGCCTTTAAGGACTGTTTCATTTTCTGCTTTTATTGACACATCAAATAATGACAGGATATTATACTGAAGCAAACACCAAACTGGCATGAAGTGACTTCCCTGAGTAGCTAAATTAAAACCTAAACCCTGTCTTTTAAAGCTTGCATGTTCATAGGGCTAACACATAAAATATCTATGGCCTTTATCAACACAAAGTCCAGCAACAGGTTCCCCCCACTACCTCAACGAGCTGATTAACAATCCTCTCCCTCACATAAAAGCCCTGGATTAAAATACATCTGCCAGTCAAACAGGTCTCTTCTCCATGGAAACGGCATTCCCAGCTGTGCATACGTTACCTGCTGAGACGCTGGCACTGGCTGCACTACTGGAGCTTGGGCTGATGCTGAAGTGTGAAGCGCCACAGAAGCTGCTGGGTCTGAGCCACCCTCTGAACTCTGCATGCTCACTGCTGGGGAGAGCAGAGGGGAGATGAGCCGGGGAAACACAGCTACACACCACGGCAAACGCCCGAGCAACCCGCGGCTAAAGGGAACAAAATCCCTGTGGAAGATCCAGGGGAAGTGCTAGGAAGGAAGGTAGCTACCTACACAGAGGACTCCTTTTAGTCTTGGAGCTAATTTTAATACAGTATTATATTAAGAAAAAAGAAAGTTGCACAATTGTTCCACAGAAAGGAGAGGGAAGGAACAGAAAATGCACTTCTAAATATAACCGAAAAGTAGTGTTGGAAAATTATTGTGTCATAGTGAGGATAACTTCAGAACTGGAAGAGTAAGAGCATATTTTTAAAATAATTTTATCTCCCCCTCTGCCTTATCATGTTTAACTACTGGGAAAAAAAAAAAATTAAAAAAAAAATTAATAAAATCTAAGTACACGCCTGCCAATGCTTTTACCTGAAAAGTAGGGTGGTCAGTTTGGGTTTATAATCACAACCGATAATCAAACACAAACAGCAGCAGAGCAGTGATTCACCACCAGTTAAAAACCCCAAACCACCCCCACAAAGAAACAAACACCTCCCCATCCGTGCCCCCAAATGCCATCAGCCTCACCAACGTCCCCAAAGAGAGACATGCCACGGCCCTCGGGTCCTGCTGCCAGGCTGCAACCCCACGGAGCTGATGCCCTCAGCATCTTCAAGTCACCCGAGTCCCT
Organism: Athene noctua; assembly: GCF_965140245.1. NCBI lineage: Eukaryota > Metazoa > Chordata > Aves > Strigiformes > Strigidae > Athene > Athene noctua. The sequence goes on along the minus strand of NC_134063.1, from coordinate 4,173,704 downwards.
GTCCCGGCACTCACCCAGCACGGCTCAGCCACCTCGGGACGCATCCCAAGGGCCACCCGGGGATGTCCTGGGGATGGAGAGACGGCGCCGGAGCAGGGCTGAGCGCCTGCCCTGCAGCACAGGCTCTCCATCCCCCGGGTCTCCTCGCCCCCCTACGGCACTGCCCCGGCACCCCCTGCCCGTCCCCACGGATGTTGAAGCCCAACCACCCGATGGACACCGAGGGTTGTGCTTCCCGAGGGCAGACAATGTCATTTGAGGGGGTTTGATGTAATGTGGAGGGGTGGGGGAGCCTTTTTTTCTCAGTTTCTTGTGAAAGTTCCTGTTTAAAAACCTATTTTAGGAGGGTTTCTGCTGTCACTTCAAACCAAAAGATTCAGACACATCCAGATTTTGAGCAGTGTCAGTTCTCCTTTCTCAGCCTCGCTGCTGAGTCGAATGTAACCTCCAACTAACAGCATGAAATCTTTTTCATTTTATTTCCCTTCTCTATCCAATATTTAAATTTTTTCCTCAACTTCGTGCAAGTTAAGAGCCAAAAGGAAAAATGAGAAACTGAGGGACACTGGGCCCTGCTCATTTGATAGCTCTTTGTGGTAAAAAGAAATGCAAGGGGGAAGTGAAGTTACAAAAATTGTCTTCAGACACTGAATAAACCCCAAATATTTAGATTCTTCATAAAACAGTTTTTTAAGATTTTTTTTCCAGTCAGTGCTGACCCCGTAATCCCACACTACCCATTAGCAAATCACAACAATTACTCTCGAAACTTCCCTGAAACCTCACTGCTTGCGAGTGATTTTCTCTTTCACATCATCTTTCTTGCATCCAGGAGAAAGAGCAGGTACAGAACCCACATAGTCACTGCTCCAAATACAGCTACCGGATTAATTTAACAAGCCAGAAACGGAGCAAAGAAATTTGGTCACTATTTATCACCATTTGTGCCCCTCTGTAGGCCCCAAGTCTGCCCGTAGCAGACGTGCACAACCCCATTCCCTGCAGCTCCTCTATATATAAAGGCAGCACCTGCTTCTCCCCATCACTGCCTCTGCATGGTTTTTAGCCAAAAACTCTTCGTGAGAAGATACCAGTTGCAAGAGCACTGTGAGATCATGAAAATAATAATTCTCGCAGTTAATTAACGCAATAGCCTTCTCCCTGTTCCAGCCCCAAATCATTTGCAACTAAACGTTTGCCCAATGTTTGGTTTATAAACCTGCTCAGGCAGAAGAGAGGGGTCACTTTTAGCATACAGATTCTTCTAACTTTTGCAAGAGTGTTTTACTGTCTGTCATTTGTGCCCAGGGCTCCGTTTCACAGCTTTCTAGGGTTTTGTGAGTGGAAAAATAGAGCATGGTGAGGTTACAGAAGAGAGGTGGGGAAGTTGCCAAATGTATTTTAATGATCTATTTGAGAATGGTTGTGGCAGGGTCAGCTCTTGGCATTTCAGCTCTACAGAAAGGTCTCTTTTCAAGTGTAGTTATAATCAGAAAAGGACACTCAGAAGAGGTGCCATCTCAAAATTATCACCTACTCATCTCTGCTGATAAATTTTGTCTTTTGGTTTCCCTCAGTGACCAAAAGAGACCAGAGAGAGGCAGGCAGGGTGGAAGATGAATTATCTGCTGCCAAAATAAATCATCAACGTTATTTTCAGATTTGTTACAAAACGCAGACTCTGTTAATGATGACAACCAAGCCAGACACAAAGACTCCAACGCAATCTGCAGCTGGTACTTCCAGACAAGGTAGACAGACCCAGTACTGGACTGCCAAGGCACACGTACAAGACTTCTTATTATTTGTTTATCAGTGAAACATCCTGGATAAAAAATAATTCTTTTCCCATTAAAGCCATCCTGTGCTTTCTGAGAATTGGAGAGGGATACGTGTACACCACCTGCTAACATTAATTTGCGCCGAGGAGAAGCTGACAACGTGACAGAATTCCTACACTCTGAGAAACCACTGCAAGGTGTTAGGAAGCTTTGCTGATGTTCTGGGAGCACAGCTACCAGGTGAGGCAAGGCTCCAGAGGATGGATAAAGCATCGGCTTTCAAGGAGAGGAAAAGTGGCATTCGAAGTCCTGCTCTTTGCTCTTCTTGGGAGTTGTGCGTGCAAAGCAAGGAACGCCCTTGTAGCTCCGTAACAAACATCGGCTGCTGGAGCTCGGCCGTCTGCTTGTGCAGCTCTTTGGCAGTTCTGCCACATCCCGAAAGCAAATGCCCATGAAAGGACTCGCTGCTCTCCCTCAATCTCATTTTTCACCTCCCACAGAGGAGGAAGTTTTACAGTGTTCTTGATCAGACTCTCCTATAGAGACTCAGTGGCTCAAAAGCGAGCCCTCCTGTCTCCCAGAGAGCTAAGATTTGCTGCCTTCCTCTTAGATCTGGTCTAAGAAAGAGAGGTTCATCCCAGCCACGTTTGCTTCCCACTCCTGGCTGGGGGGGGAGAAGGCTGTAGTGCTCTCGCAGCAGAAGTGACCGACAGAAGCTATTAAAAGGTGTCTTGTGGCTTCTGACAGCCGGTGAAAGCCTGACAGCTTGGCAGCCCCCCTGGTGCTGGGGAGTCCGCACAAACTGAGGGGCTGATTAGTAGTCAGCAAAGCTGCTGGTGGGTCACAGTTGACTTTTCTCCACTCCAGGACTCCTTACCAGGTTAAGAAGAGCAGAAAGACACGTCAGTTATGCCAGGGGAATGAGCAGAGAGGATCTGACCATTCATAAGGAATAAAATCGTGGTGAGAAGGGCTCTACTCGAGACAGGTAGAGACAAGTTTAAAACGCTGGTTGCTCGACGTGGCATGTGATGTCACGTGCAGCATCACGACTGTGGAAGGCATTGCAGAAATTTGGATTCCAGGTTGCATCATCACTGAATGAATCAGGCAGATAACAAGGCTGCTGCCTCTGGAAACCTTCTGTTTACACACAGCTATCTCGGTATCCAAGCAAACAGCGGTGACAGGAAAGGAAATCCAGAAAAAGCTAATAACTTCTGGGTGCTATTTCTGGTTCTGCCACCAGCTTGCTCCTCTGTGACCTTGAACAGGATGCTTCCCCTTCCGTGCACTTCAGTTTTCCCACTCCTAAAAAAGCCCCAGTACTCCCCCAGGTAAGGTATTTTTTGAGCATTGGTCTCAGAGGGCTGTCAAAATCTGAATACATTTGAGAAAGATAAGTAGTAATATTACAAGCCTCGAGGGTTGATAAAAACTCTAATTGTCACCGTTTCATTCATAAGCCACATTGCCTTCATGTAAATAGCCCTGCCTTTGTTAATCTCTCCTGCCTAAACCAGCTCCAAAATGCTGGTAAAACAGAGATAAGAGGAGCATTTACAAATATTTTTCACATTGAAGTTTGCAGTGAGAAGGGGAGAAAAGGAGGGGGCAGCAGAAGAATGTCACACAGCTTCCTCCTCTGAGTTGCCTTGGAGTGCCAAGGGGGGGAAAAAGCAGCAGCATCCTCTGCACCAGTCCCTGCGCCCCCAAAAGAGCTTGGGAAGGGAGAGGGGCTGGTGCAAGAGCCCCTCAGCAGCGGGAAGGGTGCCCCTGGGTGCTCACTCTGTGCTGCAGCCCATGAGCTCTAGCCAGCCAGGAGATGAGGAGGAACTACAAGTATTTTTCCACAGAATGTTTTAATATAAACTATCAGCTCCTGAACACGCAAACAAAAAAAAACCCGCCGAGACCTCAAACGTCTAACGACTGCTGCTGATCAGAGCCAGAGCAGGGAGTCTGCCCCAGGGAAATATTTGGTTTATTTTTCTTTGGCGCTCTGGCCCTCACTCCGCGGGACATGTAGGCACACAGCTCGCTGAGCACCAGCTGCCATCCCAGGCAGCTCCAAGACTTCAAATAAAAGAGGATTTAAGTCCCTGCCTTCCTCAGGTCCAGGGTCGCTTGTGCTGTAACTGCGGGCCAACCTACTCGGTGTTTTCATACTAAAAGAAAATGTCACCATTTGAAGCGAATATATTTTATTTTTTAAGAGCAGCCTTACATAAATCAGGAGTGGGACGGGCAGTCTTGGCTCTTGTGGGATATTTAGGTCTTGTATTTACAAATTTATTTAATATTATCTGTATTTCATTTTAAAGTGAAAATGTAAAACATACTGGCTACCCCACACCAGCAACCAGTGAATGCTTTCTTTAATCCAGAATAATCATACAATCATACTAGCATTACTTTCAAATTATTAAAATTGCTATTGTTTCAGTGAAGCACTTGCTCATTTGAAGATAAATCACGAACTACTTTATTTAATTTGCTTTTCAAAGCTTACTTGGTCATTCTTTGATCTTATTTAAACTTCTCAATTTTTTATTTTTTTTTTCTGGCAGAACTTTTGAAATAGAATATAATACTGGGACTTAAATGAGGGAAAGGAAAATGTCTTCAATGAGTTTTGTTGTTGTTTTTAAGAAGAACAGGGAGTTATTCTACCTCTGGGACACTTTCTCATAGCTACTTATATTTAAGCTTCCCAGTAAACTTTGGTGGGTCTTATTACCTCTACTGGGTAAGTAATTCCCTCCATTTGCCATTTGTAAATGGGCTTTACAACTTCTTTGCAAAGAGGATTTAAATGTAGGGCATAAAAATCCACCAGTAAAATGCCTGCCTTGAAGGACAAGAATACAACGGTAAATCAGATTTTTGAGGACTGAAGGATGTACTTCATAGCTTTGATTTCAAATTCAAATATAAAGGTGGAAAAACTTTATTTTTCCAGGTGAGCCTGCTATAATTATACTTGCCTTTTTGTTAATGAGATTTAGGACGCCCAACAGCCAGGATGCTCAGCTGTGCACAGTTTGTGCTTCAAGTTTTCTTTGTGTTCAACAGCTCTTGGGCTGACCAGGGGGTAAAATAGCCAGGGAGTCACATACAGTCACATTTCCATATACAAGTTCATGATACAGCTATTAATTCTTTACGGAAATCTCCTGATATCTGGTATTTTACTGAAAATAATGGGAAGATTTTAGATTAATTAAAAAAAAAAAAGAAAATAATTATTTCTCATCCATAACATTGACCTGCTAGGATCAAAATTAAAATCCAGTTTTTTGCACTTTTTTTGTTTGGTTTTGTGCATTTTTTACATACTTTGAAAGGAAGGCTTACACATAAAAATAGCTATTTAGTTTCTGTCACTTTTATTCAGGTCTAGTTGGCTTGGAGCTTAGATAAATAGGGAAACCAGAACAGCAGTAACTGAATTCAGAAGAAATAAAAATGTTATTTAGCCATCACATTCTATATGGGCTCTAAGTGGTATTTTCTCCCCTGACTACAGAAAAAGGAACTATGGTTTTTACATTTAATAGATTCACTCCTGAGAATCCTCAACTCTCTCTAAAGTGACTGAAAATAATAAAAGGAATACAGGGAATAGCAGATTTTTACTTTCTTTTCTAGCAGATGCACACTATCCATCCCACCACACTCCAGGCCACATTTATTTCACTAAAGAAAACCTTCTTAAATTTATTTTCCATTTCATTGAACATTTTTGGCTTAGTCTGTATTTAGTAATTTGCCCTGAAAAGGCATGAGTTGTGTTTTAACCAGAGCATAGAAAGGAAGTGTTTAATTCCTTGGAAGAAGAAACATTTTATTTTAGGTGAATGAAAATGCAATTGAGTGAATTATACCACCTCAGAGCAGAACTAAGGCGAATACTTGTACCAAACCCAGCTTGCCTCCTGCCTCCACATGCATCCTTTATCCCTGCTGCACATGTCTCTAAACCACGCTATCTCCAAGAAACAACAGGCGTTCCCCTGAAATTGAAATCAGGAAAATATTAATATTTTTTTTCCACTGCCCATAAAACACAGAAGCTGGAGGAACACACGAGCAGGCACTTGCAGATGGCCAGCACGTGGCTCTGAACTGAGACCAAGGGTCAAGTGTGTCCCCATCTTTGCATCCTCTTTGGAAAAACATGATTCCAGCTTACCCATCTGTGAAACCAAGAGAAACGCTTTGCTTTTGGATGGCTGAGCCATCCCTGTTTAGGAGTTATCTTTTCCTTCAGACCATACAAGAGATGCTCGGAGAACAAAGCTCCCAGCACAGCTGTTGGCAATGGCTGCAGCATTTGGAAGTCTGGCTGCTTAGCACCTGAACTTAATCCTTGTCCAAAATGTTGTACAACTGGTAATCATGAGCTCGACTTAGGAGAGCTACAGTATTTCCTGGGTTTTTTAACTGTTCTAAAAGTCTTGGAAGAAAAAGCCTGCTGTTCTGGCTTTCAGAGGGAGCCAAGAAACCTGGGAGCAAGTTAGGAGTGGACAGTCTCGGCTCATCAAAACCCCTCAGCCCACGCCGAGGACAGCCCGGAACACGCCTACAGCCAGGGGACACTGAGCCACCCCACGGAGCCGGGGACACTGCGGGAGGGAGGGTGCCCCGTGTCCTGCTGCCAGCACCAAGCACCCGGGTACCATTCGCATCCCGAGGGCTGGAGCAGCATTCGCCTCTCGCAGCCAGCCCCTCCCGAACCAGGCGAGGATGGGGGAGAGCTCTGAGCTGTCTCTGTGCTCAGAGCAGTTGTGAACGTGCCCTTAGCCCCATGGCAGCTGAAAGCGAGCTCTTCCAGGCTAACGGGAGCTGGCACTTGAGCTGGCTCATCTAAAGAGCGTCCTGAACCACGTGTCGTAACCTTTAGCCTTTTAATAAGTGGTGGTAAGTGGAGGGGATGGAAGGGGGAAGCAAACATGACAACGAACTCGATAATAAGCTGATTTCTAGAGAGGCTGCTTATTACATTGCCTCAAAATGTTACAGAGAAGGCACCAGAGCCTTCCACTGATTAGGTTAAATTAATTTAAAACAGAAGCAAACGCTGCTTGTCTAAGAGCTTTAGTTACCTGGAAACACAGATAAACCCCAAACACGTGTTTCAAGGGCAGGAAGCAGTATAGCTGCTGGGTTGTCTGGTGTTTTGTTGTTTTTTGTTTTTTTTTTTTTCCAGAAACTGGTCCTCATGGAAAAATACAAATTTGGAAATGGCTTTTATTAGCAAGTTAATAATATACCAAAATACAAATATACACTCAGTCTTTAGTTAGATTTCATGGAATCAAGTCAAGTAATATATATCTATATATACACACACGCACATGTAATTGTTGTGTAACAGCAGTTCACTGATCTGTGCTGTGTCTTTAAAAGTAACTTTGAGAGAGGCAGAAGAGAGCGAGGAATGTATCTGTGCTGGCCCTATAATTTGGAGTTTCCTTAAGAGCCATCTGAGACTGAACAGCAGAAGCAGTGATGGTTTAAAGTTGCTGGCAGCAGCCTGAGGACAAATCCCATGTGCACAGAGCTCAGACCTGAACGTGGGCAAAGTAACACTGAGAATCTCCCTCCCAGACAAAAACCTGTCCTATTTTTTTTTCTGGGTTAATATTACAAACACTCTTCAAGTGTCAAAAGCCAGGACTGGGTTCTTTCAGATCTAACTGATCCCTTCTAGTGCTCAGAAATGCAGGGGCCAGCATCCAGCCTCTTTACTGCCGTGCTGCATTTCACCTTCAGTCTCCCAACAGACTCACCTGCACGAGCCCCAGCTGTTTGTTCTTAAGAAAAAGTCCAACAACTTCCAGATTTTTATTTAGCCTTGCACGACCTTTTCAACAAGTGCTTGAAACTCCTTTTTTCCTACTACCCAGCTAAATCTTGACTTCAGGAAAGTTTTGCTACAATGATGGCAAATTATGCTACCCAAGAAGCAACGTCTTGGTATCTGCTGAGCTGTAAGGAAGCTTTCACATCTGCAAGGAGGAATTAAAAGTCACGTACTACACTGTACTACTCCATGTCTAGGCCCTTCAGACACCTGCTGCGACATGCACATTGGTGCTATCTGGCAAAAGCAAGAACAAGTTCTGGGCTCAAATCAGTCATTTTCCTGTATTTTTAATATGTGCACTGTAGGGGTTTCCCAGGGCTGGGATTCAATAGGGGAAAGACAGCGCGTCAAGCAAAAACCTGGCACAAAAGCATTTCAAAGGTTCCTTTCTAGGACAAATCTCAAAGTTCCAATCATCAACCAAAGCAGAACATCTGGTTGTTGACCCCTGTGGTCTGTAGCTCTGCTTGGGCATGTTCCCAGGATGATCCCAGGTACCTGGGTACAGCTAATCCCCATCCGATTGAGCTGGGCTCATTTTGGCACAAGGAACTGCAAACCTTGATCCTCGACTGAGTTTTTGCAACACCCACCTTTATAGCTTGTCCTATGGCAGAAAAGTACGGAGTATGTTAATTTATTTTAAATTAATTCCAAGAGATCAGCATAATTTAAACCTGTACATTTATCAGCTCTCACTTTTTCCTTGTTTAGACTAGACAACCATTTCAATGGTCTTAAGGCTAGCCAGCCTTTTAACAATTTAAGTGAGAAATAGGAGATTTGCTGCAGTATTTCATTTCGATGCGGGGCGGCAGCAGCAGCTATTTCCATCATGCCTATCTGCTGAACAGCAAATATAGAAGCAACCACTGCCAACGCAGCCCAGTATATTGTTATTTATTTATGTAGCGCCATTCACAAGCACTGTGATGCTTAACAAAGTTAAGCAGAACAAGCCACAAACATAAACTGTGGCCATTCAGAGAAGAGATGACAATGTCTCAGATTTTACAGCATCAGCTCCAGCGGTCTCTGGGAAAGATTCCACCATGGGGTGGACTGAAACATGGCACCAGGGGATAAACAAGTGGTCACAAGTGTTAGCGTTGCTGTGGGTTTGTACTGGGGAGTTTGAGAAGCCAGAAGGAGACTTGGAGCAAGGAGAGAAATAAGACGAGGTCACTCTTCCCCTCTGAAAGGCAGGTAGTGCCTGGGTGGGCACGAGGAGGAGGAGGGCTTGTTTGCTTTCTCCTGACAATAAGAGCAAGTTTCTTTGTCTCTCTCAAACATCTGCATGAGCTCTGACCCCACCGTCCTTCTGCCTGCACACGAGATGCTGTTCCAGGCTCTGCTAACCAGGCACAATCCCAGTGAGCATTGCCCTGACCAGGGACTGGTGTTACTGGGGAGGAACCGCCACGGAGGTCTGGGCTCTGCTCCTGCACTCCACGGAAAATGGAATCTCACCCTTTACGTGATCGTGCCACACCAAAACATCCTCTCGGGGACGTGCAAACTCCTCTCACGAGAGTCTGAGATTTGTTTGCTGATGATTCTGCTTCTACCCGTGCAATACAACTGCCCCAAGTTCAAACTCCACACTGCTCATCAGAGCCACAGGGTGGCACGGGGCGGGGGGGGCTCAAAACTGAACTCGCAGTTGTTATTCAACTGCTCCATCGCAGTATTCAGAGTGTGTTTCAGCAAGTAGTGGGAGAGAAGGAATTGCTTTCCAGACCAGTGTACTGCTACCGGTGGAGAGGGGGAATGAAATGGGGTTTTTTTCCCCAAAATGTAAGGTTTGTAAGAGCTGTTGGTGACTGGGACGGCTGACCAGGACTAAACAAGACCCCAAATAGAAGACACAAACTATCCAGAGACATGCAATTTTTCTTAGAAAGGCAAAGAAATCAGAAGGCTGCTTTAGATGCCCTAGAAATGCAGTTTAGGAAAATATATTTGAATATTCTACACTTGGAGAAGGGCACTGCTGTATTTTTGCTGAGGACAGTAATAGCACAGACCGCATTCTAGATGAACGGGAGAAGATAAAGGCTTGCAACAACTGTCCGTTGCTCTAACAATTCACTCTCCCAAAGAGAGAGAATTGACTGTTACTGAACTAGAATTAACCAAGTTATATCTTTTATCCATGCAACAAAATCCTGTGGGCAGTAGTTTTGGCCTGGAGACACGAGTGGGTGGCTTCCCAACAGACATCTCACCTCACTAAACTTTCTGTCCGTAGTCTGGCCAGAGAGTGACCCAGGTAACACCCAGAAACCACTTTATTTTATCCATCCGCTAAGTGGGCACAAGGCAAAGCTGCAGTTTTAAAAGCTCATCCTCCAGCAGTGTGCTGATGGATCAGGATCGCGCTTAGTCTATCAAGCTGAGTGGGAAGATTTAAATCCTTTTGAATCATAAACTAAGGGGGGTGGGGGGTGTGTGTGTCTTTAGCCCTAATTCTGAGACTACTTTGAGGGGTTGCAGGGGCAAGGGGGACCCCCCGCGCCTTGCCTGCCGCTGACAAGCCCAAGCCCGTCGGAAGCGCGGTGCAGGCGGAGGAAGAGGCCGATGCTGGGGGAGGATGCGGGGCCCACGCTGTTTGGGGAGCAACAGCAGTTGCCAGGGGCGACGCGGTCCCCTCCCGTGTCCAAGGCGCGTTGCTAGGCAACGCGGGGAGCGCTGCCCAAACCAAACATCCCCATCCCCGCTCCCCGCCCCGCCGCGACCGCACACTAAATATGTCAGCGGGTATTTTCAGAAGCCCGGGAGGACTGACAAATAATTTCTTTGCTATAGTAACAGAAAGGGGGGAGGACTGTGGGGTTTGGTGCTTTGTTTTGGTTGTTGGGGGGTTTTTTGTTGTGTTTTTTTTTTTCTTTTCTCTTAATTGTTATTTCAGAATAAACGGATTAACAGGCTGGACAGTGTTCTTCAAAGCAGATGCTCAGGAAAGGAAGTTAGTGGGTTTGTTTTCAAAAATATTATTAAGGAGTTAACCTCTTTTGGAGACGGTAGTAACGAGTCATTATGCAAAGGCCCGTGTCCCCAGTTCGCTGCCCAGGGCAGCAGGGCACAGGCACCAGCACCGCCTGCCCAGCGCTACCCGCAAACACACCCTGAACAAGTACTCCTTCAACTTCATCTCCCCCCTACACACCTATTTGTAGATTCCTAGAAGTTTCCCAGCAGAATTTAGAGCCCTTTAAAGCAGGACTTAGCTTGCTTAAAACAGGTTTGCTTTTCTTGGTTGTGTCTATGAGTCTGGGGAAAGGTAGTCTGTCCGGGATGAGTCTGTCTGTCTGTCTCTTCTGGAGAGGGTATGTGTGCTTTTTGAGTATCCTTTGATTTGATGGAGAAACTCACCATAACTCACCATAAAGATGTTTTCTTCTAGTTCCCTGAACATAAGACACTAATTTAAATTCTCTACTCTGCATTTTTTACATTAAAATTTGAGTCGACCAAAGCTAAGCAAAAAAAAATATATTAACACTCGAGGATTTTAAGGGAGAGCTTGCTCTCTGTGAAAATAAAGAATAGAGAGAGGCTTTTGTTGGGCTGATGGAAACAGATCATTGTCCTGGGTGCAGTGGTATGATCTAGAACATAAAAGTTCTGCTGTGCTTGCTAATCATCATTAAGGCCACATGCTGCTGTCACAGGCTCCCAAATTCAATAGGAGCAGAATTTAGGCAGAATTTGTCCCTCCAACTTTAAAACCTAAGCTTAGGCGCTGGTATCACATCAGTTCACCTTCACAGTGATTAACGATAAAGCTTATCACTGAAGTTGTCGATTTGGAAGTGTGGGGTGCTTTTAGTGCTTCCTTTGGCACTTCAGCATTTATCTCCTAATGGCACCGTCCTCCACGGCTCTGCAACACAATTGCAGCACTCTGTTGTGCTTCTCTGGGGCTGATGTCATGAAAAGCACAAATCACTCATCCACTGGATAAAAAAATAAAAAGCCACAGTATTGGGCACTTTATAAATAAGGTCTTTCAAAAACTCTGCTCTTTGTTTAAGGATTTTTTTTTTTTTTTCCAAACTATTGCTGACCTCAGACCCCAGACTACTCCTTGGTCTTCTAGCATTTGATTGCATTTATCTCCTCCTCAGGGGGACTCACATGCCTCTTGCATGAGAACAGTCGATCCAGGAACATTTTGAAGGAGGCAGCTGATCTTTTTCTTGTGATGTTCAGAGCAGCATTCAACAGAGAGCAGACACTTGTGCAAGACAGCCAAGAGTTTGGCAAAGCTTGGCAACTTAAAAATGACAACTGAAAATTAAAAAATGTCATCACTTGAAAAATCTGCCCAGCAAAGGGATAAAATATGCACCATCCGCAGCTATTTGAGGTGATCCAGTAGCATTCGCACTCATTGCACAGAAAAGTAAACTCAAACTAAGCTCCTTTATGTAATGGCATCCTTGCCCATCCTACCTATTGCCTTATGATAGATTTCAGCATTGAAATCTCCCAAGCTGTGAGAAATATGGTTAAAAAGATGCTTTGACACTGCAACATTTGGCCAAGTAAAGCACTTCAGACGATACAGGGAAATGATCACCTGCTTTGAAACTTATTTATTTATAGCAACTTACAGTTTCTGAATATTGCTTAATAATCCTGCTTGCCCTGACTGTTCTGTGGAAATTCATCAAGAACTACTACGTTCGGCAAAAATAAGAGACATGTCCTTAGAAAGCAGATGGGTTCTAACAAGTTGAGTCTTTGTAGAGTATCGATAGCCCTGTATGAAGAGTAGAAACTAGTAGTCTAGTGTTTTTAGATAAGATAGAAGGAGTAAACTGCCTGGGACCACTCTTGTTCAATATTTAGGAGAATCTGCTCATGCTCCGAGGAACGGGGTGGAAAAGTACAAGGCGAGGAGGACTGTGAGCCTTCCTCCCAAAGAACCCTGAAGACACCCCCCCCAAGGAAGCAACGCACAGGCGCACGGATAATATAAACTGCTTGACACCAGCCTTTGGAACTAACCCAACTTTATTTATGCGTAGGTATATTTGTATGGTGTAATCCATCCACACTCTATAAGTTTCTGGTAAAATGTGCCGTTGGTTTGCAAGCTTTGTGGAGTAACCCCCTCGCACCCCGGCGCCGCAATAAACATACCTGCTTTAAAACCATCTTTGAATTTTAGAGTCGCATCAGAGAAGGTAATTCTGGCTAAGACCAGCATCTCAGCCATGACATCAGAAGCAGCACAGAGGAATGTGACCAACCTCTTGATAACTCAGGTCTCACTCAAATGCCAGCCTGAGAAGCAAGCTGAGACTCGCTGTCTAGACCCGCCCCAATCGTTGGTCCTTCCACCAAAATTTCTAAAGTGATATCTTTGCTGGCATTGACCCAAGACCTATCAGCTCATTTCAGTGTGTAGAAGAGGCTAACTGCCCTGAAAAAAACCACTATTATTCCTTGTTAAGATAGGCAAATTAAATCCAAGATTCTTCTCGTTCCATTCCTTTTTGCTCAGGGCCCTCATTCCTACTTGTAACATGCTAAAAAGTTACCGCCGGGATGCGGAAAACACGTTAAAATTGAGAGTTGACACCTCTCATCTCAAGTGTGGATGCTGGGGGGGGGGGGTGGGGGGGGGGGTTAGGGTTTCAGTTGCTCAAGTCCTGTTACTCCCACAGAGATATGCCTGACAAGAAAAAGGGTTTCCAGCTTTCCCACTTTTACTGAAAAAGTAAAAAGAACCACCCAATTTCAGAAAGTCACTATTTAAGCAGTCAGCCTCCCTTATTTTTATCTCCTAGTCGTTTTTAATCCAACCTTATACTTTTGGGAATTTCTGGCCCCATGGGGGAGAGAGCAGTTTATTTGCAATCATATAGCAGCTCAACCTTTTTTTTTTTTTTTTTTTTTTCCCTCCAAGTATCTTTCTACTTTTCCTTTCCAGAAAATGAAATGTACATCCGTTTCTTGCAAGAATGAGAGCAATGTTAGAAGCGTTAAGTGTGACTGCAGGAGCTATTTCCAGTCCATATAGCATTTACTGTATGTGCTGAGCAGTATATTGAAGAGGCCATGAAATGCTAATGATCTCCAGACTGCTAGAGATACAGTCCTAAATAGAGGGAAAAAGTCTCTTTGAGAGATTTTTTTTTTTTTTTTCCCATTCCATCTCCAGTAACCATACAAAACTTTAACACCTCCCTTTGGTTAAAGCTTTCCAAGTTACACTTGAAAAACTGAAAAGGAAAAACAGATGGGGGTGGGGGAGTGGATAGAGATGATCTGACAGAGCTAAAATATCCATTAGTGGCAAATTCCACCATCTCCTCCCCCTCACCCCCCCCAAACAAAAAACCAAAAAAACAAAAAAAACAAAAAAACAAAAAAACCAAAAAAACCAAAAAAAAACCTGGACTGCATGGGTCAGATTCCACCCGCAAACCAAGAAACCAGCTCCAGCCACATTCACTCAGACAGCCCTTTTTATTCTCTTGCTTGTCTAACTGGCTGCTAGGCAACCCGAGCAGCATTGCTGCTCATATGCATTAAGTATTAACTATTATTTCATTCCTTTCCCCCTTTCTACAAAAAGGCAGCAGCCTCAATTCATAGCAGATGGATCTTTTCCCAAAAGCGAATGCTGGCTACACTCAACTGGAAACGGGAGTTAAAGCCTTGTAAGGGATGAATATACCCCATTTAGCTATAGGATGCTCTCGATGCAGGTGCTATGGGATGCACAGGATTTCCAGCACCCAGCATTAGCCATCTCTCCCGAGTGCCCTCATTAGGGGCTGAAGAGCTCAATTTTGGTACACCAGGAGATGCAGCTACTCTGAGTCAACCTCTGGAGGCAACTGCCTCTGCGCTGCCTACGCAGGGAGTCTAAAATCCTGATTTAAGTTTAGTGCCCCGGGTGAAGCAATGCAAACATCCCCACGGCTCCTGCTGCATCCAAGCCCGGATTGGTGAGAGGTGACCCTTCCTTCGGAGGTGTTACCACTCCTGTGATAATAAAGCCCTGATTTTGCCAGGACGGGTCACAGAGCTGTAAAGGAGGGGAGAGGGGATGCTGTTGTCCTGCCCAAGTGCAAGCGCTAAGGTAGAATTTGAGAGACTGCAGCGTGCAAAGCTTTCTGCTCCCCTCCCGTAAACCACTTCTCCAAAGAGCATCTCCATCCCTGCCAAAGGCAACTCTTCCAGCAATTTCAGTAGATATTTTGCCTGAAGAAGCAAAATTCAAAATTGGGACAGGACAACAGAAAGCAGCAGCTGCTGGTGTTTAGAAATGGCTGGGATACATCACGTCAGCAAAGAAATTCAGTGACATACTCAGCTCCCCTTGAGAGTCTGGTCCCAAACTTTGGTGACGCTCCTGTATCCAAAGTAATTACCAGAATAATCCTTTACAATCGAGGAGAAAGGTGCTGCTAAGGACGATAAGGCCTCAGGACAAGAAATTTTTCACCTGCAGTAAGACTCCAAAGGCACCAGAAGTAAGTGGGTGCACACTACTGCTCTGGGAGGAAAGGCTGCTGACAGGCAGAGCCCAGCACTCTTCCAGCCCATTGACATTTTTGAGTAATTACAAAACCTTAAGATCCATTATAATGTTAATTTGCTGGCTAGTTGTTGTGGAGAAGTGTAATTAGATGTTGTGCGGCTAGAATGCAGACTGGGAGGAATGCGAAGAATGCTTCCACTTACAAACTGAGCTACAGCAGGAAGACCAGGAGCAGAGGGAAGCATCCACACACCTCTAGAGCCTGGGAGGGAGCCCAGATATAGAGCAGGTCCTGGAATCAGAGCCCCTCTTCAGAGGCAGAAGGTTCCACTGCAGTCGACACACAAGCTGCCAAGCAATGGCCACGTTCAGCCAAGACCCCAGCTACAAGCAGTGAGGAGGCCAGGCAGGCTTTGCTTTACAGCTTTACACATTCCTCCTCCACGTGAGCATCGGATCAGGGACTAGAAATACCAGTTTCTTTGTCTGGAGCGTGGCAATATGAGGTGTGTGACCCAGTGGTATCCTCTGTGTACAGCTCTGTAGCACACCTCGCATTGCCATGTTCCAAACAAAGAAATTTGTATTTTCCTCAACTGAGAGCATCCTATTGCTTTGTAGCTTAATGCAAGGTTCCAGGCTAAATGCTTTCCAGCCAAAAAAAAAAAAAAAAGTTTGTTTTTCAAATTATGAGATATTTCCTGGGTTGGGGCTGCACTGGTAAGTGACAATAGCAGGCTACAGCTGAGGATGAGAAAACCTCTTAAAATTAAACCAGCTCTCTTTTATACACAGCAACCCTGCCCATTTCACAATTAAGAGAAGCAATAATTGTGGTTTTTGGTTCTTTTGTTGGTTTGGGTGGTTTTTTTAACACTCATGTCACAGCACATTTGAAACCGGAATCAGACATTTCATTTCTGAAACATACCTATTTAAAAGGGCTGCCACGTTTGATATAAATTTTCCTCTACAAAATAAATTGATTAAATGAAAACTAAATCAGAGTCCCTAAAGCTTTGTAACAGTAAACTTCATGTAGCAGTTTTGTAATTTGCAGGTGGAAATATAGAAGAATATTCATTTGCAGTCTAACCCAAGTACCTAGTTACTCTGCAAAACAATATTTTTAAGCTATCAGTAGTGTCTAAATTATTCAGGGATGGAAAAAAACAAATCCATCTCCTCTGGAAAGGAAAGCCATCAGCTGCTGAGAACAAAGTAACTATCCTCCTAAGGCCAAATAATCAGCAACGCAAATACTAGTAGAAAAGTGCAGCGCCATTAGCAAAGAGGAAAGTTTTCTGGGAATAGTCTTGCACTCAAGAAGTGTTTCGTAACAGAGCATGTCTTATATGATACAGCATTTTACAAGGGAGCAGAAAAGGCAGAGTGAGAAGCAATACTCTAAGCATCACCATTTTCTCCTGGGTGATTGAGCAGGACCTGACAAAGCCAGCGACCGTAAGGCTCAGCGGTTGGGACACCTGCTTATTCTTTTTCTCTTAGATATTTGAAATGGCAACAGCCTGCCACACAGACTTTAAATGGCAAGAGACCCCCCCCAGACGGGGCATACGGTCTCTCCTGTGCCACTCCATCGCCGAAACAGCGCTCTCGGGTTCCCCTCACCGTGATAACCTCCGCGCTCTTGGCCCCCCCTCAGGGAGACTGGCACAGACTTTAATTCTTAAATGATACGAATGAAATGGTGGTGATCGGGGTTCTTCTGCCAGGTTCCTGAAGGAAGGTGGAGCTCTCTTGGCCACCCAGATGTTTGCAAATTCACACAAAGGGCCTCATTAACAGGGCAAGGATTAACAAAACTTGTTACTGTCACGAGCAACCTCCCTGACAGTGACACCGCAGCTGACTTAAAAGACTTTTGTATCAAAGCTATAAAAACCAGGAGCAGATTATTTTATTTCCAGAAAACCTAAAGAGATGCAAGGGTGTTGCCCGAGCTGGAGCACCCGTGCCTCCAGCACTGCGGTTTTAAGCATCCTCCAGAATTGCCTGAAGCATTGATCCATTCTGTTTTTTACAGAAAAGCACAATGCAAGAAACACTGAATTACTCTGAAAGCAACAACTTTTTGCCCTTATTCTGCCGCAAAGAACAATGAAGATTTGTCATTATCTGAAGCAGAGGGAGATCAGTCTGAGATGTTAAGAGCCAAGACCCTGCTCTGTGTGGGCTGTGAAGCTATCAGTGGATTTTTTCCTTAAGAGAAATTGCTCGGGTGGCTTGATTAAATCACCTCAAACTGATTCTCCTGTCTGAGCTGCACAGCTTCAGAAGCATCCGAGGAATCAGTCAGCTTTCATATCTTCCAACGGTATTGGGGATTCACTCATTTTTTCTTTTTAAATTATGAATTGTTTAGCTATCGACCCATTACCGCTCCCTCTTAATTTTCCTTTCATTGACTGAATTGCATAAACCTGTCTTTAAAAAGAAAGCCAGAAGATACAAGCTAATGCTAATTTCACCATTTCAGAGTAAATCCCGTTTGCAGCATTCCTCCCCAAATAGACAAAGAAGGAAAAAAAGACATATGTGAAGGGGAGAGAAGAGAGGTCGAGGAGCACCGTCAAATGAAACATCACAGTTTATTCTGTTACTTGAAGTACTGGGATTGGGATTTCTACAACATCCATACTTGACCCTTTCCTACTCCTACTGTGTGACTCACAGGTCTCTCATGGGCTATGAGCTGTAGGTATTTATGAGCCAAACATACTTCAAAGAACTTGAAGCATTTTAGAAGAAACTTCCAATACCTCTGGAGAGCCTCGGTTAAGCAGGTAGCCAGTAAAGACCACTGCACTGCCAACTTTAAAAGAAAAATGATTTGTTTTCTTAAAAAACAGTTAACCTTTTCAGTGGCTCCTTTATTTACCGAGAAGAGATTCAGGTGGGGAATAGAGGGAAGAGTTTCCTCAGTGTAGCCAGACAGAATTCCAAACCCAGACAGTTTAGTCAGGGAGCTAAGGGGAAGATGTCAAAACATGCTTTGCATTAACGTAATAGCAGAAAACACAACGGGTTTAAAATACTATACACAAACAACTACGGCTGTGCTATCAGAACCTTTGCCAATACGAGTGATTTTATAACCATAGTTAGTTTAAACCAACAGCAACGGAGTCGTAAGTCAGCAATATGGTATTTTATTCTTAAATATTTGCTGGGGATGCTACTTGACATCAGACTTCAGTCAAAATAAACTTTAGCAAATGACATGTTAAAGGATCCCATCTGCCTGTTTCAGAGGCAAAAAAGTAGATTTTGTTAATCCTGAATTTCCAGTTCAATCTTTCAGAACAGAAGGGTCAGCTTCTGTTCTCATTTAGCATGTTATAAATCAAAAGTGAATGGGTTTAGTTCAGTGGTATAGGTCAGAGGAGTACATACCATCAAGACATTAACAGCGGTTTTAAAAAATCTAATTTTCTCAGTGGAGAAGTTCTACTTTCTACAGATGGAAGGAAAAAAGAAAACACCATCATCTTCCCTGCATCTGCACTTATGTTGCTCAGGCAGAAAGCACTCCAGTAGAAATAATGCACATTGTTCAGCTGAGCATTCACATCCAATTTTTTCTCCCACAATCACTATATAACAAAAAAAGTCAGCTAGCTCACCCTCCAACACTGACACAAAGCTACAGGGGGATCTTTCAAAGATACAGTTCAAGAAATGAACTCAAAGGAGTACTACAAGCAGTTTATATTAAGTTCACAAGAGACATTGTCTCTAGGAAAAGGCAGTTACAGCAATGATGCCAGCAGCCATTTGCAAAGAGGTGGGAAAAAAAAAAAAAGAAGACATTTTTTACAAAAATTGTGTTTGCAACCTCAATCTTGTTCCGGGAATGTGTGTACATGTGTCTCCAAGGGAGAACGTTGTCTGTGCTTCTGCAGGTGGGAAAACACCCACTGTTGTTAAAAACTCATAAAATGGCATCTGTACAGAGATTAGTTTGCCTTCCAAAATAGGTTTTCAACACACTATTGTCTCAAAGGAATAACTCGCTGTACCCAGCTGAGTAAGATTTCTGGAAGGTGAAGAGGGGGGCAGACTTAAAAATTAAAATTGTTATTACATTATTGGACCACACTAATGCATACCTTCTTTAACTGATCAGCATATGCTGCCGATGATGATTTGGGGGAAAAATCTTGCTTCCAGGGAACAGGAAGTAGCTCAATCCTTCTGATGCAAGAAAATTAGTAAAATTTTTATAAACCTGATAGAGACAAAAATATAAAAAATAGTGCAGTGGGGCTACAAGCTGTCAGTTCTTGCCAACTTTCAGTTCCCTGTTAGCCCAGGATAGCTGTAAGCCAGAAGTGTAAAGTAGAAATTCATCCACAATTTATTTTTCTCCAGCAGAATTAATGCATAATGTTGTATCTAATCGTGTAATTCAATCCTCATATATGAAGAAAGTACTCAGAAATCAAGAGATGCATTCAAAATGTTCACTGTGGAACATTTTGTTGTCCAACATCGTAATATAAATTCAACCATGTATTTGCCAAAACGAAAGCGATCACAAAAATTCCTTAAGGATAGAGTAATAAGAGACTCATCACCAAAGTATTAAGTAATTCTTCAGGGAACATGAATAAGAATTGCAACGTATGATGTATTAATTTAGTTATTTGGTGGCATTTAAGAAAAAAGCTTGAGTTTTAAGGACATGAGGTTAGAATACAGCTGGAAAAATTCAGCTCACAACATAAATTGTCTCTTGAAATGTGCAAAGAGAGAGAATGTCACTGAAACTATCCTGTATTTCTCATCGGGTACTGCAAACGGGGCAACATGGAAAAATAGAGTTTAGCTCACTTACAGTTCATCTTCCCAAATATTTCTGTTCCAAAATTTCACTTTTTGAGAGCACTCTACACATGCGTTCACTTGGATTGGAAAACAGCCTGAAGAATCATTTCAGCATGAAATCCCCTAATGACTTTTTTCCCCAAAAGCATTTATCTAATTAAATAATTTCTCCAGAAGTTGGTTAGCTGTTTTCCCTCTCTCAGGTTTTCAGGACCAAAACATGGCTCTGAGCATGGTTTCTGCATCTTCACTAGCCAGCACCCTGCAAGGCTGCCAGCTCTCTGAGCAAACTGCGGGAGGAAGATCCACCGAGTCGGTATTTCTCCTGGAGGACTGTGCCCATGCACATCCAGGGGAGCAAAGAGAAGCCAGCAACAGCATCGAGTGAAAGAGGACCCAGAGCAGCCAGAGCTGTGCAGCACACATCCCCGTTCTCGGTGTTGAGAGGGTAAAAGGCAAGTGTCTCTGCACAAAGTATTCTCAGAGGGCATGAAGCAGATCGAGAATCATAGAATTTAGGTTGGAAAAGACCTTTAATAATGACACCACCCAAAAAAATACATATGTGATTTTGATCAGTGAGTAAAGCAGCAATCATTTGAGGATTTCAAAGCAGTTTACAAATATTAATCGGTAGAGGTCTACCCATTTTAACTTTCTACTCCTGGAGAAAAGGCAGGTATTGAATTTTTTCCTAAGGAGAAATGGAAGTGAAAGCAGAGAGCAACTAAGGCAGGGCTTCCCAGACAGAGTCTGAAGTACCAATAGATGTGGATTCTGGATCAGAAAGAGATGGGACTTGCTAGATCAGAGACTAATTTATGCCTTAGAGCACAGTTCTACAGGAGAGTCTAAAGTGGCGTGGAAACCTCTGCAGGGACTGGGTCTGGAGGCAAGGAGGTGCATCAGAAATGTGGAATAAACATCCTTCAGTCCTGGAACTACACTCTATCATAATGTATATATATGTACGTATACAGGTATATTTTTATATGCGTGTGTGTAGATTTTAAAAAAAAAAAGCATGTATCTCCACATACACAGCTACAGATACAGCCCCAGGGCCTGCATAAACATACAGAGATTTTACTGTGACAGGCATACCCTCAGATGTTTTGATATTAAAATGTCTCCTTTCAGTTCCCATCAAGAAAATGTGCTTTTTACTTTTAAAAGTGAGATATGAAGACAGAGCTTGCATGGTACCTGTGGAGCTAAAGACAAAGCCCATTTCCCTACAAGGCTGCAGTAGGGGACTTAAAAATTCCTGAGCATTGCAATAAGGCAGATCATGTTTTTAGGAGTGATTGCATCCATGGAAAAGATGTGGAAAAGTACCCGGTCCACAGTTTGTAATTAGGAGAAACTTATTCTGCAGTCCACTACCCGCCATGACAATAGATACAGTGGAACGAACAGAAAGGCACTGCCTGGCCCATACTTGTGCACACTCTGCCCTCACACCCTGTTAAGAATCAGAATATTGACTCCCCAAAAATCAACTCGAAAAATTAGGTGTTTGTAGTTTATTAAGCACCAGCATGACAGCTCACGCGTCACGCGTTGCCTCCACGAAGGCACAGGGAAGCGTTCGCTCTCAGTGAAGCCGATCTCTAGAAGGGTTACGTATCTTAAATAGCCTAAAGATCCTTCACTTGAAGGCACCTCGGGCTCTTCCCTAGTAACGAAAGGCTGTGGCGACAGCCCTGCCCAACAGTACCGAGATGACGCAGCAGCAGCTGATGAGGCACCACGCTGGAATGTCTTGGATGGGGACTGCAGAGGAGATTTCTGTGACGGATAGAACACGCTGCCAGCACAATATAATTAACCCCCATCTTTGTCGTAAAACAATCTGCCTCTCCCACGACACCTCTGTGAGTATTTTGGGGCAGAGACCAGCCCCCACTGCACCCGGATAACGGATTATCAGGGTGTGGTGGGGCTTCCTGGCACTGTAACAGCTCAGACAGTCATGGCTTTTAACTACTGTTAGATAATAAGTCTAAAAAGAAGCTACTTCTGCTCAGTGCCTCTACCTCAAGGAAGATTAAATTAGGAACTGACTCAAAATTTCAGTAGCCAGGTAAACCTCTGGGAGGACACAGTTTATTAAATGTTACAGAAACGTTGACTGTGCTCTTTATCTAAAAACAAGTTGGGGTATTTTTGTTGGTTTTTGACTGTTTTTTAAAGATTAAGTTCTGAGCAGCACCTCTACTGGGAAGAATGAAAACATGGAAAACTGCAGGGGTAAGAATCGAAACCCACTTTTGCTGCTCCAGTAAAAAAATTGAAACATGGATTATCTGGCCCAACTCCTTACCTTACACAATTACCTGTAATGGTTGCAGCACAGAAGACAATACTCTGAAATTTAAATAAGTCCATTTATTAGCACAGCAAGCAGCAGTTCTAAGCACCTAAGTGCTCCCTGCCTGCCAGGGGCTCCCATCCAGTGAACATCATCTGATCACGGTGTTGGGAACAATCTTATGGAAACTACCACAGTAAATGCTATTCCTAAAGGAAAACATGGACACCAAGTGATCTCTAGGCTACGCCACGAGTAGGAACAACCTTTGTTTTTGCAGTGCCCGGCTCCAGAGTGCTGCAGGTTGTCAGCCCCTGCAGGTGAATGTAACAGAGCTGATGCCTAAAACATGAAGGGTGAGATGAGTACACGAGGGTAAAATGATATTTACGGTTTGGGGGAAGGTAATTAATATAGAAAATTCTGCATTCTGAGTTCAAACAACTGGGAAGAACAGGTAGCCTGCAGGCAAGCCCCAGTTTCTTCAAGGGTTTTAGGACCTGGGTGAGGGATATTTCATCTTCCTGGCGGGTGCAAGTCTTCTGAACAATGGTGTACATCTATCATATTAAAAAGAACAAATATTTGCTAGGAAGAAGGAAGCTCTGAAGATTAGCTTGGTGACCAGGAGCCATTATTTCTCTTATTATCTGTACCTCGTAAAGAAAAATTTCCTCCCATGCTTGGTCATTTAAGGTCATGAATATTTGAAAAGATCTGCATTTCATCTTCTTTTGGGGGGAAGGCAGTTGGGGTTTAAACAGCAATATTTTGTTTAAATGAAAGGACTGAAGATAAATTAGACAGAAGTAGTAAATGTGCACTTATTCACATATACACCCCCCCCTCTGTTTCACAGCCGAGAGATGGATTTCAAGTTGTTTAACTGTACCAACCAAGACAGCTTGGGGGAGGAGAAAGAAGAAAGATGTTCTTGCACAGACCAGCAAGGTGACAACACTGACAGTGTACCTACAACACACTGAGAGGTTGGTCTTATCTCAGCACTTGCTTCCTCCCAGCTTTCTGAAAGCTTCATCTTATCAGAAACTGTGCACAAATTCTGTTTACTGTCCAAACAAGAACACAGTCTGGGTAAGAGAAAATACAAGACTCCTGCCTGCTTGCCAGAAAGGCCCCAGATCTGGCTGAACTAACAGGAATATCCAGCTCTGCGCAGATTGCTGTGTCCCACGAGCATCCCCTGGCTGCGTGGAGACGGGCCCTTTGTCCACCCAGTCACACACATCTCCAGGTGCCTCCTTTTGCTTCCCTTCTCCAGTGGCAGCCTCAGTTGCAGCAGACTGGAGAGGCTGGGCCGAGCAGTGAAGAAGAGGCGCACTTGCCCGTGGGAGACAGCGACACACTGCCTGGCAAGGACAGGCTGCCTTCTCCACCCTTCTCAGCAAAGCCCGGCTTTGTCCACGTGGAGACCCAGCTCTGTCCTTGGGCACTGCTGAAACCCTCTTCCACCACGGCGGTGAGGCGATGGGGAGAGGAATGCCATCTGCATTCAGAGTTACTGTCCCTGTGCCTTGTGATCCAGTGCCACAGACTCGTTTATACACCGAGTAAAGGATACTTCAGAAATTGTCTAACTGTGAAGTTGTCCATTACCAGACTGTAAAGCCCTCTGAACCCATCCTAAGCGCAAGAAGCACTAATCCAGCCCACACATCCCCAAGCACTGGTTCAGCTCAGGATTAGATCCTGGAGAAAGCCAAGCAGGGAAAAGAAAAAGGCCTCTTCACATGAGCCAATTAGAGCTCGACTAAGTTGGCATCTAGTTCTGTGAGCACCAAAACATGGGAAATCCTCTGTGCAAAAGATGCAACATGCTCAGATCATCTAGACTGTGCCATTCTAGAAGACACTGCATCCACTGTAAATCACCTTTCCAAATCAAGTGACCAGAATAACTTCAACCAGTGTTGTATTAGGCCATCACTGCATCACAGTCTAGGGCTGCTGGATGTACATGATTATAATAAAAATTAAATGCTCGGTGTCCTGGTTTCTCTAATCACTGTAGCACTGTTTTAGGGGGGGAAAAAGAAAAGTAAAAAAAAAAAAAAAAGCGGTTGCAAAGTGTACCTGCTCAGCTACACAAAGACAGGCCAGTCTAGGGGTCCTATCTGTCAGCATGAGGTTCCTTTTTCTAAAACTCACTGAACTCCCTGCACCCCAGATACCCTCCACCAGAGGTTAGAAGAACGAATATAATTCCCAAAGCAAGGTGAATGTTTGTTCAGCTGTGTGTTAAGACAGAAATTATCCAGAATAGTTCCAGGGTTGTCATGGTGGCAATGGGATCTTAAGCTGATACTAAAGAATAGTGTCGCAATGACTAACTAGGTGGCAGCTAAGGAAATTGCTTATTATGCTTAGGTTGTTTGCTTATAATCATTCCACCCGCGCCTTTTCCTTTCTCTCCTCTTCCCCTGATGTTTCTTGTCAGCCTCAACGGCTGACATCTCCAAAAGAAGGAGCATCCTTAATTACGGGCTCAGTTCAGCGGGGCCCTTTGCCTTATGCTAATCTCAAAGAACCACCAGTCACACAATCCCAGACAAACGCCTCAATAACTGGTGCATCACCACACAGATTCAGTACCAGTTTCATGCTAGTGCTTCCAAACGAGTTGGGCACTTGCAAAACTCAGCGAGGACAGAACCATCTTGCTTTACCCCCAGATTCACTCATGCCGCGTGGACTTCACAAGGATTCACTCATCTCATGAAGGAGAAGCGCACGGGTTTGCAGCACGTGTCTGCCAGGGCACACTCCAAGGCTGCACGGGAGAAAAGTAAATCCGGCCATGAACCGCTTCTCTAGAAGGGATGAGGAAAATACAATTTCCCATGCAAACATCTCTATCTGTGTACAACACCAAGAGCCACTCGGTGGCCAAGACAGGTCTCCAGCCCCAAAGCCTGGAGCTTGCTGCCACGTACCACAGCCCAACGCAAATCCTTCCTGCGAGGACAGCTGAGCAAGCAGCCTTTTGGAAACCCTGACCCACACCGTGCATTTCTCACAGCAGAACAACATCAGCTGGCAAGGGCACAGAAAAGAAACACACCCCTTCGGCACGATGTACAGTAGCAAAATTCAGGGCGTAGATGCAGCGAGCAACAGGAAAGTGCTTCTGTTGGCTCTGCTTGGGCTGCCCCGAGAGGGGCGGCAGGACAACTCCTGCTGATCTCCACCGGGAGACACTGCTACACACACCTCGGACATGGGGGCATCCACAGAAGCCTTCTTGCCTCCCGCTTTCGCTTTGTTTCTGGTTGTGTTCTGCATTTTCTTTGTAAGGACTAGAGACTCTGTATAAACTAGAGATGCCCTGAAGAAGTCAGAACATAAAGTCACTCTGCCACAGAAGACAGGGACGTGCCTCAAACTGCTGGTCTTCATCATAGCCTACACACAGGTACCTGCTGTCGTTTGTCCTCATACACACTCAGACATTCCTGCACGTAAAGCCAAAGAACCACCTCAAACAGAAAAAAATTTGTGGAGACTGGACAGTCATAATATACATCAATTAACTAAATGATGCATCAGTGAGGAATATCGTGGCAGACAATGCAGTTATTACTTCCGTCAGCTTCTTGCTAGAGATACTGAGGATTTCCTTCAGCAGAGTGTTCGTTTGGGACAAGAAAACAAAGAATCTAAAATGGTTTTTGCATTTGCTTTATATAAAGTCATCACTGGCACAGCATTCTGTGACCTGTTTCTTTGAAAGCAACTGCAACGTTCAGCTGTTAATCTCTTTCAAAGCTTCACCGCTACGACACGTTTATACTGTGCCGAGGCATTTATTAAGCTCAGAAAAACAAATTCTTAATATCTTAATAGAAATCTAATTTAGGAAAACAAGCAAGCTTATCAGTTGCCTTCATTTGGCATTTCTACAGCTCTTAACTCTGGTGTAACACCGGATCAACAAAACAAAACAGTTTATGAAGTTGTATTTGGGAGGACTCCTGCTTCTGTCGCAGTTTGAAATACTCCTTGTAACTAATGCTGGATAGATTCTGCTTAACCCCCCAGTGTCGTAAGTAAGACTATCATCCGAAGAGGAAGATTTTCACATTCGTTGACATGAAATCACATGTCTACACACCACTAAATATTGTTTTAGCGAGTCAGCTGAATTACACAAATTTAAACTTTTCTAGTTGTTCTGTTTTAGCTGGGGGAAATGCAACAGAGCCATCTTTCATGAAAGATGGCCCAAAGCTGAAGGTGGGGTGTTTTTTTTTTCCTTTCCCCGCTAACTGAAAACAGTTTGTGTACTGATGGGCACTGCAAGAACTGCCTCCACGCTGCCTGTGTTAAAAAAAGTGATTTTCTGTAGATAGTGTCCCACACAAAGAGATTCTTCTTTGTTCAGTGTATTAATGGGTACGTAGCTTGCGCTGAAGAAATGTTTTGTTGTCTGTTTATGTATTTATGACATAATTAGTTCATATGCTACTTAGACAGAAACAACCTAACGTGAGAAAGCCAGCACATTCTTAGACAATAAGGTGGATTTGTGAATGTTTGAACACAGGAGTAAAGAACTGCCAGTCCAAATAAGACAAAATACCGAGTCTCAAAGCGCAGATTACGGAAAGAAACCTCGCATATGTTTCAAATATCAGAAACATAATCCCGGATCACGGAGCTGCGTGCACTGACACAGGGGGAGGTGAGGCAGCTCCTCTCCTCTCCGCAGCACCCACGGCAAGCCCTGGCACGCTGGTCCGGGCAGCGCTTCGCTCCAGCTGGCGGGCGGCCCGACGTTAACTGCGACGGCATTTGTTTTGAGGGAGGGAAAGAGGGGAAAACTTGGTTTAAATATAACTCGGCAGCCTCCAGCAGAAACTTTGGCTGAGAAGCCGAGGGGTAAGATAAGCCTGTTGAATCAGCACTGCCCTCCCCGCGCTGTGACTCCGCACGCCGCAGGACGCTTTTAGCTCTAGAGTACTAAAACTGAACAAGGAAAATATGCTAGAATATATTAAAACAGCTATGTTTACAGGCTCGTATTAAAAGCGAAAACATGTTGTGATTAAACATAACAGCTGTCAATGCTCTGAGGTGTTACAAGCATGAGACTATTTAAAGACAATGACTGGCGCCATCTATTTTACTGCGATCGAGCTGGGAAAAGCTACAGTTATTAACTGCTGACTGAGGCTTTACATTTATGGCAGCCCTGAAGACGTTTTGTGACAGAGAGGGTAACAAGTACAGAGGTGACTTTTAGTGGCAATGAACAGTCTCCGCTGGAGGATTTACCCAGGACACACGACATCAGTGACACTGGCTGCTCGTGCCTTCAACAGTTACGGCCTTAAGTTACCATTTCAGATGTACACATGCAAAACTATTCAGCAAGTGTATTTTTAACGTACCTTCACGTACAGAACACATCATTTAACGGCTACTCTCCCTAGACTGCACTCAGCCTTAAGTCTTGAGATGGGCAACCCCCTCCCTCCCACCCCTCAACAAGACGCATGGCACCAAGTCCCTTGATGAAGACAGGCCTCCATTTAGATGCCAAACCTACAAATTTATATGCTAAACCCACAAACTTATAAGCCAAACCTACAAAATGCTCTTTGAGGGGGCAGATCTGTTGCTAAGGGAGAATTTGCAGCACTGGGCCACGGTCACAGCACCCAGCGAGTTGTCTGCGTGTCTTACACCCTCCCTGGTTGCCGTAGCACAACGTTGGGATTTTGCACTCGCTCGGACCCTTCAACGGCGAACAGAGCTGGCACGCAGGGCCCCAGGAGAGGGACACGGTACTACGAGAGGAATTCATGAGATGCAAATGGCACAGCAGGGAAATGCAAAGTAGGGACTGTCTGTGGGAGCCCCATGTGAAGTCTGACAGACCTGGTTCTTGCTCTGCGTGGCAGCGGATGCTCTTATCCACGACTGCGCTGGGATCATTCCTGTTTTGCAGAAAGCAAGTGGGGACAAAGAAATTCCAGCTGTCAACCCCTCGCCTGCTTTTGCGTGCGCTTTCACCCTTAAGGCCGAGATCCTGTAGTTACCTGAGAAGCTAGATTCTGTTTAAAAAGATATTTCCAAACCTCACGGGGACAGGAACAGCTTTGAGAACATGAACACTCAAGGCTTAAAACAAAAAACCCCAAAGCATGCCCACATCTGTACGCACTGAAAGGCAAATGCAGAATCTCTCACAAAATACAAATAAATTTCACATCCCTTGGGACAGCAACAATCAGAGGTAAAGAGCCAGCTGGATGCATTGTTTTGTTTTGTTTTGTTTTTTTAAAAATGTAAGATTTTCAAAATGAAACAATGAGAATCAATGTTGGAGCCACCACATCCCGGTCCCGATGTCAGATATCCACAGTATCCACAATTTGGTCCTGTAAGTGTGTTTTTTCCTCACCTGACTTCTAGAAGTCAAACTTTGCTCATCCCGGACTCCTTCAACATGAGAGTGACCATGAGAGGGCCTTCCAAGATGCCTCCCCCTCCACAGACTGCCTTCCACTAGATGTGCAGCTGTACCTGAACTCCTCTTAAACTGCCTGAAGCAAACTCACACCAAAAAGTCAAACAGCAGAGGCAAAGAAGGAACCCCAGTCTTTGGGAGCTTAAGTTTTCTCTCTTAAGACTTATTTTTCTTCTTTTTTTAAGCCAGCAATTACTCTCTGTTCTCAAATGATTGCTAACCAAGATGGGGAGATGAAAAGTTTGGGCAGAAGCAGATGAAAAAAGCATTGACTAACGAATCTGAAGCTGAGCACGGTCAGTTTAAGGACATTCCAAGCTCAAACACATAAAGTAGATTTAATACGATTATTATTTATTCCACTTTGCTCTTTAATTAGCAAGATTTGCTTCTTTCAATAGCCAAATAATAAAAAAATAGTATATAAGTAGAAAGAATGGAAAGATTTAATCAGACTGCAGGAACTCACGCTTGAAATAGGCACATACTCAAAATCCTGCTTTAACAGGGGATGAGTCTTGTTTTACAACATACTTTATTCAAAACAAACAGGAGAAACCAAGTCAAGAATAGACGGCAGATGCTTAAAAATAGGTGTCACTGCAATTTTCGCTCGTTTCTAAGACCAACAAGAAAGCAAGCGCTGGGATCTCAGAGCTCTGGCAAACGAAAGGGATAAACTAGAGCTGAAATCAACTCTCGCCCCCCCCCCCCCCCCCCCCCCCCCCCCCGGTAAGACCAGGAGAAATGCTCGGGGGAAAGCGGAGACACCAGGAGAGGTGTGCGAGGTCCTGAGCACGGCGGCGGAGGGGCTGCCCGGCCCGGGCCCCCCCTTCCCAACTCTCACCAGTACTTGCAGGCGCACACCGCCGCCGGGGCGGGGGGGACGGGGGGGCACACGGAGCCCGCCGGGCTCTGTAGCAGCCGCGGTTTGTTCCTGAACGTGCCCAACCGAACCTGATGCTCAGAGCAGCGAGTTCGAGAGAAAAAAAAAACAAAAAAAAAAGGCAAGCGAGCCGGGGAGAAGTTCATTACCGCGGGAGGGATGCGGCGACCCCGCCGGGGCCGCCACCCGCCCCGTCACGCCGGAGGGGGGGGTGTTGGGGGGGTGTTGGCCGCCCGTTCCCCGGGCAGGGCGCGGAGCGGGGACCGCCGGGCTCCGGGCGGTGCCCCCGGGCAGCGGCACGGCGGGGAGGGAGGGGGGGGGGTGTCACCTCCCCCGCTCCGCCCGAGCGCGACGCCGCTCCCAACTTTCCGGGGGCGGCGCGGGGAGCGCCCTGAGCCCCGAGCGGCCCCGCGGGGCGGCGGGTCCCGGGGAAGCGTTGGGAGGCGCGAAACCTGCGGCCGGGGCGGAGGGCCGGGACGGGGGGTGTGGGGATGTGTGTGTGTGTGTGCGAGCGTGTGTGTGTGTTTCCCTGCGTCCTCCGCCCCCCCCCCCCCCCCCCTGCCCCGCGGCGGCCGCGCAGCGACTCGCGCGTGTGCGTGTGCGTGTGTGTGCGTGTCCCCATCCGCCCCGCCGCGGGCCCCCTCACCGGGCGGGACCCCCCCCCTCAGCGGGCGGCCCCGCTTGTCCTCCCCAGCCCCGGCGGGTCGCCGCGCCCCCGCTCACCTGCCCTCCCCGCCGGGCGCCGCGGGCTGCGCTGGGCTCCGGCCGCCGGGGCCGCGCGTTGCTCCCGTTGGCAAGTAACAGTCTCCAGGGCTACGGTCACTATGGCGCCTGGCGCCGGGTCTCGAGGCAACTGTTGCTACCCTCTCCCCTCACGTCACCGCCCGGCCCCGCCCACTCCGCCGCCGGAGGGAGGAGCGTGGGGGCGTGCCCCGCACGACGCCACCGGCTATTGGCGCGCCGGCTGTCTGTCGTCGGAGAGACGGAACGTTTTGGGGATGGACCAATAGCGGCGGGGAAGGGGCGGGGCGGAGAGTTGGCGCGCGCTTTGGCGCTTCAGCGCGGGGCGGGGCGGGTGCGTGACACGGGGCGCGCGGGGGGGCGGGGGGGGGCGGGAAGAAAAGCAGCGAGTGCGTGAGCCCCGCGCGTGCGGATCGGGGAAAAAAGTTAATTTTTTTCCTCTATTAAATGTTAAAAAGTTCCCCTTGACTCCTGGGTAACGGCGCGAATCCGGTCGGCGCGCCCGGGCTCGGGGTTTCTCCCAGTTGCCGCTGGTTTCTCCCTCCCCGAGCTCCCAGTTCCCCGCGACATCAAACCGTTTCCATAGCGACCGGCTGCGAAGTCACAGCCAACAAAGCGGGGGGAAGTGTGTGTGTGTGTGTGTGTGTGTGTGTGTGAGCTGATGGAGAACCAGGGGCCTGGGGTGAATGCAGATTTTGGCAGGTGAAATGGGGCCCCGGCAGCGTTTGGGGTTCATCTGGGGGATGTGATGGGTAGGGATAGAAGCAGCATCATTGTCCCGTGACATAAAATCACCCGTCTGACAGCAAGTGCTTCCTGGTGGAGAATCCATCATGGGTTTTAAGGAATGGGCTAAGTCCGCAAAACGTTGAGCTCTAACCCCAAACGGCTGCAGCAGCCAACGCGTTTTCTGGAGAGCTCGGTGCGGAGCCGGAGTGAGTCCGGAGGAGCCGTCTTGCCAGCTGCTGGCAACTGGGGAACGGCTCCCAGCGCCCGCGCTCGGCCGGAAAATGTGCAGAATCCGGTCACCCACAAGATAACGTATCTTTGCACGTGTGCAGCACCACGAGGCTTCGGGATACTGCACCTGGGAAAACCCACGTAGCACCTGCATATGGGTGGGAAGATGTAGCTGATGTTTTTGTGGTGGTGGTGGAGAGAAAATAAAACCTAAATTATAGTTTCTTAACGCGGGGAATTGCAAAAGGTACTTTGGTTCTACACTTTCTCCCTGTAAATGAACATCCCCGCCACACCTGCGGTGAGAATCGGTGTTACCCAGCACAGACATCCTCTACCCTTCTGGAAGCGGTTCAGGCTGGAAACGAAGCGGATTTCAGGTGGAGTTTCCTTGAAAGCCCTTCCCTGAGTGACCAGGAGAGACTCGAAAGATTGTGCTGCGTGAACAAGGGGACTTGTATCCTCAGACTTAACATTTCCAGCCTGGACATGCCTGCCTGGCCGCACTAGCAAGGCAGTGGCGGGTGTCCTGAATACATACAGAGTAAAATCTATCCATAGGGATGGCCTTTATTCCTTTATTTTTGGGGGGAAAACAGGCTTTTTGTAGTGAGCATGACAAATTCTGCCCCTGCAGAGCTGGGATGCTCCTCTGGATTCCTATAAAAACAAATCAGCATGTACAAACCTTTCCAGGTGGTTAAAGCAACTCCCTTGGAAATTAATATTAAGAAGTTGCAAGAACCCAAGCTCATGCTGACCCATCTTGTCCTAGTCGTTTTGCAAAGAATGGCCAAATTCTCTTGTTTTCGGGCATTTCGTGCAGGCTGTTTTGTGTCTGTCCCTGAGAAAGAGACAGTGAAGGAAACACTGACACTGCTATTAATGTGATTTTTCTCTTTTTCACCTTGCATTTATAACAGGTGACAAATCCAAACATATTCGAAAATTGAGATGGTTCCGCTGTTCAAATTCTAAGAGGTTCCTTTTGCAACCAGAAAGTCTTGATAGTATGACGGTGATGGTGAGCCTGGTCATGGCTTTGTGGTTAAGGTTAAATACAGTTTTGCTCCTAAAGAAGAAACTATGAATGGAGGGGATAGCTTTAAAAACAAGTGGGGACGTGTCCTTCCTCTCATGGCGGGTAATTACATGTCCCACTAACACACATCAACCTTGCTGCTTCAGAGCTGGCCTGACCCATGCAGAATTAACCCAGTCCTATATCATGGGCATTTCTTTTAAGTTTGAAATGACTGATAGATCTGAAGTGGCTAAGACACTTGCTTTAGTCACAGGAGAGGGAGGTGCTCTGCTCCCCACATCCTCTCTTGTTTATTTTAATTCTGGCGGTAAGGGCTGCATAATGAAAACCAATGCGCGCTCTAGGTCGGTCTCAGTTCTTCTCTATGGTTTTTGAAGGCAGGTACTGCCAAAGAAAGCAGCATTTTTTATAAAGCTTTACAGCATGCTTTCATTTGTGAAGGGTTTGTTGGGTTTTTTTCCCCCTGTTTAAACCCAGCAGAATCACCACGTGCACTTTTCAATTGCTTTGAAAAAATCCCTGTCAGACACCTCAAGATTTCAAGGATCACCTTATTGACATGCAATAAAAAGCTTTTATGATGTATTTTTCTGTAACGTTTTCTAAGAAGTATGTCCCTGCCTAAGCCAAGGAAGTGTGTGGAATTTGTACCCATGGAGACTCCAATAACACAGCCAGCTCCAAATGCCGCAGGATTATTAGTTTTCTTACCTAACATATCAGGAAAGGAGTTACTGGAAAAGGGAGAGACGGGGAGAAAGTGACTGAAGTAGGCAATATAAACTGGAGAGACTGGACTTGCTGGTTAGTGTTTGGTCTGTCCGCAGATTTGGGGTTAGTACACCTGCTTTCAATAGGTTACTACGAGAGTTATACTAGAAAAATTCACAGAGTTGTGTGTCTGAGCACCAAGGCCATGCTAGCTGAGATTTTGAGGAGCTCCAAAGAAAAGCAAGTCACTGTCTTAATGGGCTGTAGACCCTTCAGCCAAGGATATTTAAAAAGGTCAGCTTTCAGGCTATGACATCCCACTCAGAGGAGGGAGACAAGTGACAAGTCTCTCACACAGGTGAGGGTGTCATTGCTTAATAAAGAATAAAATAGAAAACAGAGATGGAATAGTTATTGAGGTCATCTAATGCACATAAACATCTGCCTTTACCATGGGAAATGGAGACCAATATCTTTGTCTTAATATCTCCTGATGTGTTTGGAGATAGTTCTAATTTCTTCCCTCAATCTTTTGTTTTCTAAATTAAAACAACCCTCTGGTTTAAGAAAAATCCAGGCCTTTCCTACAGAAGCACTGCATAATAGCTATTTTTGATCCTGCAATACTGTGGTCACTTATTCCTGCCTAAGCACCATATTTTGCATTTGGCCGTACTGAACTGCATCCTGTTTATTTTGATTCATCCTTCAAATTTACTAAGAGCTTAATGAAATCCTTCAGAAGTGCCTGAAGTTCTTCCCAGTTTAGCACCACTGGCAACATGTTGTTGCAGGGCTGTTATCTCTTTAGTTTTTAGGGCATGCTTCTCCACTGCACGGCATCTGTACCTCTGCAAAAGAAATGGAAAACACATTTGGAGATGCTCTTATTCTTTCCAAAGTGTCAATTATTGTATAAAATCCAAAGCAGAAGTTCCCCTGTTTTGTTGTACTCTGCCAGCACTACCCTGAAATTCTTGACAATGCCCATCACACAACCTTTGATAAAGTCCTACAAACCTTGGAAGTTGGCCAGTCCCTTCCTGGGAACTGAGGGAGTAATCACAGGGCTGTTATTTTTAATTAGGGACCTGTCTGTCACCTCTTGAGTCAAGCTGATCACTGGAATTAATTTCTCCTTGTTTCTTGCAACCTGTTGCATAAGCCAGATCTCATCCCCCTCAGCCTGGACAGTATCGAGGTGGGTCTGGGGGAAGGAGCCTTATTTAAGAAAGCCGCTCCTAAAGAAAAAGAGACTAAGCCTGCTCGCAAAGGAGCGTGTTTGCTGCAGCTGTAGCAGATACCCACAGGAGGGCACGTTCCTCAAAGCAAACTGGAATTCAGCTAAAATCCAATCCCGCTCAAAGGATCCGTTTGACTTTATGTCACGAAAGGGAGATTTTGATAAAAACTAGTTTTTTGATGGGAGCAAATGCCCTGCAAACATAGTGGGATGCTTTGGAATTTCATGTTTATCTGTGCAAAATACTGTTGGTTTGGTTGTTGGTAATGAAACCTTAAATGAAGCTATTCCCTTGAATTGTTTTACTGAAAAAATGGGAAAAAAAAAAAAATCCCAGAGAATTAAAAAAAAAAAAACAAACCAAAAAATTGCCTTTGAGATTTTTTTGCTTTAAAAAAAAGTTTGCTTGTGTTCACACAGATTTAATGGGCAGAATCCCTATTTTTATACAAGTACCAACCCACATGGCACTTTCCTACCTGAAAGCTTTCTGTGCCCCTTCCGTGCTGTATTTTACTGCTGAGTGATCCCAATGCATCAGGTGCAAAATATAAGGAGCCTGAACTGGTGGCTCCGTCCATTTTACCACAGTATAAACAGCATCATCTGTTAGCTAAGATTATCTAAACTGCAATAACGGATTTTCTTTTAATATTTCAGTTGATAAAATTCAACTTCACAATCATTTTAAATTGTGATGCAGAGAGGATAGGTTCTGGTTTTGTAGGCAGGTAGTTGTTCAAGAGAAGTACTTGAGAACAGAGTAAATCTCCATACCAGGTGCTCCTGAGGGAATTTCTTCATAGGGTCAGACAACAAACTGAAGTGATGGCTTTTTCTGTGTGGAGCTGCCACATCCCTCGAGCACTACAACGTATCGATAATGCTGGGTGGGAGCCCGCTCCAACCACTGCCCCAGGAGTGTTGTCTTCTGCATCATAAATTTTGAATTTGCTGGTGGTCAGACAACAACCCTCTTTGGTGCTTTCGGCTGGGCTTAAGAGGATAAATCTCTTGAGTGTGGTTGTGCCAAGGCCATGTTGGAATTTCCCGGTGGCATCGTAGCATGCGTCCTCCTCTGCCCACGTGTCTCTTCGGCAGGAAAATGAAATCCAGGCTTTTGCTGCTTCAGTGTTACAGGATGCTCTGTCCTGTCCTGACAGCATACCAGAGCTCTGCTTTCCTTGCAACCTTACCCAGCCTGAAAGCAAACAGGTGAGTGCTGAAGATGAGAGAAGAAAGGGCATTCAGCCCTTCCCTTGCCCTTTCTTCTATCTCCCTTGGGTGGCAGCAAATATCGTAACAGTCCCTGGCAAGGGCTTTCTGACTCGCCGTTTTGAGGACATGGACTTTGAAGAGGTTACTCCTTCAACTTTGTGTCTTCCCTCTAACAAGTTTTTAGCACAGCTAGAAACCCAGATGCTCTCTTCCCCCTCACCCTGGAAATTTCCATTGAGCAGAATTAAAGGACTAAGCATTTATCTGGAGTGTTATCTGTTTGGTTTGGCCGTAGCTGTGTGGAAATTCTGAAAAAAAATACTGAATACAGTCATGGAAAACCCAGTGTATGTGGGTTTATATGTGCCACACCCCATGGGGAGCTGTAGTGTTCACAGCTCGCTGAAGCTAGAGGAGGATGTGTCCGCACTTGGACATAATCAAAGAGAGTCATATTGATATAACTAAATCAATATAGCTTATGTCAACACAACGTTTGTATGGAGGCAACGTCTGTATAATTAAACTCTCTGACTAGCCCTGACATAAGGTTTCAATGGACGTCCTGCACGGAACAGCTTTTCTAGTGCAGTGAGTTTAAATGAGTCTCCCCCCTTTTTCCCAGCTAACCACCGGCACTAAGAACAACAGGGAGGGACAGAGGAACCAGCAGCCTGGGAAAGAGTGACAGACAGGGTCAACAAGCAAAGGGCCTGGGTGATGTGACAGGAAGGGAAACCAAAATCATCAAAACAGCTTAAGTGGTGCCGCCTTCAGCATTTGCGTGTGAACAAATAAGTGTTTATAAGGCACCGTCGTGGAGAAATCCCCCAAACCATTTCTAGACAGTCAAGGCACTGGGGTGCCTGGCTGAGGTGCCTGTGCCAGCAGCATGAGGAATAAACCCGAGGAGTTGGAGACCTGCGTGCAGCTGCAGGGCCACCATCTGGTTGGGATCACGGAGGCATGGTGGGATGAATCCCATGACCAGAGTGCTGCAACCAGGAGATCCAGCCTCTTTAGGAAGGAGCTCACCTGGGGATGGGTGAAAATTAAAGAGGAGATGGGTAAGGGTGGCATTGTAGTAGGTGTTTGTTACAGGCTGCCTGATCAGGAGGACTCTACAGACAGGAAGGAGCAGCCTTGTGTTTGCAGGTCCTGGTCCTCACGGGGGGCTTCAACTGTTCTGAGCTGCTCAAGGTTCCTCGAGATCATCAATGATACCTGCTAGATGTGAAGGCAAGGAGGACCTAGTTTATATTTCCACATTTGGTCAGTGCAGCAATGTTCTCTGGGAGTGCAGAAAAAGAAATCTCAAGCACAAATTCCTTACCTCCAAGCTGTTACTACCACTGCTTCCAAAAATGCGCAGCGTGAATGCAGCTATGCTGGCAAGAAAAGTCCTGGTTTGAGGTTCTTTTTTTCTAGTTAATATTAGCAACAGACAAATTCTGTTGATGTTGTTGAAGAGGTTGAAGACGTTACACCTTCATCAGTTTGTTGTCTCCTAATAGGCAGGGTTATTTTCCCCCACTTCTCTCCTGGCAGAACAGCACGTGTGACCACTGCCCGGTCTGCAGCCATGCAAAATCAGCTCAAACCACCTTTTTTTGTGGCTTATGCTAAGGCTGTTTGCATGCCAGATATAGATATGCTGATGGAAAAATTATCGCCCTGAATTCACACCACCTTCTTGTGCATTTTGGAGGTGCATGTTACCAACAGTGAAGCTGAGAAACGATCCCCGAAATTACTATCAGGCAAAATCAGCTCCCCTAATTTAGACAACTGATTTACATTATTTAAACCGTATCAGTTGCTTTTGTCTGCAGTGATTTAGCAAACACTTGTGCAACAGTGGATCTATAGGGCTGATAATCAGCAGGTGTGGGTAGTAGTTTGGGATGAGAACTTCACTCCCCGTCTGCTGGATCTGACAGGGGTGTGATCCACCCTTTAAGACGTCTGACTGTGCTCAGGTAGGTGGAAAGAGCTGTTGGGTTTCTGTACCAGCAGCCTGCTGGAAGAAGGATCGCAGAAACAGCTTCAGCTGTATTTAAGGGAGATGTGGTTGAGTCTTTAAGGTCTCGGTGCACAGGCTGTAGTGAACTGCCATATCTGTCCTCACCTTCCACAGATTTACAGAATCATCTGGGTTGAAAAGGACCTTGAAGCTCCTCCAGTCCAACCATGACCCTCACCCTGACCGTTCCCAACTCCCCCAGATCCCTCAGCGCTGGCTCAGCCCGACTCTTCAACCCCTCCAGGGATCCCGGGGACTCCCCCCCTGCCCTGGGCAGCCCATTCCAACGCCCAACAGCCCCTTCTGCACAGAAATCCTTCCTCAGAGCCAGCCTGACCCTGCCCTGGGCAGCTTGAGGCCATTCCCTCGGGGCCTGGCGCTGGGGCCTTGGCTCCAGAGACTCATCCCCCCTCTCTGCCCCCTCCTGGCAGGGAGTTGCAGAGGGCCAGGAGGTCTCCCCTCAGCCTCCTCTTCTCCAGACTGAACCCCCCCAGTTCCCCCAGCCGCTCCCCAGCAGACCTGTGCTCCAGACCCTGCCCCAGCTCCGTTGCCCTTCTCTGGCCACGCTCGAGTCATTCAATGGCCTTTTTGGGGTGAGGGGCCCAAAACTGAACCCACTCATCGAGGGGCGGCCTCACCAGTGCCGAGCACAGGGCTCAGATCCCTTCCCTGTCCCTGCTGGCCACACTGTGGCTGATACAAGCCAGGATGCCATTGGCCTTCTTGGCCCCCTGGGCACACTGCTGGCTCATTCTCACCCCCCCCAGTCCCTCTCTGACCGGCAGCTCTCCAGCCACTCCTCCCCACGGCTGTAGCCCTGCTGGGGGTTGTTGTGGCTGAAGTGCAGAACCTGGAATTTGGCCCTATTGAAACTCATGCAGTTGTCCTTCGCCCATCGCTAAGGTATGTGTGCTTTCTCTGTGGCCACCTCCATGCAAAGCCTGGCTTTGTAGCCTCTACCAGCAGCAAAATGAGTCTGAGCTGAGCTGAGTCTGAGCTGTGACTGCAACAGCTGAGGTAAAGGGGGGGCAATGAGAGCCAGTATCTACTTCAGCTGCTATAGCGTGATTTCCTGGAGCCATTGAATGAGGGACAATTTTCTTTTACAAAAAAATCACCTTTGAGAACTGTGCTGCAGTGGCTGTATGGGCACTGCTGGTTGTCCTGTGGGATGGACGAGCAGTAGGGCAGAGACCACGTGGCTGGACAGAGCATAATACACACACTAGGTAAGCTGGGGCAGAATTAGTCTGAAAACCAGACTGTGGGAGCACAACCACTTTCTATCTGCCTACCTTGTGAATGTTTTCAGTGTTTCAGGTCACTTCTTCCATTCTGAACTGGGGCAAAAAGTTGAAGACTTACAGCAGCTTGGAACCTGAATATTAAACAGAAAGGTTCAGCTTCTTCGTATGGGGAAGTTCAGCATGCTCATGACTGTGAGCATTTTAAAGTTCTGTAACTTTTTTTTTGCTACAGTGAGTTTATGTTTAAAAAAACACAGAAAAATATTAAGTAGCCTGTGGATTATTAACATTTCAGACTGAATTACAGGTGCGCCGCACTCCAGCTGCAGTCAACCATCATCAGCAACTTCCCTGCTCGTATTGTCTCACAGCACCCAGAATGGCATCTGGACTCTGTGTAACCAAGTGATAGACCATGTTTCCGTGTTGTTATCTCTTACTCTGGTTACACATTCATCCCTTTCCTGGTTACAACACAGTTTAAACAGGGAGGACAGACAAGGCACAGCCTTGTTGTGATTTGGGCTAGATCTACCTGGTAAACATCGTGGTTTGGGAGCGGGGAAGCAAACCCGCTGTCCTCGTCTTACAGCAGCAAGAGACAAAATGTAATCATCTTGTTTATTGAAGTTCCAGGGATGCAGCTGTTTGTTGGGTTTTTTTTCTGAGCTGCTGGAAACAACTCCCTTCTTCCACATGTAATTTCTGTATGCATGTCATTTTGGAGCAAATGGCTTTCCACAAAATTCTTTTTCAAAAGCGGAACTACCTGTGGGCATAAATAGCACTGCAATTTGCTTTTAGCTTTAATGTTCAGAGGATATAGGTGAGACCTCCAAAGAGGTGATATTTAGCATCAAACTAAATTATTATATAGGCTAGAAATTCTAATTCTCCACTGCCTTTCACGCTTTATAAATGCATATGCCACATGCTATAGTATGCATGTTGAGTAAAACAATGGACAGCCTTTGCCTATACTGTGTTGTTTCAAAATCCACTAGTGTGCAGGTTTCAATGAGTATTTAAAAAAATCAAAAGGTGTTTGTGTCTATGACCGGCAGGGCAAATACTTTTTGCTCCAGTTTTATTTATGAGAACAAAACTGCCGAAGAATCGTGTTATTGTAGACAGAGGCAAGTAAAGGTCCGCTATCAGCTGGTGTGTTCTGGTGAAGAGTCCTTGGCTTTGTTGAACCCGTGTTGATTTGTGACACCTGAGAGTCGGATGTGAATCTAGAACTTGATTTGGTGTGGGATTTTAGTGTGTGTGTGTGTGTGTCTTTTTGTTGTTGTTGTTGCATGTGGGCGTTTGGGGGGTTTTGGATTGTTGCTTTTTTTTCAGAGACCTACACCTCTTTGCTGTAGACCCTTTCACATGACCAGAAAGATGTTGCAAGTCCTTGATGGGAAAGACAACATGACCTGTTTAAGTTTAGGGATGACTATGCTGTAAACAGACTCTTCCGTCTCCCTTCCTTCCTTGTGACCGCGTGGTTACCAGCATATTTTCTCAGTGCATTCCTTCTCCTCTCGTTGAACTCCATGTGGAAATTGCTGAAATAGTGTATTGCCCCCCCTCACACCCTTATCTTTCAAGTCAATGTCCTGAGGTGCAACTACATCTCGGGTTGAGTCACTTGTTACTAGTGACTCTGGAGTTGTAAATTTGTGAGTGTTATCAGAGGAACACTAGCCCAAAATAGCTTACAGACTCAATGCCAGGGCTGGACGGGAAGGGTGATAGAAGTGAAAAGTTGTGTAAACTGTCTTGGGTCATTTCGGTGGGCAGATATGACTTGTTCCATATGAGGGATGATTAAGCTGAAGAAGAAACTTTCCACTCTGTGTCCACAGCTGTATGATGATTCTTTGCTTGAGGTAGGAAAGGTGTCCACAGCTGTATGAAGAGGTATCCACAGCTGTATGAAAAGAAGATTCTTTGCTTGAGGTAGGAAAGAACTTGTAAATGGAATGTCTTCTGTTTCACCAGAAAGTGGCGTGATGTTCTGTAGGGCACAGGAAACCTGTGGCCAAGATGAAGAAGAACATAGCTCTCAGCAGCAGCTAATCTGTGTCTCACTTGACAAACTAACCCCTGTCAGGAAGAGATGTGCTGTCTGTACACCAGCATTTCTAACCACAGTTTCATGATTTGACATACACAAGCCTAAAGTACCGTGGCCCTAATCTGCATTTATCGTGGGCCTTGTCAAGGCACTTATCTGACTGCTCTGCTCTTGTGAGGGACACCTCTGTCCTTGATGGCATCTTCCTCCACCTTAGTCTTCTGCTGCAGCATGTTAAATACCTGCAAATGTCAAGGCAGGATAGAAACGTGAAGGCATCACAGAATAATTTAGGTTGGAAAAGACCCTTAAGATCATCGAGGCCAACAGTTAAGCTAACACTACCAAGTCCACCGCTAAACCATGTCCCTAAGTGCCACATCTACATGTCTTTTGAGTGTGTCCAACTCAGTAAAAGGCGACATATGACAGCAATCAACAAGCTGTGACATCCCAGGCACAGACAACCAAGATGCTGCTGTCTTCCTGTAGGTGATCCAAGCAGACTGTTAACTGGAGGTTAATGGAAATCATGCATTTATCTGCATTTTCAACCTGCTGCAATATCTGGGTATCCTCACCATAAAATTTAACAACAGGAACAAAACAGGTTCTGTGGAGTTTTCGGTCTTCCCTTGGCCTGTGTTAGCAATAGAGCTCGAGGCTGCTTAACCTGCAGCCATCTCCCCCTCTCTCACAGTCTTGTGTCACAAGCACAATTTAAAGGTAACGTGAAACTGTTATTGTTATAAGAGTCACTCTGTAATGGAAAGGCATCTTCAGGGGAGAAGGTTCAGGGACAGGGAAGGGATCTGAGCCCTGGGCTCAGCACTGGGGAGGCCGCCCCTCGATGAGCGGGTTCAGTTTTGGGCCCCTCACCCCAAAAAGGCCATTGAATGACTCGAGCGTGGCCAGAGAAGGGCAACGGAGCTGGGGCAGGGTCTGGAGCACAGGTCTGCTGGGGAGCGGCTGGGGGAACTGGGGGGGTTCAGTCTGGAGAAGAGGAGGCTGAGGGGAGACCTCCTGGCCCTCTGCAACTCCCTGCCAGGAGGGGGCAGAGAGGGGGGATGAGTCTCTGGAGCCAAGGCCCCAGCGCCAGGCCCCGAGGGAATGGCCTCAAGCTGCCCAGGGCAGGGTCAGGCTGGCTCTGAGGAAGGATTTCTGTGCAGAAGGGGCTGTTGGGCGTTGGAATGGGCTGCCCAGGGCAGG
This sequence comes from Athene noctua, assembly GCF_965140245.1. Lineage (NCBI taxonomy): Eukaryota > Metazoa > Chordata > Aves > Strigiformes > Strigidae > Athene > Athene noctua. The sequence goes on along the minus strand of NC_134063.1, from coordinate 4,131,538 downwards.
GGGGGAGTCCCTGGGATCCCTGGGGGGTTTGAAGAGTCGGGCTGAGCCAGCGCTGAGGGATCTGGTGGAGCTGAGAACGGTCAGGGTGAGGGTCATGGTTGGACTGGAGGAGCTTCAAGGGCTTTTCCAACTCAGATGATTCTGGGATTCTGTGAATACTCTGTATTTGCCTGGTATCTTCTGGAAGCTTGGGCCACAGTCAGACTGTATCCAAGAACTCTTCCCCAGCTCTGACACTTTGTGACTTTCTAAGGGCAGCAGACATGACAGTTCTTCAAACCTGTGTCAGACTAAAATTAGCATAAACTTTATGCTAGTATTCGACTATTTTATTTGGATAACCTGCATTAACACTCTAACGTGGGCTGATCATTTAGGCAATGCATTTCAATTGTTAGGTCTGCTTTACGGAGGCGAACACCGAGGCACTCTGCTGGCTTATGTTCTCCCTTACTGTCAAATACAGAGCTTGGCTCTGGATGCTGATCTCAGCGGGAAGCACACCACAGGACACGGCGGCTTCTGCAGAGCTGCGTTGATTGGCATCAGATGAGAAACTGCCCTTTGAAGTCCCAGAGTCTGAAAATGTCCATGCAGACAGTAGATACTATTATACTTTTCTTCCCTTGCCTCTCCTCTCTGTAGCCAACAAATGCATGACTAAAACATGTATTTAATGCTTTTTTTTCTTCCCCCCCCCCAGCCCGTATACCTAACTCATGCTGTTTATAATTTTCACGGCATGAAAATTCAGTACAATCTCTCATGAGCCTGTGATTGGAACAACTGATACCTGCAAAGACTTTCCAGTCTTCCCTGGCCTAGCCAGCCATTGCTAAAATTCACCCCAGGCGAGCGATTCTGTACTGTGTTAATATTTACTGGAGTGGCTGGGGCCACCTTGCTCTTGGTGCCTTGGAAAATGAGAACCCTGGGACTCCACTCGAGTTAATTGCTAGTAAATATAGAGCCAGCAAAGGTGATACTTGACAAAGGGTGCAGTCACTCTGCTGCATTTTCTAGTTTAAGCTTAACTACTCTGTTTGCTTATGAAGGGCTGGGCTGGGCTATCACCAATCGGCAATAACGGTTCTTGTCGCTACGCCAAGGTAAAAGCTGATCTCCTGCAGGTAGTGAGAACGGTCCCTCTCCTGCCTGTGGCAGAGTTGCCTGAGGACCACCTGCACTTATCTTTGCTCTTATCTGGTCCTTCACCAGTAACAAGGTCCCCTTTGGTCCCAGAACCTATGGGAGTTTTGCAGACACCGTGGCATCTACCTTGGCAGTGATGCAACCTCCGTTTGATAGACAAGGACGCTGGGAGCACAAAAAAGCAGCTTGGCCAGGGTAATTTGTTGGCTCAGGGCATCGCCAAAAATAGAACTGGCTACTCCTGATACTTCAGTTAACCTTTGGGCTGTGCCACTGAACCTTTTCTTGGTTCACTGAGAGCGACGTGCCCCTTGTCAGCACAGCAGGTGACCAAGGCATGACTGGAGTTCAGAGGGTTAGCAGTCTGCTAAGTTCACAGATCTCACCAACCTTCTGATGTTGTTTGTATCCTTGCTCTGCAGAATAAATTTGCCATCTGAATCGAAACGGAGCCACGCGAGGGATTTGGACAGGCTGCAGAGAGGAGGTGAGATGGCTGGGACGGGGAGGGGAGTGCAGCAGAGCTGCCAGGGAAGGCTCAGACTGCGAGAGATGGCAAAGAGCTGACAAAGCACGAACTCCTGGGTGCCTGGGCCTGCAGACGGCGGGTGCAGGGCTCCTGGGGCCCACTTGGCACTCACTGGCTCACTGTGCTGTTGCTGTTCGGCAGCTGCAATATCCTCGGCGCTGTTCTGTCCTCTGGACCTGCTGCTGCTCCATCTGTGGCCCTGACCTTCTGGCAAGAGCTTCTCTCATGACATATTGCTTTGGTTTGCTCATCAGCTAAATGGCGTGGACCATACCCTCCCTACCCTGTGCAAGTGGGGAATATCTCTGGGCGATGCAGGGAGGGAGAGAAGAATTTGCAGGAAAAACCCCAGTGTTTAGGAATTCTTGGTCTGCACTAGCAAAATAGCAGCAATAATTCAACAGATACAGCTGTTTTGCTAACAGTATAAACAAAATACTGGCTTTTCTGCAACTTTATCAGCTAGAAATGACTCAGAACAGCTGGATGATCTGTCTGACCATAACCTTTAAAAAAAATAAATTAAGAAGCGTGCTTTTGGACTTCAGTTTAAATACGGAAGACCTAGGGAGGGCAGAAGACGGCGGAGCTGGCACCAGAGCCAGGACAGCTCGACGTTCGTGGCTGTGACGCCGTTCGCACAGATCCAGCCCGGTTCCTTCGCTGGGGGGAATCAAAACACCACAGCGCGGGGCTGGTTTGGCCGTGGCTGGCAGCACCTCAGCGGCCACCAGCCATCGCTCTGAAACAAAGAGCTTCACTCCAGTCAGGACTGAGTATGGCTGTTCTGCAGGGATTCTTTATTCGCAGCGTTGGGCAAGCTCTGGGGGTTGCTCTACCACAAGTGCCACACCTACTGACAAAACTCTCTGACTAATATACAGAAAAAGCATATATAGGCATCGGATTTCTTAGAAAAGGCAGTCATGCTAATGGGTTCTCAGAATTAATTTACATGGTTTGAGCATGCGTCGTAAAAATAGAGTGAGGGTCTTCTCCCCTCCTTAGGGGTCCCCACAGCCTTTCTCACACTGTCCCTCAGTGAACTTTAGGTCTCTCGTGTCTATCTCTGGTCACAGAGTTACTTCATCCGTCCTTCAGCTCCTGTTTGTTCCAAGTTTAGATCAGGTTTCAGTCACTTCTCTTGACACTGGCGGCGTCTTAGGCACTTGTTTTCCTTAGGTTCCTGCTCTTAGGGATGTACTCAGGGAGTTTTTCAGACTGTCCAAGGTCTGTCTTATCTTTACTAGGCAAGGAGTTAAAGGTTTCAAAACATGTCAAAGTGGGTAATGACTGCAGAGGGTAGTTAGGAAGAAGTATAAATGAAATTATACACATTACAGTAAAATACAGGAAAAATAAAAGCTAGTAAAACACAAGTGATGTCTAACATTAAAACTAAATGTCCTACTTTACATGTCCCTGTACATTAGCAATTTCAAGAACACTTGTAGCAGCTTCCCCTCAGCTCTGCTTCTCTTCCACTCGCTCGTGCCTCCATTTCTGGGCGCCCACCGCTGTCGGCGGCACCGTGAGGCCCCTCACGCCTCTCCCACCGCCCCGCGGGGGCTGAGCTCTGCCCGCCGGGGCCGCGCCGCTCCGCCCGGGGCCGCGCCGCTCCGCGCTCGGCGGCGGGGCCCGGCGGGGGCAACGACCGCGAGTGACCCGGGCCGCGGGAGGGGAGGCGGGGCGATGGGTGTGGCCTCTCCGCCTTCCGACAGCCGTCTTGTCCAATGGCTTTCGAGCGCGGGCGGGTGGGCGGGGCGGAAGGGGGAGCGCCCCGCTCATTCTGGGCGGTGGCTCCGCCCCCCCCCGAGGGCTCTAAAGGGCCCAGCGTGGCGGCGCGCGGCCGGGGGGCGTGGCAGGAGGAGAGAGCGCGCGCGCGCCCGCCCGCCGGCTCCTGAGGTAACTGCGCGTGCGCGGCCCAGAGCGCGCGTGGGGCAGCGACGTGTGTATGTGTGTATGTATGTATGTGTGTATGTATGTATGTGTGTATGTGTGTGTGTGTGTATGTGTGTGTGTGTATGTGTGTGTTTCGCTTCACCGTCTCCTCGCGGCGCGGGAACTCTTTCCGCTGTAAAATTAATCTTTTTTTGGCAACCTCTCTTTCCCCAGTGGGGCGCATCGTGGCCCACGCAGCCGAAATGAGTTTTTGGCTTAAATAAAACGGTCCGTTTGGGGCCAGGCAGCCCCCAGGAGAAGGCCCATCTCTGCCCCGGGGGTAGGTGTCACCGCCCCGCCCCGGGGCAGTCCGGGATCACCGGGAGGTGACGGGAGCGTTCGGGGTCGCTCCGGTACCGACCGCCGGCGAGAGGAAATCTCGGTGTGGCAGCTGGCAGGAGCGCGGGTGAGGCGTCTGTGGAAACATCTCCCTGAGCTTCTCTGGCTCTGCGTGAGGGGATTTTCCCGCTCGCAGGCAAATGAGCGCAGCTGGTGTAGTGAAGCAAATATTTTAGGAAAGAGGAACTCAGAACAGCCTCCCGGTGAGTCACTTCGCTGGGGAATTCACCTCAAATATCCCGGTGTCCTGGAGAAGCAACCGGCTTAAAATTTAGAATAAGGAGTGAAGCGGTGGCTGAGGAGCCGCGCGGTGCCTCCGGCCCGGGGTGTCGGCCCACGCCGGTGCCCTGCTCGGGGCGGGCAGCCCCGGCTCTGCCTGACGGAGCGGGGTTCTGTGGGCGGTTTTGTTCGAGCCAGCTTCAGCTCTGAAGGCGCGGTGGTGGAGTCAAACGTCTGTCTGCAGTCGTCATTCAAGATCTCTGGTGTGGTACCGTGCTTGTAGAGGGTTGGGGTTATTTTTCCTGGTGTTTTATCAGATCATTTCCCAGCCGTACGCTGACCCGTGGCCAGTGGTAACCTTCAGTGCTTAGGAGGTTTTTATTGCTGACTTTTTTTTTTTTTTAAATGTATTTATCGAAAAGAGGAAGAGTTGGTTGCTCAGCTTCTGCTTCCTTGCTTAATAAATCTTTAAAGAAAGTAACAGAAAGGACAAATTTCACTTTTGGAGGAGATGTGGCAAGGCAGTGAGATAATGTGGTAATCTCGTAAAACTCATCAGCACAGTGGAAATTGGACCGGATCAGACGTGGTGCATTTACCAGTAAAAAAGAAAAGAAATCGGTGACAGGAAGCGAAGTGGGCTGTGCTGGAAAATGTCAAGATGACTGATGAACATATGCAGTAATTTGAATTTGATCTGATGCTTTTGAAGCTCTATGTGTGTTCTAAGTAAAGGTGTGTTCAGAGCCTAATATAAATGAAACCTTCACTCCTGTCCTGTTGACTATCACAAGTTTGCACATAGTCAAACTTCTGTTTTGTTTTGTCAGTGAAGCTCTGCAGCCGTTTCAATGAAATCGTTCACCAACTTCTAGTTCTTCTAGAACGCAGCACTCCCTCAAAGCAGAAGATGCTTTGTATTTAAATGACTTAAGCTGTCACACTGCTTAATTGAAAGGGAGGTTTCTTTCAGCAGGTTTTTATTTGGGTGTGTGTTCTTCGTGTTCCTGAACATCTGTGGTGCATCCACAGTGTGTTAACTCATCTGGAAACAGTGTGGGGCAGGAGAGGGTAATTTGTGATCCCGTTCACCCCAGTGAGCTACCGCAAGAGTTAAGCCTGGCTCTGGGGCATGTGTGTGTTTTCCAGTGGCTTGTGCAGTAGCTGTTTGTAACGAAGCGTCAGAGAAGGAAGGGGCTAGCTGCAGTGCTTAGAGCTAGTGAGAGTATATATATTGGCAAATTTCTAACCTAAATTTGTTATATATGGTTACACATGGCCTGTGTTCCCAAGGAAACTTGCACAACCAGGTTGCACTTCAGCTTTCAGTCTCCTGGTGCAAGTGTACCTGGCATGGGGCTGTACCTACGGGGGGTGTGCTGTACCTACAGGGGGGGTGTGCTGCCCTCCTGGTGTTGAGGACCGTGTGGCCTTAACATCTCGATTCTCCTTAAGAACCCTTGTCCCTGCATGTGCTGGTGACAGTGATGTCCTGCTGCGTCTCCCTGGACTTCTGTGCCCCCGATCCTTGTGCCCTCACTTGGGAACCAAACACCCCTCATCAGGAGACGCTGTGTCAGGGGTCTGTCCCCTACAGGGTGACTCGGTGGACAGTGTGTGTGCAGCGAGGGCAGAATGCGGTCATGGTCTCCACGCTGGAGCTTTTTTTCCTCTCGAGTGACTGGGGGGTGACGCAGAAACCCTCAGCCTACCCGCCGAAACGCCTGTCGGGAGGTGACACCTCTGCCTTGCTTTGCCCAGCGTGTTTGCAGCCAGCCTCCGCTACCCAAGACTTGCCGGGCTGTGCTGTGAGATAACTGGCACAAGGACACCCCACCCTTTCTCTCGAAACTTTCTGGCTGCATTAAAGAGCAGATGGTGGGAGAAATGCTGTAATTAGCGCAGAGAGCAAATGTCTCCTGCAGGATGCAGGGGAGCCTTGAACCCCTTGTTCTGGGGCACCGGGAAGGAATGTGGGTACAGTATTGTGAAAGGGGGTCAGGCCTGTTGACAGCCACAGTCCACTCCTCGTCTCGTGCCTGGGACTGTCCTTGAGCCAGAAGAGGTGGTGGTGGCACCTCCAGCGGGCGCGATGCAGTCTGGTAACCGGCATGCTCTTCTAGATGTGGGTTTGAGTCCCTCCAGGCTGGGGAGGGAACTAAACCCAGGTTTCACAGGTCTGGGTGGCTGCTCTGTAGAGGTAACTCCCCTTTCCTCACAGCTGTCTTATTAAAAAAAAAAAAAAAAAAAAAGAATAAACTGCTCTGGTGTTTTAGCCTAGAAGGGGGTGTTGGGTGACATCTGCCAGTTATCTTTGAGCGTCAGAGATGGGATTTTTGGAGACATCCGTTTCTCAGCTGCTTGTGAATTAAACTATTTTTTTTTTAATTTTTTTTTTTTTTCGCTGTGAAGTGTAGCCCGTAGCAGAGCGTGGCGTGAGCAGCAACGTGTCGTTCCGTAGATGAGTAAGCAGAAGGGGGGGGATGTGCTTTCCTGGGCTGGAGGCAGGTCTGCCTGCTGTGAATTGTGGCCGTGGCTTTCCCCACCCGTCAGAGGCAGAAGGCTGCAGCTCGGCTGTGTGGGATTCGTTAGATAAAGGGCTCTTTCCTTTTCCTCCTGTCTGTCGTCATTCAGACAAACATGCTCCTCACGTTGCCAGCTTTAAATTGCGTCTGTCTGATGCAGGTAACAAAACAGCTTGCTAAAATCTCACTTTTTAAAAAGATCAAGGATAATGAGATTCATCTCCATTCAGTTAGAAATCCCCTGAAACAATTAAAGCTCAGCCTGTCAAGTCATAAGCATCAAAGGCTTTTGACGAATGTAAATGTTAAATAAAATCAACACTTCGTTTAGGTGACGAAATCCCCTAAAGACAAAGTCCTGAAAGCGGTGGAGGGACCACCGAAAACAGCGCTTTTGCAGCCGTTGTGATTTTGATGAGAACAGGTTAAATCTCTGGGGTGTCCCGGGGCTGTGTCCCCCAAGAGGGACCCCAAATCCCGGTGTGCTGGAGGCTGGCGGGCAGACATGGAGCCAGAGCTTCCTTAAGAGGCGGCGGTGTGGGGTGAGGAGCCGCTTCCAATTGCGAGGCAGGCAGCACATGACATAAGATGCCAGATCTGTCTCCTGGGCGCTAGTTTAAAAATAAAGGATATTACACTTCATCTTCGGCGCCGGTCCGGAGCGGCTGCGGGAGGAGAGGCGGCACAAAGGCGATGCGCTGTAAGGCTGGACCCAGAGCCCTGCCGTGGCGGGTTTGGGGGGGTCTGAGTGGGAACATTTGGGGCAAAGGGAGTGTAAAATTTAAATTGTTAAGCTCACGGTGCTCTGTCAAAGCTGTAATTGTCACGCTTGTTTTCGAATGCGGGAGTGGATGTATCGTTTACAGCTGATCAGGTTTTCCCAATGAACCGGGAGTGATGCGGAGCGCGCTGCGTCTGCTGTGAGAATTCACCCTGTTTCATGCAAAACCAGCAGTCTCGAGTCGTGCCTGCTTTGGAGCTTGCCTTGCTCGGATAGCTACATCAATGGAAGCTGATTTTACCATAGCGTTTGATTGTATTTTAATTTTTAAAACCTGTTTTTACAGGGACAATGCTGTGTGAGTCAGATGCACGTATGGCACTTGCAGAACCAGTCCCCACGGCTTATTTTACTTCAGATCCTCAAGGGAACTGTGAGGTGTCACTGGATGATGTACTGCTCAGCTCTTCAACTGGGTTTGTCTCATTTAAGCTTTGATTTTTCTCTGTCGTATACATAGGGTATAGTTTGTATTCTATCATGTTTACTTAGATTAATTACGATAATTTTTTTTTTGGAAGAACTTTCAAACATTTGTTACTAATTCCAAAATCCAAAAGGTGAATCTAGTCTTGCTCTCTCAAAAGAAGAGGAACAGCATTAAATTTGCTGCACACAGCTACTACACAGAGTATGGAGCTCAAAGTAGTGTGTATTTAATTTAAAGCACAAGAATGGCAGAATATTCTGTGTAGCTGGAAAGATCACCTCTTACAAAGGAACTTTGCATAATTGCTAATTCTATGTAATTAGGAGGGCACTGATCAAATACTTAGAATACCTGGCAAGTACTACATTATCTGTGAAGTGTTGCTGTACTGCAAACAGAGAGGCTGCCTCTGTAGGTGATCGCTTGTGTGCAGTGCCTTTGCTGATTTTTATCAAACTCCTGTTAGTCTCTCTGTAAATCTAAGCAGCCTCTTACTAAAGAACAGATCACTAGTTCAGGGCCTGTATCTCACTGCCGTGTAATGGGATATAGCTGACAAAAAACTCTTACCGTAATTTTTTTCAGGCTGCATTTAAATTGCATGTAGTAAGGGGGAGAAAAAGATGATTCACTGTAAGGGAAAAAGCTGGGGTTTTTTTTGGTTTTTTTTTGCTTATATCACTGGGTCATTTGCATGCTTTGATCCTAAAAGCTAGTGGGGAAATGATGCAGAACTATTGCAACTGAGGATTAATTTGGGCTGAAAAATGTTCTCGATGAGGAGGAAACACATAGTTGGGAACATCTCGTAATCCTTTGGGGAAATAAAGAAAAAAAAGTTATTTACTTCCCTCTGGTTTCTGGCTTGCAGACTGGTTAGGAGGGGCAGTTCTGCTTTTGGACAGTACGTGGGAGTAGCTGTGTCAAATCATCTCTGTGCCTTAAACCTTATCATATGCCTGAAGCAATAATTGTTGACTATCCCCTAGAAATTCAGAAAAAATCTAAAACAGAGATTTACCCCTCACTCTGAAATTCATATAGTGCCTCATGCTGACTTTTGGGTCTGGTAGAAAGGGAAGAAAATGTGGGGCTGGATGGGAACCTGCTTAGATTAGGCTGAGGAGTTTGCCGAGGACCTGAGGAGCTCCTGCCTGTGTGGTCTGAGGAGGACAGGCAGAGATGTTGTGGCTTCTTTTTGCCCCAGAGCTGCCCCTGCAGAGGGTTGGGGTCTTTGTGAGGTCAGAGCATGCAGGCCTCCTGGGAGACGCCTCCTGGGAGACCCAGGAGTGGGTGTTGGAGGGAAACCTTGCCTCAAACATTGTCACAGGGAAGAGTAAACAGCACTGGTGTGAAGAAACACACACCTTCGTGATGGCCTGCAGCAAAGGGCCCTGGGAGGATGATTCCACAAGGCAAGATGGAAATTTTGGCTTTCTAGAATATAATCTTGAGTCGTCTAAAACTTGGACCTTAGTGCTATGCTGATGGTCCCAGTGGGGTGTTGCCCAGGGTAGGGAACAAACGTCACCTGCCTGGAGGTTGGGGGGTGGGATGTCCTTCTAGGGAGCAGAGCACGGGAACTCCAACACCAGATCTCACAGGGTCTGGCTTCCAACTTGTGGTTTGACGTGGGACATGGGCTTGATTATTCTTTTCTTCATCACTTAATGAGAAAGCTTGTCCTGGAAAGGGATGAAGGAAGAACACTGTCGTACAGCGGTGGGCAGGTGGCGTTTCACCACATCTTGCAAGGCTGAAAGGGGCAACTTCCAGCTGGTGCTGCGGGCCAAGTTCCTGGGGAGGAGCATGGCTGAAGTACACGGGAGATGTGCCTGTTTTCATCCCAACCAGCTGGGGGGAGCCTGATGCACTAGCTTTATTAGGAATACCTAAGAACAAGATTTCTTGTTAAATCAATTTCCTGCTTCTCAGCTGGCCTGGCCTTTTCAGGAAATCTCCGTGGATTTCCCCACAGGGTGACTAGCCAGGGGGCTTGCTGCATGGCCTAGGAGAGAGGCTACTGGGCCCCCCCTCCCGTTAGACTCAAACAATGCAGACAGGAGGTAAGCACCAGATCCCCGTGACCCATCCTGCCCTCCTCCTCCCTGCTGTAGACTCTTTGTTTCAGGCACCTAGAGCAGACCTCTGGTATTAAATTAGCGCTGTTTTCTGGATGACGTGTTTATGGATTCTTCTGCAGCTCGTCTGAAATGATAGCTGTAATGAGGACAACATCCACCTGTTTAAAAGCAGTGCAGGCAAAGCTTGCGCATTCTCCGGGAGGGACATCTTTTGTTGCCATAGCCATGCAGGCTAGTAAAATTAGTATAGACACCTGCAGAACATCCAGAACCACTTTGACATCCAAGGACTAATATAATTAAGTGAAGGGGCAAGGATGCTGACAGTGTTCTTCCGCCAGCAGGCTAAAGCCTACTCAAGACTAACTGCTTTTGCTTTGCAGAACTGTTGAGGTCCACGGCACTGAGACAGCTGCAGGTGCTAAGGCAGAGGGATGTCAGACAGACACGCCTGGTTTCCGAGGTAAGTAAAAAGACTTTTTAGTTACAGTAGTGTGCATAAAATTATTACTGAAATGAGAGAGGAATTTAGCAAACCGTAACAATGGAAGAAGAAACTCAAATTGCAGGTTGGTCTGTCCAGAAGCCTCTTGAACTTTGACTTTAAAGCACAGATGTGCTTCAGGGAGTAAAATAAATAGTGTCACCACCTAATTACCTGCTTATCTACCAGGTAATAATGTACTACTTTCAGTCCTCCTTAAAAAAAAAAAAAAAAAAAAAAAGAAAAAAGAAAACAAGCACAGTGGCACGGTGTGTATGATTGTTATGGGAAGCTGCCACCTTACCAGTTGAAGTGCTTTAGGGCAGCAGAGCAGATTAGAGGGGGATGTAAGTGGGAAATGTTTTAACAAAATTTTGACAGTGCTTTAAGGGCTTCATCTATTAGTTCTGGATTACAATACTGGGAGTTGTACAGCAAACTTGCCAAGAACAAAAGGTCAGAAAGGGGGGTGAGAGGGGTTATATTAGCATTTGCTTTGATATGTTTGATACTTGTATTTATATTTCTGTTTCTAAATATAAGATGTTGAACACTTTTCTTTCAAACCAGCCTCTTCACCTCCTCCCTCCAGCGTGTGGACCACACGACGAGATGGAGAAGTCAGGCTGAGGATGGATGAGCAGGGCATAGGCAGTGAGGCACCAAAGACCGTTCATGAGCTCTTCCAGGAAGCTGCTAGTAAATATGGTGATTATTATGCCCTTGCATCCAAGAAGGGTGGCCAGTGGATAAAACTAACATATAAGATGTACTATGATGAGTGCTGGAAAGCAGCAAAAAGCTTTCTGAAGGTAAGCTTTTGTTGAATTCTCCTCCTATTCAGTCAGTTTAACTGCTGAAATGGCTGTAGTCAGCTGTATCTGAAACCTGCAAATTCTCTGGGTGTAGGTGAGGTTTAAAGTGGCAGGGAAATACCTGAACACACAATAAGCAGCTTGGTAATTACCACAGTACTTTCGTTTGAATTTCTTGCCAGTTGCTTCTGCATTCAACTAAAAAACAAGTGTGCAAGGAAATGTTTAAAGAGAGGTGTTAGAGATAAACAGCAAACCTGGACCACGCCCCTTGGAAAGCATGGAATTTTTAATCTTTCTAAGAAAAAACTTGAATGAATCACACTTGTGTCCAAACTGACTGAGCCTTTTGCCTGTACTGTTGGGAGTTAAGGCACAGAGAGAAACCAGCATTACATGTCCTTACTGTTCTCATGATGAAGTCGTGCTTCTTGAAATTAAGGCCACTCTTTTTACTCCTATGGTGGGATCTTCCAGTCTACATACTTCTACTCTGGGACAAAACCAGAGAATGGCTGAAGGAGATTTAAAGACTGGGACTTCAACAGCTGGAATTTCATAGCGAAGTGCCTCTGACTGTCATTATTACAACTGGAGCTTGTTGCTCATGTCATTATTAATGTCTGACGTATCTAACCTGTACGCAATATCTCAGAAGGTGTTTAACCTCTTACCTTCTCATTTCCAGCCCAAAGGGAACTGATAAATACCTGGATTGCAGTTTTAGAACAGTGCCAGTGAGCTGGTCCTACCCAGAGCAGACCTAAGCAAATCCTTTTTTTCCTGTTTACTGATAAAGTGGGACAGTGTCTGATCCAAAACTTAACTGATTTCATATTAGGTCTTGGGAAGCTTTTCAATGTGAATTACCTTATATAATAGCATGAACTTTTCCCTTGATGTTGTGCTAACAGCAGAGATCTGTAAATTAACTCTTAAGCATTCTTCAAAGGAAAAGCAAGATTGCTGTAATCTCATGTCTTGTTTACAGCTGGGACTCCAGCGTTTCCATGGAGTGTGCATCTTGGGATTTAATGCTGCAGAGTGGTTTATTGCTGACATTGGAGCTATCCTTGCAGGGTAAGAACGAGTGTTGTCTCTTGACATGCGTTTTGCTTCAGCATTCAGGTAGTAATTTCAGTATTCATGCGAGAAGCAGTTTTTGATGAAAAAAAACCCAAGAAAAAAACCCACCAAAAAACCAACAATACCAACTGCTTATGTTTGAATTTAGTGAAGATAGCTAGAACCTAAATGCTCCTCATTATGAATTAATGAGACAAAAATTAAATTATTTAGCCAAGTGCTTATCTCGAAATAAGATGAACAGTAGGTTAATCCCAAAGCATGCTTACTGACACTGTGATGAAAGATATGATGGGAAATGCCAGAGAATCACAATGCTGGATTTTGATAACCGCCTTCCACCTGAGACAGTTTGGTCCTTTACATCATTCTGACACGTCCCACGCCCCAGAACAGAGCCTTTGCTCTTGGAAATAAGCCCTCCACTTCTTGCTGTTTTATGGGATATTCTTCCTAAAGGTTTTCCTCTGTTAAAGTTTGAAATGGTCTGAATTTTGCCAGCAACTCTGCTTATCCTCTGATTCTGTGTTTTACTCTTCTGTTTTGTTTTTTTTCCTTTTCTTTTGTAGTGGATTTGCTGTTGGTATCTACACTACCAACTCTCCTGAGGCCTGCTGTTATGTAGCAGAGAGCTGTAGTGCCAACGTTCTGGTTGTGGAAAACCATAAACAGCTGCAGAAAATCTTAGAAGTAAGTATATTTTTTTAAATGACTGGAGGCTACAGCATCCTACTGACAGATGTGGGGAGGGTAAATATTGTGGAAGCGTAATACCTGGGGAAAATGCTGGATCTGAAAGCAGAGGTGAACTGTTGGAGCCTACTCAGTGTGCTCCCTGTTCAAGCCAGATGAGTAATCACTAGTGCTAAATCTCACGAGAGGTTAAATGGTGGTTCTCCAGCTTAGCAAAGCCTTGAACTTCAAATTTGAGAAGCCAAAACAAACAATTGAGCATCCCCTAGGTTGGCTGGCAGCGTCTCAGTCCAAATGATTACTGTCTCTAGTGAGGTTTCCCTGTTCCCTTTCATAAACACAGATGAGAGTCTCAGCTTTACTCAGAATAGCAAGTAGCATGAGCATGTTAAGTGCTGGGTTACTTAGGCTCAAAAGGGACAAGCAGGATTTGCTCCTTCTCACAAATCTCCCTTCTTAACACAGATTCAGCATAAACTACCTCATCTGAAAGCTATTGTCCAGTATGGGGAAGAGCTGAAAGAGAAGAGACCAAATCTGTACTCCGTAAGTACTGGGCAACTTAAGGGCTTGTGGATTCTGGCTGAGTTTAGCTGATGGCTTGCCAGCCACCATCACCTTCCAGGGGACTGTCATCACATGAGCTTGTGTTGGTTTTAGTGAGGGATTGCTTGCCTCGCTGAAGCAGTAGATGTCTGCTGCTGTTCAAACCTTGATAATCCATGTTGTAAGGGAGGGTGTTAGCGTACCGACCTCTGCAAGGCAGCCTCAGGTCCCACCGTTCCTCCAGCTCAGCACTCCCAGTCAAAACTAGAGTTCCTGCCGAGCTAGTGAGCTTCCTCAGGGCGGATCTGTCTCCTTTCCTGCTTCTTGCCATGCCTCTTGTGGCAGCCAAAAAAACACTGTAGGGCTGACAGTGTATTCTGCATTTCCACATTCTGCCAGAGGTTTGGATGTAAGAGACCGTTTCCTTCATGTGTAGCAAAGGGTTTAATTTTGCACGTCAATGACAGGCTACAAAGTGATTGAGCTCTTCTCTTCTAAATCCAGTGGAGCGAGTTCATGGCCCTTGGCAAAGATGTTCCAGATACTCAGCTCCGTGAAATTGTTGAGTCGCAGAAGCCCAACCAGTGCTGTACACTGATATATACCTCGGGGACAACTGGGCAGCCCAAGGGAGCAATGCTCAGTCACGACAACGTAAGTATCTTCCTGTACAGCTGCTCACTGCAAGAACCCTGACCTTAGGTGGGTGCTGAGGGAGGGCAGAGATCTGCTGGAGAGCGTGCCTGATGTCAGGGTCGCAGGAGGCTGTCGGCTCGCTCTGGGCTGTGTGTGCTGCGTGGTGCCTGCTCGGGAGAGCCGTTGCTAAATACTGATGTGGGATCTTGTTACAGCTGACGTGGACGGCGGCGGCGGCGGGGCGTTTCATAATGCTGAAAGATGCTAAAGAAAAGCAGGAACTGGTGGTCAGCTACCTGCCCCTCAGCCATATTGCAGCCCAGATGTCAGATATTTGGTCGGCAATGACGTTTGGTGTTCAAGTTTTCTTTGCTCAGCCAGATGCATTAAAGGTAAAAACATAATTAAAATTCCTACAGCCATCCACCTGCTTGTAGCTGGGGAGGGTGCTTTAAAACAAATGTGGCTGACTTATCTCCTGATTCTGAAAGCTGTTGCTAACTTGGTTTATTTGTAGAGTGACCAACTGCTGTAAGGGTCTGTTGGTTGGACAAGTACAGCCACTCTGACCTTTGCCTTCTGACTGTTGTGAGCTGGGATATGCTGACTGAACACTTCACAGCTTGGACCTTCTCAGTGTCTCACCTGACACCAGTTCTCTGCCCCGACAGCTGGGTTGAGCAACAGCTTTGTATTTGCTCTGTCCACATTGCAAAATGCCACCACCATTAAATCCGTGTCCTGAGAATGATTCTTCTCTTGGCGCTGTGTCAGTGCTGGCACTGAAAACATCAGCCCTTGCCGTCTGCTCAAAACCACTGTAGCCTCTGAATGCTCCTGGGGTTCTTTTCTCGTGGTGGCACAGCAGCTGACACTGAGCAATTCCTCAAAATTGATGGCAAAGTCCAGAGCTTCTGCTAGCGACCGGTGCTGACCTGAAGTCTGCAGTGCAGCACTTCTAAAAGCTGTATTAAATTCTGCTTTTGCTCAGGGCACTTTGGTAGACACCCTGCGGGAAGTGAGACCAACTGCTTTTTTGGGAGTTCCTCGTGTCTGGGAGAAAATGGAAGAAAAAATGAAATCCATAGGGGCAAAATCATCAACACTCAGAAGAAAAGTGGCGTCATGGGCCAAGGGGGTTGGGCTGCAGACAAACCTGAAGCGGATGAACGGGTAATGATGAGCTACACTTAAGGGGTGTTACAGATATTAGGAGAACTTTACTGGCAGATCAGGAATTAGATCCTGTGTAACAGGCCAGACTTGGGACGGTAAAAGCCAAATGTAGTGCTTGTACCAGAGGGTGAGCAGCAAGGGCTGGGGGGGGGGAATAATTATTTTTTTTTTACTGAATAAAGTAAAATAGACTGAAGTTAAAGGAGGAAGGGGAGGAAGTTCTACTTGGTGACTGAGCTCTTGTAACCATTTTTCTCCTACAGGTATTCTGAAGTCCCGATGAATTTCCACTTAGCCAGGCACTTGGTGTACAAGAAAGTGCGAAAGGCCATTGGGCTGGACCGGTGCACCAAGTGCTACACGGGGGCTGCTCCCATTATGAGGGAGACGCTGGAATTTTTTTTAAGTCTGAACATTCCTGTGCTTGAGCTGTACGGCATGAGCGAGAGCTCTGGGCCTCACACAATCTCTCTACCTCATGCGTTCAAGCTGACCAGGTAAACACCTTTCTGAGCAGAGCACTGGCTGGGAGGTTTCTCCTGTGTCCGGCACGTCCCCCGAGTTTTGCTGCCAGTAAAAAGTCACTAGGGAGCCAGTTCCTTTGGTCACATCCTGCAGATGAAGAGATCTGCCAAAGGGCAGCAGCCGTGTTACTTTAAATTTAACTTGGCCTACATCTGTAGGAACTGAGGAAGAAGCAAAGGATTCATGGGGAGAAGGAAAAATTAGTAACTCTAGCCCACAGTTTGCTTTAAGGTCAAATTAATAGATGCAGTAAGGCTGTTGTCCTGAATGGCTTGTTCAGTCCCTGTGGGTTCAGTCTGTGCTGTGAACACCACCAGCAGTAAAAGTTTGCTGCCAGGGACATTAATCTTCTAATACAAAGCTCAGGTGTTTAAGAACAATGGGTGGAAAACACCAGGTGTGTGAGCACTGATCTCTCTGCAATAACGACTTTTTCTGTAGTTCCCCTTACATAAGCAGATGCCTTTTAAGTTTACAAGTTTCTTGCTGACGGAGTTGTAACAAAAAGCCGCCTGGCTTTGTTCAAACACTTTAGCTTGAGAGGGCACTGTTATAATCTCATTCTGCTCAGCTATTGATTTATTTTTTTAAAATATTGTTTTAAATGCCATGGGTGTGTGTTCTCTTAAAGCTGCGGAAAGGCCCTCACAGGCTGCCAGACACTGATTCATAAGCCAGATGGAGATGGCAACGGGGAGATCTGCTTCTCAGGAAGGCACATCTTCATGGGCTACTTGAACATGGAAGAAAAAACCAAAGAGGCAATCGATGAAGATGGCTGGCTGCATTCAGGTGACCTTGGCAAGCACGATAAAGATGGATTCCTCTACATCACTGGCAGAATTAAAGGTAATGCACCCCCTGAGTTTGTCAGTACTATGATACAGTGTGTTCAGACCCTGCTGGTTATGTGGTTGCACAAAAGAATATTTAAATACTTTTGAAGATTTTAATATGAATATGGCTGCAGCGTGTCCTGTTGCTGAGCATGTGACAAAGTGTGTGACAGAAGGAGAGGGCTGACCTCTGAAACCAGCATGTGTTTGGGGTGGAATTCCGATTCCAGCAGCAGTAGTTAGTGCTTTGTTGGCTTGGGTTTTGGGTGCCAGACGTGTCTGGGTCCAGCTGTGTGTACTGCCAGCTCCCCCCCCCCCCATTTCATCAAGCTTTGCTACTTAACCTGTAAGGGAGAGCAGCAGCTTAACACAGTTGTGAAAACGGCTTGTAGCAACGCAGGTCTTGGGACGCCGTGTTGACCAACCCCAAACAAAATCCAATTTCATGCAAGACCAGTCCTCACAAAGAGATAAATGGTCACACAAAAGAGCTGCCTTAGGAAATCTATGAAAGGCAGCCAAGAAAGGCTCTGCTCTGTGTCAACACTGCCCAGCTTCAAAAACTCTGCTCTGCCTCAGCAGATTTACTTCACTTTCTGAGCACCTGGCTACCAACTTCCACACCTTGGAGCCTCAGGTGACTGTGGCCGGGTACAAAGGCGCTTGTACGCGGCACCCTGTGTTCCCAAACTGCAAACAAACCCCCCTGGAGTGTTAAAGCAGCTTTTGCAGCGCTGTGTGTGTGTGTGCAGGCCTCCATGTCCTCTCTCCTGGTCTGACCAGGGTCCTCCTGGTTTGCTGCCTCTGCTGGGTGCCGGGGCACAGACACTCTCTTTGATCGGGTGGACACAAAGGAGCTATCAAGTTATTTCAGATGTGAAGAAAGGGGGAAAAGCTCTAAGCCTTAATCAAGGTTTGACTCTTTTCCAGAGCTCATCATCACTGCAGGAGGTGAGAACATTCCTCCCGTTCCCATCGAGGATGCTGTAAAAGATGCTCTTCCCCTCATCAGCAATGCCATGTTGGTTGGAGACAAAGAAAAATTCCTTGCTATGCTTCTAACGCTAAAGGTAATAGAAAAGAGGGTGGGAATCCATCTGCGTTGCTGAATGTGTTTGATTCCAGGGAGAAGGGTAATTGTTACACGTTTTTACATCGTCTTCTAGAGACGGGAGGCAGCGTGGAGTGTGACTTGTAGCTGAGTTGCAAACAGCAGTTGTAACTACAGAGAAATGAGCATCACTGCTTGGTCAGGCTGTCGGGTTCTGCTGGGCAGTTGTTTCTCTCTGTACCACACAGGGCAGAAAACAGAAGTAAAAGACCTAAAAGTGAGACTGAAAAAAGAAACCCTGCTGCTTTTCTTATCCATTTTTTAGTATTTCCTGAAGCAGCCTGGACAGTAACGAGCTGTCAGTGATTCAAGGTGCTGGTTTTAAACGGCACAGTGAGGCCTCTGTGGTGGCCAGGGCTGATGCTCAGGAGCCCTCGCTGGTGGTGGGTTTTGGGGATGGTGTTAATTGCTCATTAGCGAGGTTGAGGCTGATGACCTCGCCCTCCTTCAAGATCCTCCGAGCCAGGCCCGGGGGGTTGATGCTGCGCTTCTCTCAGTTGGGTGCTGTATGTGTTGACTTCCCACAGGCTGTTACGCTGCAGTGGGATGTAGGGAAGTAAACTGCAGCCCAGAAAAAGGGGATTGACTTGGGATAGCGCGGGAGGAGTCGGGGAGGTGAGCTCTGAACCCTGCCTGCTCCCTGGTGCTGACAGGGCTGTGGAGCAGGCAGAGAGCTGAAGGAGTTTCGTTTGCATTTTGCCTCAATGAGTTTGCATTTGAAGCGGTGGTTTGCATCAGGTGTATGCAAATTGCAGCGGTTGATTAATTGGTTGTTGGGTTGATTAATTGGCACTGGGGCAGGGAGGGAGATGGGGCGGCTCCTGTGAGGCTCCTGGCTGTGAGGGGAACCCTTGGGCTGTGCCTTGCAGTGCAAGTCGGACGGAGAAACGGGCGAGCCCTTGGATGACCTGGCTCCAGAAGCTGTTGAATACTGTCAGAAACTGGGCAGCAAAGCCACCAAAGTCTCTGAAATCGTCAGCAGCAAAGACAAGGCCGTCTACGCGGCCATCCAGAAGGGAATTGCAGCAGTCAACGAGGGAGCGGTCTCGAATGCCCAGAAAGTCCAGAAGTGGGTCCTTCTGGAGAAGGACTTCTCTGTCTTCGGGGGAGAGCTTGGTGAGTGGTGGGTGGGGCCGCTGGGCTCACCCCCTCCCCTCTTCCCTGGGTATTTTGCAAATAACACCCCCCCCGGAGCTCCCTAGGGCCCTTCCTCAGTGCAGCAGTTTTGGGGAGGGTGGGGTGAATTCCTGGCAGAAAGACTCACGGGACAGCTGCGCTGTGTCTCGTCACAGGGGAAGGAAGGGGAGACTTTATTAATCACAAAGAGCAATTTAGAAACCAACATCTGCTCATGTGCCCTGAAGCTTTATTCAGGCTTGTTTCACTCCCCTACCGCCTCCTGTCTCCAGATGGTACCGTCGCCCCTAAAACCGTGCTGGGTTTTGCCCACAGGCCCCACCATGAAGCTGAAGCGACCAGCGGTGGCCCAGAAGTACAAAGCCCAAATCGCCCAGTTCTACGCGGAGGTGGAGGCGCCCTCGGCCCCTGCTGCTCGGCAGTAGCGCGGGGCCCTCGGGCTGAAGGAAACCTGATTCCCCTCCCGTGGCTCCTGTTGGAATAAAGGCAGCCCCGGTCCCACAGCCCTCCTGACCCGCGTCCGGCCCTCGTGCCGCAGTGTGGTGAGCGTGTCCGTGCCTGGTGTGTTCCTGTCTGTGTTCAGTGCTGAGGTATCCCCAAATATCTCTGCTTTGCCCATTTTTATAAGGGCAATACCAACATTTACCTTAAATCCCTGTTATGTTTTAACCAAAGTTGGTTCTTTTTTTTTTTTTTTTTTTTCCTGAGCTGAATGTAAAACAATCAGGAACTGCAGTTTTCCTGCTGAGGGAGAAAGGCAGATTTCTTTTTATAGCAGTGTACTTCCCTCCCCCTGATGCACGTTTAACTGCATGCTGCTGATATCTGAATTATTTTACATCTCTTTACCCACAAACTCTTCTGTCGGGTGGTGAAGGCCGTGTGGCTGCACACACTGGCTCAGTGGGGATGTAGAACCTCATGTTTACTGGGTTTGTCTGTGCAATATTTTTGAGTCTGATTTATCTTGAGGTATAATGAAGCCATAAACTGTTAAAATAACATACCCGGCCTGTGCTCTGGAGTGTTGCAGGCAAAGGCCTAGTGCCAAGGGCTGTAGTTTAGTCCTAGAAACGCTGGTCGGCACCTCCTGAAAGGGGCAGAACTGGAGGGGGGGGGGCAGGCCTTGTAGCCGCTCCTGCAGCGAGGAGGAGATGGTGCTGGGAACCCTGAGCTCAGGGGTGGCTCCTACGGAAGGTCCGTGATCGACCCCTGGAGGCCCCTCGCCCCAGTTCACCGACCGAGGGACACCTGGGGTCGCCTTCTCCCAGCCTGGGGGGAAGCACCTGCTACTGGTAGCTCCTGAGTTTCTTCTCACTGGTTCTGCAAAGCTCGTTCCAGTCTGCCCAGTGCCTGGAGGGACGGCTGCTCCCCGCAGCAGATGAAGGATCACTTGTAAAATGGTTTATTCTGAACTAGAAATCACGACCTGAACGCAGGTGGAGCTGGAGGCAGCTGCGCTGTGAAACGATGGGGATGGGTCACCCCTACAGCACTGTGGGGGCAGGAACGGGACCTGGACCAGGTACCTTAGGCAGGGCTTAAACCTAAAACTTGGCACCTGCTCTGGGCTCAGGGAAATTCCACTTGCACATGCCCGGTGGGGTAACGCACTGTTGTAACCACTGCTGAGTGTGCGGTTCGGAGGAATGTCTAATAAATACCCGCTGCAGTTTGGTGTCGTCATGCTTCAGTAATTTCTGCAAACTAAGGCTCAGCTCTGCGCTGGGTCAGGGTCCTTCGCCTGACCGTGGGGGAGCTGCAGCAGCCCCCAGCGAGGGGACGGGGGGGGTACAAAATCCAGCCCTGGGGAGGGGAATTAAGCTCCTGGCCTCAACCTTTGGGCTTGGGACAAATCCCCACCTGTTCTGGGAGCAGCAGGGAAAGTTCAAACCCCAGGGCCCCCACCTGACCTAAAACTGCACCATATTAGTGGAGATGGGGGCAGTCAGGTGTGTTTCCTTCCCCTCTGCTGCTCCTCCCCTGCCCCTGTATTCCCAACACAAAACAGGTTTGGGAAATCCTTAGTGCTGCCCCTGGAAAAGCAACACAACAAACAAAAAAAACACTTGAAGTTTTACTTTTCCATCTTACTTTATTTCACTTTTTCTAGAAAATTCCTCCATAGTTCCACAAATTTAACAAAAAGTTTAAAATTCAGGACAAACAATCCTGTAACGTATTACAAACATGATTTTTTTTTTTTTTAATCTTGAAGTTAGTCTTGGGCCAGCTGAATTTCTTACAGCTGAGTGAAGAATTCATTTCCCAACACAACTTTTAAAATCCTCAAGTGACAAGGTATTTAATACCTCAGCTCTAGGCAGAAATACAATTAAAAATTATCTAGAAGTTGAAGTACTTACATTTTTCTTTAGGAGTGCAAACTCATCTTGTCAGTTTTCGATGGCTATTTCCCACCCCCAGGAAAGCAACACCGCTTGATTTTTCAGCTTTTTTAGAAATAATACTCATACGAGGTGCACAAGGGTTGTCTACAGCATCGGGGCCGGCGGAGCGGAGCCTCGAGCTCGCGGCCCTTCGCCGAAACGTGCAGAACCGGAGGGACTCGGGGCTCCGCTCGCAGGGAAACGCGCCAGGGCAAAGCTCCGTGAGGGAAGTTCAAACCTCTCTCGCCATCAAATACGTTCAAGATCTGACAAAAAAAAAAAAAAAAAAAAAAAACAACCAACAAAACTGCTTCTGGATTGTTGCATCAATTGCTTCGCTAGTTCCGGTGCTACCGCCGCACCCGGCACGAGAAGAACTGGTGGCAGATCATTGCACTTCCATGAATTCAGCCTGACCACGGCACAGCCAGCTCCTGCCCAACACGTCCAATGTTCCTCAGCTGGTGTTTCAGGACCTAGCCAGCCTCACTAGCCTTTTTTTTTTCTTTTTTTCTTTTTTTTTTTTTAATAGTAAATGTCAGTAATCAAAGCCTCAAGGCTTAATACGTACGCAGACCAAGACAACAGGAAAATACTCCTGACCCCTCTTTTGCCCTTTACTACAAAGGCCAAGGCCAAAGGAAAAGCTGCGTCCTGATCTCACCTCCAGCACAATTCAACTCACAGCAACTCTGGAAACCTTCAGACCATCAGCACTTGGCCATGCCCTCAGCAACACGCCGAAGGACACTGAAAAGTAACAGAGTTCTGTCCATTTTCCTTGCAAAAACCATTATGGCTAGAAGTCAATTTTGGATATTTTTTTTTTTTTTCCTTTTTTTAACAATGCAAGCTACTACACATCCTCGAAGACCTGAAGCAATGCTGACAGCAGCACTGCCACCTCCTTCCTAGAGTACAATAATCCATCCATGCTCTCAAGAGTGACACAAGAACAAACACTTTATCCACAAATACCTGTACACGGCATGTTCAGAACAGCATTCAGCCAGCTATAGAGAATCTACACAGGAACTCGTTCATATGTAACTAGAAGGGGACACAAGATGAGGCCCAAAGTTGACCATTCTTTGTTTGCAGAGTCATTCCTCCTGTGGTCCCCGACGCTACCACATACCCCAAAAAACAACAACTCTGTAGAACAACTAAGTACTTGCAAGAAACCTTTTAGTAACAAATCAGCATGTGCACACAATGGAAAAGAACTATTGCTGGGGGAACAATTCTATTTCAGGTTTTCAAGGAGATTATAAACAGTCTAAAAAAATCCATGTGTAAAATACTTCTTATAAAAACCAAACAAAATCCCTATCAATGCTCATTAGACATCACGATTAAAGTCAGTTCCAGGACAGGACGATGCCCCAGCCGCGAGCCCCGGGCACTTCCAGCCGAGCTCAGAACAGCCGCCGCTCCTGTTCTCGGACCGGCTGGGAGCGGCGCGGCCGCTCGGATCTCAACAGGAGAAGGGGGCAGAGGGGAGGTGGCACCTCCGATCCCTGCGGGGCAACTCTGGAGGCTACTGACAGTCCCAGGAGAAACGCCGCCAGGACGGGCACGCGGGTTATGCGGGCGGAGAGAGGAAGGTGAAGGCCTCGGGCTGGCCCCCACCCCTGCTCCCGCAGCCTCGGGGGCAGGACAAGGGCCCAGAGCCCCCCCCCCCCCCCACCCGGGGGAGCCTCGTCTCCTCCGGAGAGCCCCGGGGGCTCGCACGTCCCCGCCAGGCCCAAGGCAGCAGGCGGGCGAGTCCGTGCCAGGCGGGAGAGAACTGCAGCTCCTCCTCTTCCCACCGTCCTCCGCCTCCACGCACAGGGTTTCTATCCAGGCCTGGCATTGTCCATCAAGAAAGAAAACAGCTGAGATCACTGTCGTGACAGGGTTTGCACCTGGCATGAGCTTGATTTTTTTTTTTTTTTATATATATATATATATACACACACACGACACATGAAAGATGGTACAAAGACAAAATTAATGGGAATCGGGTCAACATGACCCAACTCAAACAAGCTTATCATCATATTGCCACTTAAGTTGATTAGTTGCAACATTTCCATGATAAAGAAAGGGGTAACCCAAAACAAGGGACTGCGATTTCATCCTGGAGGAGGGGACAGCCAACCCTGGAGAGACGTGACCCCCCAGCTCTCCGCAGGGCTTTCACAGATCGGGGAGGTCCAGAACCAGAACCAGAGGGTTCCTCCGGGCCGCTGCTCTCCTCGCCCCCTGCAGCCCTCTGAACATTTGGCAAAAGCTTACACACTGATTGGAAAAACTGAGCAATTCTTAAAAAAAAAAAAAAAAAAAAAAGAAATACTGGAATTAGGGAACGGGAGCATAATACATTTTTGATGAAAGCTACAGGACTTTCCTCACACCCATCGAGACAACACTTGGAAGTCAAGACTAGTTTGACTAGAAATACACGAAAGATTCTGCATTAGTGTTCACTGTTTCCTGCCATTTCTTGAACAGGCAGCAGGGCGGGAGAGGGGGGATGAAACAAACCTGACTTCACTTGGTTTTTACATCAGTGTTTTCCAGGTGTGTCCAAAGATAAAATTCTCCCTTGTTTTGGTTTTCCCAAAGTACAGCCACTACTATAGGGGCCACTGTAGGAGATTCCTCTTTGAGAACATAGAACAAAACCAATCACGTATTTTGGCAAAGTTATTCAACACTGACAAATGAGAAGACGACAGGTGAGCCCCTTCCAGAGCACAAAACGCTTTGAAGATTGCTGTTCAGCTTTCATACACTAAAAATTGTCCACAAGAGGCATTTTAACAAACAAGTCAATTATTAAGCGCCCTTCCCCTGCCATAGCCATTAAAAAACATAACAGAAAAACACACCCTTAAGATCATAAGACCCAACTAGGCCCTTCTTATACATACAGTACATACATATATATAATATATATATAAAATATACAGCTTACAGTTTTGTAGTCCTATTACAGTTAAAGCAGACTGAAAGGAGTGAGACTTTGTTTAGGAGCTCAGATCAACAAACAAGACATCTCAAAACCCCAGCGGGAGACAGCAGATTCTAGAGGCCTCTTCAAAGAGCACGAACTGTCTCTGCAGGAAGCTGAAGGTCCTGCGCGTGGAACGACGCCCTGGAGGAATCGGGAGCCAAGTGACAGCAGCGCTCTGTACCCAGCGGCGGCAGAACTAACTCGCAAGTGATCAAAACTGGAATCTGTCCACTTTCCTCTGCAGCAGACCAGCAGGACCCCGGGAAGCCTCCTCTGTCATCAGTCTCTCGGCTAGCTTTGTAAAAGCCAATCGTGTTACACAGCGTGAACGCTTCTTCGCAGAGCTGGAGGAAACGAGACTCGCTAGAGCTCTCCGCGGGCAGGCTGGTCCCGAGATTTTGGTGAAGAAAACATCGTCCACGCTTCTTCAGATCTCAGAGACGCCTGAAAATGTGCTCTTCAAACACAGTTTCTTGAAGGAAAATCATAAAGGTCACACTGTGCAGCTAAGTGCAGCACGTCTTTTGCTCTACTCGGGCCCTGCGCCCAAGCGTACTTATGAAGCTAGGGAGGACAGACTCAGCAATATGGGTGCTTGTTTGAAGCCTACAAGAAAAGTGCAGCTGGCTGTGCATTCGTAGAGCATGGCTGTTCTCTAAGGCAGTGCTTCGGGTGAATCAAGAGAATAAGAAGGCCTAGTTCCATGGGTTCGTTTCCTGGTACCAATAAAGGGGATTTCTGGTTTCAAAAGCAGCCTGCTTCTAAGGCCAAGCGTCATGTCGCTACCGCTTCCAAGTAGCTCTGCAGCTTACGGACGGTCGTCTCATCCAAGGAGAAGAGGTCAAAGTCAAAGGTTGTGTTGGTAACATTAAAATGCCCGGTTTCCTCAATGAGATTTACAATCTGTACAGAAAGGAGACAAGGATGCATAGAGAGAGCCCATAAAGATCAGGCACAGCAGAAAGGTCAGCAGATACAGAGCAACCCATCCAGTCCTCTCCTCATCCCTTCCAAACAGCCTCGGAGATGAGAACGTCTCGCAACACAAAGGGAATCCTCTCCCAGAAAAGCAAACCAGCTCCTGCATGCCTGACTAGCTCAGTCTGGAAAGTGATGTGGGCACATTTCTTTCCTTTTAAATCAGACCGAGAGCACCCAGCTTTGGGACCGCTACCAGAATGGCAGAGGAAAGATGCACAAATCACACTTCTGTATCTTTTCCAACAAAAACATTGCATGCACATCTGATTTTTTTTTTTCTACATATCTTTGCTTTCAAAGCGAACCAGACCCTCTCAGGAGGAGATGCAAGTGAGAGGCCAAGCATCACAGGGGTCCGGCTGAGACCCTTGGACACAAAGATTACCAGAGTACAACAGCTTGCCAGAAAGCTGACAAATGATCTCTACCTGCTGTAGCACATTGCGCTCTCGTAGTGCCATTAGTCGCCTGTGAAGCTCCACTAATTCATCAGTGTAGGCCTGTAAAGGAGGCAGGAACAGAAATAGTGACATATGTGGCATGCTTGTACGACTGCCAAATTGACTTTCCTAGTGAGGATCAGAGGAACTCGAGCCCCTTTCAGACATGTTCCTATTCCCAATTTTTCCCTACGTTTTTTTACTGCCTCCTCCATCCTTATCGAGTACTGGGAGACTAAAGACTTCACATAAATACAGATGGTCTGCAGACCATCAGCAAGACTAGTTATGACACCTTTAAACAACCACCTGGAACCAGCTTTAAGAAGTGGTCAGAACCTTTGAGCTCAGAGGACCTCAGCAAGGTGAAGTTCACTGAGTGCGAGCTCTTCATCAGCGGGTTGCGCTAACGAACAACTCATTACCTGAAAATACCTGCATCAGTGAGCGACATCCCAGCAATCTGCTGAACAATGAGTTGTGTTTAGGTAGGGAAAAATTCTCTGAGTGCACTGGATCCCCAGGTAGTTTTACATATGCCACAATGGGAAACGCGAGATTGTTTACAAGCTCAACATGTTAACTGTTTCTATATAAGGATGGTTTGGTTTTTCTTTTTTTTCTTTTTTTAAATTTTTTATTTAGGCAGCCAACAAGGCAAGTTTCTGTTGGCACACTATTGCTCACAGGGGATAGATTCTTAATCTGTAAAGCTGCCCCGGAGTTGTTCACCGCTCTGTCAGCAAAACTGAACT
Organism: Athene noctua; assembly: GCF_965140245.1. Lineage (NCBI taxonomy): Eukaryota > Metazoa > Chordata > Aves > Strigiformes > Strigidae > Athene > Athene noctua. The sequence goes on along the minus strand of NC_134063.1, from coordinate 4,104,926 downwards.
AATTTAAGTAATTGTACCGTGGCCAAAAAAAAAAAAAAAAAAAAAAATCCCAAACTCACTCCCCCTCCCAAATTTCTGAAATATTCCCCTCTCCAGCATATTCACGCCGAGAAAAGCACTTTTCCCAAAACACCCAAGCAGTGCTGAACGCTGTGCTTGCTGGGAGAGCTGGTATCTTTTATAAAACCTCGGACAGTTGGAAAAGCTGACGGTATTTCAGGCACTTTCTTCAATGGGTCTCAAGAGCATCCCCTTCTATCCGTATTAAGTACTCTAATAAAAGATACGATTGCCTACAAACCTTGCCCCAGATAAGCCATCTCAGCTACGGTTAACAGTGGAAGATGCCGTAGCTAGCAGGAGACTCGGATGCAAGTATCTCCAAGATCACACTTAGACCTAACATGAAGTGATTAACCTCTGCGATATTCCCCTGCTGAAAAAGTGTTAACACACACAAGTGAGAGCTACAGACGGATCCTTTTGATTACTGTAATCACCTTAATGATTAAGTATTAAGTTCCCATTTGCTTGATTTCTTTATGGAAAAAGTCACAGCGAGAGAACTTTCCGGACTAGTTGGGGTTTGGCCTTTGCTTGCGAGTTACCATGCTTTAGGAGCACGTACACTGTTCTGCTTTCCTTGGAGGCAAGGAAGAAGGGAATTTCATTGAACAAACAAAGGTTTCAACTAACCCAGCAAAACAGAGCATCAAACAATCTTTAATTTGTAAGATCAAAGACAGATGAAAGCTGCCTTTAATGAAGAGGCACTTGCCACTGCAGCAGCAGCCAGACCACTGGTTCAGACAAAGGGCAAACAAATAAAAACAATTTTAACATTTTGCATATGGAAACGACCTGGGGGTCCATCTATTTAATATACACAATTTCTGCAGTGTCACTCTCCAGAGTCTGTCCTTTCCACATCTGGTTTTCATTAGACTCAAGCTTTTAACCTGCCGAGACAGAACAATGCGAACAGGCTAGGCAGATTCCAGTTGTTTTCTACACAGAAATGTTCCTGAGGATCCAACAGTTCTCTGATATGCAAATCCTCAAACATACCTTGTCATAAGTTCCCTTCTTCAGGATCTTCTCTGGCTTGTTACAAGACTCTGGGCTTTTTCTTCCAGATGCCTGAGGATAAAAGAAAGCAACAGTAGGGACCAAAATTAGTTCAAACAACATGGTGGCTTAATGACTTGGATGCACAGCACTAAACAGAGACAAATTACCTGTCTGACGAGGACAGTGAAATAGGGAAAATTTGGTGCAAGTCAGAGCTAACACCATGGGCTGAAGACAGTGCAGGAGCCAAGAGTGATGGAAAGTAGCACTGTATGAGCACGTAGGATGCAATACCTTATTATTTGCTGGGGGCAGTTTCTGACCAGGAGGTGGCTCTCGACTTGGCAGGCAGGAATCTGCACTGTTATCACTGTCGCTGTCACTAAGGCTCAGTCTGAAAACCAAGCAGCAGAGAATTAGCATCACCAGGCAGTAGGAAGCTTACTTAGCTGTCAAATGAACCACACAGAATTAAGTGAAATTCTCTTCTTTATTACAGACTACTAAATTGTCTGGGAGAAACAGTCAGTCGGTAATTTCCAGGAATCCCTTCTTTCCCAGCTGAGGTTGCCTTTGCCATTTTCCATGCCCTGGGCAGGCAGAGTGGGGAGTTTTAGCTGACACATCACAGTTCAGCTCTTTCAGGCACAAGTCCCCTCAGAACAACTGAGTTAAGTACCACTTGATTTTCACAAACAGCCACTGCTCATTTTGGGGATTCACTCCAAGCACGAGAGGCTTACCAACCCCTCCAACTGAGAACAGGCAAAACCCCTGCATTTAGCGTTTCTGTTGTGACCTTTGAGACTTTGTATTTATTCTCGTGGCTCTACAGATGTATTGTACCAGGTATCCTACTTCTGATGAGCCTGAAAGACTGTTTATTACCTATCCCCTAAAGATCTAAATATCCTTCAGAGTCTCTCCATTCCTATTTAGTTGGTAATGACAGAGTGCAACGACAGATTTTTTTCTGTTTGTTTTTGGTTAACACAAGCATCATTTGAAATTCGCAGCTGCTATCTGGGTCAAGCATTTGGCTCCAGATATTCAGCTCAAGACGCCAGGTTTTGGCTACAACAGCGTTTCCTGAGGGTAGAAGGATGAAATTCAACCATTTCCATTGACTAAAGCAGGAAACAGCTGTTAACCAAGTCCCACAGGAGTCAAGTAACCAACTGTCAGCGCGCACTGTCGGCAAAGACTAAGAGTTCTCCGTTTTGTACCAGTGACATGCAGTAAGAGCCCACATGCCGGCAGCCTCCACCACTCTCCTCTAATCTCTGCAGATCAAAGGTGTCACACACCGTTCAGCTCAGCAGAGATCTGAGGATGACAATTAGGTGACTATTTTAAGGGGCTCAGTCACTAACACCTGCAAGCTCCACACCTATTGCTTCCCAGTGGTGCTCTCTGAGCTCCGGTGATCTCTCCTCATCCAGTTCTGTTCTCACCCTGCTGTTTTCATCGACTCCATGTCCCCCCCCAACACTAAGTACTCCACACAGCTGCCCGTCCTTCTCTCACACCTTCCTCTCACACACAGCCCCATCACTTCAATTCCTCCCCCCCAAACAGAGGGCACACAAAAATAACAAACGTGGAGGGCAAAGAGACAATAAACATCTTTCTTCCTGATTTGTTACCACCTGGAATCCCGGCTGACTGGGTTTGCTTTGACTGCTGCCTCTTCTCCAGAGGAGCTGTCGTCATCATCTGACTCCTCTGACTGCAGATCTTCCACCATGGAGCGCAGCGGGCCTGGGATCAGAGGGGAGAAAGCAATTCAGCACCAGGACACGGGCAGCATTGCTCCATCCACGCTATCTGATCTACACTGGGTCAGTCATTATGAAGATACATCAAGATTTCCCAATAAGGTGTCACTGGTATTTTCATGTTGCAAAGATATTGCTAAGAGACACGGTATTCCAGTCTCAGTACTAAAGCAGAGTTGACAAACTTTACAACTGCTGTAAAGGCACCCTGGCTTCCCCCCAGATCCTCCCACTCTTCTGAAATAAAAACAAAAGGACACATTTTTCATGCGTTTAGGGACTATTTTAAATGTCACTCAAGAGGCAGTATTTGTAGCAACAAAGCATTTGCTAAGGTTAGAACATTTCCTCTTGCCACAGCGTATTTCTCTGGATTATCAGTGGAGGAATCTGAAAAAGAAGCTGTTATACACTGGCAAAGTGATGAATGCCACGTTTATAGTTTTTAATAAAACATACACGAGATTGGAGGAGAAAATATTCTGGTGACACTGTGGATCAAGCAGCAGCAAACACATTTATAAACCAAGGCAGAAACCAAAATCAACAGGGAAAGAACCAAATCCAGAGAAATACCCTTCTCGTAAATTAACTGCCAAACCAAGAAAAATATTACACCAGGACATTATTGCCTTTTATTGCTGAAGCATCACAGCTGCAACACGTGGTTGCATACAAGAAATGGTATTAGCCTTATACGTGGTGCTGGGAAAATAAATCTAATTCTCATGCACCTTTTAAGTTTATGCAAGGAAGATTTTAACAAATTTTATTTCTTGCAACACACCTTGACTGTGGTTCTGAGATGGCTCGAAATCAGAGTCAGAGCTGGAGTCAGAGCTGGAGCTGGAGTTGGAAGGGCTGGACTGGACAGACTTAACCCCCCATAAAAGGGAAAAAAAAAAAAGAAAAAGAATCTTAACCTTTCTAATCCAGAAAACCATCACAGAGCACAAAGCACAGTGAGACAGAAGCATCTGAGCGCTCTACAACATCATACATCACTGAATGCAGTTCTTGGAATGACAGAAAACACACAAAACGTAAGGTGGATGAAAACAACATTGATGAACACTCTGGCACGCTGTAGCTCAGCACTCCTGGGCAGCAGCATCAACAGCTCCCACCAAAACCCTTCGGCACGACTAGTTTCAAATAACTTCAAGTGATGAAATATAGCATCTGAAAAATGTCAAAGTGGGAAAACCCGTACTTTGAAAGGTGAAAGATGACTAGCACACATCCTAGAACAACTATCAAAGCCCTCTTAAAAAGTGTATTTATTGTAACCCACCAACTTCCCCTCGGAACATCTCGTACTGATCGTTAAACATGAGAAGGATGCCTATCCTAACCAGCTCACGTGACTCCAAAATTAGTTCTAAATTTATTACTATCCCCTCAAAACAGTTGTTTCTACACCAGTTTGAGTGAGTTTAGTGCGAAACACCTAACAGAAACCAGCTAAGCTCTAGTGAAGCCAACTCCACTGTCGGTATTCAGCAGAAATGCCAGGAGCATACTACACAGTATGAGTAAAAACTCATAACGAACTACTGCTAGTAACAGCATCCAGAAACAAAGTGTTAGTGCTACGTGTGTTTTTAACATCAAACTAGCTACTGCACAGCAACCCCATGCTTTAGCGTAAAGGACCGCGAGGTGGCAGTGAAGGCTAAATCAACTATTTCCTCCCCAAAAACAGCAGCAACTATTACAGTAATCTTAAAGGGGTTTTTGTTACTCAGCAGGATCTAGTTTAAAGATTCTCGATGTACTGTAATATTATCTTGCCTTTTTTAACGTAATTCCCTGAAAATTTAGCATTTCAGTTTCATTGCACCATTCAGGAATCCACTTATTCCTTCCACTACCGAATCCTGGTGCTAGAGAAAAATCACACATTCCTATTCAGCAATAAACTTTGTTACAGAAAGTGTTACTACTATACAAACATTGTAAATGGGTAGAAGGAGGCACGGCAGCAGCTTTGGACATAAGTGAAAGCAGCACCAGGACTCTCATCCCAGTACCATCCTTCCCTATAATTTATCACCCAAGTACCGTTAAAAAGTTTCATTTATTCAACTGTAAGAACGTTGAGAAAAATATCAAACAGGGCTATTACAACCCTTGTGAATTATTCAGTAGCAAAGGAAAATGATTTAACAATGCCAGTGTCTAATATATTGGCACGCTGCAGCAGCCCTACTTGTTTAGAAAAATTGCAACATGAAAATAAAGAGCAATATTTTCAAGATAAGGGAGCACAGCTCTTGTGTCTCACCACAGACTCAACCCTAACGCCCTTCACTGATGATAATCTAGCAGGTGTTCCCTTAAAATGACTTAATAGGACCTAAGAAACAGAAGTTGGAAGTGGTGTAGACCCCCGTCTCTCCTTTTGCCCTTAACCCTGTCAGCTATTTCAGCCCTTTAGGAGGCATCTGGCTGGACATGCTCCGCATGCTCGGGCTGCAGTTACTGTCACTGTGATATGACAAAAGCACACGCCGACAATGGAAAAAGCAATCCTGCCCTCACATCTCAGCCTCTCCCTTTTGTCAGCACTAGCATTTAGGCAGCCAAGCATGAGGCCAGTTCAGGGAACTGGGCTTGATGGGGGAAGGAAAAAAAAAAGAAAAAGAAAAAAGAAAAAGAAAAAAAAAGAAAAAAAAGAAAGGACAACTAACTTTCAGCAGAAGCTGAAATGGAAGGAGAAACTCTGGCCCATTGCAAAGTCACACGAGCTCCCATGCCAGCAGCACAAATGAGAGCAAGACTGTTCCTTTCAACAGCAGCCTGCAAAGATGTCAACTCAAAGCAATCGTGGAGTTGCAGCCTCGGAGCATGTTGCACAATATGTTGGCTGCAGCAGCAAAGCTGATTTAAGAGTTTCCGGGCCCGGGTCCACCTCCAGCTGCTCGTTCGCTTTAGTGATGTGGCTTACCACACAGCCCCACAACAGCTGTACCAGTACAAACCATGGAGCAGCAAACTGCAGCGCTGGGAGCAAAAATAACCCCCCAGGGTGGAAAAGGAACTCAAACAGCCTTCTCTGCCCATGCCAATGCATTATGCAGTTATACCCTTAAGCTTCAAGTTCCACAGAAACCTAAGCTGATCTGACTGGCAGCTGCCACAGTTCCCCCCCCCCCCCCATCACACTGAGTATTCCTACCCTCCTCCTGGGCTAGCACTCAAATACCTCTGTCAGGCATCCAACAGACACAAGAGCTGGTGCAAGAGAGGACAGCGAAGCATACAAAGCATGGTGGGGGCAGGACAGGGCTGCAGCAGACGCTGTGGATCCACAACCACAGCTTGTGGTTTCATGGAACAGTCTAAACAGCACTATCAGCTTACAGCTGCATGGCGAGTGCCAGGGGAGGGATGACACCAAAAAAAATAACGAAGTACAAGACACTCAGGACTTCAGAGATGAGCAGAGCACAGAGCTCACAGCAAGGGCCACGTATCTGGTACAGAAATGAGGGGCTTGCCTCACACTGATGCACTTCAGGTATAAAAGTGGAGAGGAGCTAACTCTTTAATGCACAAGCAACACATTTAATCAATCTGGGAAAAAAAAATCTTTGCAGAGTAACTTGGATTAACACTTCCCAATAACCTCTTCTACTAGGAATCTTTTGCAAAAAAAAAAAAAAAAAAATCCTTTCTGAAATAAACACATCACTACTTACTGTATCATGGTGCTGATTAAATCATAACACACTGTCCCTAAAAGATTTATTCTAGTAAGACAAAACTTTCTAGAAGTGGTTGGTAGGAGGCAGTTCAAAAATTCATGTGACATTATCCTGTGAATACTGTTAGAAGGTATATGGATTCTTTATAGCAAATATAAAATATACAAGCAAAAAGTAGTGAGAGTTTAGATTTAAGTCATTGTCTTTCCCCTCCTAATTTTTTTTTTTGCCTTCTTTTGGAAAACGATTTTTAGACAGCAGAGGATAGAGGAATGTTCGTAGTTGTAAAAAGGAAAAAAATATTTAGACAGCTTTTAAAAATAGTAGTACAATAACATAATTTGTTTTATGTTTTACAGCACAACTTATTAAGGTTTAGTGGCATGTGGTTGTATTTTGAGCTTTAGCCAATAGCACATTTCTTACAGGCTATGTCAGAATAAGGTTTTCTATTTACATTTTAATACTGCTTTCTTCAGAAACAAAACTAAAATCATTTCCTCCTTTTCTGAATTAAGACCACATTCAAACACATTATGTTATCATAAGCAGGTAGAAAGAGTATCTATGCCCACTCTAGCTCTGTAAATGTCACTGCAAGGGATGAACGAGACCATAACCTTAAACTCCGACTTTTTGATAACTCTGCCTGCAGATAAATCTAAATAGAACCGCATATCTGAAATAGGAGGCAAACCAGGTAGCAATAACGATTAATGCAGATAGGATTTTCAAAGAGTTTTATTTCAGATATAACCCAGCCTAAGCATTTGCCAATCTGGTTCTCTATCTTGTCTGAGGGGATATTTCTGAACATCTTTTTCATGCAGGGATTTAAACAGCATGCTTAAAAATTCTGGTAGAGGACAAATCCCTACTCACCTCTGACTTGAAAGAAGTTTCATCCTCTGAATTCGACTCCTCCATTTCCACAGGCTTTTTGATCTCCTTGGCCTCACTTTCAGATTTTACCTTTTCCACTTTGGCATTCATCTTCTCCTTGGTTTGTTTCTTCTCTGGATATGAGGAAGACGAGGTTCTGGGAGATGTCCCTAGAATATTCTTTACCCCTTTGGAGCTACTCTTTTTTTGTTTTTTGGCACTAGGCTTTGGTGACTCCACGTTGGAGGGCCTCTTGCTGGAAGACTTTAACTCCGGCTGTGGCCCACCCTTTGGAGAAGTGTTCTCCAGTTTGGTCTCCTTCACGGCCAGTTTTGGTTCCTTGAAAGCAGCTTTTGGAGGTGCCTTCTCCTCCTTAGGCAGTTTGTTCTCAGTTGGTTTTCTGGAGGAGTCCTTCAAAGGCTTGTTTTGTTCTCTTTCAAGGTCTTTGGAGGAGTTTTTGCTCTCAGAGTCTTTTCTTGGCCTTTCTCTGTGTTCCTTGGTTACTTTGTGTGGCTTGGATGCCTTGCTACTTTCCTTGTTTGCATCCTAAAAATTCAGCAACAGAAAGAAGCAAGCTAGGTATGAAACTGAAGCTCTGCAGAGAATTATAAAACACATGCTCATAAATCACATCGTAGCATTTGTTTCATGTAGACATCCACCCACAGATGCCTAATGTACTTATCTACCTCCGAGGTAAACATCTACATTTCCCTAAAGCTGATGGACAGAAATTGACAGTAGGCACTTAAACATCTACATTAGGACAGGATGAAGCATGTTTCACAACTGCCTGTTCCTTTCCATGGTCTATAAACATCTATAGATGTTTAGTTCAGATTTCATCTGCAGGGTTAACATGTGAAGCCAGATAAGAGGAAACTCACTCTAGCTGTGTTACATGAAGTTATACTTCACATCATATTTTAGGGAGGAAAAAAAAACAAAAACCCAGCCACTAAAGAAATTTTTTTAAGGTTAAATCATGTCCATGGCAAATGCAGGTTATGTTCACAGCCTAGCCCCCAACTCACCGCATCAACCACACTGCAACTTGACAAAAATACCAAATGTCCCCACAACTATAAGAGCACCAAAGTCTCTGATATCAGCAGGCATTTAATAAGAACTTCAAGACAGCAATCGTTAGGACCTGGCCCATCCTAAGAGTCAGGTACAATGAAGGCAAAGGAGCATTTCCCTTTGCAAATTGTAGGTGAACTGGAAACACTTCTAGAAGTCTTGTGGGGAGGCACTGGAGTGTGAACGGGACACGCCGAGATGCAAACACACATGCACCTCTGAGGGCAACCTGGAGGAAGAGAAGCAGGAGACTACTGTCTCTTTAGCTACTGGCAATTTTCACCAGAGCTTGTGTCAGAGCCCTTTATTCCTCTTCTGCCTTCTCTCTTTTCTAATGCTTAATTCCTGACCAGAATTAAATCAGCCACTAACAGATAAGTCATCTTTATTCTGTTTCATAACATCAACATCAGAAAGCATGACTGAAGTGCCAGAAGTGTTTAGAGCCCTGAAGAAAATGGATATCGGAATTGAATTACACTATAAAATGAATTGCTGTTAATATTTGTGACTGCTCAGGCTGATAAAGTGTACATGATCTGCTTCAAAACACATTGCTTGTGGATTGTTTCTCCTGTATAGAATTATACAAAAATAACTTCATCACATAAGTGGAAAAAAAGAAAACTTAAGGTTCTTCTGAAGTTTCAAGAACTACATACTGCTGGAGGCAAACATCAAATCTTGAAATCGCCACTTCGACCAAGCGCAGCATATTTTATGTTCTTTACAGCACCACCCTAAGCAGTCCTGATGACAGAGGAAGTGCTGACTCTCAACTCAGCCTCGCTGCTAAGAGATGCAAGGACTTGGGATACAGCTTTACACAACAGACAGTGAAAGATCCACATCATTCACCCTCAGCATCAAGGATACAAGTCAGGGAGGACTTCTTTCAACTTTATCTGCTATAGCAGATCAGGAGGAAGATATGGTTCACCAGAAATTCCAGTCTTGGACATTTAATTTTCTGTTCAAAATTTCCCTGGAGAGAAGTCTAGCAAATCATAAAAAGGCCTCCTAAATTATGCTAAGTTCCAGACCATTAGCCAGGGAACCACAGAGTACAAGGAAGAAGGTTGCAGAATTAGAAGCAGCCAGCTGCTAAACAAGCTCTTAGTAGCAAGTCCTGAGAGCCTTCTTCACCTCAGGATGACACAAAAGCATGCTTCACCGACCTTTGACCCATGGGATGGTTTGGTCTTCTTGGGATCAGAGAAGGCAGAGAGTGGTATTGTGGGTAACATAGGATAATCGGGACTTGGCCTTGAAACAGTTTCTGCTCCTTCTGGCATTACCATTACCTAGTAATAAAGAGGAGAAAAATTTATAGAAAAGGTCGTGTGGATTATTAAGACACGATTATGTTAAGTCACTTGCTCAATTAACACACTGTTATTCATGTTTTGAATGTTTTTTCCCCTGCTTAAAAGGCCATTAAAAAATATAGGCTAGGTAATGCTCAGTTTCAAGGCAAGTCCTCAAATACAGAACATTAAAACCACAAAAAAAAGAAAGGCAACATGAAATATCAAGTATCTTTCCCAAAGGGAATGCCAGTGTTCTGAGCACAAGCAGGCAATAAAGCTCTGCACAAGAACTGTGTGTTCTGCTGCAAATGCTCTTACCCTGCAAAAGGGTAGCAAGATAAATCTGGAAGGAATGAGCAAGACTTCATCGGTTTAGGAGAAGCTGAATTCACTCATTCAGGGGAAAAAAAAAATAAAACAAAATGCAGGCCTTGGGTGTCTCCCTTGACAGGCACCAAGCACTGAGCTCCATGAAACCTTTCCTTCTTACTATATGGTCAGAATAATACCATCAAAAATTTTCACTAGATGAACAGCACCAAAAGTGATTCACAGATGAAACACCTCAATACATAAAGAATACGATAACGTACTACGAAAATCCTAGAAAGCAAACGATGTTCTAGCCACCCTATGGCTGAAAAAAGCCCCTTCCTCTTTCTGTCCAATACACAAAAGTACTGGCACGCCAAGGAAGATCTGGACAGATCAGCTTGGAACACTTGCCACTCCCGAGATTAACTATTGACAAACTTCCCCAGAACTTTTTTACTTTTTCAGGCTAGAAACATGCTTTTTCAGAAGAAAATTTTGGCCGCAATTAAGACCATCTTGAATAAAGTCCTTGAACAGATCATAATTATACATTATTATACATGGGGGTGTCTCCAAATACAGTCATGACATCCTCTGTCTGGTTAAAAACTTCATGCACTTTGTGGCTTGTACTGATTTCCTAGATCTTGCAGCTATTTGAGGATCATTTCTTTAGTCTAGCACTGCGTATTACTTTCCTAGAAGAGTTCATCCACTCTAGCAACCCGTATCTTATTGTGCCTTCAAGAGCGTACCTATTGTTTTCCTCCCACAACCATTTTCACTCTGTATCTAACACTTTTCCTTGATTTTTTTTATTTTCTAAGCCATAAGCAACTGACCTCAGGTTTAGAGGACATTTATTGACCAGGAAGCACCAAGTATTAAGCTTTCCTGTGGCAAAAATGAGGAAGGAACAGACTGGAAGCCTCTCCCTTTTCTTGAGCTTTTCTGTACTGATACAGCTCATGGCATTAGGAAGGTCACAGATAACTGTAACTGCCTGACGGACAGCACGCAACATCCACAGATCTCCATTTCCAGAGGGGTTTTACTGCTTTGATATTAATGGTCACATTTAAATTGAAAATGAAGTGCCCAATCACATCAGCAATGGTTTAGTTCTGCTTCAAGTGCTGCAGTCATATAACCAGGAGTAAAAATTGGCTGGGTCATCCTTCAGATGAACGTAGAAAACTGTAGCGTGTTGGGCTGCAGCTAAAAAGAAAGCCCAGAGCAAAACAAGATCACTACACATTTCAGTGGAACCTTTTCAGGTCTCCAGTCCCTTTGGCACTTACCCCTCCAGCCCTAATGAGCTTGCGTCTGAATTCCTTGGTGGGGTTGTTGAAAGTCAGTTTCTCACAACGAAGGTGGTTCACAGGTGGATTTCCCTCCAAATTTAAGAACAGGTCGTATGTGAAACAAACCTTTTTCGGCTCCTCCTAAAAACAAGAAAGACTTTGGGAAAACGGAAGAAGTTTGGCAAGCACGCTAAGTCAGAGGATTCAAACAGTCACTCCTGAAAATCCCAAATAAACCACTGAGTGAGTGCTGCGTTCACAGTTTTTCATCATGAGATCAGAGATAGAAATTAAAACTATTTGTGCCTAAAGCATCAGGAACTGGGGCACGGCTTTTCACTGCAAAAAGCAAAGCGCAGACAAGGATACTGACTGACAATTGTCTGGTTAAAGCTGTTCAAGTCTTCCTAGGAAAGCAGGTTCACAAGCTCTATCCACTATTCTGTTTTCACAGAAATTCAGATCCTATCTCCTTTGGGAAGCAACTGAACTGTAAGTATCAATATTAAGAAAAGCATAATCCTTTATTTAGAGAAGGAACAACTTCTGAACTCACAGGATCTCTGCGAGCACTGAGAAAAGATTAAACGCAATGGTAAAAGGATGACTCGTTTTGTAAAATCCTTTTCAATATGCATATTGCAGGGGCTGAAAGGGAAGATATCCCAGGCTTTTGAACTTTCCAAGGGCACTTTCATTGAAGAAATCCGGAGTTTGTATGCATGTTGGGGATCATCTGCGCCTCACTGGTTTTGTTCCACCTGCTGAAGCAGCACAGCAAACACTCTGCATTTGCAGTACAGAATGGAAGAAATCTCTTCCTTTTTTTTTTTTTTTTTCCCCCTCTCTCCTGGATTTGCAAATACTGCATACTACTAGTGTATTACAAATATCGATATGACATTTCCTGGTATTATCTTCTATTCCGCATTTCAAGATGAAGACTCAAAATGTGGCAAAAGAGACTCTCCAGCAAACCACACAGAGCCTTACAGTACATTCAGTATTTACATGAATGCATCCCACATGCCTCATTCAATGCGCAACATCAAGCAGCTGCACAGCAGTCTTTTCCACAATTCATATCCAGCAGCTTGATTTCCTGGTGTAGTTGCATTGTTGTATGGGAACAGACGCCGCAGGCTTCTAGCCCAAGCCATTAGATTTGCTGAAAATAGGTTGAAGCATCAAACGGCTTCAGACCACACTGATTCCTGCTGTTTGCTTGGTGGATACTAACGTCACTAAAGAAGCCATTTCTTGTACTAACTCTATCTCTAATAATAAAGTGTGGTAACCACACCTGGTTTACATCAAAACCAGTATCATAAGCTCACCTGGGAGCCAAGGGCTTGGGTCCCAACTCCCCAAACCAGGAAAGCAGACCTCTGAGCAGACACACACGATAGAATTCTCTCCCATTAACAAGCAAGAACACGCTACCACCATGAAGGGTCTTCAGACCTTCTCTTGGAAAAGTCCTGAAGAATACACACACGCTTGAAAGGGGACAATATCTACTAAAACACATGAATTCTAAGAAGAAAAGTACTTGCAAAATACATTGTCATTTTCCTCTTTTGCTACAACCGTTGTCATTAACCAAATCATTAGCGAGCTCTGCATGCGTGCGCTTACGCTGGAGTTAAAACAGCAGCTGTAGAGGGTCCCTCAAAGTCTAATAAACGTAAATGACGGATGAATAGAAATCCAAATGTGGCCTAAAAATTGGTTATAAAATGCCTTTCCTAGTGAACAACACAGAATAAATTGATCTTGGATATGTTAGCAAGAACAGGCTTTAGTCAAAAGCTGGCATGCCATCACATTATCCGAGCTCTGCTTTGTCATTTGCCTGTTTGCTTTCAGAGCAGGAGAGGGGCTGCACATTCATTTCCCTTTTACCTTGGGTATCCCATTTTTTTATATAGACTCAAAAAGCATCAGAGGACCTCCCAAATATTTATCGTACCACTGTTGATGAGCTTCCACTTTTTGTAAAATTAAAGACAGTTTTTCAATGTGATTTTTCTCCAACTCAGAGATCACGACCGCCCTGGGAACAGAGCCCTAGCCAAGTACCATGATCATTAAAATATCCTTTGTATCGTCTCAGCCCATCAGAAGTGCCCCCCCCCCCCCGCGAATAGTTAAGATTACAGCACTCCTAAAAGAACAAGTACAAAAGTCTCAAAGCAAAAAGCCGCAAATAAACATTCTTTCCTTTACTGCCTTCACTGACAGCTAATGATTACAGCTCAAGACACTCCAAAGCTTAACCCATCCGGTCCCCCCTAAAAGGTTCTTCCCTCCAAACAACCATCAAGGAGGAGGGCGGGGGGGGGGGCGTCGACAGAAAAGTTAAAAAAAAAGAAAGCCAAGGAAAATCTCTCTCAATTGACCTGGACCTACACATCCTTTAACTTTAAATAGAAAGCCACCCCGAGTCCACACTGCCATACTCGAAGCCTTTCTAAATAACATGTTGGGATTCACACATCCTGCTGCTTGGAGTTGCAATAGTGTAGGTACTTTTTCACCCACCAGCTTAGGGCCAGGCAGTCTGTTTTCATACTGCACCACCCCTTTATGTACTCCCCTGCCTGAGTAGCAACTATATGTGCAAGCCAAGCTTTACTCTTAGATTATTCCACCTTCTGATATTCAACCCCTGATGTCAACAAGTACAACTGAAAAAGGAAGAGACTTACTGTTGTTTTCTGAGACCATGAACTTTTCTAAAGGGCCTTACTTCCAAGAAAGGCTTTAGAAAGGATGGATCACACCCATTTCTAACTGGGAGATATTGCAGTTATTCAGATTAAAATTCAATTGTAAATTTGGATGTGAAATGGTTAACCTGGTATGGGATCTCTCAGCAAGCCACCTTAGAACCTCGGTTTATCTCTGCCCCTGAAATCTCAGGATGCCAGAGAAGTAAACTAGAAGTGTGTACCACAAAGCTAGGACCAAGCTTTTATTTGCAGCTGCTGTAAACTTCCCTCCATCTAGTGAATCCCCCTACTCCACCTCCAACGCTGAGTACATTATACTTTATTTTTACTGCTTTCCAGCTTCCTGTCTGCACTGACTGCCACTGCTCTGTTACAAACACTGAAGTTGCTTTATTCTTCTTCTGAGTTCTGAAGTAACGGGTTAAAGTTCTTTTGGCACTTTTCGTAAGAGGAGGAATTTTTCAAAGTCTTTTGTTAAAATTTCCTTGTCCTGTTTTTAAGGCAGGGTGTGCCCTTTGCCACTTAACACAAATCAAAAGAATTTCAGTGGTAGCGTGCGCATAAAGCTCATAAATCACTTTTAGAAAGCCATAAAACAAAATTATCTACAAAAATCTAGCACACCAAGGAAGCAGACTCGTGGTTATTCAATAACTATAACATTTAACACTACTTCCCTTCTGCCACAGATCCAGCCTGACAGAGTCATTTATCCGTAACCAGTCCATAATGTTGGTATAAATGAAAGCCCCTCTCAGGCTTGCACAACCCGTTTGACTGGTCTTCCACCCTGCTTTGAGACAGGACATTTAGAAGTGAATAGCCCAATATTAATTTTTTGAAGCAAGCAGCCTTATCTTACGGTCTGCTAACAACTCCATGAAACACCCTTATCTTTTTGAAATTCTAGGGTTAAGTAAAATAACAGAGATCAGCATTTTGGAACTCTCTCCCATCAGAAGCCTATTTGTTTGAAAATTAGGAAAATATACTCACTGCTCAAAGACAAGCATTCAGTAACCTACCAGCTCTTATAAATACATGATATGATGCTGGCAGGGCTAGTAGAGCTGCTACATTTGACCAGGCTTCCTTGCCAGGCTCTGCAATCTATTCAGCACCCAGGGGTGCCTGTTAATGTGCCACACAGAGTGGCTACTGAAACACACACACAGCCCGAGTTTTCCTGTTCTGGGCAGGAAAACAGTCTGCTCAGATAGAAGAATGGGTAAACTGATAATATGTATTCATTTATGACAGAAAAAGGTAAAAAAAAAAAAAAAAAAGATTCGCCACTCCGCAGCAGCATAAAAGAATGTGCTGCAGATTTGGTAAGTTAGATGATACAGAACAGACCTAAAAAATGTGAGCAACAAATGCTTCCACTTAAAGGCTAGACAAAATGACAAGTTTTACTCCTCCTTCCACCACTCTCAGCAACACTGAATAAACACTAACAGGTTAAATCTCCTCCTCCTTTCCTCAAACCTGTGCAAACCTTGCCTCAATAACACAGCAATTTGTTACGTAAAATCCAGTGTCTCATGCAAACACTCAACAACCTTCCTTAGGAGTATTTCACAAGCCAATACCTTCCCGACGGCACAGTCCTGACACGCAGCTCTAATTGATCTCCAGTTTCACCTTCCCTGTCCTACCCACGTACAATGCCTGAGTTCCTACTTTGAAACGCAAGTAATTTTTCCCTTCTCCAGTTATTTTCCTAGGTATTTTATATATCACACCTATAAATACTGCAGAAGGGGTAGAATGTTTTTATTTTGAACCTAACAGGAAAAATCAAATGGATTTCTCTGCTTTTTTGGCTTATCTCCTTTTTCACTAATAGAAAACGCTCAAGTTACATGTATCCATTATGTAAATACTGGAAGCCTTTTATCTCTAGCACTGAAATTGGGAGGTAATATCTTTAAAAGAGACTTTAATACAGCATTTTATCCATGTTGCATTAATATCATCTGCCTTGTACCAGAATAGCATGAAAGTATACTAGACCTTTAGCTTTTGTGCGTGTGCGTGGGGGTGATCTAATTTGATTAGGATGCAAAATGTAACGGGATGAATACCAAAGTCATACCTGTATTACAGCCTCAAGATTACAACATATAGCCACTATAAGAGATGTATTTTGGAGACAACAAGGCCATGAAAAACAGTCTCAAGACTGTTGAAATTGAGTGGGGGAGAGGGGTGGAGAAGAGCAGTAGAAAAACAACACATTTATTGTACCCACTTTGTATTGATTCAAGCACCAGAAGCCACTAACAGCAGCCCTCATTATAGGAAGGAACACAAAGGTTTTAGAAATAAAAATAGCATACCAACATTTTCAGCTCAACAATCCCAAATGATCCACTATCATTAGTCAACTGTGCTTTTAAAAGCTTTCTCATTCAACCTGCTGAGACCTGGCATTTGTTTTTCAGGTTCAGTTACAGAGGCAAAGGCTCTAGCAGGCCACCAGTATCAAAAGAGCCCGCAAGTCCTGTGGCCTGTAGAGACCACTGCAACTCTCTAGAAAGCTCAGATACACAAATTGCTCAGGTCACAGCAATATGCAAAATAAATATTCTGTAATTCAAATGACAAGCCTGAGAAAGCACCTACTTATTGAGGAACTGAATTACAGCACAGGAAGGACAAATGCAAGCCAGCAAGGCGTAACTATGTTCGTAGAGGGTAAGAACAGGCTCTTGCATCTTTTTTAATACTCTGCTGACACTTCCCTGTCTGACAGAAAGGCATCAAAAGCTTCAGTGGTGCCAACAGCACTGACTCTCCTACTCCAAAGAGACAACAACGATGACAAGAAGAGAGTACTCCAACACAAAGGGTTAATGGGCAGTTTTTTGCAGTTGTCTAAAAAAAAAAATCCCCAGTGAAGTTCATTGAAACCATTCTTAATCCATTCTTAGTAAAACTGTTCCTTAGCAGTGAACAGGCCCGTGTTTCTTTAGCCAAAGCAAAGAGTACACTGGCTCTGACAACCACTATTTATCATCCTAGTAACAAATTAGAACAGGGAAAGGAAACAGCTAAGAAAGGAGGCTTAAACGGTGGAAAAAAAAAAAAAATTCAGCCAGCCATGGCAAAGATCAACCTCCACAGATCAGTTTACGCCCTCTTGGAATCCTTTTTCTTCTCACCTCCACAAAGCTAAACATGCATCAATAAACAAATCCCAAAGCCGTTGCAACTCTTGTTTCAACCGAGAGGACACACATCAACAAACACGTGCTAGAATGTAGGGAGCATATGGCCAGAAAGACCCACCCGACTCCTCCTGTCCAGCCACCTACGAAACAGCATTTTCTACCCAATCTCTGAATCAATCCATAACATCTACTTCAAAAGAGTCACTCAAGGATGAGTCCCAAATGCTGTAATCAATTCAGGCAAATTCAGAACAATGTATGCTCTACACACAACAGCTGATCCTCACCAGCATCAACAGGTTTAGAGATTGGAGTGAACATATGGTCTTGAAGTAGTAAAGACTTATTTGGTGCTTTAATGTCATATTCTTTAATGCAGGAGAAAATCAGCTGTAGTCTAACGGCTTTGCTATTTCTCCACCTCCTTCCCAATCTCTTTCATTTCTACTGTATCCCAGTCTTTGCTTATCTTTTGTCTTTGCACTTCCATCTCTGCTGAAGTATTTACCTCTTACATTTCCTTCAACTCCACTTACTGAAAATAATCATAGCTCTTAACATTTCAAGATGGCACTATCACCGGGCAACAGTGGTCAGAGGAGCCAAATTCTTCACATCATCAGGCAGATTCTAAGCTTCCAGCAATCATAAGTACTGTGCTTAACTTCCAAATGTGCAGAGAATGTAACATTTGCTGACATAAGAACAGAAAAATTGCTTTAAAGCAGCAAAAGCAAATTTCAAACAACTTCAGTACAGCTCATGTATTTCAAGTTCACGGCTGAACCTGGGAACGTGTCTCTGTTGAAATGATGTGCTGGAATATGGCAGCTATCACGTCTTCCTTCAACCACCACTTGCCCCAATTTAATAATGGGAGGCGCTGTTTGAAACTCCTTAATTAGTTAATTTGTCAATCAGCTTAAAAGTGGAAAAGAAATTCTCCATAATGCATGCATCTAAAAACCAGGGCAAACACGAGCATTTTGAAGATCTGCAGTTTGAAAACAAGTCTGTAATTAAACCTGTTCTCCTATTTATTTTTCATGTTTCTGAAGACCAAAATGCCAAAACCAGACCGCCTTCTCCTGAATTAACTGCTACTTCCATTGTTTCCACTAACAGAGACCACCTATTTCCCTTATTTATAAAAGCCATCCTATCCCCAATGCTAGAAAGAGCAACTACAGAGTCACGTGTTTATACAAACAATGAGAAGTGATGACCTCGGCGGGTGTGAAATCAAGCTATATTCAGAAAAGCTGCCAGTTCCATATTCTGCGAGGAGCATACGAATATAAGGGACGGAGAGAAAGACAGCTGACAAACGCAGATGACAGTCAATGCAAACAAGTGCACCTACAAAAAAAATACAGGAGAGGCAGAAATGAGAGAGAAGGATCTGAGGACCTGTGAAAGACAAAGCCAGAGACCTGCAGAAAGGCCAGCCTGAGAGAAGACCGGGTGAAAAAAAGGAAAGAAAAATAAAAGGTAGGAGTAGAAACAAAACATAGTTCACCCATCACAGTCATTCAAGATTCCCTTTACAAGAAATGGGCACGGAAAAGTTCACATTTTTTGGTCAGGAATGTAAAGGTAGATTTTGAACCTGAATTAAGCCAGCATACAGTTTCCTGATTTCCATTCAAAACCTCAGAAAAGCTACCAGAAGTCAAACTTACTTTTAAGCTGTTGAGGGTTGGGTTGGTTTTTTTTTTTTTTTTTTTTTGCATTCAAGTCATAGTTTTCAGTGTTTGCCAAGAAGGCTGCTTCTATCAACAACTTTCATCCCCTGCTCTCTAACTGCCATTTCTCTTCACATCCTTTTGGTTTACCCCACCCACCCAAAAGAAAGTTGTGGGCAAAACGTTCCCAGGTTTAGAAGACAAGTCTTCTTGGGGTTCAGTCTCGTTATTTGAGCCTATATTACTCAAACTCGTAAAGTGGGGTAAGAGCAATGTGGTAGGCCAGAAAACAAACTAAAATGTTACTTAATTCACAAAATGACCCTGTCAGGAGAGTATACTGTGTTAGACTGAGGCGAGAAGGAAATGATGGACAGATATGTTTGTGGGAGGTACAATGGGAAAGACACTGAGAAGCTAAATAACGGGAGGTTGTTATGTGTGGTCTGCTGTCAACAAAACCTGGGGTAATGGCTTGTGCTGGGAGGGCTGAGAGCATACATTATAGTGATGTGGCTTAATGGTCAAATTTTTAGTTTATCTAGGTTCCCTCTTAGGGATAATAAGCAGAATATTGTTTTTTTATTTATGTAGTAATCAAAACCAGAAAGATTCGGTATTCATGTTTAACAAAACAATTTATCTGAAACTGAAACAAGTGCCCAAATCCCTATTTTCATAACCTTCTTCAAGTCATGTAGCATGTGACCTTTGTGGCAAGACTTAAAGCAAGCAGTAAATCCCAAATTTTAACTTTCATACACTTGTTGGCAACGCATCTTAAGCCTTAAAATATTCAGTTTTTTCTTTTTGGAAGAGTATTGAACCAGAACAACAATATTTTTAACACAGCTGTAAATACTTGTCCTATATATGCAAATGTCTGTCTTGGGCCTATACAAATTTTATACCTGTACAGTTAATTTAGTAAGATTACAAATTTTAAAAAATTGGATTTTTTTAATATATTGTCAGTCAACACGGTATTTACAAATGTTCATAAAAATGAGTGGTTTGTGCTTATTTACTTCCCTATTTGCATCAAATATTTTAAACTGCTTTAGTGATAGCCATGCTGGAGAAGCTTGTTACAAGTGGTACAATCTGTTCAGAATCTCTAGGACCACCACACTGTCCTGATATTACCTTTCTATACTATTCCATTTCTGCCAAAAGCTTTCTTTTGAAGTCTGGCAGGAGCTTCCAACTCCCAGTTAAATTCTATTTATTAGACTAATAAAAAACACACACATAAAACAGTCACATAATTTAGTGTCTTTCTGTCAGGCAGTTTCAGGCTCTGGCACAGCTCAAAACAATTAGAAGACCAGAAATCAGATTCTACCTTATTTTTGAAGTGCACTTCAATGGGCATAATGAAGCCTGCGTAGCCAGACTCCTCCACTTTGTAAGGGGGCTCCTTGCACACTGAAAAGAGAATAGACAAATGTTAACTTTGAATATAATGCAACTTAATCTGAGCAAAAAAGGAGTGGCAAGATGAGAAATGGGCCTCTGATGACTCAGGTCACAATTTAAAACGCTGACCTTTGGGGAGAAAAAACCACCAAAATAAGATGGTGGTCATAGGCTTAGTTAAGAACATGAAAATCTGTTCTTAGCTCCTCCCATGGAAAGGAAACATAAAACACTCCACGCCAGAGTCTCCATGAGATTCTTCCCCCCCCCTTTTGCAGCGAGATACAATTACATTTCTGTGCTGTTCCACAACAATGCAAACTGCCGGTTAAAGCCATCTTGCAAAAAAAGGCAAAGACCCAAAAGGTGGGAATTGGAACAGCACAGAGAGGTAAGATTTACTTTGATGCCCATATTTATTAATCAAAACACTGTACCATACAAGTGGATCTTTTTTTTTTTTTTTTTTTTTTTTCCCCCCTTGAACTGCTCTCCTGCAATGCTTAATCTTCATAATTACGTAACGGCCACACCGCAAGCTGCTTCACCCAAACGTCCTAACAAACCTGAAGGGCAGGTAAGCACTGCTATTTATTTCACATACAAGGAAATGGAGAAAGGTTAAACCGTTTGCCCCTAAGGTCACCGTGCTGCTTGCTGCAGAAACATCGATTACAAAAGTTAATCGCTTCCAAGAAATTAGTCTGCGTGCTTCCTGCCTCAGTTCCCCCTGTCCCTCTACCTGTCGTATCTTCATGCTACTGAATCCTTCCCATCATCTACCACTGCATTTCAGTACAGCGACAGCCAACTCGAAGGATTCCAGGATCATTTATTTGGCCATGACATAGCTACACGTAACAGCTGCCAGAAGAAACATGAGACCAGCACAGATATTCTCCCTCTCAGGAACCGGATGCACTTGCATATAATTTATGCACTACAATATATGTAAATAAAGTCAATTAAGTAATTAGAGGAATTCAGTGCAAATCTTTTTACTTTCTGTAAATTATTCCAAGTAATTAATATGATTAGGAAACAGTACCTCAAACCTAAAAAACACACAAGTTATTTTCCTTTTAATGTAGATATATTATCTGCAGCTCTAAGCACTTCTACCCTCATTAAGGTGCTAGAAAGCAGTCCTCAAAATTCAACTGTGAAAAAAGAGCCTATCTAAAAATAATAAAAATCTCAAGACTTGCTTTAACTTGAATTTCATGTAAGAACCCTATCATTTCGGGGAAAAAGCCTAAAACCAAACAACAGTGCCAATATGGCAGCAGGAAGCTTAAGACTATCTGCCAAGCAGCCTTTGTTCCTTTGCCACTCTAACAAATTAAAATTACTACACAAGCAATCTGCTAGCAGCACAGGCCTACCTTCACCAGTAGATTCTGCTACAAGTATGAGCGATCCATCTGAAGAAACCCTTCAAACAATTCTAGAAATAGTATGCATATGCCGTACCATTTATGTACAACCCAGACACACTTTGGTCAAAAGCAAGCTGGCATGATGAGCAAGCTTAAAAAAAAAAATGATGCAAAACCTAGAGATCCAAAAAAAAGAACCTCTTTGAAGGTAAGATGATACGGCAACCGACTGAGCAAAGACCACGTACTATCCCAACACGGTTGTTTGTAATAAAGTAATTACACCAGATGACAAGAGTTGTAGCACAGCAGATTGTAACTTTTATTCCATAAATTAGCTTTCAGCTCAGTACCGCACTTGTTTATCATTCATCCGTTTTACTACATCAATCTGAAGGAGATATTATTAACATACAGACTAGATTCACACCCTTATGAGCTGAACACCTTCGAGTTACTTTCCACTGTGGACTCTCACAAATAGCCAGTGTAGCAGGTAGCCCTAAGACTTCCTGCATGACCAGCGGTCTTCCAAATATTTCAAAGAATGCACATGACGAAGTAATTCACAGCACTACTCTTAGGCAGCCAGCGTTCCTTGTAACACTTCACGGCCGTAACGCTGCAGATGCAGTTACACAACCGTAAGCAGATCTAACTCTGTGCTGCTGCCGAAAAGGGCAATTCCTGCTCCTCCACCTCAACCTGCATTCCTGCTGCCCCGTGCCAAGAATAAGGTTCATGTTGCTGCACAGTCAGAAAGAGGAAAGAACAGATCCAGCAGAAAATAAACGCTACAATCTGTATTCTCTCCCCAGCCACGCTGACTGCACAGCGCTTGCACACGTACGTGCAGCTGGAACGTACAGCCACTGGCGAAGAGACAACCACCACCTCCTCAGCATCACCCATTTCTGCTGAGTTAATGCTACCTGAACTGGCACCCGAGACTAGAAATTGCAGGAATCCTGATAGCTACTTAATGATCAGTGCAAAAGTCTACACACTCCAGTACGTATATGAGCATCTCTCACCAGTCACATGCTTCCAGCTTGTGTTGGCAAATACTAACAAATCAAACCCATCCTTCCCATTTTGTCACATGAATTATCTTCTGCTGTCACTGTCTTGAGAATCTGCATGTACTAATGCTTAAATAAGAGGAGAAAGCATCTCACCTCCAGCCCTTTCAGCAGAAGAAAGGTCCCATTCTCCCTGACCTTCCTCAAACAAAGACGGTAAAGGTTAAAGCTGAAGTGCACGCAACGTATATTTTGCTCCTCTTTAAAGAGATATTTTACAGAACAGTGACAGTCCAAGACAACCTTGACTTGCACAGTGCTCTTTCATACAGAGAAGACATAATAATGTATCTTCAACAATGCACTCACCTCGCTTGGGTTTTGGGAAGCTCTCATGTAGTCGAAAGACCACCCTTTCCACAAAATGCTGGATGTCACACTGCTCCGGGCCACGGACAAACACCATCCAGTCATGAGTAAACCCTTCAGTGGTGGGCTTTTTCCGCAGTTGGGCTCGGTGCCCCAGCTCCAATTTTACTTGAACCGTGCACTGTTTTAGGACAGAGGTAAGACCATAAGCAAAACGAAACAGCTTACACGTTATGCATAACGTTGAGCCCCACCGACAGAAGATGCTAGATCACCGCAGGGGAGGAATACAACAGCCTCCACAGAGAGATTAGTCTTATTGTGAAAACGACAGTGTTGTCAACAGAAAAGGTATCATAAAAACAGCTCCTAGCAGCATTTCATACCTATTTTCTTCCTAATATTAGCATTGCAGAGAACACAGCTTTGGAAGAGGGATAGGTTTATCTGCTTCACTTATCATATAAATTGCCAAAGTCCTAATTGCGGAATCCTTATTTCTAGAAAGTGTCAGAGACAGAACTTGATGTTCACAGCTTACAGAATTCACAACACTGACAGAAAACTAATCTGAAAACCGGAAAAATTAGATCATGAATTGGTGGTTTATGATATTCTCTAGAATATGTAATCCATTAGAATAAAACTGAGATGCTCCTTGTATTCTTTTAAATATATTTTCTTAGTGCACTTTTAAAGACCAAATTAACATATAGAATGCCTGCACAGTATCCAACACTAAAATGACCTAATTCTGATTTCTCCCGAATCCTCCTCTAATCATTGAGTAACAGAGGTGTATTCAATGTCTTACTCGAGGCACAAAAATCCCATTAAATGTCTTAAAAAACAGATTAAATTAATTGTGAAGATCCACATATTTTTGCAGACTCCACAGTCAGAAGCAAGCAAATGAATTAAACAGATGTAACAGAGGAAAGGCAAACATGATTCAGACACAAGTTAAAGCGAGCAAATCTTAGAGCAAGATTTGTAGAGACGGAATAACACCTGAGGTATCCAACTACTTACTAATTTTGTGCATATACGTTACACAAACTAAACCAGCAGCACAGCAATCTGAAACCAAACCCATCAAAATCCAGCTTCAGCAACTGGAGGGTTATAAGAAAAAGAGCTCATTTTTAGCCCTTACCCCCTTCTTCACCTAAGACTTGAAAATAAACATTTTATTCTTTCTGTCAGTTCTCAGTTACCATTGGGAAAGGCAACACTGTCAGTACCTATTTTACAGGTGGACACAGAGCCAAACCGAGGGCATGATGTGAGACAATGAACACGGAAAGAGAAAGCTTCCCAAGCTCCAGACAAATGTTGAGGAAAAGTATTATCCCCATTTTCCCACTGCAGAACTGCAGCAAGGAGTACAACCATGATTAACGCTCAAAAAATATTTTGCATGTCCAACCTGACATTTTATGGGAATGTGATTTTCAGAGCGTGGTTAATACTTCCTGGAAAAGCTTAAGTCACTCAATCTCGGTATTCTCTTCTTTGTAAAAAGATCACACAGGAGGTCTACAGGGTTACCAGGCATCAAAGCTCGACCTCCCAAATTGCAGTCCAGTTCTAATTTCAACTATAAGCCTTAACACACGCTTTCAGGCAGTTGTCTTTATAGCAAAATACCTTCAGCTGCCATTCAACACATCAATTACAAGACTCAGGGACAAACTCATCTAATTAATTGCTTCACTGGTATTACTGCAACATTTCTTGAGGTTACCTTCCTCTGCAAGTTCTCTTGGCGGGCCATTTTTTCCCGTTCTGCACTTTAGGGCTTATCTACACTGGCTCCATCTCGCTCCTGTGCTAAAAATGAAGGTACACGGCTGTCTGTTCTTTCATGTCGTATTAAGGAATAAGAAAAAAGGCAAGGTGTGTTTCACTCAAAGCACAGCAGTCCACCGCAGGAGAGAAGAGCATTATGTGGAGGCCGTCTGCCTAAATCCCAGGCTCACATAGGAGGGTGCTTGCAGGCCTGCTTTATCTGGGATACTTCCCACAGCGTTCACGCAACCGTTCACATCAACTGAGCCAGTCTGTTCTGCAGCTTCACGTTATCGATTCCATAATTACCCTTTAAATTGTGCTACTGTTGCCAGTTACTACCCCTCTCCAGAGAAGTGCAAATGAGTGCCAGTCTACAGAATTTGCCTTTCTAGTTGAAAAGGCTGAGAAATTTTAGCTGAGAAACAGATGGGACTATGTGGAAGAGAACAAAATTAAACATAAGAGAGAACTGTTTAACTGAGAGCGAAAGTTGTACTTGCTATACTCTTCACATATCGGTCCAATTAACAATCGCTACGAATTAAGCCAGAAGTTGAAACACATTTGAAAATAAGATCTCCCAACATAACAAACATCCAAAGTTGCTCCACTGAAAATGGAGGGTTTTTTTCTTTTTTTCCAAGCGTGTCTCCCAACAAAGGGAAATCAGGATCCTATTCAAACAATTTGTAATAATACAAAGGAGTCTGCTTTTCAACTTCTCAATAAACATTCTGAAGGCTGCTCTGGTTTTTTGTTTGATGTGCTAATTGCCCGAAAGCCATAACCGGTTTCCATTCGCTCTCCTCTGGCTTGATTATTCAAAGGATAGCGGGGCTCACCTCCTGAACCTCAGGCCCGTGGGTAACCTGGGACCAGCTCGCACGCACTCGCACACAAAAGGCCCGAGCCAGGCTGCCCTACATCACCTCAGGTAAACTTCCCGCATCCATCCCCGCCCGCCGCAGCGCGGCAGCGGCCCGGCCGCTACCAGCCGGCTTCCCACCGCCTCCCCGGAGCGGCAATAACTCTCTCGGTGGCATTAACCCTTCGCGCCGCGGCTGAGGGGGGTAGGGACGCCGGCACCACCCCTCCCCGTCAATAAGCCCGGGCAGGAATTTGCGGGAAATGCTGCTGCCACCCCCCGCCGCGGGCGAGGCTGCAGCGCGGCCGCCCATGAAGGGGCGAGGGCTGAGCAACATCCCCCCCTCCCCAAAAAGGGGGTGTGGGGAGGGGGTGTGCCTCCGCCAAGGTGGCGGGGGACGGTGCCCCCCAGCACCACCGGGGGGAATCACCCCCCCCTCCCCGATGCAGGGCCCCCTCCCGCGGTGCAGGGGGGGCCCGGCCCCTCCCACGCGTGCCCCCCGCGCGCAGGGGGGAGGGAGGGGTGGCGCCGAGGGGCCCCACCCCCGCGGCAGCGCGGCAGGGCGGGCGCCGCCGCTCCCCTCACCTGATTGTCCATGGCTGGGCGCAGCGCCGCGGGCCCCGCTCGCTCGCTCGCTCCCGCCGCGGCGGTCTCGCTGGCCGGTCGGCGGGGGGGGGTCTCCTTCCCCCCCTCTCTTTCCCCCCCCTCTACGAGCGAAGCCGCTCTCCGTCCCCCCCCACCCCCCTCCCCGCCGCCTCGGCCGCCGCCGCCGCCTCCTCGGTCGCGGCCCCTCACGGCCCCGCCGCCGCCGCTCGCCTCATTGTGTGTCACTCACAGGCACCAGCCCCGCCACCCCCCCGGCGCCCGCCCCGCGGAACCGGAAACCGACGCCACCAGAGAGGCACCCGCCCGCCGCCAATGGCCGCGCCGCCTCACGCCTGGGGGCGGGGCTTCCGCCCGGGCGCCGCCGGCCTCCCCCTCCTCCGCCTGATGGGCAGCCGCTACGCCCAGTCGGCGGCGGGCGGGCTGCCGAGGGGGCGGGGGCAGGGGCGGGGCCGGCGCTGGGTCAAGCGGGGAGTGGGAGGCGGGGCGGGCCGTGGGGCCTCCCGCCCCCCTTCCCCCGCGGCCGAGCGCTCTGCCCCGCGGCGTGGCCGCGCTCTGCCCCCCGCCCCGTTCCCGGGTGCCCTTCTGGGGCTTCGCTCCGGCCCCCCGGGACGGGGCAGCGCGGCCGCCAGCCGGCACCAAGCGCTTGGGCCTTGTTGTGTGCCCCGGCCGCGCCAACCCGCCCCTTTTCCCTCCCTCGGCCCACGCTTCCCCGCCGCTGGCGGCAGCGAATCTCACCCGTTTATTAATTTCCTACACAAATGAGCTGAGAACAAGGGAAACCGCAGCTCCCAGTACAGCGGACACGGCAGTCCGGAACGGCTGGGCAGGGCTGAGCCGTGGCCGGGAGGAAACGGGTGGCACTGCTTGCCCTCGGTTCTCCTTGTTCTCCCTCAGCCTCCTTCCTTCTCGTTTTCCCTCCATCTCTCCCCCCTCGTTCTCCATCGGTCTCATTTTTCCCCTCACTGTCCTTCATCTTCCCCCAATGCCTCCCCCTTTTCCCTCTACCTCTCATTGCTGCTCAGTTTCTTTCATTTTCTCCTCTGCCGTTCCCCCTCATTCTTCATTCTCCCTGGTTCTCATTTTTCCCTTGCTCTCCCTCATTTCATCTCAGCTGCCCTCGGCCTCCCCCATTTTCCCCCTCAATCTCCCACACTTGCTCTGTTACAATTTCCCCCTCGCTGTCCCCCGTTCTCCCCCACAGTCTCCCCCATTTTCTCTGTTTCAATTCCCCTTCGGTCTCCCTCCTTTTCCCCCTCAGTCTCCCCCATTTTTCCTCAATTTTCCCCTCAGCCTCCTTCCTTTTCCTCTCTCAGTCTCCCACATTTTCTCTCTTTCAATTTCCCCCTCGGTCTCCCTCATTTTCCCCTTCAATCTCCCTCAGTCTCCCAGTTTAAATTTTCCCCCTTGGTTTCCCTCCTTTTTCCCCTTAGTCTCCCTCTTTTTCCCCCTCAATCTCCCACACTTTCTCCCAGTTTCAATGTCGCCCTTGCTCTCCCCCATTTTCCTCTCAGTCTCCCCCGTTCTCCCCCTCAGTCTCCCCCGTTTTCTCTATTTCAATTCCCCACTCGTTTTCCCTCCTTTTCCCTCTCAGTTTCCTCCATTCTCCCTCAATTTTCCCCTCGGTCTCCTTCCTTTTCCCTCCTCAGTCGCCCACATTTTCTCTATATTTTCCCCTCAGCCTTCCCCCTTTTTCCCCTCAGTCTCCCCCATTTCCCCCTCGGTCTTCCACATTTTCTCCCAGTTCCAATTCCCCCCGCAGTCTCCCCCATTTTCTCCCAGTTCCAATTCCCCCTTCAGTCTCCCCCAGTTTCTTCCAATTCCCCCTTCAGTCTTCCCCATTTTCTCCCAGTTTCAATTCCCCCCTCAGTCTCCCCCAGTTTCAATTCCCCCCGCAGTCCCCCCCAGTTTCTCCCAGTTCCAATTCCCCCCGCAGTCTCCCCCATTTTCTCCCAGTTCCAATTCCCCCCTTCAGTCTCCCCCATTTTCTCCCAGTTCCAATTCCCCCTTCAGTCTCCCCCATTTTCTCCCAGTTCCAATTCCCCCTTCAGTCTCCCCCATTTTCTCCCAGTTCCAATTCCCCCCGCAGTCTCCCCCATTTTCTCCCAGTTCCAATTCCCCGCTCGGTTTCCCTCCTTTCCCCCCTCAGCCCCCCCATTCTCTCCCCGTTCCAATTCCCCCCTCGCTCTTCCCCTTTCCCCCCTCGGTTTCTCTCATTTCTCCTCTTTGTCCCTCGCCTTCCCCTCACGTTCCCGCCTTTCCCCTCCTCGCCCCCGACCCCCCCGGCCGCCGCCGCCGCTCCCGGGCCTCGGGCCGCCCGCCGCCGCCTTCCGCGGCCACGCCGCGATGGAGACCGCGGGGATGCGGGGCTGGTCGCCGCAGGGGAAACAATATCTCGTTTTCTGGGCTGTAGCGGGGGGCATTTGCAATGCAAATGGTCCCAGGGATTCCTTCAGTGGAGCGGTGGTTATCAGCCGCGGGCTCAGCTGGGTGACGAGCCCGGAGGTCACTGTCCTGGCTGAGAAAGGAGCCGCTGGCTGCGGCGGAGGCATCATTAAAAGCCGCCCGCCCTGCAAACGCGGTTTTCTCAGCACCGCCGCTGACTCCGAGCGTGACATTTGCATCTGAAAAGCGGGTTTTGTTTACCTTTTCTTAGCGCTCTAAATGACAAGTTATTGCGCTCAGTTTTGCGAGCCTTTACATTAACGCGGGAATGTCCTTGCAAGTGCAATTTGTGACTGTTTCTGAGCAAATTTTCTTTGAGATGCAAGGCGGAATTTTTTTTTTTTTTTTTTTTTTCCCTTCGTGCAACTTTCTTGTTTGAAATAGTTTGTTGATCTCTGTAAGGCGGCAGAAAAATGCGTGTTAGCCAATAACGGTGTGTGTGTTGCTAGCTGATAGCCACAGGCAAGGATTAATCGGTTCCCAAATCGTTCTAAAGAGCCAGTTTACCTCATCAACCTGATAGAAGATATTAGTGAAGCAAAATGCTTAATCGCTTCAGTTAACAACAACAACAACAACAAAAAGACCCGATTTGGATTCTTTTAAGTGCCCCAGTTTTAATTTTCCATGTTTCTGTCTGATGCAGTCCCAAGAGACATCTCCTCGGACAGTCTCTTTTCTTCTCCATTGAGTCGGGGCCTCTTTCTCTGGGAGTTCTCATTGATATCTTTAATTGTGGACATTATTCCCATGCACGTGACTCTTAGGTCTAAATCTTTTATTTTCGAACTCCCAATCCTAGCTATTCACTCGCAGCCTCATCACAGTCCTTGGTGGTTACATGCTCCCAGGCCTGAATCTGGAGGTGTCTTCGTCCTTCCCAAGTCTGACGCCAGGCTTCCTCGGTTGAATTTCCTCCTTGTTGCAAGAAATGTTGCTCAGACACACAGACACCCCGAGCTTTGCCCTTTCCTGAAAAATTGCCTGTTACTTCCTCTGAAACATTGTTAGAATTTGCTTTTTATTTTAATTCCCATTGGTAACAATTTTCTGTGCCTCTGTTTTTGCCCAGCCTGGTGTTAATGGCTGTTTTCATGCTCTCCCAGCCCAGAACCACAGTTGCCATCCCACTTCAGCACACCTGTATTTACTTCCCCTGGTTTGGAGACAACCTGCATCTCCAGTTTTGGGATCAGAACATGAATTTAAGGCGTTTCCAAGCCAGGGATGGGAAACCCCAAGTCAGGAGCCTCAGCTTCCACGGCGCCAAAGGCAGGCAGTCCGACACACGGCCATCAAGCTATACTGAAGAAGTTGGGGTGCCCCGTTCAGAGTAAGCACATCAGTCTATTGACGCCTGCTCCCAGCCAGCACACCAGAGCTCTGCGCTGGGACAAGTCGTGAGAGAGGATTAATTTAAGATGTGCTGGGGTAGCTCTTTACAGTCAACGGCAAAAATACTCAAGGAGAGAAATTCCTATATCCAGCTTTTGCTCCACTAAGCAGTTCCCAGTTCTGAACGGCTTCCAGCCCGATGACTGATCAAGCTTACCCCTGATTTTCTTTTCAAGCATGCCCCCCCCCCCCCAAAAAAAAAAAAAAAAAGAAATCACAGCCAACGGTAGAAAATTTGCCAGGCTCTGTGGGAGTGCGTTGGGAGTTTCAGGTGCCGGGTAGCGCTGGGGAAGGTGGAGCCAGCAGCCATCCAGGCTCCTCCAAACTTCTAAATTTGCAAGGACATCTCAAGCTAACGAGCTGTCAGCTGAGTGCCTTCGCACCCAAGGCAGCCGTGGGCTGAGCTCCTGTTTCTTTATATCTATTCCAGCAACTTCTGGGTTTTGCAATAAGCGTCTGCAAATCCAATTAGCGTCTTTCTTTGTGGCACTGTATGCTGGCAGAGATCTGCTGTGTTGCTGCCATCTACAGTAGGGCCAGTGCCAATGGATAAGAAACAGATCTTATTTGCATATTCAAATATGCAAATGAAACATGACAGCTCTCCTTAATTTTTGTTTGGACTTTTTATTTTTCTTTCCAGAGTCTTGCTTCAAAGATCCTTGTCTTGGACTGAAAGGTGTGTGTTTAATCTGGCTTGGCCCACGGCAGGGGACTATGCCAAGAATTGGTTCTGTCCCCTGAGAGTAGGGGATGGTGGAAAATAAAAGCAGAAAGAAGACTTTGCACTGCACTTGTCCCTGTTTTATCCAGGTAAACCCAGGGATGGGAAGGATTTCTGGAGCGTTTCCCTCAGCACAGGCTAACAGTCCTGGGAAGGTACAACACATCCTTTCTCTTTCCTGCCTGTACGCTCCGTGGCTGCTTCACAGGCCAAGCCTGGCTGTTCTTGGGGAGCGTGAGTGAAGGAGGCAACAACCGGGTGTTTGAGAAGAGATGGGTCCTAGTGCTGGGGTGGGGAAAGTCGTGTCATGTGTGAGCTGGGCCAGTGCAGCCCACACTCAGGTGTCCACAGGCATCTCCTGGGAGAGGACTGGCCAGCAGGCACTGAACTGTGGCAGAGCCCCCCCCCAGCTTTTCTGGGGGGCAGGCAGCAGCCTTCAGCACTGCTCCTGGAGGCACCCCCTGTTCCCTCCTTCTCCGCTCCCCCTCTCTGCAGGAACACAACATTGACCTCCCGAACACTCACAGCCCCCCTCGCTGGCAGCCTGCTCACAGTCCCAACTGCCACGCAACCCAAGATGCCCAAATTGCTTATTTGCCAGCCTCCAAGCAACACCTCTCATTTTGCAGCAAAAGTACTTTCCTGTCGGCTTCGCATCGCTCCTTGGGGTGGTGGGCTGTACATTCCCTCTAAGGTCCTAGCGTCAGTTTGAATGTGGATGTTTGCGGCTTGCGCTTCCTACCCCTGGAGAAACAAATTTGTTTCACTGTTTTTTGTCATTCATTATTATTTTCTCATTTCTAATTTAGTTGCATCTTCCCTGTTTCCGCTCGTGACCACAACTTCCTTGGTCCGTCTGTGCTTTGGGTTGCTTGGACACCAGCCAGCCAACAACAGGGCTGTCTCCAGCACTTAAAGAGTCAGGCCGTGTAGAAAAATTATGATCTTGTACTAGTCCCACAGACTTAAAGATTAAGACACAAAGCTTGAATTTGAGCAGGATTTTCTGAGAAAATACGTGCCTCCACTTGTATCATGGCTGGGTAGAAAGACCCCGAAGTTCTCCCCTGGACGTAGGTCACTTCGCTGCCTTCTCTTACCAGCTGCAAAATGATTCTGATCTTTGTCTTCTTTCACGAAGTACATCCGATGCCAAACACTCTGTGGTGTTTCCAAGATGAACATTACCTGCAGTCGAAACAAAGAACTGCTGATATTTTAGGTAATAAGGAGCAGATATCTTTCTCCTGGCACTTACCATGGCTTCGCCAACACATGTCATGTCCTTACGTACAGCCTCAGCAAACATCCTGGAGTCAAGAGAGGGTTTGGTTTCTCTGGTGGCACCGAGGGGAGCTGGGTGTTGCTTTGGTTTGTGTGTGGCTGGCTGTGGCCCCTGTTGTCTCTGGTTCATGGCACGGGCTCACTGCAGGGCTTGTCCGTGTTGGCTGCCAGGGAGAAAACAGACCAGGTAGTGACAGAGAGAAGCTGTGAGTGAGGAGGAGTTGGTCAGTTCTGCAGCGATGCTTGTTCTGGTGTAGCAGGGCTCCTGGTTTGCTGAGCACCTTTGGGATCCCTGCAGGGAAGCGTGTTCGTTCGAATCAGCTGTTAATCCTAGCAATATTTATTCTTCTAAAAATGATTTTGCTTTGCCTGTTCTCTGCCTTCCCCTCCTTCACTTCACACTCCACACCACAGTATTCACAGCACATATTTAACACCAGGGTAGTATAGCGAAAGTCCAGATTGTTAATAGCCAAAAACTCTGATTGCCAAAAAGATACTCCTAGCAACTACTAGCTGCATCTGGGAAAAATTACAGACAGCTTGGAAATTCTTTAGTTCCCTTATTAATGAAGGACTTAGTAGAAAAAAACCCCACACTGTAATACAGTTTAGCTTAACTAAGTTCTTTTGTGCCTGAGGAAAATCTAAATTATAGCGTACTATAGCTACCGAAAAATGCAAAAATGCAAAAGGCTTTTAATGTACAATAACCCTCCAAACCAGAAGGAAGAGGGAAAATTTTCTTAGTAAGTGGGAACACAATGAGAATTTATTTTATTCTTTCTGTGTATTTAGTGCTGGTGAAAAGAACCAGATGAATAGTCACAAATACGTCATGTCCCTTGCAGATGCAACATGGGCAGCACAAGCGTCCTCGAACTGCCCCGCCAACGTGCTTCAATTCTGAATGAGAAGGACCAGCTTTCTGGGTGAGAAAGGAGTCTGTCTCTATTCAGTCCCTGACCCCTCTGCTCAAGGCTGTTAATGAAGGGGCCTCATTAACACCAAAGGTGAGGTTGGCATTATAATGTAGCTACTGGCCCACTGCAGGCTGAATTGACACCTATCAATTCCTTTCGCCCGGCTATTGAGCAGCCGTCGGATGACGGTACCTTTCTCTTGTGCTCTACAGACAGAGGTCAGGTTTGGCCACGTGAGGTAACGGTCTGTGTCGTGCCAAACCCGCCAGCCGGCTGGACCTGCCACGAAGAGCATTTCACAAGCCGGATTTGTCCAACACTGAATACGAGCTGCTGGCAGAAGTGCAGGCTGGAGAAGACGGGCCCAGGCACCTTATGTGCCCATTGGAGCAAACACAATCGTGGTACAATAGGAGGGAGTGAGATTCACTGCCGAAATTTGCGTCTGCTTTGCATGGGGCTTCTTTCGGTCGATGCCAAAGTCATTGAAAGGTGCTCATCTGCATGCTCAGGGGGAGGCCACCTTCTGACTGGTGACTGTCACCCGAGACAGGATAACCTTTAGGCCACTGAAAAACACCAGCTGGGGAAAAATATACCTTGACAAATACATGACAGGAGGAGATCAGTAGGGGAGTCTGACCAGCACCAAAAAGCCTGTTCTGAGTTGTTTTCTGGATTGAAGAGTCCAAAAAGCGAGTAGGAATTACTACTCCAGACAAATACACTGCCTGAGATATAACCTCTCCCAGGGCATTCCCAGTGTTTGGAGTTTTTGGGGACTCTAATGTAGCAGGGCACTGGCTGCACACTCATGCTTGCCATGTTTCTGAGCATCCTGAGCTCTGGCTCATGTTGTTTGGTGCCTTTTGCTTCTTGTGACTGGTGTTTCTGCTATTTCCAACCCCAGCAAGTCAGGCTGGTGCTTTTCAGAGCAACTGGCCATTTCCAACGTCAGCAGACACCCAGCCTGGCTGTTCCATCCTCTCTATACGCAGAGCAGATCGCGAGATATCCCAGAGCTGGTGGGGCAGCATTTCAGAGCCTGTAACATTCAAATTAGTACAATTTTCTGATTTTTGTAGATTCTGGGTCAGCTGCTCTCATGACAGATCCAGCAAAACTGTTTTGCTGAAACGGTATGAAATGAGCTTCCCCCTGTCTACACAGCAACTGGAGGTGGGGTTGCCACATACGTAAATGTATTTAAACCACCTTTAATCTATCGAGCTCAGGTAGGCCAGCAGTTCAGATAATCCCCCACACTGCAGGATGGGCTATGCAAACTTGCCTGTGAGTCAGGGAATTTGGCTGGCCCTGCCACGCTGAAATTTATCCCACTGAAACTTAATCATGATCACGGATATCAACTACCCGTGAGACAATAGGGCACCCGATTGCAGCAAAGTCATATCTTAGCAGCGAGGCACGTCTCAAACACCTTGAACTTGTTTTTGTTACATAAAAGCCCATCCAGTGCAGTTTCAAGGGAGTCGGGTTGGAATGTAAAGCAACACACACGTGTGACAAATACCATTTCGACCAGCGCAGGGAGAACTGAGAATTTTCTCTGTGGCTACACTGTGGAAGCAGAGCTGTAACAAATTCTTTCCCTTTGTTGCTCAGGCATCAAAATAAGGCATGTAATACATGCTCTTGAGTGAATCCATTACACGTACATTTTATATGCCATCAATATTTTAGATAGATGAAGAATACAATCAATTTGGACACATCGCATGCAATTTTGAAATGCATTATGTAAACATTGCAGATGCAGGCCATTTTCTTCCACTGCCTGTGCATTTTTATACTCTATGAAATCTATTTTAAATATATGCATGAAATGTGTCATGAAACATCTGACATATGTGGAAAACATATTACTGTACCGTATGGGCAGTGTATAAGGTCGCTCACGAACAGCTTGAAAACAGCAATCATTTGCATATGGATATATAGCTGTTTATATGATGATAACATCAGCGGGGAATAAGGGGTATGTCCCAGGTCCACGTAGGTCACCAGCAACGTCAGTGCTGTTGGACTCTCGAGGAGTGAAGTTATAAGAACAAATACAAATCACTGAAGTGTTTGGTGTCTGAGAATTTTCATCCGTTCCTCGTAACAGAGCAATTCATTAAGTTTTGTGGAAGGTAAGGCACACTAAGCAGGAGAGCAGAATCGTGTTTTTAGTGACCCTTTGCTCCATGATATTTTGATCATTAAAAGTCATCCTTGTTCAGGGCACTTTTCAGCTGTTACAGAGCAGACCCTGTTCTCCCGTTCAAGCATCCACTTCAGCCTGGACTGGCTTTCTGGGCTGAACAGAGTTAATAATATGGTACAAATGGGCTCAGACTCTTTAATCTATATGTGTGTCTTTCTGTAAGGATGGTGAATGTTACTCAGTGTTACATGAGTAAATCTTTAATTCTGATAGGATGATTCATGATGAATAACAAATTCAACTTGTTGCCATTTTTTCTCCATTTCACAGATTTGGTTGTGATTTCGCTTGGCAGTGCTCTGGTGGATCTTAATACTTGGCAATATTAGGATAGTAAACATCAAAATCTCATATATATTAATTTTTGCATTTTCACATTACAGTTCTTCATTGATTAATTTTTAAATTGGTCCCAGAAAGCGCTTAGAGAAATATTGCTATTTGCACTTTATTGGCATTACGTGGCACTATTTCTGTCTCCAGACCAGCAAAATATATTCTTAAATGTAAGCAAGTGCCATTGATATCAATGGAATTATTCATAATCTTAAAATTAAACATATGCTTAAGCATTTTAGTGAACTGAGACAGCTGGTCTCTTGTGGAAGGCCTATCTGAATAAATGCAGCATCGATTGCAGATTGTGAATTTTATAACTCAGTGCACAATTGAATGTTGTTTTTGGTGAATACTTCAGCATTTGAGATAAATCTTTGCCTTTTGTTAAATATTTGTGACAGTGAAACTATGTGCCTTTTCAGAACAACCTGATGCAGTTTTGCATTTAATCACGTTCATAAAAACCCATGTGCTTAAGTGAGCTCATGAATCGGGACCCGAGCGACTGCTCGTAGAAAGTGAATTAAAACAAGTGGAGAACAGTCCTAATTGAAACCATGTTTTGAGCTGTAATGTGAAGGCACAGAAAAATTAATCCTTCCATTTTAGGAATTTTGATAGCAGCCATTACTAGAGAATTGAAGTTATTTGAACCACTTTGTCAGATCACATGTGAACGGCTTGTTTTTCTTCTGAGAGCGGCAGCGAGAATGTCTTACTAAGTGGAACCAAATCATGGGGGTTTATAGAAACAGCCAAACAGATCATTTGATCTTTTGATTAAAAATCATTTTTTTGTCCAGTGGTTTATTTGGCTGCTTTTCTCCTTCCTGAGAAGCATCTTCTACCCACATCTCCTCTATGATCACTGGTCAAAACCGGCTCCGATTATGTGTGCAGCCACCGTGTGAGTTAATACAGAAAGACATAGGCAGGGGACCTCAAGACCCTGACTGCTGCACACACTGTGGCAGACTATTCGCTGAAATATGACTTACAGCTAATCAGGACCTGATAGCTTTCATCTGTCCAGAACAGCCATCGATATCTGGAAAATCCTGGCATTTGTTTATGTCTCTATGGCTAATTTTGTCTTTTATGTTGTGGATAGCAAGGATGTAGGTAAAAGGGTGAAAAAAAACCCGAAACATCTTTCATAGCAGTTGTGAGGTGGGTGTAACAGAATTGTCAGCCTCCAAGTTGGAAATCCTGTGTCAAACCTCAAAAGTAGCACTTTGAGTTGAAAGGACAAGACTTCTAGAGGTATTAATTTTTGGAGCTTATCTCCTTCCTTCCTGGGTTTCTTAGCCCTTTGTGTTCATAGTTTCAAACTTTTGACTTCAGACCTCAGAGATTAAAACTGAAAAAAAATCAAAGCTGAATCAATGTTGTTTTAACATGACTCCAGCAGAGGGTTCTTTAATCAATCGTAAAGATTTTCAGTCTGGCAATAAAATCCCAGGACCTAGCGACATCCATTCCATGTTTCAAAACTATTATCTCCTTTCTCTTTGAGACAGTTAACAAATAAAGATCTTTTGCAAAAGGCGTAAGAGACACTCCAGTGAAGCAGTTTCTTCTCCTGGCATTGTTAAGAGCAGGGACTGGGTTATTATTAATTACTTTTGCATTATTTATGCAGGTCCATGAATGTGCAATGTCTTTTACAGATAAATCACTCTGCCTTGAAAAGTTTCCAGTCTGCGAGCCAAATCCTGCAGTGTAAATCTGTAACAGCAGGAGGCAATTTGGTGCATCAGAACAGGTAAATGTTAATCCTTGATGCTGCAGGACTGGTGCGTTATCAACATTATTATTTCATTTGTGTGGCAATTGCACCAAATAGACTCAACTGATGCCGTTGTTTCATAACCTCTTGGATCTGGCATCAGTTGAAAGAAGCAGCCTCTATCCTCTTCCTCATTCCTGCTCCTTCTCTTGCCTCTTTTCTTGTGGTTTAGGCAGCCATATGGGGAGCCAAATCAGGGAAATGATCCGGGTTAAGGCTCATCTGGCAAAAATAAGGAAAGGTTTAATTTTGACCAGTCCTAACTCAGATCCCCGGGTGCGCGGGTTTGCAGCTCTTCCTGCCTTGCCTGTTCCCCTGCGCTGCTCCGCTGAGCGAGCTGGCTGGTTGCACCCTGAGAGGCTCTCACAGAGCCGAGGGTTCCTCTGCGGGAGGTACCGCCAGAACTCCCCACGGCCTGGGGGGGTCGTGAAGGGGCCCCTTTCGCCCTCTGAGGGCTCCCAGCTTTACCCGTTCAGCTGGACCCCTTTCAGCTCCGGGCAGAAATGCCCTGACTCATCCCTTTGACAGCCCCGCTCGTTTTCACGGGGTGTTTGGAC
Organism: Athene noctua; assembly: GCF_965140245.1. Taxonomy (NCBI): domain Eukaryota; kingdom Metazoa; phylum Chordata; class Aves; order Strigiformes; family Strigidae; genus Athene; species Athene noctua. The sequence continues at coordinate 4,066,740 of NC_134063.1, read as the reverse complement.
CACAAGCGGAGCTGTGGGTGCCCGGCAGAAGGACTGAGCAGCCCCAGCAGCTCAGGGACCTTTTGGAGGTGCAGCCCCAGCCTCGGATAACCCCGCGCAGCCCCAGGGACACCCCGACCCCAGTCACACGCTGGTGTCAGGGCTGATTCGCTTTCTCAGGCTACAGCCCTGCTTGGAGCAGGAGGCCCTGCCTCTGGCGCTGCAGTCCTTTTAAAGCTGCTTTGTGGGTTTCTTTTCTTTTCTCTCTTTCTTTTTTTTTTTTTTTTTTCCCCCCAGGTTCCCAGGGCTGGGGATTCAGCTTCTGGCTTCATCCAGAAATCCCTGAGGGTTTCAGATCCCCACGAGGCCTCTCAATGTCTTGATCTGCTTGAATAGGCATTTTTAACACGGCCCCGGCTGTCATCGGGGCCTGTTACAGTCACTCAACTGCAGCAACATTGTTCTCAAGGCAGCAGTGCCCGGGACACCTCCCTTATTACCATACTGCACGGGGGATTTTGCCGCTGGATTTCTCTGCCGAGCATCACACCGGCTCCTCAGCCGGAGGTGGCCAATTAGCCCTCCTCGCCCACACCCCGGCCTCCATCCCTTCGTGGCTCTCTCAGCATCTCCGGCCTGCAGGGCTGCTGGCGCCTGTCCATCTCCGGAGGTGCTGTCGGAGGTGAAGGTGACCCCCTTTTCCTGTGCCAGGCTCCCTGGCAACGCGGCTTTTCTTTGCGAGCGGCCTCCTCCACCCCCTGACGAGGAGAGGGGCTGTGAAAGCCCCGCTGCACTTTTGAACTTGCTGCCGGCGCGTTCAGTGGCTGCGCGGGGCAGTGCCGACAGAGGGGCCGAGCCCAGCGGGGACCCGGTGCAATTGCCCAGAAGTTATTAATAGGCTGTAGAAGAATGTGATGGGCTGGGGAAAGGGTGAGGCGGGGGGAGAGCAAGAGGGAGCAAAACGGGGAGGGTCAGTGAAAGGGAGATGGGGTGATGCGGGGAGAGGCAGGAGTGATGGCATGCAGGAGAGACAAAGAGGCAAACAGAGGAGGCCATGGGCACCTGCATGGGCAGGTGAGGGCATACAAAAGCCGGAGCTCCGAGACCCCTTGTCCTGCACCTTGCGCAGGTGTCTCATCGGTGGCTGCGATGGCAGAGAGGTGTCCGACAGCAGTGCCGGGGGATGGAGTGGGCAGGGGGACCAGGCCTGGGGACTCAGTCCTTGCGCACCACCACATCCCTTTCTCAAGATAAAATATTGCTCAGGGTTCATGAGCCAAATTTGCCATCTAGTGGCTCTGGGGACCATTGCAGAGGGACCCACGAGGCAGCAGCGGCCACAGGAGGGTCATGGCACCGGAGCTGGGTGGCACACTGCGCAGCACCTTCTGCCTCGGGGGTTAAGCCCAGAGTGCTTCTGCTTTCGCTTTACTCACAGGGGCCCAAAAAGCCTGTGGCCCCTGGAGTGACATTACTTGTTCTGGCTGCCTTGCAGGGAGCCAACCTCAGCCACGCTGCCAGCCTCTTGGTGCTCTCCAGACAGTGCCCGCGGGTTGTGCAAGGACCCAGACCCACGACGTGATTCAACTCATCACTGTAACGCAGCAAGGCTTGGAGAAGAGGAGTGTGTCCCGTGGCCAGGAGAGCAACTTCTTCGCTGTTACGCTGTGGGGAGAACCTGGAAAGCATTGCTTTCTACCCACGGCACAGCAGTGGTGTTTCTCTGAGGCTTTACATCTTCTCTTTATTCTTGCGAAGGTACCAATGAATTTATCTAATGTATTGGCTCCTTACCTCACTCTGCCACCAGCCAGCACTTTCAGCAAGCAGAGGAGTCTCCAAGTTACACACTGGAGACTGTCAGGGCTGGGGAGGAACAAACAAGGGCCACTGGGTTTTGAAGAAGGGGTAGAGCCTGGGGAAGAGCCCCCCAGGACCTGGGCCAGCAGAGCCTCTTTTGGGCTGTCACCCAGAAGGATTTCTCTAAAAATCTAGCTTTTAGAGAAGCTTTGGCCACTCTGTCTGGGGGAGTGACTGGCAGGTAACCGGGGACATGGTGCAGTCAGGGGAAAGAAAGGGGCTCAGTGCAAGTCCGTGTCCATAGCTTTAATGCACAGCTCTCCTGAGCAAGACCACATACATCAATAAATAAAATTAATAATAATTAGAGCAGCCCCAACAAGCCCAGCTGTCACCAGTTTGGCTTCTGTATTCCCCGCTGTGCTCTTGTCAGCAAGGGGTGCCACTGCTTGACTAATGCAGAAGACACAGAAGCAGCACCGTCTCCTTCCCCTTCTCAGTGAGGATCTGCTGGAGGAGGAGACCTTCGCTTCCCTGGGCGCCAGTCTGGGCAGAGTCTTCCAGGGCACCTGTGGGCTCCCACCCTGCTTCATGCCCAGCACCACGAGGCCTCAGCTGCTCCCTGCCCAGCCACACCGCCCTTGTGCGAGGAACGGGCGCGCAGCCGAGGCCTTCCCCGTGCGGACACACACGTGCGCATCACGCACCCCATGCCCAAGGGATGCCTGAGGGCAACCAGCTCTAGCACTGTTTGTGGGGCTCCTCCAGGGCAACGTAAGGCACCACGACAGGCCAAGAGTCGCTGGGCCAATATTCCAGCTTTGGCTTGAACGATGGCATCTCGTAGCGGACGTCGAAGTAGATGACCAGTGGGCAGCAGTAGAGGAGGGACATGGCTATCAGCACATGCCTGGCAAGGAAACCAAAAAGACATGTGTTGGGCAGGGGTAACTCCGTCTGCTTCTGCACCTCGTAGGGGTGTGTGGCTGGTGTTGTCACCGTGAGGCTAGACCCAGGGGTATGGCACAGCAGGCAGAGGTCCTGGTCCCCTGATGCGTGGGGTGGCCGGGAGGGTGGGCCCTGCAGGGTTTGTGCCTATGGGGAAATCCTAGAAGAGCTCTGTGAGCTGGGGCAATTCCTTGTGCAGCAGAGATGGGGTGATATAGGGGACTTAAACCCCAAATCTAACCACTCATTCCACCTTGCCCGGCCTAGCCCAGCATGCTGGGTATCTGTCCCAGTCATCCCAGCGATGTGTGAGGATGAATCTGAGAACACACGCTGTGTGCAGTGCTTACAGCCACGCTTGGCCCGGCACTGAGATGTCTCGCCCAAGCAAATCCCTGTCTTTCAGTTTGGCTATTAAAATAACTCGAAGAACACCACACTTCGTGCAGCTTCCCGGCAGCAGATGCAGCCCTTTGAAAGCAAGCTGCTTACCTGGGGGGACTTTTAGAACAATTTGACTTGCAAAACGCTGTTTGGCTGGTGTGGAGGAGGTAAGGGATATTAATCAGTGACTAGAACCAAATCCTTGGGCTGGGAGCAGAGTGAGGAGCAGCATCAATAGCGACAGGGGAAAAGGGGAGAGGGTTGGGCAGAGATGCAGCTGCTCCCTGGTTGAGTATCGCATCCCTGCTGCCATTTCTCCTTAGCTGTGGTCCTTCAGCCCCTGAAATGTTTGGGTTGGGGTTCCTGCCTCCACGCTGGAGCCCTTACCAGAAGCTGTGGAAGTAGGGGAAGTTGATGGCCTGCCAGAGCCCACAGAGCCACCTGTCGCTTATCCAGCTGCTGATGGCCAGCACCCACCACAGGACCATGACTGCGGCCATCCGGTGAACCCTCTTGTCATTGCACCTGGAAGACACAGCGAGGGAGAGGAAGCGGAGTATCGTGTCGGAAGGAAAGTGGGTTTTAAAGAGGGCTGGTTCCTGTCTGCAAATGCTAATGCAACTGGGCAAAACCCAGCAGGTTTCTTCTGCAGAGTATTCATCAGACCACAAGAACTGGAGAACTGTGGCTCTGTAGAGAAGGTTTCTGACTTTCTGTGGGTGAGGATGATGCTAAGAGATACCAAGACACTCCTGTCTTTCTCCCCAGATCCTGGTGGGTTCTCCCAACCCCACACTGGTTCCCAAATCCCTGCCAAAGGGGAAAAGAGCTGCAGAGACAGCAGCTGGGTAGGAGAAGATACACTTGTCCTATGGATTGTCCCCATTCTGCGTGGCACCTGGGCCATCTGGCCTTCTTGCACCCACAGTCCTGCCTGTGCCTCTTCCTCGTCCCTCCCAGGCTGCCCCAATTCTTCGCAGAGCTGACAGTCCAACACGTGGCTGATGAAGACTTGCGCTCGATTCGCTGTTGTGCACAGAGCCACCTCCACATGTGAGCCTGCCAGGAGCATGTAATAGACCTGCAGACAAACCCTCTGAGCCCCCTCCTTACTTTTTCAGCTCGCGCCATGTCAGGTAGAGCAGGTGGAAGGCGATGCAGTTGAGCACGTAGGCATTGAAGGCCGGTTTGATGAAGGACATCAAGGTACTGATGACGGTGGTGACACCACTCAGCCAGAAGAATTGCTTCCTAAAGGGAGTTGGGAGTGAGTATCAGTCCCCCTGGAGTTCAGGGGATGGAAGAACAAGGATGGGAGAGGTCCTGCTCATTGCCTGAGAGAGGAAACCCTTGTGCAGCACCTCCAGTCTGCCCAGGGCTGACCTCAGCCTCTGCAGCAGTCCTGGCAGGAAGGCTGAGATATCTGTTTATACCTGTGTTTTGCCCCAAGCTCCCCTGTTAGGCCGTGACTGAGCAGGGAACACGGCCCAGAAGGTAACTTGTGCGCTATCGTGGTGATGCCAGAGAGGGACATCGAGAGGCCAAGGCGCCCAGAGCTTTGCACAGGGAAGGGCTGCACAGAGGGAGTCCCAGCAGTTGCGGGCAGGGGCTTGAGCCGAGCAAACATGCAGATTTGGGCTGACTGAACAACAATAGGGCTCAGAGGAGCCTTTCACATGCAAATCCCTTGCCAAGTCCCTTCCCCTCTCCCCCGACCATGTCTCCACAGTGAACTCCTGGTGACCTCCTCTTTGGCATGGGAAGTGCAGACTTCCAGGCCTTTGCAAGACTTCGAATGGGGCTGGCTCAGAGGGCTCCAGCAAGCCAGGATGCGACCATCCTTTGGGCAAAGCCCTGCTGGGTTCCTGTTTCTGCTGATCCATGCTCACCCAGCATCCCCATCCTTTCTGCTGAGCTCCTCTAGCCCAGCCAGCCCTCCTGCAAGCAACCTTGGACATGTGGGCTGTTAACTTGGACCAGTTTGTCCTACGGGAAACCCCATCAGCCTTCAGGGAAAGCTCTTTGTGGATGGCAGGGGATGCTGTAACAGTCTGACAGCATGGGTAATTGAATGTCAGCGCTCAGGAACATTTAATTTCCTAATTAATTTTGACATTCTCCATGCAAAGATTCCTCTGCAGCTTTGCAAAGGCAAAGAGCTCCAGTCAACAGGAGTCCAGCACAGCCCTTCCCTGACTCTTCCTCTGTCAGCACATCCACCACTGAGTGATGGAGGGTCCGGTCCCAAAGCAAACTGCAGCCACCTCAACGCTGACCCCTTGCAGGGGAGCTGGCTGGGGGCTGGGGGTCACACATATCAGTGTCAATGTCCCATCCCTCCCCTCAGAGCCCGCAAACCCTCCGAGTTGTACCTGCTCTTGATGCACCTGGGGAAGTAAATCCTTGGGTACCAAAAGGAATATGCCACAGCCAGCGTCCAGAGGATGGAGAGCTCATCCAAGAGTTGTCCCACGTAGCTCAGGGTCATGTGAAAGTACGTAGAGAAGATACCTGCAAGGAGCAAGGACAGCTCGTGTCACCAAAGCTTTGTCCTTGCACAAGTCTGTCTGGCTTGGGAAGGTCTTGGGGGTCATTTCTAAAGACACACAGTTCCTGAAGAGCAGAGCATGGACCTCGGTGTTAGTGGAGGCCTGAGTGAGTCAGTGCACACAGCACCACGGGGGTTACTGGGCTGGAAGCTCTGCATCCAGAGCCAGCAGGGACCATGAGCTGCAGGGCTTCAGACAGACGTGGCTGTTTGCTTTCCCACCCCAGCTTGCCCTTGTGCTTTGGCCACTAAGAACCAACCTCCAAAGGTATCATGAGTGAACAGTCAGGTGCCCTGGCAATCTGTCTGGTCTTTTCACAACCTTGGCACCCACCTACACAGAGGAGCAGGCCAGAGACGATGTACATGGGCAAGGCACGCTGCTGACGGTACTGCCGGTTCAGGTAGAGCAGGGCAGGAGAAAGGGCAAAGAAGCTCACATTGCTGATCTGAAACACAAGAGGCACATTCAGCTTGTTGCAATGATCTTGGGCAAGTCCCGTCCCACCACGTGCCTCAGTATCTCCATGTGTGAAGAGGATACTGATCTCTAGTGGAAAGCATTGTGTGGAAGCAGGTATTACTCTTGGCACAGGGAGAAGGCAGAGGCGTTTCTCGAGAAGTGAAGCTGGAACTGGAAGGACAGCTATTGCTGTGACAGCGGTGGCTGCAGACATCTGGGCTCTCTCTGCAGGTACTTCTGGGCCAGCAAGGTGCACTGGTGTGGCCCTTCTGGGTGATGGTTTAGCTTCAGCTGCCCGGTGTCTTCAAGCAAGCCGCCAAAGCTCTTCTGTTTGCAGCCACCTCCCTCTTCTGTCATCCCAGACCTGCCAGAAACTCCCTGGGTGGCTTCTGCCCCTTTTGGCCAGCGGCCACCCCCCTGCGAGGGGCTGAGTGGCTGTGGGGAGCTAGGCCACCACAGCAAGCCACAGTCAGGAAAACCCCTGTTAACTGGGAGTGAGGGTGCAGTGGCGAGTAGCAGGATAAGCAGGATATTGGTAAGTGGGAACAGGCAGGATTGAGGTGACATCCTGTAGTGTCATGTGTAAAACCACCTGGCCTGAGGGGGGGAGGTATTCTGGACACTAGTAATTACATGAAGTCATAAACCTCCTTTCAGCATACCTAGCAAATGAATGCAGTGAAATGACTCTGCCCTGATTTCCAGCTCTGCAAAATTGCTGCATTGACAGACTTTGATTTGTCTGGGGAGGAGGGGACTGTACTGGGGCTCAGCCCGTGGCTGCTGCCTGGGCTGGTTGAAGCCGTCAGTGCTTCAGGGAACGGCAGGTGCTGATGGGCAAAATGTAGGAGCTGGGGAGGAGCAGCAAGTGCCCAAAGCCTGGCCCTGTCTGCTGGATCAGGCCCACTCCACCCCACAGCTACAGGGGAAGGAAGTTTGAAATAATCCCTGCCCTCTGCAGGTTCTTACCCTGGCTTTTTCACCTGATTTTGTGAACTCAGTAAAAGGGATATCACAGGGAAGTACAGTCTCCCCAGGGAAAATCTTTCTTGCTTATGAAAGATTGAGACTGTGGTGCCACGTTCTACCTGCCAGACAGCTCTCTGGGGTGTTAGAAGAGCAGGGCAGAGCCATCTGCTAAAATACCATTTGGCACCACACCAGGGGGACTTTTATCTCACCCTGACAATCCTTTTCCTTTCATCTTCCAGCTAGATGTTGACCCAGACCGCAGGCCTGGAATTTGACCTCCACAGCTGGAGTCTCACCCCTCGGCAGCTCTCACATGCACCAGGTAAACTGCAAAATCGACGCTGGGCTTGTGATGTCCCGTGGGATCTGAGTTTATGGTAACAGGGCTGCAAATCACAGGGATGTTGTCATATATGTGAAACACACCCTCTCGTATTCCAGAGGGAAACATAATTCACACTTAATGGAAGGTCTCTATTCCCTTTAACACCTGGAGATTAATCTTGAATTTCACCAAGGCTTTCATAAAGCAAGTTGATGCTCCCATTAACAACAATTCTCAGGCCAAGTGGAATGGTTTTCTATAGGTGCCTAGAGCCAAATCCAGGCATGTTCCCGTTCCAGCTATGAAAAGAGAAGTGCTGGTCCCACTTGCACACTGAGGTCAAACTGTTCGGAAATGATCGAGAAACCAAAGGGCGTGTTAAAGTAACAACTGTGTTGCAAATGTTTCTTTTCCGGTGAAATGGTTAAAGAGGCTTTTGGAAGACGAGCGGGGATAGCAAGAACAGAGGAAATGCTTGCAGAAGAGGCAGCTGTATGCAAGTGCCAGCATGCGTGTCCAAGTGAGGAAATGCGGGAGTTTGAGACTGTGCAGAGAGAGGTCTGAATCCCTGCTGCAGCGGGCATTGCAACAGTGCCATTAATTACATAACAGCAATGTTATCACTTCATTAATTCAGTGGGAGATGTGCAAGATCAGATAATCGGAGGGGAGGGATTACCAGGGGAACCGTGCCAATAGGGTTGAAAAGATGGAGTGATTCCTCGCAGAGCAGCCAAACTCCGAGCTTAGGGGAGAGCCACCACAAAACTGCATCCGTGGGGACGTGGAGTCTTCATCACTCATCGGATCCAAGCCCTGATTTGTAAGTGCTCTCTTATATCTTCCCTCTAGGATGTGGCAAGCTCCCAGTACTCCCATTAGGAAGTTTCTCCAGAGTCTCTGCTCACACTGAGCCGCCCCAGCATGGCTTCTGCTTCTACCTACCTGGGCCGTACTGGGCAGGAGGCACCAGCTCCCTCTGCCCAGGATGCCAGGGAGATAAGAGAGCGGTGATGGAGCCGAGGTGTGATTTGACCTGTGAGTGTGACTCGGCCCTGTGGTTTTCCACTGTGTGAGCTCACAGCAATGTCCCACTTCCTAACAAGTGTGAGTTATTGCTCCAGGTGCCTAAGCCGAGCCCGCCTGTACTGGCATTTGCTTCTTTCACTAGGAGAAAAGCAAAACTGGGATCAGCAACATGGCTCTAATCCCGGTGCATTAGCAGGATCATGGGAAAGGCCTCAGGCAGGGCTTCTGCAACTCAGCACTTTGCAGCCTGAGATGGAGGGAGAGACCTGCAGAGAACCTGTTTGCATCTCCGTCCATGACAGAGCGAGAAGAAGCCTCTGGGACGGATTGGGACGGGAGATGCTGGATTGCAGAGCTCTGCCTGGCTCTGTGAGCACAGCAACGCTGGTCCTTACTCAAGGCAGCATTTTCCCCAGTGAAAGGAGATTTCTGCAAGACTCATTGGAGTGCTTTCATTCACTCAAAGGCCAGCAAAACAGCTTTAGCTGACAGAAGAGCCCACAGGGCCAAAGACAGCAGTGATCCTCACAGGATCTCCAGACCCGCAGAGCAAGTTCCTAATAGCCAGACTTGTGTAGCAGAAGATGAGGCTGCGTGTCCTGACATCCCAATGTCATGCCAGTGCTTTGGGGCAGGAAGCAGCTGTTTGTTCAGTGTTTGCAGAGCGCGGGGCAGGGAGCTGCTGTACTCGTGCAGGCGATTTTCTGGGCAGACAGGAGAGCGATGCCTCTGCCACGCCGCGGGGTTACTGAGCCCGTGTGAAAGGCCGGGGCACATGCCACGGCTCTGACACGCTCTGAAAGTGAGTGCTTCTCTGGGCGTATCTAGGTAATTTGCACCTGCAGTTGAGCTTATCTCCACCAATCGATGAAACATCCGGGAGCTTGGATATATGGTAGTGTCAGAGCTCCTGCTGCTTTGCAGGAGAGACCGCTGAGGATTTGGGTGTCATTACCAGCGTCCTGGATCAGTCATTTCAGGAAAGAAATAAGGGTAGAAAGACAAGTCCCTGACTGATGACCCTCATGTAGCACAATACAGTTCTCCTACGAACAGCCAGAAGACAATAAATTTCTGGGTCACTGAGTCACTATAAATAGTGCTTTGTGTCTGAACTGCCTCCAATCATGAGCCACCGTGTATTATGAGGTACTTAAAGATACTGTTTACGTTCTTTTCTCATACCCTTGGTGCTTATTTCTAATAAAAAGCATCCAACCCAAGCAGACCTGAGAGAGTGTGTGGCTGGCACAGAGGAATTCTCAGCAGCACATTGCTGCTGCTGGCACAAAACTACCCTGCTGGAGCCCCAGGCAGTGTGGGGAAGAAGACAGTGAAAAGGATGCTCCACTAGGAGCTGATTTAGTGCGGGAGGCTTGGGTGGGAGCTGGCTGGATTCCCAGCTACTCTACAACTCTGGCAAAGTGACACTGAAGTCAATATTGATATAATTATCTCAGGGCAGGCCAGTGAGATAAGGCCCATAAACCTTGCCACAGGGAGGAAGCAATCTGAATATGGGGAACAAATGAATGGAGAAGAGGAGATCCAGGCTGTTAGGATCTCACCTGAGACAGTGCCCTGAGCCCCAGCTGGTTGTGGAACATGCTGCCAGGCAGCAGGGATAGCTAGGGATGGATCTCAGTCTGCTGATTTCTATAGTCCCCCCTTTAGGGCACATCACAAGGAGCCTGATCCTGTGGGAGAGCCCAGAGCATGAAGAGGGCTCCCCTGGTGCTGCTGCAAGGGGTGAAGGCCAGGCAGTGCCAGCCAGCGGGTGCAGGCTGATGAAGAGGTGATGCCCACGTCAGTGATGCTCTTGCCTGCTTTTGATTACAAGGTCTGGCCCTGAGCACAGTGAAGCCTTTGGGGCTGTTGTCAGATGCTCAGACAACAGCAGTTTTTAAGAGGGCTTGCTCTTTTGTCTCCCCTTGTTTGGACAGGAGGTTGCCTGCCAGCCCTGGTGCAGGCAGCTGTCAAGGCAGGTTTAGACCTCTGCTGCTTTCTCTAGACAGGAATCACACCTGAAGACAGAATCTGCGGAGGTGGTACCCTCTGCCTGCACAGACACTCTGCTGACTTCTGTGGGCTGGTAAAAGCAAGCCTGGCGAGAAGGAGGAGATCAGTGCAGGGACCAACAAATGCTCTTTCTCTGCTGGGCAAGAGTTGCCTTGTGTTGACATAGAGAGATGAACAAGGGCTAGTTTAATCAGTGGAAAAAATCCTGCAGGGTTAGCTCTGCCCACATCTCTCTCTGTTCCTTGGTATCACACTAGCCTGCATCTGTGTGGAAACACGCATTGGAGAAGTTTTCATCTCCTGGAAGAAAGCTGTGTCTGAGCCCTGCTCAGTGAAAATTCATCCCAACAAAGCCCAGTGCCCTGAAGGTGGTGTAGTATGGAAACGTGGGAGATGGCTGTGGCTAGTAGGGACCTCAGTCCAGAACAAGGCATCTGGGTAAGATTTGCAGGAATAGCTACATAACTTAAAAAGCTGTGCCACAAAACAACCTAGGCAGCTAAGAGTTAATGTTTTATGGGAATTAGAGGGCCTAAGACAGTTATGCATCCGGCCATGCCAACTGATGTCTAGCAGGGTGCCGCAGAGAGGTCAGACACACAGGAGAGCTCCTGAGAGACTTCTTGGTGTGTTAGGGATCCTGAGCCACATTGACTGTCTGGGTGTAAATCAGGACCCTTGTGAAAACGGGGTCTCAGCTCCAAAGACACATTTGACAAATGCTGTCTATGTACTAAACTAGGAGGTGAGGAAAATTTATCTCCCAGAATGAATTCTGGTTAAAAACATAACTTTCAGACTTTCTGTTCTTTGTGGAAATCAGCCCCTCTCCAGTGTTGCCAGTGACACTCCAAAACAGAGGCCTTTGGTACCTCCAGCTACATTCGAAATGCTGATATAAGTGATTTCTGTACCTCCTCGCTAGCTCTGCCTCGCTCTGCAGCTCTGAGCCCATCCGACGGGGATGCGGTGCCAGTAAACAGGCAAGAGCACAGCACATTCAGGTGGTTGCCAGAGGGAAACAGGATTCAGTCTGGACTGGTGGATCTTTATTTGTTAATTGTCTCAAAGAGAGGCGACTATATATAGCCTGAGCATCCCTCCTTTGAGACCCTGGCTGGGTAATTAGAGCTGGGGAGCCGCGGGACTCGGGTGAGGGAATTATCGTTATTATAGGCAATTTATTAAAAGCAGGAAATGCTTTAGAAAAAGAGGAAGAGGCATTTCCATGAGAACAAGAACTTCTAGTGTTAGACAGTAATTGCTAAAAGTTGTAAACAAGGCCCTTGGAAGGTTGTAAATCCACATGCCTCATGCCCCTGCTAGCCTGTAATTGCACTGAGGTAGAAGGACATGCTGGCAGAGGATGGTTTGCTACAGAGTCCTCTGCAGAGGATTCTATAGCTGCTTCCAGCCACGCTTCAGCCAGGAGGCAGCATTCAAGGAACTGGCACTGGATGGAGCCTGCATTTTATAAAGGATCATAGGAAGTGAAACTGGCTCATGCATCAGCTTTCCTCTGCCTTGTGTTCTGGATTCCCAACCTGCCCAGTATGGTTCATGCAAGTGCTGTCTCTCATTTTGCCACTCCTGTACATTTAGCTGGAATATATGAGCCCTGTGTGGGACTTACCCCAGTTGGCAGAAGAGCTGCAGGACTGGTATAACAGGATCTCACAAATCTGGGCTAAGGAGCACTGCCAGAGTTTTCTCACTGGGAACTCAGCCCCACACGTGCCAGAAGTACCCCTGACCCCAGCTCAGTTTTGTGAGCAACTGGCTGTTGTAAACAATGAAAGCCCCATGATTTACCCAAAGCTCAGGCAATGTTCCCCGTACCAGCACCTTCCAACACCAGGAAGTTTAAAGGAGTGAGCAGGAGGAGAGAAAACAAGGTTGTCCCATCTCATCTGCCACAAGCAGCTCCTGGAGCCAGCCTGCCCCTCGATGCGCCCGCACTCACAGTGTTGTAGTACTCCGCGATGACCGTCGAGCGCTCAAAGTTGCCTTCACACCAGTCGACTTCAGCGCTCTGGTAGGAAAATATGCTCGGCATTGCTGGGCCACCTTTGCAAAAAGGGAGAGGAGCGGGTTAGTTTTGCAGGCGGGGAAGGAGCGTGCTGTACAGACGGAGGGAAACGGGAGAAGAGCACTCGGTCTGCCGGCCCGCTCGAGCACAGCATCCTTACCCTGCTACAAAAGACTCATCCTCTTCCCAGCACACATCATATTGCGGAGTATTTCCTCTTCTCTCCCCATGATGCAGGAGTGACAAATCACCCTAGGAAATGTTCTGGAACTCTGAGCCTGGGAATGGTCGCCACAGCCCCCCCCGATGTTAACATCTCTCGTCAGGAGTCCACGCTGCCACACGATGCTTCCCTGTTTCAGCCCTGTCCTGTCACCCTGTCTTCTCCCTTCTCTTCACTTTCTTTGTGACTCAGGGCTTTCTGCCAAGAGGACTTCCCTGTACTCCGTGGGATGTGAGCCACCTTTTGGGAGTGGACAACTCTACAGGGTTTATTGCTCATTTGCTCTGTTCTCCTTAGTCGTTTCTCAGCATCTTCCTGAGGGCTGGAGCTCACCTTATGCAAGTTCAGCCCTGGAGCACCAGCACGGACCCTGGGTATTACTGGAGTCCTGGGAGTGCAGAGCAAAGGCGCTGGGAGGTGTCTCTTTGCTGGCAGTGATTTCACTTTGAATGCGCTCCCATCCAAACCCATCCTGGTATCCCAGCAAAAGGTGTCAAAGCTTCACACCTCGAGTGGGCTTTCCACTGCCACATCCCTCAGCCTGACCTCTGGCAGTTGCAAAAGCTTCTGTTACAAGTGGGATTCTAAAAAAAACATCTAACCTTTTGCCTATTTTTCTTCCTCATGCTAAAGACTTTCCTATCCTCAGTGTGGACATCATTTCTCAGCCCTCCTTTATTCATTTGAAAAAGTAGAAGTTCTGATCAAGTTTCCTATTTGGCATGTTTTGTTTCAAATCTTTGAGACTTTGAAGCTGTTTAAGAAGCTGATAGATGGCTGTCAACCCTAGAGGTGTTTGGAAGCACCATCCAAACCCTAGCAGCTGGGTATTTGATACACAAGAGCCACAGAAATTTCCTGGAGCTGAGCAGTTCAGTCCCTGGATGCAGTGTTGAACTAACCCGTCCGGCTGTGCTTGTCTAGCTCTGAAGAATGAGCAGGTACCGGGGCGACACCGAGCACTTCAGTAGCATCTCTGAGCTCCCAAGGCACTGGTGGAAAACAGACCTTTCTTTTCTTTGAAAAACTTTTCAGCTTTGGGTCTAGCGCAGGGAAGGGAAGTTTATCTGCAAACCACTCGTCAGTTGATCATGTTCTTGTGGAGAAACAGTCAAGTCCCTGTTGACACCGGTGTCAGCTGAGCAACACCGCCGAGTTCAACAGTTACTGGAGGTGTGCAGGGGTGTGAAGCTACCACAGCTTCCTCTGCTTCTCTTCCCAAGAAGAAGTTCAAAGGAAGAAAACATGGGAGTGTAACACTAACACAAACAAGTTCTTCTGTAACCTCCTGCTCCAACCAGATCAACTGACTTGTGGATAAACCTCCACCATTCTTTTACAATTGCGAGTTAACGATGCCCTCTCTTTAACCCAGGCTGACTGCATCCTCGGAGCAGGTGAGATCACAGCTACAGAAGAAAAATAAAATAGATGGCAGGCAGATTGGTTTGAGGTCTGCCGCTTCGTGATCTTGGCTTTCCATGTGCTCATTCACACCACAGTGGCTCTCTCCTGATCCCTGGTGCTCTGCATTATGCTTTTACAGCAATGCAAGGGGTTGCATATGGTAGAAAAAGAATCAGACCCAAGCTGGTAAATCCTTTCTCCTAGCTGAACAGATGTCAGTTGAGAGATGGTGAAGGGATGGAGGCACAAGACAGAAGAAGAAGAAGAAGGGAAGAGAAGAATCGAAGCATCAACAAGAGTGCCCAGTGTGCTGGCTTGCTGCTCGCCCAGCCTGGCTTACCTGTGTTCCCTTGGGACAGACCAGCACTGCTTCCACGCGGTGAGGCGAAGGGTCGGGAGCTCCAAGGTTTCTAGCAAAGCTGGAGCAGTAACCTGCCCTGCCGCTCTAGCTCTGAAGGAGTGCCCACGGTGTGAGCTCACCGGGAGCAGCCGCCAGGAAATACCCTTGCTCCGTCTCTAGGGAAAGCGTTGGGATGAGACAAGAGCCATGCGCACCCTCCAGGCAACCCTTCCAGTCCCCCAAAGGAAACATATTGGCTGGAGGGTTTATATCTCTGCACCCAAATGGGCAGGGGCAGAGAGGGAGGGCAGAGAAGCATGAGCTGGAAGGATTGGAAAAGCAGGTAGAAATGCAGTCTGAAATCATCAGTGTGCCCCTAGGCAGGTTACCTGCGCACGCGCGCACACCCCAATCCTAACCCTGTTTTTCCCAGGGGAGGGACTGATCCATACAGCCTCCCTTACAGAGCTGCTCAAAGACCCAATAAACCAGTTTCCACCAAAAAGCACGTAGGAAGCTGCTGCTGCCTCGTTTTTGAGCCACTTTTCAACTTTTCCCTGACTGCTGTTTTATTATCAAAAATAATTTTATTATAAAAATACATCACACTTCTAGTTAGTTAATTTTACTATTTAGTTAAAGAATTGTCTAAATAGGACAGTTCTGGGTGACTGCTTTGCAAGCATTTTCCTCCTGAACCCCATTCAGGATGTCAAGAAAATTGGCAGCAATTAAACTTTTCCCAAAAAGCAACATTTTTTCTTCCATGTAGGGTTGGGAAAAGAAGAAACACGTTGCTTTCTTAAACATAAAAACTTACTGTTTGGTCAGCTCTTCCTGTTGGAGCAGAGGAGACACCACGTTCAGCACCACAGGGCAGGGTCAGACCAAAATCCAGGGTGTCCCTGTCCTGTTCCATGTGGTCCCTGAAGGGTGACACTTCAGTTTTGCCCTGGGGACCGGCTCTTTGGGAAGCTTTGCCATTTATTTTGACAATTTTATGGAAAGAAGTGTACCTGGGAGAGCTGAGCTGTGCAACCCCTCCTGAAGATGCCTCACAAATCCACGCGCATTTTGAAACAAGAGGGTAATTAACCACTGAAGCGGCTTATACTACAACATGGTGGAGCCTCCACTACACGCAGCTCAGTCAAGGCTGGGTGTCTTTGTAGGACAGACAACGCAGCTTGAGGCAGAAGAGCAGAGGTGATCCCCAGTGAGCTGCTCTCACCCCGTGACATGTGGAGGAATTTTGGGGTGAATTTGCTTCTTATTCACTTACAACTCCTGAATGGACTGGGCGAGGAGGAGACTGAGTTCTCATGTCAAAAGAAGGTGCCCGGTTCTCCAGGGGGTCTTGGGGAGAAGCAAGTGGTGACGCCCATCCCACTGCGAGGGGAGGCAGGTGAGGTGCAGTGTTAGCCAGGGAAGGGGGCAGAGGTGGGTTTGAAACTAAGACAGATCATTGCCCAGATAGGAGATGCCTGGCCTGTATGAACATCTTTGAAAAGAATGAGCTTTTTCAGCCCAAAACCTCTGGCATCCTTGGCATGAGCAAAGCACCCAAGCATCACTGATACATCCTGTGCCATAAATAAACGGTGAATAAATTGCTAGGGAGGATGTCACGAATCTGCATCTTCCCTGATTCATCAATAAGTAGCGTTCCGGTCATAAAGAGAGGCTGATTTCCTGGTGAGTCCTCCTGCCCAGCTCCTCCTAATGGTTACATCCTCCTGCCTGTGGTCAGAAGGGCCTGGGATGCTGAGGATGCTGACATGGGAGTGGGCCAGGGAGATGGAGGTGCCCAGGGGTGAACCTTTCTGGGCTTCATGTGAGAGTTACACAGAGAGATTCCCCTAATCCTCCCTGTATCCGAGAGTTCTTTCTCTCGAAGCTTTCCCCAAAGTCCTCACCTCCTTGCTAAGACTTGCTGCCTCCTCTCCACCTTTCTTCTAACAGGTGACATCTCAGCTTGCTCAGATATGTCTCTTCTGCACCAGGATCTGCCCAGAAACCTCATGAATGAGTTTTGTTCCTCATCCTGTCCCCTTAGCTGTTCTATTCTGGCTCCCTTGGACTGAAGCCATCTTATGAGACCCCACACCCCAGGCAACGTCCCAGGCCTTGTGATGAGGGACATGCTTTAATCTGGAGAGCTTCCTCCCATCTCCTCTGCCTCTCTGTCACCCCTTGGGCAGGCAGCGGGGTCCGAGGGTGTTGCACAGAGCCAGCTGAGGGCAGGCAGTGGAAGGGGCAGGGGCTTTCACAGGAGCCAAGCCTGCAGCCTCGAGTCTTCTGCAAGCCTTTTCTAGCTGTGTACTCACAGGCTGTGGTGAGGAAGCAGTTCTGCTGCTGCTACCACCAAAACAGGGAAGTGGGGACTCTGGCATGCAAGTTTGGGGGAATCCAGTTGCTTAACTTGAGGCTGGTCCTACCTGCCTTGTGCACCTTGGATGGACACTTCTACCTGAGCTGCTGCTGACGAGGGATTTTTTTAAAAAGCCCCTTTGGAGAAGCTGTGGCTCAGAGACACGTGTCTTTTATTGCCTTGGCTGGTGTGGAGCTGTGACTGTGGGCAGAGGGGCAGTAACAAACAGCCGGGGCAGGGACGATGAGGTGGGAGTGCTGGCATCCCACATCCCTGCTGCTGTTTGCTCAGCAAGTGTGAGTCAGAGCCCTGGGGTGGAAGGAGACAAAATGACTTTGCTCCCTTCTCACAGCGAGGCAGTGGGTGAGTCGGGAAGGGAACCCAGGCATTCTGGCTCACCAGTGCCCTTCTGCATCGCTCTGCCTGTGTCCAGGAAGGCCCTGAAGCAGCCTGGGCAGGCTCCATCCTGCTGCTTTTGGTACATGACTTTAGCTCCAAGGCTGCAATTTCATGCTTCCAGGTATAAAAACACAGGCAGGTGATCTGGGAGCCTTGCTAATGCTGAACAGTTAGATAATCCCCATCATTCATGGCTCCACAGGGCAGGAATCATGTCCTCTGCTTGGTTTGGAAGCTGTTTAGCAAATTGCGGTCTGGAAGAAATAATAACAGCAGCAGGAGACATGCTAAAGCTGGATGTGCTTTACACAGCCAAATGAAAGCATTTGTCTCCATTGCTGCTGCATAGCCTACCGGGAGCAATGTACCCATTCTTACTCACATCTGCAGAGCTCTATAATAAATGTCTGTGTTTCTCCCCCAGGTAGGGCAGGGGCTCCAGGCAACAAAAAAGCATCGGTAGCAACAGCAGACAGATAACACCCCACGCGAGGTGTGGCTTTGAAGATTCAAATGTCTGAAACACCTGCTCTTTTACAACATCGTGGCCCCGGTACTTGTGCAAGTCAGCCTCCAGAGGAGCAGACACAAGCTGTGTCAGATCCCAGAGGGTTGGTCTCAGGGTCCAAGAGAAATTCCCCACCAATCCATCATCATTGAGCAATCAGGCAGGCACTCTATTATCTTTACTCCAGGCAGGATGCCATACCAGTTAACCCAATAGTCTTTGCCAATCTGACCACCTCGTGCTTGTTTTGAAATACAGACAGGTTTAAAACAAATGCCTTAATTGCTAATTGTAACAACAATAACAGTGATAATTAAAGGAAGTTCTCCCAGCGCTGTCATCTGTCACATGCACTCAGTGCAGTTGTGCATAGCTGCACACTTTGGCTCATGGGACTCAGCTGGAGCTGCTGGACGGGCAAGGGCTAAGCAGAGACTTTTCTCATTCTCCCCTTCTTGTAGATGAAAGTATAAGCTATCTAAGTGAGGAGAGAGAAAAATCACCTTATTCCCGGCAGTGCTGTAACAGCACAACCAGGGCTCTCCCAATTAGGTGTGGGCCAGAGACACAGTGAGGGCTGCCTCGAGTCCTGTGTAGTTTTGAATGTAGCAGACACAGCACAGGGAGGCACCTCTTGCCAAACCAAACCCCTGCATCTAGCAACTTTTCACCCTTTCTTACTTGCAGGAATCTCGACTCTCAAGCAAGGAGTGAAAATGGAAGGAGATGAAGAGAGAAAGTTCCTTTTTGCTCGGGCTGAGCTTGCAGCTTTACATCACAGCTGGCAGAAGCTTTGCACCCAGGTAGGTGTGTTTATCTAACGCTGCAATCCTTTCTGAGAGTGGCGCAAAGCTTTGGCAGGAGAAAGCGATGGTTTGTGCAAGTTCTGAGAGACTTAATAGCGTCTGCAACAGGCCCTGGGAACCAGAAACTTCTTCATTCAGGGCTGTCTCTGAGTTCTCAAGGGGAAGAGCCCCCGGCCCCTCTTTACTCTGGGTGGAAAGCAGGAGCTGCCGGCTCTGTTTCAGGAAGGGAGAAGCTTTGTCTTGGCTCACGGTGAAGGATGGGGTAGAGCCTGGGGAATTAGTGCCTTTGTTAATACTTAGAATGCCTAAGGAGGCAGACCACAGGTTTGCCTCAGACCCTGTCAGCGGTAGTATTGGTCTGTTGGAGGGAAGATAAGAAGAAAGACAAGCAGGAAATAATCCTGCCCCATCTTAGAGTGGTCAGTGACTTAATACTTCCTTAGCTGGAGGTCCTGGACCATCATGTTTAACCGGTCAGAACAAACCAATCCTGCATACATTTATCTCTAGCTTTTAAAGGTTATTTTCTGAGGTCATATCCTATGGTAATGAGGTCCAGTTTAATTAGGTGCTGGGTGAAAAAGTGCCTCGTTTTGCCTATCTGCTGCCTGGTGGCTGCACTGGGTGCTCTCCAGCTGGGCCACTTCTGGAGTGGGAAACCATGTGTAGCTGTTCCCTGCTCTCATCCTCCAGCCCCCTTCGCTGCATCTCCCTGCAACCTCCCTGTCCCACCCCAGTCGTTCCCAGTGCACATCCCTGTGCCTTGTCTAGTTTCTCATCTCTATTCAAAGAAGCAAGTCCCATCCCAGATGCTTTGAAACCTCTGTTTGCCTACAGAAATAAAGAGAGACTAATTTAACACAGTCTCCCTGTGTGTATTATTTCGAAAACAGAAATTGGTGTGAATGCCTCCTAGGCAGAGAAGAGGGGTTCTTATAACAAGGACACGGTGACGCTGAGAAGCACCACTAGAAAAACCTCTTAGAAGAGCTTGTCACCTGAAATAGCAAAGCCCGCGAAGGGCACAGAAATGCTGCCAGCAGCCAACAGAGCAGATCCAGCAGGAGTGGAGCAGGGGCTGTGTCCCACTCTCTTCATTCTTGGTTTAGTGCCTGGGCTCTGAGACCACAAGAAAAGCCTCTCCATCCTGCTGCAGCCACCGCCTGGCACAAACCTCCCTCTTATTTCTGAGAGCAGATGAGATCCACTCATAGCAGAGAGCATCCCTTGTGATTCAAACTCAAGCCCTGCAGATAACAACTGGTGCTTGTGTCCTCCTGCGAGCTACTTAACAGCCTCTGTCTGAGTGTGCCCGGGAAGTGGTCTGAGCACGGCTCCAGCACAATAAAACAGGTTCATGTGAAGACCACCCCACTCTCCTGCAGATCCCGTCCTTGGTGGCCTTAACACAGAGCTGGATGCACCCCTGAAGATGGCTCCTGCTCTCTGCACACTCTGCGGGAAGATCCTGATGCCATTTTCAGGGTTTTGCCAGCGCTGACCTGTTGGTGGCCCCAGGGACACTGCTGGTGGTCACCAAACATGGGCAACTGAGGGGCCAAACTCTGGGGAGAAGCTGGTTGGGAACGCGCCTTCCATTGAACATCCACCCCTTCCCACGCCGGCCCTTGCCAGCATAGACATCTCCTTTATTCATTTAATAACTCCCCATTTCTTGACTGTTGTTCACTTCTAAAATTTTGTTGTTCACTTTTTAAATTTCCAGCTTTCCCTGGGAACACAGAGGGACTAAAAACCATCTCTAAATAATAAAACCAACTAGTCCTGAGAGTTTAAGAGTCTGCAGGCAACTCAGAACTAAATCTGAAGGGCCCGAAATAGCCCCAGGTTGGTGCAATTCTCTTGACTTCCTGCTTGCATCAGGGCTGAGTTTGGCTCCGAAATAGCTCTGAGGTGTAAAATCGTCCCTGCCTGCCGCTGGCCTGACCTGGCCACCCCATCCCATCTCTGAAGCCACACGAGGTGTGCAAGGGGCCAATGCCCTGCTGTCGTGTGGCCGCAGCTGGGGCGTGTGAGGCTGGAGCGTGTGCCCAGCGCAGGGCGAAGGAGGGAGCCCGCGGGGCTCTCCCGTGCCTCAGTGCCGGTGCAGAGAGGTTTCCCAAGCTCAGCTGCACCCCGAGCAGCACCCACCTGCGAGGGTTTCTGCCCACACCCTTTGCAGGGAAGGCGAGAGGGTTGCACAACAGTTGGTGATGGAGGAGGAGGCTGTTCTGGGAACCCAGCCTCCAGGCTAGGTCCTTGCCTATCTCCCCAGCGCAGCCCTGTCGAGACTGGGAAACTGGAATGGGAACTGAGGAGCGATCCCACCCACAGCACGCCTCTCCCCGTGTCACCCATGGGACTATTTCCCAAAGAGTGGAGTTTCCCGAATCCTATTTTCATGCCCTGAAATCTCGCCGCAGCCTGTGAGCTGAGCACAGCAGCCCCCTCATGCTCTGGCATCATGGAGGTGATGATGAGGAGCACCAGTTCATCCAGGGGTGCTCTAATTGTGATATTACTCCTGCAAGTAACCAGAATATGAGCACAAACTTTGCAAATTATGGGCAAGTGCAACTCTGACTGAGTGGTGGTGCAATAACAAACTGAGAAATCCTGATTTTTCCTGCCTGTTTGCAGAAATTCTCCAAAATAGGTGGAGGGGCAGGATTTTTAAGCCTGGAAGCAGGAAGTTTTGCAGAATCAGAGCTGGGAGGTAGCAAGGTGTGTAAGCCCAGACCAGAAAAGGGTAAGACTTCAGGGTTCACCCATCGATTCTGTGGGTCTTGGTGATATTCTGAAGGAGGAGGCCGATATTGTTTCAACCATGTATATTTGAGATATGAAACAAAGAGGGGTGGTATCTGAGAACCCTGCACACAGAGTTTGTGCCTGTTTGCTTCACGCGTTGTCCTTCTGGACTGAAGTGTGCGCTGCAGCTCTTGGGGGGGACGCAGGGTGTTTCATGGGGTTCCCTGGAGGTGTCCATCCCAGCAGACACAGCACTGCTTAACCCTAACATCAGGGGTACATCCTGGGGCCTGAGGCACCTGAAGTCCGTTTCCCACCTGGCACATGCTTTTTGTAAGTTCCTTGGGACAGGTTTTCTCTGTGGTCTCTCTGGGTGTTGGCTCCTTCATGGGGGATCCAAAATCCCGCAGTAGTGCAAAGAAGTAACAGCCATGATGGTAGTTCCTGGTGTTGTTACTGCTTGGTCCAGCTGAGCTGGGAGACACTGCAGAGCTGGTAAAAACAATTATCCACCATCCTTCTTTTATCATTTTTATCAAATACTGCAAACAGCCTGGGGGGTGCTGGGGCAGCTTGGAGGTGGTAACTCCTCGTGGGGGTGAGGTGGGGACATGCCCACCTGGCCGAAGGCAGCCCCGTCTCCCCAGATCCCACCCCAGCTACATCCCCTCTGTTTCACTCTCTCCCAGATCCCACCCCAGCTACATCCCCTCTGTTTCACTCTCTCCCTGGGGCTGCAGCCGGACCCACCCCCACCCCCTGTTTCCAAGGCACTGACTGCGATGGAAATGATGCTGAGTGTATTTACTGGGAGAAGCTGGTCCAAAGGGCACTGGCTCTCTACAGGGTGACGGTGGATAAATACCTTCCAAGCTACACAGCGCAGCTTCCCTGTCAGAAAGTTCAAATAGCGATCTGCCAGGAGCCTCCAGATCTGCTCTCAGATAGGAGCTGAGTGTTGTTAGATGGTTACACTGCATAAAAATGCCAGTATCCACAGCTAATTACTGCAGGGCAAAGCTAACTACTGCAGAGCAGGGAGAACAAGCCACCCTGGGCTGAGGAGCCCCTGGACTGGGATAATGAACCCCATATTCAGAGAGTCCGAAGGAACCTGCCTGCCACTTGGGTGTTTCAAGCCAGGTACAGACTGTCATGAGGGACAGGACACGACAGGAAAATTCCAAGGAGAATGGTTGGATTTTTAATTTTTTTTTTGATTACTAGCTGGCTGATAAAATATTAAGGTGCAAACTACACGGCTTGCGAGGCCCTTGCTGTGCAGAAAGCTCAAAGGAGACAGGCCGATATCCCTGACGCGCTGTTAAGAGAATCACCAATAAAGGAAAAACACTGCAAATATGAAAGAATAATAACTTTATCTTACGCTGGGGAAATACTGTGCGTAAACTGGAGTGCCAGCCCCATACCTCTCTCTCTGCTTGGGTATGAGTCCCTGCTCTCTCTCTGGTACTAATCCTGCACCCTCTCAGAAAGACAGCGTCAGAAAGTCAGAGGTGAACGCAGGCACATCTTCTAAAAGTGGTTCCTTTTCCTTGCTGCCTTTCGGGAACCCCCAGACAATAACTCCTGGTTTTGGCACTTTTGCCAAGTGCCTGGAGGGAGGCTGGTGGCATCCAAACCCTTTGGGCGCCTCTGTCTTGCCCCAAAATATGAAATATGATATGTGAAAGATGAAATACGAGATATGAGATACGAAATGCTGCCTGGTGGTCACGCATCCCATGGACAAGGGTTGCAGAGCCCAGACGGGAGGCGCCAGCACTGGCTTTACCCCTGATCGGAACCACTTTGCCCGGCGGCACCTCGGGGACTCCAGCCACGCTCAAGCTCTCCTGCTGCAGAGGTGTTTGCTCCTGCCCCCACTTCCCCCGCTCCGGATCCTCCGCGGGACCCGTCAGGGCCGGGCTCCAGGCTCCAAGGGGCCCTGGCCGGGCATGGCCGGGGGGATGCTTCCCTCTGCCGGCACCGGGGCCGCTCTGCACCGGGGAGAGCCGCCGGGGCTCGGGACGCGGGGACAGGGGAGGTCCCCGGGAGCCCAGCACACCAGGCTCTGCAGGTTTTAGATCCCCGATTTCCACCAGCGAAACAAACAAGCCAAAATCATGGGAATTTCTTCTGAAAGCTACCGAGGACTGTGTTAACCTTATTTGCCTGCTGTTTGGGGGGTTGCTGGGGTGCATGTGGGCACTGGGGGTTTCTTTTGGTCCCCCAGGTTGATGTCTTATTGGCTTGTAAATCTTCAGTGAAATTGCCCGATCCCATCTTCCAGCTACGGGAGCCCACCAGACATCCAGCTGAGAAGCTGTGGCTGCCCCCTCCCTGGAAGGGTTCAAGGCCAGGTTGGACAGGGCTTTGGGCAACCTGGGCTAGTGGAAGGTGTCCCTGCCCCTGGCAGGGGGGTTGCAACTAGACGATCTTTAAAATCCCTTCCAACGCAAACCAGGCTATGATTCTATGATCCCCAAACCGCCCCGAAGGTCTCTGGAGCAAGTCACCTTGGGGGACCAGCTCAGCCATGCAGGGACCAGCTCTCGCTGGGGGCTTGCGCAGCTCCTGGCTCCCACCCAAGAAGCTGCTGCAGCTGATTTGGTGTCCTCCATCACAGTCCTGCAGCCAGATCCCAGTATGTCCCAGCAGGATCTACAGCCACCAGGACATCCGGAGCAATATTGTCCCTGTTTTGAGGACAAGAAAGTTCAGCGTGGTGAGAAGGTCCTTGCGGAGCAGACACCAGTAACGGCCCATTTATGCAGGATTCACTCTCAGAAGGCACTGGGCTAGGAATGAAGTAGTTAAAGCAGTGCAAAACACAAGCAGATAATATTGTGTTGTATAATAGACAGATAATATGTTATTTTGAGCATCTGTGCTCCAGCTTGCGTGAAAAGCTCCAGACCTGAATTTCAATCCATGTCAGCATTTACAGTCCAGCCTTCCAGTCGCTGTCACTTGCACAGAAAATTACCAGCTTCACGTTAATCTGCCCAAACACAGAAAATCTAGATCAGTTTAAATGCATCTACCAGACATCAAATACCAGACGCAGCTTTAAAATCAATTCGGTTAAATCAGAGCAGGGTTTTGTATTTTAAGACAAACATAAAGCTCAGCTCTCGAGGGAGTGCAGCCCACAGGAGGGGAGATAAAGCCACCCTGGGACGGGCGGGGATGGGGGGGGGAGCATTGTTTTTTACAAAGAACAGGAAACGAGCCTCAAAGAGTACATGAAAGAGACCTTAAAACAAATGCAGATCAGCAAGGGGGGGACCTCTCCGCTCATCTCCCAGCTGCTCTGCCAAGACCTACTGAAGCTGCTGCTGCAGGCAGTGGGGGGGCTCGGAGGGGGGAGATCCGGGAACCCCTCGGGTGCCGGGACCTGCTCTTCCCTCCCGGGTAGGTCTCGGTGAAGCCAAAAGGGCCAGACGAGCCTGGGTTCACCCTGTAAAGGAGTGACCCCGTTACGGTTGGACTCGAGGGTCTTAAAGGTCTTTTCCAACCTGAATGATTCGATGATTCTCTGACCCACTTGCTGGTGCAGCGGTGGGCATGTGTTTGACCCAGACAGGGCAGTAAGAGGATGCTCTGGGCCTTGCAGACAGGCCTGTCCCTGCCATCAGCTACTCTCCTCGCTCCTTTAGTGCCTCCACCACGCGTCTTGTCCTCCACAGCGTGTGCCCACCTCCCCTCAGCCCCAGAGCTGGGCATTTCAGGGGGGGCTCCTTCGGGGTACACCGAGAAGAGGGGTGACTGGTGCGGTGCCCCGCGGGCTGCTCGCCCCACGGCAGAGCACCAGGAGCTCTCTGGCATGAAGCTGGGCTGGAGAAATTGAGCAGTGGTCAGTGAAGGAGCAGGGGAGATAAGAGAGATGCAAAAAATGCACCGATGTTAAAGGCAGTTTTTCTTCATGGACATGTCCCTTATCTACTCTTAAAAAAAACCCCTGGGTTTGCCCCCTTTGGAGCTTAAACCCGTCTGCTCAATGTTGCTGGTTCATTTTGCTACTCCTAATAAAATAAGGCTCGTGTTAAAGCCAACTGGCAAAAATTAACTGCAATGTACCAGAAAGTCATTTCCTCCCATACAAGGCAAGCCAGTGGCCTGTTGCCAAAGGGGACAATGAGGGACTATGAGGCTGGTCCTGCGAGCCCTCGTGTTCCTGTTTACTTGGAGGCTTGGTCGTCGATCAGAGAGATTTCTCTGGGTATTTTTTAAGATAATTTTTAATGAAGTCATTGCCAGCAGTGCCCACATCCTGCAGGAATCCTTCTGCGTGGAGTCCCTGGGAATGGTGGCACCGTGTCGTGGTGGGGGACCTTCCCCGGCCCTGTGCAGCGAGTCCCACCCGTTCCATTGCACCTTTTAAACACAGCTGGGCCTGTCAGCCCTGCCTGGGCCAGGCAGTCCCGCAGCCATAACCCTCCGGGGCTGTGGCTGCCAGGCTAACCCTCGCCTTGCCCGTCTCATGATGGTGGAATTCCCAGCTCACTGTGTTTGCAGCCAGAGCGCAGCCCTGGCCAGGGTGAGCCACAGGCCTCTGTGGGCTGCCCATCAGATCAGAGAAAGGGAAAACATCATCATAATCCTCACAGTGAGGGGAGTTCCCGCTGTTATCTCATCCTTCCGTTAGCAGAAAGTCTGACCAACACCCCGGCTTTATCAGCCTCCCCAGCCACGGCACTGCTGGCAGACGTAGCCTCAGCAGTGGCTGAAAGAGGAGGCCTGGGGGTGGGAACGTGGTGTCTGGGGATGGGAATATGGCTCCTGGGGATGGGAACGTGGAGCTTGAGGACAGGAATGTGGCGCTGGAGATGGGAACGTGGTGCCTGGGGATGGGAACATGGTGCTGGAGGAGGGAAAATGGTGGTTGGAGGTGGTAGTGTGGTGTGTGGGGATGGGAAGGTGGTGGCTGGGGATGGGAACATGACACTGGAGAAGGGAACGTGGTGCAGGAGAGGGGAAAACGGTGCCTGGGGACGGTAGTGTGGAGCATGGGGATGGGAATATGGCGGTTGGGGTTGGGAATGTGATGTTTGGGGATGAGAACATGGCACTGGCAAAGGGAACATGGTGCCTGGGGATGGGAACGTGGTGGTTGGGGATGGGAACATGGTGCTGGAGAAGGGAACATGGTGCTTGGGGATGAGAACATGGTGCTTGGGGATGGGAACGTGGTGGCTGAGGATGAGAACATGGTGCCAGAGAAGGGAACATGGTGCCTGGGGATGGGAACGTGGTGGTTGGGGATAGGGAACGTGGTGGCTGAGGATGAGAACATGGTGCTGGAGAAGGGAACGTGGTGCCAGAGAAGGGAACATGGTGCCTGGGGATGGGAACGTGGTGGTCAGGGATGAGACCATGGCGCTGCAGAAGGGAACATGTGAGGAGCCTGGGGATGGGAACGCGGAGCCTGGGGATGGATGAGAACATGGCGCTGCCGACGGCAACATGGCGCCCGGGGCTGGGGCCGCGCCGCCGGGCCGGGGGCGGGGGGGGACGCCCCAGCGCGCGCCCTGTCGCGGCGGGGCGGGGCGGGGCGGGGCGGGGCCGGCAGGGGGCGCTGCCGGGAGCGGAGGCGGCCGGCAGGGGGCGCGGCGCGCGCCGCCTTTGTTGCCGTTGGCGCCTTCCCCGGCCGAGGCGGCGGCGGCGCGCGCGGGCTCGGGCGGGAGGCGGCGGGAGCGGGGCGGGGCGGCGGGAGCGGGAGCGGCGCGGGGAGCTCGGGGCGGCGCGGGGAGCTCGGCTCGGGGCGGCGGGAGGATGGAGATGAAGAAGCGATTGACGCTGGAGCTGCGTAATAAGAAGCCGGGCGAGGTACCCGCGGCCATAGAGCGCGTGGCGGGGGCGGCGGGGGGGAGGAGGAGGATGGGGACCGGGCCGGCACGTGCTGCGGGGGGGACCGGGGAGGGGTTGGGGCGGCCCGCGGGGGTCCCGCACGGCGGGGAGGAGCGGGGGGGGTGTCTGTGAGGGGGGTGGCCGTTGGAGGGGTGCGGGGAGCGGCGGTGAGGAGCTTTCCCCCCCCCCCCCCCCCCCCCCGGCATGGCGGCGCGCACGTGCGCGGCGGGGCCCGACCCGGCCCGGGGCGGCGGCCGGTCCCGTCCCGCCCCGCAGCGAGGGGCGTTGGGCGGCGGGGTGAGGCGGGGGTGGGCGGTCGGGTCGGGCCGCGCTGGCTGCTGCCGCGCCGGAGCCGCCGAGCAGGGCCGGGGCGGCCCCGCGCAGCCATGGCGGCTCGGCCATGTTAGCGGCCGCCCGGGCCTGCCCCGGCCCGCCCCGCCGCGGCCCGGGCTCTCCGCGGGGCCTGCGCCGCCTGGGGGAGGTGGACCGGGCCCGGGGCTCGCCCCCGCATCCCGGAGCTCCGGGAGCCGCGCTGTCAGAGCCGCCTCCGCGCCGGGCGGGCACCGGCGGTGCGAGGCCCGAGCGGGGCCTGCCCCGGAGGCCTGGGGCGGGGGGGAGCGTGGTACCGGGGCGCCGGCACGGAGAGCGGGGCTGCGGTTCCCCCTCGCTTGGGGAAGGGGTTGAGGTGGCGGCCGAGCCGCCCTGGCCGCCCGGGCCCCGCCGCTATCCGCCCCGCGGCCGCCTCCCGCCGAGGACGTCCCGCCCGGCGGGGGCAGCGGAGCCGCCCGCTCCCCTCAGCCTTAGGGCCAGGCCCGGGGCTTCGCACCCGCTCGAAGCGTTTCGCTTCGTCCATCAGGGCCTGCGCTCCGGGAGCGGCTCGGCTTCGGAAAAGCGTCCGCCCCTTATCTGGGCCGGGCCGGCGGCCCCGCTCGCTGCCTCGCAGGGAGATAGCTGGTGGCTGTCACCCGGCCTGTAGGGACAGCGGGCGGCCGTGGGCGGCCCCAAGTCAGGCATGAGGAAAAAGGGTTGTGAGTGGAGATTTTCACAGAGATTAAAGCTGCTTTCGGATAGCAGAGGGATTTTCAGGACGAGGACAATTTGAGGAGTAAAAGCGTCCCCTCTCAGGCTGCGAGCTGTGGGTCTTCTCTAGTTCGACGCCAGGAATTTGAGAGACTGGCACGCTGCAGAGGCGAGCAGGGCCAGAGCTTGCGTGCCCTGGGACTAAAGCCGGTGTGAGCCAGTATTGCTGCTGGTAGATGCCGTCCTGGTTGCTTCGTGCTGCTGCAGTGCTTGCTGTGCGATGCGGGACAGAGGTCTGGGCCGGGTTAAAGCTGGTCTCAGCCAGGTTAGTTCATAACCTGGTAACATTCAGGCTCACCTCTGCGCCTGCACCAGCACAGCAACAACGGCAGAAGGCTGGCTTGGGCCACCTTCCCACCCACCATGCTGAGTCTCGGTTCAGTTGGAGGTTTGTCTGGGGTGTTGGGAGCAAAACGAGCTCAGCTACAAAACTCCTGGCTCAGCCTGTTTGCTGTTCAACTCAGAGCCCTGACCAGTGATGCCACTTGTGGAGTTTTAAGCATTAATTTGTTTGGAACTTCTGTTGTGAGGATGGCACGGCAAGCCTGAAACTCTGCTGCCAGCCAGGCAAAGTGATTTTTAAAATGACTCCCTAATAGTTGGCTGATCTGAGCAAGAGAGGTAGAATGGGAACACTGTGAAGGAGGATTTTGGAGAGCGTCACAAGCCTTCTGGCCAAGGCTGATTTTTGTATCCTGCTGTGAACGATGTGTGGGGTAAAAGCAAGTTTTGGAAGTGGCCTGTGAGAGCTGGGGCTTGAGCACTGACCTGTGCTTT
This sequence comes from Athene noctua, assembly GCF_965140245.1. Taxonomy (NCBI): domain Eukaryota; kingdom Metazoa; phylum Chordata; class Aves; order Strigiformes; family Strigidae; genus Athene; species Athene noctua. The sequence goes on along the minus strand of NC_134063.1, from coordinate 4,037,729 downwards.
GGAGGAGAGGAGAATGTTTACCCTCGGGTGTTTGGGGGGGGGGGAGCAATTCTGTGCTGGTGCTTCATGGTCCTAAAGCCACAGAGGGGTTTATTTTTGTTCTGAATTACCACGTAGCAATGGCTTCTGTGTGTGTAGTCTGTGCTGGGCAAAGTATTAGATGCCATTAGTGGATCTGCACTACCCAGATTGAGGTTGAGCTCATCTGTTTAGAGACCTGCCTAGGCAGATGTCTCACCTCTGCATGGAGGCAGTCACAGGGAAATGAATCTTCTGGAGGCAGGTTTTCCAGCACCCCAGTGGCGTGGGGAAGAAAGTTGAAGGGGACAAAACCAGATGACCTTGTTTGGCCCCTTGTTAGTGAAGCCTGAAGCGTGACTGAAAGCTTTTCGATGCCTTGTGCGTGAAACGTTTTGATGCAACCTCATGGTTCGGCTCCTTAGTGCTTCTTAGCAGAGAAGGTGGACCTTGGCTGGAGTCACAGGGTGCGGGGTGGTGCAGCAGTCGCATGTTACATGGCTCATGCTTAAATGGTGAAGACCCAACCACCGTGACAGGTTCTCACCCTGTGCCTTTGCAAAAGTTATTCGGCTTTAAGATCTTGTGTGTCCCTTGATGCGAGTAAGGGGGACCTTCAGGCTCATGTGCTGCTTTGCAATGTCCGTCGCACCACCTGGTGTCAGCTTGCCAGGCTGGGGGTGAGGCTCAGCCGGGGGGGTGACAGCTGCTGGGTGTCTCTGTTGGCAGGTGAAGGAGCTGGTTCTTGATAACTGCCGTTCGGACGATGGGAAGATCGTTGGTCTCTCTTCAGATTTTGAGAACCTGGAGTTCCTCAGCATGATCAACATCAACTTGTTGTCTGTCTCCAATCTCCCCAAACTCAGTAAGCTCCGGAAGGTGAGTCAGACCTGCACTCCCATCTCCAGCAGTCCTTGCTCGGAGACTGCTGCTGCCCTGTTCCCGGTGACAGCTGTTTTTCCTGTATCTGCCAGAAAAAGGCCATTTGATTTTGCTTTTTCCTTGTAGCCTACAATCTGAGCAAGTGAGAGATTTTTTTTTTTTTTTTTGGTATGCAACAATGCTTTTGAGCTCATGATGTGTTTAGGGTCCTTTCTCTCTTGCTGTTGTGCTACTGTCAGATGCTTCAGTAACATCATAAATATTTTGGGTTTTAGAGCATGTGTCCTTGCAGTACAGAGGTGGCTGGGAGTGCTGTGTTACCACAGGAAAGGGCTTCCAAGTGAAAACTTGAACTGCTGCTCTATTACATGATCTAATGAACAGGGCCTGGAACTTGGGTGCTCATTGTAATCCAGTTCTCAGGGCAATTTTATTCCTGTGTCACAAGCTGAGACACTTAGTGACTATGTGATATTCCCTCCTGGCAGCTGGAGCTGAGTGATAACAGGATTTCTGGTGGCCTTGAAGTTCTAGCAGAGAGAACTCCTAACCTGACACACTTGAATCTAAGTGGCAACAAGATCAAAGACATCAACACCCTGGAGCCCTTGGTGAGTGGAAGGCTGTGCTGGAATCTAAGGGATGAGGTTGTTTCCTTTGGGGAGCGTGTCTGTGTAGCAGAAGTCCAACGTCTTGGTAACTGTTCCAACAGCACTTCGTGGTTCTGATGGGAACAGATGAGTGGGTCCAATTTGAGGCTGGGCTAATAGTTAATGGCTCCTCTGTATGGAAAACCAGCAGCCAGTTGCTAAAAGAAGCATGAAATTGGGCTGGATGAGTAAAACTGTGGATGCAGTGCTCAGTGTCCATCTGAGAAAGGACCGTTAATGGGTCGGATGCAGTTTGAGGTAGGTGGCACCTGGGGTGTCATGGAGATGAGTTGCTGGGACACCAGTGAGGGTGTCCACATCAGTCCCGAGGTGCTGTTGTGCTGGGCTGGGACCCTCTTGCCCTGGGTGCTGTCACGCCTTGCAGCGCCTTCCCGGTGCATCCGAACCGCCCCAGAGGTGGCTCTTGCCTTGTGATCCTGACTCTGTAGCTGAAAGGTCTGAACTAGGGCATTTGCCTCATCAGCTGTTGCCTTTGGTCCCTCTGTCCCCTCTGGGAAGAGCTTGGGTCTGTTTTGCTCCTCCTTGGCTTGACCTGGTGCATGGTGCGATGGCCTGAGCGGGGGAGCTCTGTGGCTGCGCTGAAAGGCGCTCGGGCGCAGTCTGCAGGTCTCCCTGGATCGTGCTTTTGGGTATTTTGCCTGATGTTTTGGGCAGGATGAGTCTGGCTCAGTGATTCCTCCTGCTGAGGCAGCTGGACTTTCTGTGCTTTGTTGCCCACCTCATTCAGAAGGGAGTAAGATTTGCAAATGGTTTCACAGGGAGCTGGCTCCAAGGAGGGGAAACTAGGACAGAGGAGCTGAAAAGAAATCTTTGCCTACAGTTAGCAAGAGCCATAACTTCTCTCCATCTGAGGAGCAGCACGTGGTGCAAATAGTGCATGCAGGGACACTTCTGTACTAGCTCTGGGTAGCAAACCAGCGGCTTGATCTTCAAATAACCCAACAAATTGATCTTTGCAGAAAAAGTTGCCAAACCTCCATAGTCTGGACCTCTTCAACTGTGAGGTGACGATGCTCATCAACTACCGGGAGAGCGTGTTCACCCTTCTGCCCCAGCTCACCTACCTGGACGGGTTTGATGCTGATGACCAGGAAGCCCCTGACTCAGACCCTGAAGCAGACGGGGATGGACTGGAAGACGAGTATGAGAATGGGGAAGGTGAGGATTTTCTCCTCTTGGTTTTCTCACTGGAGAGCAACCCCTTTTCCCCTTCTGCGTGTTACTAATTAAATGCTGATTGTAACTTGCCACTAGAGTAGGGGCTGTCTGGGTAACCCCACTCCCTCCTGTGGCAGCCTGCGTAAGGAATGAGACCTGCCGCAGGCTGACGGGGCTTGTTCTCTGATTTCCTGCCCACGGCTCATGTAACGTGGGTTGGAGGTTGCGAGTGTTTGGGAACCGTAACACCTCCCTCTCCTTTTGGTAGAAGGTGAGGAAGAGGATGATGATGAGGAGGAAGATGATTTGGATGAAGAAGTCATTGACGATGAAGAAGATGAAGATGATGATCTGGAAGGTGAAGAGGAGGAGGATGGAGTAGATGATGAGGTGAGGCTTTCTGTCATCGCTACAAGTCTGCAGCACTGCCTTGCTGTGGTTGGTGGCACGTTTGTCCCTTGACCTGGTGACCATCTGGCTGGGTGTCACCGATGCCTCTTGGTGGGCAGATCTGAGGAGTGCTGCCACGCGCTCTGCCTTTTCCTGTGCACCTTTTGACTCGGGGTCTGCAGAGTTTGCCAGTTCAGACTTGTTTATTGCTTGGCCTGGGACTTCCCATGGCTTCAGGCCGGACAGTCCCCTTTGTAGGGATGTGAGAAGCTATTTTGGAACCGGCAGCTTCTCCCTCCTTGGCTGGTACCTGTCACCTGAGGCGAGAGCAGGGCGGGAGCAGAGGTGAAGGAAGGTGTTGCTGTGGAGTCACGCCTCGCTCACGGGATTGTGGTTCTCGCAATAAAGCGTCTTGTTTTGACTCCAGGAGGAAGATGAGGAAGAAGATGGTGAGGACGATGAAGAAGACGAAGCTGATGATGGTGAGTTGAATCCTAACAAACTTGCCTCAACGGTCTCACACAGTTGCTGGTTTTGTGAAGCTTCCCAAGCTTCAGGGCAGTGCTGTTGTTGCCTGCAGCTTTTCCCTGATATAAAGCGCCACATTTCTGCTTACGGGCACCGCTAAAGCTGTTGCTAATGCCTAAGCTGACTGTCAAGCAGTGGTTATAACCAAAGGGGCACACAGTGCTGATGGGGAAACAGGTTTCAGTGTCTCCTAATGCTAACCAAGCTGGGTAAGCCTGCCAAATATTAGAGACAAATTGCCTGGAAGACCAGTTGTAAGTAGCCTGCACTGGTAGTCCATGCAGGATCCAGGCTTCTGTCACAGAAGCTGGTGTGAGCAGCCTGTGTGTGAGGAAATGCTCTTGCAGGCACGTTCCTTTCGTGTAGAGAAGGGGCTAGACCTGAGCTTCCTCTCACTGTAACTCCTGGTTATAACAAACTATGAATACCTGAATGAATGTTGACAGAACAGTGGCTGCTGTGACTTCAAATTGATCTTGTATGAGCTTGGTCAGAAGTGATTGAACTCTGCAGATGCGACGTTTTTGGGGGTCCTTAACAGAGAAAGCCCATGAACTGTGGGATGCTTGGAGGGCACAGAAAATAGTTAAAAGTCTTGTGCTAGTCCAGGCTTTTCTGGGTGCTGTGAGAAACCGGGCAGGGTGGATCTCTGCTCCGTAATGGTGCCAGTCTAGTCTGTGCTTGTTCACCACCAAGCTGTGGCTGACGTGGCTCGAGGCCGCTGTTCAGATGCTGTTCCGCGAGGCTGAGCAGAGCTTCATGCTTCACCTCTTTTTGCAGACCTTCCGCGAGGGGAAAAGAGAAAACGAAATATAGAGGATGAAGGAGAGGAAGATCCAGAAGACGAAGAGGACGATGAGGATGACTGATCCCAGCGAGCCAATCAGTTTTACAGACTATGACTGTGCTTGTCTTAACCTCCCCATTGTGTCTATGTGAGACTGTAAATCCCCGTCTCCCACTCCTCCCCCCTTTGTATGGCTGCAGCGTCCACAATATATTTTTTTAAGATGTAGAATACTGTAGGCATTCAGGGGAATCTTCCATACAAGGCTCACTTTCTCACAAGTATCTCATGACCAAAGGCTTTCTCCGTTCTGTGGTTTGTGCAGCAGTTTGCAAAAAAAAAAAAAAAAAAAAAAAAAAAAAGAAAAGAAAAAAAAAAAAAAGAAAAAAAATTCCTCCTAGGGTATCTTTTGTGTCTGAAATCAGCCTTGCCACACTGGACCCAGAGCTCCAGCTCGCCACCCTGCCTGCCAGCCAAGAAGGCGTGTTTGCTCTGCCCATGCCCTCAGACCAGCTTTCTGAAGACGCTTGAGCCATCCTGAGCAGTGGGTGCAAATCTGGTTCATCTAAATGGACTCGAAGCGAACGGTCGCTGAGGTCTCTCTGACCAGAAATCGTGGTGATGTGGTCTCTGGAGATGCTTGAAGATACTTTAGTGCTGGGGATGTGGGGTGCCTGGGGTCGGGGGGGGTTGGCTGCTTGCAAGACCTGGTACCTCTGACGATGCACCTTGCAGTAGCCCTGCACTTGCTTTCCTATAATTTTTTTTTTTTATAAACGAGTATTTTTCCTGGTGGCCACCTAATAACGTGGATCTCCAAGTCAGTCTGGTGGTGGGTTTTTGTTTGTTTTGTTTTTTTTTTTTTTTTTTTTTTTTTGCGGCTGTGAGCGGTTGTTTGCTGTGACGAGCCTTCTCGTCACCCCGTAGCAGCCTTTGCCTTGAGGAAGAGGTAGGAAATAGCAGGTGAAGGGATACTGCACTTCTGTCAAACTCCATTTCGCACTGTACAGAACACGTTCAACCTGTATCACTGTGATGCACCTAACTCGGCGTTCCCCGGAGACCGTGTTAGCCTCTATATTCTCAGGGTCCTTCTGCTCGCCAGTACCAGCTCTGGACAGTTGCCTCGGTGCTAGCCTGGTGTACGCATCCTCTTTTCCTTTTCAGCGTGAAGAGAAGTGCATTGATCAGAAATCCACCTCGCTCCCGCTCGTCTTTACGCTCCGCGGGAGCACGGACGGTGCCGCGGCCGCGTGTGTCCCCCCCCCGCCAGCCCTGCAGTGGCTGGAAGGAGTCCGGGGGGGCACCCGCAGGGTGTAACTCCCTGCTGGAGTGTTTCTGACCCTTTGCCCATGGGGACAACTGGCCCTGTGGCACCTGAGGGCAGGTGGCTGCTCAGTGCTGGGTGCCAGTGAGCCGCGCTGGGGCGGGGGTCACCGCTGTGTCCCCCCCCTGCTCTGCTGTCGGGGCTCCCCACGGGTGCAGACGCACTGGCACTTTGTGGCAGGCCCCGGGGGTGGGGGTGGGGGGTTGCTCTGGGCGATCTGCGGGCACCCGGCGCTTGGAGGCGAAGACTCGTGGCGGCTCCTCCCGAGCAGCCGCGTGTGTGTCGCGGCACAGCCGAGTTCCTGTCGCTTTGTTCTGTCCTTGCTGTCGTCTCTTGGCATTGTACAGTAGCTGTAACCATTCGGAGAAGAACTAGTCCTGTAAAATGCAAACTGAGTAACTTATAAATGTTAAAAGGAATTTTTAAAAGAAATTTCAGAGCAGCAGTTACTTCTAATTTTTCCCTGCATTTTTAGCAGATTGTATGGATTTTATATTAGCCTAGTAACTGTCAGGTTTTTGATTGGTCAGACTAGTCCCAGAAATAAGGATCTCCAGCCCTTTTGTATCTTTTGTTACAAAATTTGGATAAAACTTTTAATAAAGATTTCAGTTTTTAAAAATCCATTGCAATGAACGTTGTCCTCGCTGCCTCTGCTCTAGGAACACCCCTGCTGCAGCCCAGCCTGCAGGAACACGTGGAAGTTTTGGGGCGTTTTTTTGCGTCTCCTGGGAGCGGTGACTGTCCGGTGCCCCCAGCACAGCCTGGTTTTGCTCTGAGCCACCCTCCGCCCCGGCTGGGTGGATGTTGGTAAGTGCAGTGGGGGCTGGTGGGGCTGATCCGGGCACATGGGGGCTGCTCGTGGGGCTCTGGGGTGGGTGGGGTGGCACAGACGGTGCTCTCTGGCTTCGGGGGCCGTGGCTGGGCTCAGATCAGGGAGAGGCTGGGGATGGGTCCCACTGCTGGGTTTTAGGGTGGGCACCCATGCTGCCCTGGGGGAGAAGCTGGGTGCTCGGGCAGGGAGGAGGAGCCCCACTGCAGGCTGGGCTGGGGGGTCCAAACTGTGCCGAATGCCACGGTGCTTGCCCCCCCGTTGTTGAAGGCTGGAGGGGTCCCTCGACTTGCTGGGGCTGTGTGGTCCTGCTCTGGCTCTGTCAGGAGTTGCTGCTCCACCAGGTCTCAGCAGCTGGGGGGGCTTCAGCTCAGGCTTCTCGCTTCAGCCCATCTGTCCCCCTGCTCTGGGCTGGGGGTGAGGGGGGGTCTGTGCTGGACCGGGGCAGGGGGCAGCCCCAGAGCGGGGAGGCAGAGCAGCGCCACGGCCGCTCCCAGCCCCGCCAGCCCTGCCCACGCTGCCGCCCTGCTTACCGAGCCCCCCCATGGGGTGAGGGCCCCACAACCTCGCCGCGCCCTCCCCACCCAGATGGGTGCCTGCGGGGGCTGCCCACTGCAGCGAGGAGCCTCCCGCTCGCTCCTGTGCACGGAGGCAGCGGTGCTGGAGCTGCAGTTGGTCTGTCCGGCCTGGTCCGTCTGTCCAGCTGGGTCTCTGCTTCCCCCCCACTCGTCTCCACCCTCGCTGTCCCTGTCCGGGGCCGGTGGCTCCCCCAGGGGTGAGGGTGCCCAGCACAGGGGTGCAGACAGGAGGGAACTGTGGCAGTGGGATGCTGCTCGCCCGGGTAGCAGGAGGAAGGCGCATCCACCCCGACCAAGCAGCCCTCGGACCCCTCCTGCCCCCCACCACGGGGCAGCGCTGGGGGCACGGGGGTTCAGCTCTGTACCCCCCTGCTTGGCTTAGCGAGGGGGGGCTGCAGGCAGGGGAGGTGGGAAGGCAAAGCTCCCCCCCCCAGGACCTGTGTTATGGGGTGAATGTGTCTGGGAAAAGGGCAGCTCCAGGGGTGAGAGCTGGGGCGGGGTGGGGGAAATTCCCCGGTGTCCCCTCCCGGGGCTGGCGGCAGCACCTGACCCCGGGGTGCAGAGCAGCGGGGGGCCGGCGCTCCCACCCCTTGCGCCGGTGCCCGATCAGAGGCGGTGTGGGCCCGGGCGTGCGGCGGCACGACTCTGCTCAAACCAGTTGGGAGCAAACTCTTCACCTCGCTGGGACGGGGCCGGCACCTACGCAGGCAAAGCAGGACATGGGGGAGCCCGGGGCGGGACCGCTTGGCTCCCAGGGCGGGGTGCAGGGGGTCGTGCAGCCCCCGGGGCTGGGGACCAGGACATGGAAGAGCCATTGGGGTGGAGCAGGGCCCCGATTCTCCACTTGCTGCCTGGTGATGGAGCCTGAGCCCCAGCCCTGGTTTGGGTGCTGGGATGCAGTTGGCAGAAGCTCCAACTTGGCTTCTGAGGAGCCCTTCATGCTCTGGGATGTGTTGATGGGGGCTAGGGAGCACCCCTTCCCCAAACCTGGCCAGGGCTGGGCCAGGCTGGGACTAACCCCCTGCCCCCCCCCAAAGGAGGGGAGCCTCAGGGGCAGCACCGCTCCCCCATCGCCCTCAGCTGCTGCAGGGACTGACAGAGGCTCTGCCGGCTGCTGCTCCTGTACAATTCCCATTTATTATTTTGAGACCTCATTCCAGAGAAGTCCACTAACTCCTGAGCAACCTACCGGGCTCCCCCCAGAGCCCCTGGAGCTGAAGCAACGAAACCTTTAGGGGAAGGAGACACGGGGTTCCGGGTGTTTAGAGTTTCCGAAAATAAAAGGGAGGGTAGAAATTCAAGAGGAAAAAAAACATCTGCCCCTCTGCCACCCCATGCTGGGGCTGGGGGATGCTCCTGGTACCCAGGAAAGGGTTCTGTCCCAGAGCAGCGGCACGGGGCTGCGCGGTGTCCCCCTGCCCGGCCGGGGGGGAGGGATGGGGAGACGCAGGATCAGTCCTGTGGGAGCTGGGGGCATCAGAGCTGGGAGTACAGGGAGTTCTCCATCTCCGGCGTCAGCTTGGTGTGGAAGGAGGTGAGGCCCACCCCGAAATCTGGAGGGAGAGGGAAGAGAGTCGTCAGCACTGCAGCTGAGCCCCTCGCACCCTGATTCCTGTGGGAGGCTGGCACCTGGTGTGTGTGTGGGGGGGGGTATGGGGAGGGCACATGGACCCCCCCGAGGCATCGCTGCAGGCTGGGGAGCCAGGACCTGGAGCCCAGTGCCCACCCCAGCGGCTGGTCACCCCCCTCCGGGACAGTGGGGTATGCGTCTATGTGGGGCCAGTCGAGGCCGCTCTCCACAAGTATCCCAGCAGTTGGGGGTCCCTCCCGCAGCCCCCCCGCCCCGGGCCGTACCCATCTCTGCGTCCAGGCGCCCGGGCGGTGGGGGATTCTTGCGGTGGTCCTCGATGTGCAGGGTCATCTCCTCCCGCGAGGCGGTGGAGTAGGGGCACTGCATGCAGGTGTAGCGGCCCCGCGTGTGCTCCCACACGATGCGGCTGTTGGAGGAGTGCCCTGCAAGGACGGGCGAGGAGGGAAGCACAGCGCTCGCCCGCTGGCCCCCCTCCTCCCACGGCCCATGGAATTGGGGGGGGGGGGTTGGCTGTGCCCAGGCGTCCCCCCCCGCCGGTGGGAGCCGTGCGAAGCGGCAGCGCAGGGTGCAGGGCAGGCGGCCCCGGGTGCCGGCTGCATCGTGCTGGGTGGGTGCCGTGGGGCTCGGCTGGTGCTACGGGGGGCAGGAGCCTCCCCGCTCCGAGCGCCACATGCACAGAGGTCCCCGTCCCAAGGGGAGGAACCCCAAATCCGGGAGCAGGGAGCGAGGCTGTGCTCCCCAGCCCCCACCTCCCTTTGCCTGTTGCCCCTCCGCACCCCACGGAGCAAAGGGCAGCGGTTTCCATCCCAGCCTCGGGGCTGGGGCAACTGGGGGGACTCCAGCTCAAGCAGCTGCTGCAGCTCCTTCTCCTGCTGCTTCTGCCCTCGGGCGCTGGAGGAACCAGGCTGGGCAGTTCCTGGGGGCGTGCAGGTGGCGACGCCCCCCTGTCTCGGAGCCTACCTGGGTGGCATCCCCTCTCCTCGTGGCTCCCAAAAACGAGGGAGCCCGCCCTCCCCCTCTGCTCTCCGGGGAGCACCGCGGCGCCCCGTGGGGCCTCTCCCATCCCCTGCGGTACCCCCCCCCCCACCCTCCACCCCCCCAGTGACAGAAAGCAGCCCCCAACCAGTAGGTGCCAAACTAACCTGGAGTCACTCCTGAGCCAAAGCATGGGAGGAGTGGGCTGACACTCACACCTGCGGAGGGAATCGAGGGGCAAGACAAGCATTAGGTCTTCCCCTCCCTGGGGGGGCACACGTGGGAGGGCAGGCCTGGCCTGGCCCCCCGCCTCGCACCCCCAGCACGCCGGGGAGCAGCAGGGCTGGGAAAATTTGGAGGCTTGTTTTTTTGGTGGTTGCTGGTACTTTCTCCAATTGAGCATCCCTGCGGGTGGGATGAGGGGGGGGGCAGAGATGGGATGGGGCCGGGGTGGGGGGGCCGGGGCGGCCCTGCGCAGGGCCGGGAGGAGGGGGATCCTCGGCTGGCCGACGGCGGGTCCTCCTCTGGGAGCTGCTGGTCAAGGCGGGAGCAGAAGAAGGTTTGCCCGAACGGCCCCGCACGCTCACCTTGGCTTTTCTTCCAGACGGCGTTGGAGATGGGGGGGCCGTGGCCCGGCACGTAGGGCCGGAGGCGATGCTGCGCCGGGGGCTGCGGCAAACTGTAGGGCGAAGGGTGCACGTAGGACAGGAACGGCCCCGGCACCGAGGTGGGGGGTGGCCCCGAGAACTGAGTCAAGGACGACGGCCCGAAAAGGCTGGGCTCCAGCAGCGGGAAGGGGTGGGGGGCCGGTGAGACCAGAGGCAGGGCCTCCAGCGAGCCGGGCAGCTCGGGAAGGCTGGTGGGGAGCGCGGCGGGGGCCGCCGGGGCAGAGTCCGCGCCGGGCAGGATGGCTTCTTTCTCCAGGGGCCGGATAACGCTCGGGAGTTTGGGAAGCCCCTCGGGCGGCTTGGCCGGGGGCTCCTTCTCCAGGGCAGAGGTAGCAGGCAGGACGGGCTTGTCAGCTTTGGGGGGCGGCGCGGGGGTGCTGGCGCTGTCGGAGCAGACGTGCAGGTGCTTGAAGAGCGAGCGGTGTGTCCGGAAGCGCAGCATGCAGTTCTCACACCTGCGGGGCCGGGGAGGCAGCATCAGCAGCGGTGCTCCCCCTGCATCACCCACCCGCCCCGACCCTGGGGTCTGCCGCTGAGATGGGTTGGGGGGGGAAAGGGTTTGTAAAGGTGGGAGCCCCTGTGCTCGGGGCTGTTTGGGAGCTGCTGGGTGCCCCCAGATAGTGGGAGGTGGCTGCAGGGAGATGGCAGGGTGGCACGGGATGGCGACAGGGACCGGCGGGACTCACTTGAAGTAGCGGTTGGGCTTGTAGTGCACCTTCATGTGGGCCATGAGGTCCTGCATGCTGGGGAAGGTCTCTGTGCAGCCCAGCGTGGGGCACTGGAAGGTTTTGCCTGAGCAAAGAAACAGGGCAGAGATTCAGCAACAGCCCAGCTGCGCTGCACTCCCCCAGGGCTGGGGGCAGCCCCATCAGGGGGTCTCCAGCACCTCCCACACTCTCCCCACTCCCATCCGTGGCTGTCAGCATCTCCCGGAGGCACAGGCACCACCACCACCGCTGCCTCAGCTTCCAGCCACGCTTTGCCACCTCCCAGGCAAAAAAGGGCACCCTAGAGGGACACAGGGTGTCCCAGCCTTACCCTCGAGGGACTGCGTGGGTCTGTAGTGGACCTTCAGGTGGTCCATCAGCTCCTGCATGCTGGGGAAGGCCAGTTTGCAGCCGTAACTTGAGCACTGGTAGTGCTTCCCTGGAAGGAGACACATTTGTTGGCCTCATTGCCACCCCAGCCGTTGCTGTCACCTCCCCGGGACAGGGCTGAGGCCCGGCTCACCTGGGACAGGTCTGCGCTTCAGCGGCCGCAGGTCCTGGGCTGAGGTCCCTCCGCTCCCTGGCACCAGCATCGGGCCGCCGGGCAGAGCTGCTTCGCTGCAACCTGCCGGGGAGAGGCTGTTAGGCAGCGGGCACCAGCTTGCCCCTAAGCCTCGGGCCCTGCCTAAACCCCCTCCCTCTCTGCCCTCCTCCCTACCCTTTACAAACAGGGGTGCAGGTGAATGGGGGGGTCTGGCTTGGAAGGGGCTGGAGAGGCAGGAGCCCTCCAGGGTGGTTAGAAACGAGGTCTCTGCTCTAGAAAAAGCTGCTGGTATGAAGGCAAAGCCTGCTGGTGTCTTGAACACGCTGGGTGATGCCACGTGCCCACCCGTGCCCACCCTCAGGGTGCTCCCAGCCCCCCCTCTGGGGTGGGATTTGGCCAAAGGCCCTCACAGCAACAGGAGCAAAGGCTCGTCCTGCCCCGACTCCTCTCACCAAGCCCCCCCCGTGGCACAAGGGACTCACCTGCCCCCTCTCCGGTGTATTTACCCCCCAGGGAGAAGGTGGGCACAGCCTCGTCCTTCTCTGTCTTCATGGCCTGGCCAGTGGTGGGCACGGGGCGAGGTCTGCACCGCCGACGGCGTCTTCTCCTGGCGATGCTACATCGAGCGCAAGGGCGAGACGTTAAACCCCGGCACGGAGCGATGGCAACTGCCTCCTCCTCCTCCTCCTCGGTGCCCTGTGGCAGTGGGACTCACCCTCCCACCCGGGGACCTTCAGGGCCAAGCAGGCAGGAGATCCCACCTTGACAGGGGCTTTGCAGCATCCCTGTGTGTGGGGGGGACACGCTGCAAAGGCAGCACTTCACCCCGGGGGTTTTGTGCGTGGCCCCCCATGGGGAGCAGCAGGCAGGTTTTTTTGAAGCCAGAACCTTCCCTTCCCACTTCTCCCACCCCAGGGGTGGCCCACAAAGCCTCCGAAACATTCCCGCCCCCCCCAGCTTCCATCCCACACAGCCTGCCCCACACATCGCCAGACTCCTGCTTTGTGGCAAGGTCCAGCCGACAGCATCTACGGGCAAAAATCCCCACCACAAACCCACAGGACCCCTCCTCGCCAAGGCGCCGGGAAGCAGCGGCTGCAGGAGCTGCTCCAGCCTCTCTCACTCCTGGCTGGGGCCGGGGTCTCTCTAGATGCTTCCCCCTGCCTGCCCCCACCCGCAGTTTCAAAGGATTTTCCAGCCAGGAGAAGCAGCAGGTCCCGTTGCATGACCGGGAGCATCGGCAGCAGGGCCCGATGCCGATGGGCGCGTGGGGACAGTTCCTTCACCTACGCTGCATCAGATGGTCCCCAAAATTAAATCAGCTTGGCGTCAGAGAGCCTCGGCACGAGGCTGCGACGTGCAAAAGCCAAACACCAACTCCGAGCAAAAAGCATCTGGAAAGTCCCTCATTTCAGGAGATTTCTCAGTAGTGTCTTAACGTCCAAGTTAAGAATAAAATAAGGATAATAACAATAGTAAAAATAATGAGTGAGAGGGCTGTGGAGTGGCTGCAATATGCACATCTGCAGCTGGTTAGAGGGTCAGTGTTTGCCCAAGAGCTCCGTGACGCCCAGAGCAAACGTCCCTGCGGAATCTCCCCTGGGATGGGCCCAGCTGGGTACAACAAGGTCCACCCGCATCCACCCCACCCCTCCTGGCCTTGCCAGACCTGCCCGTTAGTTTCTGTTCAAGAGGCATTTTCCCAGGTTTTCTGTCCCAGCCCGGCTCCCAGACGGTCGCACTGAGCCCGGCTTTAGCTCTGAGCCCGGCTTTAGCTCAGCAGCTGCTACTGCAGCAACCGGTGGCGCTGGGATCGCAGCCCATCAGGCAATAAATCAGAGGAGGGGGCAAATCCAGGCCGGATTATTTCTCCGGCTGCCCCCAGGCTTGTAGCTTGGTTTGGGGGTTGCATTGGGGGTTTTTTGTTGTTTTCTCAGCTTCTGCCAGTGCCCTGTAGCTGGGACTGGCTGGAGGGTGGGTCAGCCCCGGAGCAGGGGTCTGGGGCAGGGCCAGGGGCTGGTGGAGCCTGGGAGGGGGAATTCAGCCCTGGCTGGAGGGGTTGGTTTGCTGGGGTCTGCACAAAGCGGCACAGCCTGGGGGAGGCAAACGCCACGCAGAAAGTTCACAGCAGCTTTGTTTTATCAGGAGGGGGGAATGCAGTTTTTGATGGGAACAAAGGTCTCACTAATTTTCTGTTGAGGAAGAAAGTGTTAGAAGGGTCGAGGCTGGGCTATGTCTTCCTGCTCAGCCCCTTGTGCATCGTCCGTGTGGCACTGCCACGTTTCGGTGGCCGTCCCTGAAGCAGCAGAGCTTCGGTGCTGCCGGAGCATTTGCTGGTAGCACGAGTCCTTGAGTCTGTAGTGAACCTCTCCCAGGTCCCCACTTCCCGGCTGGAAACACCAACTCTGCATCCACCCTCCATGTCACCGCCTGTCCCCAGGGCCCGTGGACAGTCCCCTGGGGACCGATGGTCTCCGACGTAAGGAGTATCCTCTGCACCAAGAGCTCAGCTGGAGCACAGGCAATTTTTTTCAAGAAATCAGAAAATTATTCCTCAGCAACATTGTGGTAGGTTTGTCAGCTCCCAGGGCAGGGATCTCCCCGTGCTCCAGGGTCAAACCCAGCTGCACATTCGGATGTTACAGCTCATGATGACACCTCCCTCCTCTCCCTCACAGATGCGCTGGCTGATGCCACTCTCCATTTCCCAGTTGCAGGAAACACCCCAGTGACAGCTTTTAAGCTGATTTTTTTTCACTGGAAAAGCTGGGGAAATGCCTCTGGAGCAGATGCTAACGGGCAGGTCCGGAGAGGGCAGGCGGGACGGATGCAGGCAGAGCTCACTGCAGCCAGCCCTCAGCTCCCCCCCGGCAGCGTCCCGCCGGAGCGAAGCCGACCAACGCGGGTGTGTTTTTGGACACGGCAGCAGCACGGCACCATCGCGGTCTGCTCGGCCCAGGCCCTGGTTTTCAGGGAGCTGGTGGCACCTCTATCATTTTGCTGTCATTTGTCACCTCCCGTGGGATGGCGCCCAACACTTTCCTCCATTCCCCAGGACCCTCCGTTCTGCAACCCTGAGCGCGATGCTCCGGCCCAGGCGCCACTGACCTGCCACTGTCCCCACTCCCAGCGGCCACAGGAGATGTGACGCCCCCTGTGCCAGTGCAAACCCTGCCCTGGAACCCCAAATCCCAGAGCCACTGAAAATCTGGTGTTGCTTCTTGCAAGGTTTTTCTGCAGGTTCAGTCTCACTGAGAACCCGCCGGCACCAAACTCCCGTGCTCGGGCCCCTGCGGTGAACAAGGACCCCAGAAAAATTCTTTTGGGGAGCTGACAGCAACGAGGGTGAGCAGGAGGGTTTGCAGCTACTGGTCACCCAGAGCAGCCTTGGATGCTGATTCAGTTGATAATTAATACAGCTCATCCCCCCCAAACGAACCAGGGGGTTTATACATGTCGCCAAGCACAGAAGACTTTTCCAAACCCACCCCAGGAGGGTAAATGGGACAAATAATCCTATTTGAGCATCTCTGTGTGGTCTATGGGCAGAGGTTGCAGAAGCTTCCCAAAACGCAGCTCCTCGGCGTAGGAGATGAGAGACAAAGGCTCTGAACAAGGGGCTCATGTGATCGCTGAGCCGGTGAGCGCCGAGGCGGAGGGAGGAAGCACAAGCTATGACAGCGGTTCCTGCCAGCCCAGCGAGCCCCCTGCCCGCCCCGGCACACGCTCCGGCCACCGGTCACGGGGTTCAAATGCACGTTGTAAATTAAAATGTCTGTCATAAATTCTCCTGTTGCCCTCAGCCATCACAGGGAGCTCTGCAAGAGTTGGGGGGGATGTGGGGCGAGTGGGGGAAGATGCTCCGGGCATCTCTGCTGCCCAGCAGCCCCTGTCTCACAGCCAAGGGCTTTGCACCCCAATTTGGGTGCCCTAATCCCAATGTGGGCTGGAGCAAAGCTGCTGCCTCCATGTTTGACCCCTCCACCTCACTCCGAGGGCTGGATCCCTGCTTTCCAAGTCAGAAAATCTGCCCGGAGTCCCCCCGGCGGAGCCCACCCCGAGCCCCACCGCAGCTGCTGCCAGTGGCAGCGTGGGCACCCAAGGGGGCAAGCACTGAGCCTCGCGGGTAGCCAAGGGGCCACGTCCCACAGCAGGCACGGGGGCAGCTCGGCCGAGGCCCTTCAGCAGTTCCTTGGGAAACATCTTTCGGCGTTGCCTGCAGAGATATGCCCGGGGGTCCCTGCTCCAAGGCAGCTGTGACCCAGGTGGCATGTGGAAACGGGGAAGGGACGTGCTGCCATTTCCCCACGTCCCCGCAGCACCCCGGTGCCCACCTTTACCTGCCTGCCCCTGGCCGGCTGATCCGCCGGGCTACATCAGCTCTTCAGCTGGAAAAAAAAAATCCCTCTTGCCTTTCAGGAGCCATCTGGGGAGGACGGACCTTCCTCCCTGGGCCTGGACAAAGCCCTTGCAGGCAGCCCTGGCCATGGTCAAGTTCACACCCTGGCCAAGGCACAGGAGCCCCCTCGCTCCAGCAGCAGCCGCATCCCCAGTCCCTGACAGCAACAAAGCGGCTCCCACGTGTGTGGGAAGATGGAGAGACCCTGGGGAGACCCCGGCGGGCGCAGCCCCGGGATGCTCCGGGTGGCCAAGCGGGTCCCGGTGCTCCCACGGGCCTGCAAGGACCAAAGGCTAACGGCCCCCGTGGCGAGCTGTCACTGTGCTACTAGCCCCACAGTTGGTAAACCCTACAGCTAGCAGCACCCCATAGGCAGCACCCCCATGGCTAGCGGTTTCTGTGGCTAGCAGCCCCCCACGAGTAACACCCCCACGGCTCCTGGCCCCTGTGGGTATTAACACAGCCATGGCTAGCACCCCCCGTGGCTACTCGCCCCATGGGCAGTGCCCCCCATAACCTGAGGCCCCCGGTGGGCAGCAACCCCACGGCTGGTGCCCCCCGCCACGGGCAGGGCGGGTTTGCCCCCGCTGCCCGTCCCGGCAAAGCCCCCGGCACCCCGATGTGTCGTCGTCACCCCCCCCAACCCCCCCCACCCCGGTACCTCCGCTACCTCGTCGCTCCCGGTGCCCCCCCGGTGCCGGTGCCCCGCCGGCCCCGCTCTACCCCCCCGCTGCCCGGGGCTGCCCCCCCGCTGCCCCCCCGGCCCCGCACGTACCGGGGCTGCGGCGGGGCCGGCGCCGCCCGGAGCGCGCATCAGCGGCGGCGCGGCCGCGGGGCCATTTTCTGCGCGGAGCTGTCGCGAGAGCGGGGGGGGGGGGGGGGGGGGGGAGGAGGAGGAGGAGGAGGGGGGGGGGGGGGGGAGGAAGGAGCGGTGCGGAAGGGGGGCCGGGGGCCGAGGGGGGAGCGGCCCGGTTCGGCCCCGCCCCGGTGCCCCCCGGGGGTTTTTACCGGGTGTTTTCGGAGCGCTCCCGCCCCCCCCCCCCCCGAACTGCTCCCCACCACAACGCCTGCGGGCGGCTTGAAGCACCCCGGGGCCTCGGAGCATCCCGGGGGGCTTTGGAACATCCCGGGGGCCTTTGGAGCATCCCGGGGGGCTTGGAGCATCCCGGGGCCTTTGGAACATCCCGGGGCCTTTGGAACATCCCGGGGCCTTTGGAACATCCCGGGGCCTTTGGAGCATCCCGGGGCCTTTGGAACATCCCGGGGGTCTTGGAGCATCCCGGGGCCTTTGGAGCATCCCGGGGCCTTTGGAACATCCCGGGGGTCTTGGAGCATCCCGAGGCCTTTGGAACATCCCGGGGGGTCTTCAGAGCATCCCAGAATCCTCAGAGCACCCTGAGCTCCTTGGGAAGCCCTGGACCCCTTAGAGCATCCCAGGGCACCCCAAGCCTCTTGGAGCTTCCCAAACCCCTCAGAGCATGCTGGAGCACCCTAGGGTGCTATGAGCACCCCAAGTTCCTCGGAGCACCCTGGACTCTTGGGAACATCCCGAGTCCCTCAGGTCACACATGACCCCTAAGAGCAACCCAAGCCCCTCGGAGCCTCCCAGGACCCTCAGGGCCGCTGCAGCCCCTCAGAGACCCCCAAGCCCCTCCGAGCCCCCGGAGCTGTTCAGAGCACCTCAGGGAATGCCTGAGCTGCCCCAACTCTCACTTGCCAGCGGGGCTAGAGGGGGCACCCCGTTGGCATGGCACTCACTGCTGGGGTGCTGCCCTCCCCCCCCCCCAGCCCCAAGAAATGTCTTGAAGGCACAGGAAGTTTTCTAAATTCCTGGAGTTTCCAAAGCCATTTTTTTTCATTAAAATGAAAACAGAGGCTCTGCATGCTTCCCCCCCCCCCCCCCCCCCCCAGCTCTGCAGGGCAAGGACTCATAAAAACCTGTGATTTACAGGAAAAACACACCCAAAGGACCACAGGGGTTGTAAAAACCCGTAATGGGGAGGCCCAACCACCATTTGCTGCGTGAGGCCGTGGAGGACTTCACATCCCAGCAGCCTCCTGCCCTGTGCCATCCCCACCCTGGAGGAAATGGGGTGCCCTGAGCCCCTCTATCCCCCCTCCCGGCTCTGGGGCAGGGATTCTGCCTGCGGGGGGGCCAGCCCCGGTGGGGGCTGTGGAAGGGAGGAAGAGGAGGGCTGGGACGCGAGGCTGAGGCAGGGCCGTGCAGGAGCAGGCTGTCGTCACTTCCTCCGGCCGCCCAGCGCAGGGCCCGGCGGGGGGAGCGGGGGGCAGGCAGGGATGAGCCCCGACATGTCAGCACTGTTCGTCCCTCTCCCTGCTGCAAACCTCCAGGAACAACCCTGGGGCAGGCTCAGACCCCCCCACCCCCAGCACCACCACCCCCCCAGCCCTGCCTGTCCTGGGGGCTCAGGGCAAAGAGGGTCCCCCAAATCCCTCAACAGTTTCCACCCCATCGACCCTGGCCCCCTGCGGATGAGACATCCCCCCCCGCCCTGCAAACCGGGGGGGCTCCAGCAGCCCCTCTGAGCACCATCAGCAAAAGCTACAACAGCTCGGTGGGCTTTGGCCACGCCGTCCTCGCAGCTTTTCCTCTGAGAAATCAGGGGACGGCGATGGTGTCCCGGTTCCCTGCTCTGCCTCGCTGCTGCCCCGGCAGCTCCCGGCCGGCCGTGCCGAGCGGTCCCGAGTCACGCTGGGTTGTGGAGGTGCCTGAGCCGGGTTCCTGGGGGAGGTGGTTTCTGGATTTGCCATATTCTGGAGGGTTCAACACTGGGGGAACGGGGCGGTGGCGGGGATGTGTCCACCCATGTCCTTGCGTGGGGACATGTGGGTACAGGGCTCTTGTCATGGGGCCAGCGGGACCCACGGGCCAGCACCAGGGTGAAATACAAACTCCGGGCTCAATCTTTGAGGCTGTCTGATTATTTAACATAATCACTAACAAGAATTCTATTTATACCCCAGAATCACTGGAGCAGTTCCACTCCCAGGGTATGAACAAGCAGCAGAGAGCCTGTCCTTGCTGCAGGGAGGCCACCAAAAGCAGCTGTGGGTTTCAGTGGTGGGCACCAGCACAGCCCAGCAGCCGGCCCAGGCCAGGGGGGCTCGCGGGGAAGCGCTCACTCAATGCCATCGTCGGTGGAGAACCACCACGGAGCCACCACCGGCCCCTTTGGCACAGCCTTGGCCTCGGTGGGGTGGGCAGACGGCGATCCCCTCCTTGCCTCTGGCCACGCGGCCACTGCGCCCGGCTCAGATCTTCTGCACGTAGTTCCCAGGGAAAAGCCCTTCCTTGCCGTGCAGCCGGCCCTTCCACCAGCCGGAGATATCTGGGAAAGGGGAAAAAGAAGCTGGGTCAGGCGTGGTGCTGTCACAGGGCACAGCAGGGAGAGGCTGGGCAGGGCAGGAGTCTGGTGGAACCTTCCAGCAGGATGTCGATGATGTCCCCCACGTTGAAGCTGAGCTCATCCACGTCCTGGCCGATGTACTGGTAGAGCGCCTGGCAGCGCGGCACGGCCACCTTGGGCTGTGGCTTGGGACGCCTGGCCGGGGGTGGCCGCTGGCTCAGGCTCCGCCGGCGCTGCATGCTGAGGGGCCGGGAGAAACCGTGATCAACAGCGGGGAGGGCGCAGGGCGCGCTGCACCCCCCTTCCCGTCCTGCTCTGCCCGCCAACGGGATGCTCCCTGCCTCCAGCTCAGGTGGGTCTTCCCAGTGCAGGGACTGGGAGGACTGGGCTGTGCAAGAGCCTGGGAGGTGCTGTCCTGCCAGCAGAGCCCAGACCTAGACGGGCTGTTGCTAGATTGGGGAAAGAGCATCTCCCGGGGCTGGCAGCAGTGGGAGGGGAGGATGGGGTGGGGTGGGGGGCACATGGGTGCCAGTGCAGGACCTACCCAGCCACCCCCTGGTCAGGCACGTTGAGGAAATCCATGTTGTGCTCAGACGGGGGCCGTGCCTTCGGCTGGCGACTGGCGTTTCGGGGGGGAAGCGCCGCAGCTGGTGGCCCCCGCGCCTGCTTCTGGGGTGCTGTGTAGGTGTCCCGCTGCGCCCGGCTGTCGCTGCGGGGGAACTGGGGTGCCCCGTTCCTGCAGGTGCCTGGAGGACCCCGACCTGGGATGGTGCATTACAAGGGGCCCACGCTCAGCCTGCACCCCCATGGTGAGTGCGGCGCTGGCTGGATCCAGGCTGGGGTCCCCCATCCCTGGCACCTCCCCACCCTTGGCACTGCCCTTCTCACCTCTGGGTGCTGGTGGGGTGTTTCGGGAGGGTGCTGGACACCTGCTGCCACCTCTGGTCTGCGCTGCCCCCTTCCTCGTGGGCTCTGGGGGGACACCAGCCCCCCGTTAGGTGATGGTCCTCAGAGCCAGCTGGGGGGGGCTGTCCCTGCAGTTTGTACCCAACTGCCCTTTTCCCTGAAACACCCCGTGCTGCCCCATCACCCGAGCAGAACCAGGCCCCTCTTGGGTGAAACACAAACCCTGCAGGGCCGGGGCACACACTGGCTCCCCCCAATGTTCCCAGGTGTTCAGCTGTGCCCTGAGACCCCAGTGCTCCTGTCCCCCCCCCCTCACGCCCCCATCACCCCCAGGCTCCCTGGCACTCACTGGCATTCCTGGGGAGCCCATCCCCGATGCTGACCGTAAGGGTTTTGCCTCCAGCTTTGAGGGCGGCCACGTCGCCCTGTCCTCTGACGAAGGTGACGTTGCGGGTGCCGCCACCGCCCCAGCCCTCCTTCTTCACCCGAAACTGTAGTCTAGGCAAGAGAGAGACCGTAAGGCCACAAGGACAGGACGCTGTCCTGCTTTGTCACCTCTCCTGGCCTCCATCCTTACGTGTCCTTGAAGGAGAGGCGCAGCTTGCTGTGGGTGAGCTCCTCGTAGCGTTTGCACAGCAGGCTGATCAACTCCGTCTTGAAGATGGACTCCAAGAAATTGTCGGCATCGTTCTCGTGGAGGATGAAGAAATCATCCTGCCTGGTGCTGGAGGAGCAACCCCAGTGCGGGGGCATCAGTGGGGGGCAAGGCTGGTGCCAGTTGGTGCTGGGGAGCCCCGTGGGTCCACCCCGAGTGAATTTGGAGGGTGGTTTAGCTGGAAACCTCCCTGTGCTCCAAAGCCCCATCTGCAGAGCTCCCCACCACGGCCACGGCCTCTGCGGGTGAAGGGCTGGGGTCTGGCTGGGGGCACCAGAGCACGGAGAGGCTGGGGGGGGCAATGGGTGAAGCCTGGCTGTGTGGACCCCCCCTGAGCAGAGCCTGTGCTAAAGGACGCACCTCAGCGAGATGCTGTTCACTGCCTGGAGCTCCACCTTCTTCTTGAGCACCTCCTTGATCTGCCCCTTCTCAGGACCTTTCTTCACCTTCTCCCGCCCGATCAGGTAGAAGTACTTGGGGGTGAGGATGAAGTCCCGCTTGATGGGCTGGGAAAGGGCAGAAGCAGGGGGTGAGGGGGTGTTTGCAGGGGGCACAAGCCCTGCACACACATCCCACCCAAGGGTAGCCCCCACGAGCCACAGCTTGGCCTGTCCCAAGCCCTGGGTGTGTCCACGTACCTTGAACCTCCGGTCGTACTTAGTGATGGAGTCGGCGAAGTCTACCCGCTCCCGCTTGGCCAGGAACTGGCGCAGCTCCGGCCGCTCCTCCATGCCCAGGTAATCACCCACAAAATTCCTGTTGATGCTGTTCCTCCTCCGCTCTTTGAAGTTGTAGAGGATGTTGGAGGCTGTGAGAGACCCCCCCGAAGCCATGCTGGTCAGACAGGGCTCTGTGCTGGCAGCTCAGCCCTTGGCTCAGCCCTCAGCCCCTGCCCGCCTGCCTGGCCAGTGCCTGCCCTCCCAAACTGCCTGCGGGAGCTGTCACATGGATTTTGGCAGCAAGAAGTGGGGCTCGTTTTATGTCACAGGAAGAATCCAAGCTGCTTGAACTTGCCTGGCTTTGAAACCCATTAACTGCCTTCAAAAAACCTTGTGCTGTGGGAGGGAGGGAGGGAGATGCTTTCTGCGTTTTCTCCCTTGATTTTTCACTGCACGC
Organism: Athene noctua; assembly: GCF_965140245.1. Classification (NCBI taxonomy): domain Eukaryota; kingdom Metazoa; phylum Chordata; class Aves; order Strigiformes; family Strigidae; genus Athene; species Athene noctua. The sequence goes on along the minus strand of NC_134063.1, from coordinate 4,015,629 downwards.
TTGGGAGGTTGGGAAAACCCCTGCGATGGGGGCAGGTGGTGGTCACTGGCCTTTCCCATCCCTCTGCAAACGTTGATTCCCAGCTACTCCTCTCTGTTCCTTTGGACAACGAAATGCAGAGAGCAAGGATCTGATTTCTGTCCTACAGCCCCTCCCAGGGCTGGAAATAGGAGCAAGAAATCCATGCCCTCCTTTAAGATGTAGGAAAAAACCCCCAGATATCTCATGGTCCGGTTTCTCCTCACCCCCCTCCTCATTAGTGCCACAATTAGGAGCCGGGCTGCTGCTCTCCTGCTGCTCTGGCTGCTGGGCTGTCCCCAGCAAAGAGCACCCTGAAAGGGGTGCTGGGGTCCCCGCCCTTACCCTCCTCTCGCATCTGCTCATACTTCCGGATGGCCACATGCCGGCGCCAGGCCTTCTGGATCACCCGGGCGAAGCCGTCGAATTTCCGCTCCCTCATCTCTTCAAGGAGGAAGAGCTGGGAGGGATATGGGGTGCTGAGCATGGCCGGCCACCGCCCAGCCCCAGCTGTATCGCTTCTCCTGCCCATCGGCACCCCAAAACCTCCCCAGCGGTGCCCAAAGCGATGCTCAGCTGCGTGAAGCATCCCCCGGGGCTGCAGGGCTGCGGGACGAGGGGCAGAGCCGGCCCACCTACCGATTCGGGGTTCTTGACAAAGACCTTGCTCCGCCCCATCTGGTACTGGTCTGGGTCCATGTTGACAGCGCGCAGCAAGTGCTGCACCCCTTGTCGCTCGTCCCCGCGCCACGACGGCCACGTCTCGGGGGTGAGGATGGCGTAGCTGCGGGGAGAGGGGGACGTGAGTCAGGGCTGGGCCGTGGGGACTCACCAACAACTGCCCCCCATCGTGGTGGTCACTCACCGTTGCAGGAATTTGTGGAAGAGGCGTCGGTAGGCGAAACCTGCCCGACGCACCCGGATGTTCTCCTTCAGCCCCAGGTACTCGACTTGGTGCTTCACCCTGCGGAGCCGGGAGGGACGCGCTCGGTGCGGGGTGGCAGGTTGGTGGGGGACCTGCTCGGGCCCTTTGGCTGCTGCTTTGCACGGGGATGCCCACGGCTGAGCATGTGGGAGAGCTTCCTGAGGCTCAGATAGAGCCTCTGGGTGATGCACATAGAGGGGGGGGGTCCCCTCCTCAGTACCCACCTCCTGCTCCCCTGGGTCTGTGGGCAGCACAGAGGGACCAGCCCAGGGGTGCAGTTTTTGGAGGAAAGCTGGTCCTGGCCACATCTCCATGGCCGGGTTGTGTTCCCTGGTCTCTGTGGGCTCCTTGATACATAATGAGGGGGCTCTGTTACCTGCTCTCCTCCCAGTCCCGGGGTTTCTTGGTCTCGTTGGGCTTGATGCAGCGGATGTAGTGTGGCGTGCACTTCATTAGCGTGTTCACCAGGTCGTTAGCCTGTTTCTGTTGCAAGGATTGACCTCTGTAGCATTAAAGGTGGTGGTGGGAGCCCATCACCCTGCCACTGCCCCAGGGGCAACTACTGTCCTGCAGCCTCTGGGACGTACCTTGATTTTGGAGCCCGCGGTGGTTGGTCGTCCCTTTTTGTCAGAATCAAGTTTTTCTGGGAAAAGCATCCGGATGAAACCGCTGAAAGGCAGGTGACAGTCCCCGGGTGAGAGCTGCCAGGGTCCCCAGGCTCAGCACGTGCTGAGCTGGGACCAGCTCCAGCCCTGCTTTCTGCTGCTGGGAAATCCTGTACCACAGCTGAGCCTGTCCCCCCCTCCCCGACTGCCTCCAGGCCGAGCAGGATTGGTGCTGGTGTGTGAGCACCCCTCTGCCCATCTCTGCAGCGCTCGGGTGCTCCTGAGCTCCACGGGGGGATGCTGCCCGATGCCGAGCACCCCAAACCGTGGCTCTGGCACAGGCAGAACCAGTAAAGCTTCATGGTGTGGATGATGAGGATGCTGCCCTCTGCCCCAGCCCATTTGGGGTGCCCCCCCCCGGACCGCAGTGCTGCCAGGACTCACTATTCACTGCTCTGCATCAGCTCGATCAAGTCTGTGAAGAGCACGTCGCGGTTGCGCTCGCAGAAGCCGTTCACATCGTAGGAGACCTGGGGACAGGAGGGGAGCTCAGCCGCGTGCCGCCGGGGCCGGGGCCGTGGGGTGCAGGGTGTGGGGTGCTGTACCTTGCCTGCATAGTGGTGGATGACGAAGCCCGAGTTCCAGCTGTTGAAGTGCTCGTGGGTGCCCACGGCCGCCTGCAGCTTCTGCAGCAGGGTCTGGTCCGCGCCCTCGCCGGTGGCGTGCATGGTGGCACAGACATCGTCCAGGACGCTCATGATCCCGGGGGGGTTCTGGGGGAGGGAGAGTGAAGCCAAAGGCTGTGGGAAGGGCCCAGTCCTGCATCTGGCTCTGCTCAAGGGCTCCACACCAGTCAAAACTGCTTCATGCTAAACCACAGCTTAGATTAAGGGCGCAGAGCTGCTGCTCTCCCAGGGATGCTCCCTGGCTGGACCAGCTTCTGCCACCCATCCTCGACAACACCCAGCACATCCAGCACCCCCCTCCCTGGGCGCCTCAACTTCCCAAGGAAACCTTCCCCAGAGGAGGGGACCTCACTCACCAGCTTGTTCTCTATCAGGTCACACACCACCTTGTTGTTGAAGTACTGGATCTGGGTCCACTTGATCCCCTCCTGCACATACTCCTCCTGGGGAAGCGCAGGGAGAGCCAGGTGGGCCCCTGACCCGTGGGATGTGCTGCAGCCCCCCGGCTCCAGCCGTGGTGCTGGGACCGGCCAGTGGTGAGGGTGCAGGATGCAGAAATTGGGGTGCTGGCACAGCCCTGCAGCCTCCCAGCCCAGCCCCTCCGTACCTGCTCTGCCTTCAGGGTCAGCTCTATGAAGATCTGCTGCAACTTCTCGTTCACAAAGTTAATGCAGAATTGCTCAAAGCCATTTTTCTGCAAGATGAAAGAGAAGATGGTGTTGTGTTGGCTTCTGCTCCTCTCACCACACAGGGGGGACCCCAAAGAGCAGAGGTGCTGCTCCAGGGACCCTTCTTGGGGCCATCGACTGCTAACAGCCCCCGGCTCCAGCCGCTCTCCTTGCTGTGGGAGCAGGGAAGGACGTTTCCCAGCTGGGCTCAGACAGCAAAGCAACGCATACCTGGAATATTTCAAAGCCGTAGATGTCCAGCACCCCGATGCTGTACTCCTCATGCGGCTTCTGCATAGCCCGGTTGACAGACTGCAGGGAGGAAGGGGACAAGTCACCTCCATCAGGGGCGTAGGGCGGTGGGGACGGGTGAACATCCCCTCCATGCGCAGCCACGCTCGGCCCAGCCCACCGGGACCACGCACCTCCACAAGAAAGTCAAAGACACGTGCATAGAGCCCCTTGGCCAGGGCATCCCGGGTGTAAGCCGCCTGCTCCACGTTGAGGGTGACGGTGATGGACTCGGAGCGGCCACCCCACTTGCTGTCCATTTTCCTGCTGGTGACCTTCTCGTTGAGGCGCTCCTGGTCGATCCCCAGCAGGTAGGCAGGGAAGGCCAGGGCTGGGCAGAGTGGTGGTGGTGGGGGGGTCAGGGCTGCCTGCTCCCCGTATGCCCCCCACACGCTGCCCGCAGCCACCTCTGGACCCCCCAGCCCCATCTGAGTGCAAAGGACAACAGTGGTGCAGCGACTGGGGACGTGGGACATCGTCCTCCCTCTGCTAAATCACAGCAAGTGACTCCTGGCATCTGTCCCCTTGCTAATTAAGCTCTGGTTGTGCCTCAGTTTCCCCATGTCTAACTTAGGGAAGATGATGCTGCTTCTCTGCTCTGCCAGGGGATTTGTGCTGCGGAGAGTTTGCAATTCACTGCTGAGTGTCTCTGCGAGTGTCCTCACTTGCCCCCTCTGGAACAGGCAGAGTTGGCTACTCACAGTCAGCATTCTCCACCCGCGCGTAGTTGCCTTCCTCCCGAAAGCTGATGTTTCCCAGGTGGAGGATCCCCGCCACGATCTGCAGCACCAGCTGCTGGTCCTCGCCACGGATGCCGATGACCTGCATGGCGTTCTGGGGGCATGGGGAGCCCGTCAGCCCCTGCCCAGCCGTGGGTGCCTCTGGGGACTCCCCCTCCCGGGCACTCACCATGGTCTCATGGAAGTCGCTGCGGTCGTCCGTGCCCTCCACCTGGTACGTGTCCGACTGGTTCAGGTAATAGTAATAATCCGGACTCATGATGCCCAGGTTCTGCCGCTGCTCTTGGGACGCGCCTTCGATGAGCTGGGAGAGAAACGGGAGCTGTGGTGCCCCGGCCCCTGCCCCCGCGGCAGCCTGGCAGGCTCCATGTCCCCCCCCATACCTGATAGTAGATGTGGAAATTCCTCTCACACTCGTTCTGGCTCACCACCCGTGACTTCTCCAGCAGAAAGTTGGAGATCTTCCCTCCATCGGGTTCACCGCCCCGGCTGAACTGGATCTCGAAGTACTTCCCCTGCCCCAGCACAGCTCCCGCTCAGAGCCATGGCCCTGGGACACCTCGCTCCCCTCGGCCCCGGTTTCTCTCCCCTTTCTCCCACCACACCAGGAGCATGGCTGGGACGGATCCTGGCTGCTGCACGGACCCTCCACACCTGCTCTGGTGACTTACAAAGCGGCTGGAGTTGTTGTTCCGGACAGTTTTGGCATTTCCAAAGGCTTCCAGCAGCGGGTTGGACTGCAGGATGATATCCTTCACGTGCTGGGGGCAGAGGAGGGAGAGGGATGAGCAGGGGGCAAGCATGCCTGCGCCTCACAGAAGCAGCCCTGCCTCGGGCTGGGGACAGACCAAAGCTTTGCGCGTCCCCAGCCCTAGAGCTCGGGCTGCTCCGTGTGCCACCATCAGATGGGGGTGCGGGGGGCTGGGGGGTGGTGGGGAGCCGTTGGGAAGTGATGTGTGGTGGTGCGGGGAGGGGACGGACATACCTGCACTTTCTCGCCACCCCCAGACACTTTGGAGATGTAGCCCATGATGTATTTTGCTGCCACCGTTTTCCCAGCCCCGCTTTCTCCGCTGTGCAAATGTCAAAGCAGATGAGACATGAAATGGCCCCGCCGGGGTCCCGGGGTGCTTTGGGGTGGATGCTGGAGCAGGGCCAGGGGGTGATGGCAGGTGATGGGGGCTGTGACCTCCCCCCTGCTGCATCTGCTGAGCGTGTGGCAGCGCTAACCTGGGGATGGGGCTGCCTGGGTGCTCTGGGGGGGCTCTGGGTTATAAGCAGGGCTGGAGGAAGGCTGGGTGAGGAGCTGCTCTGAGAGGAGACGTTGAATTTCTTGTTGATGGATTTTGGAAGGGAGGAGGAAGACTTGGAAGCCTCGAGGGGAAGTCTCTGGCCTTGCCCCACATCCTGACCATTTCTCTTGCAACACTTAGCCGGAAAGTACGTTGCACAAGGCTTGGTCCCAGCCTGGGACAACCCAGTCATGGCCCCAGCTGGTGCTCATGGCCCAGGACACTGGGTTCCCCCAGGCACCCCCATGCCCTGGGTCCCCCAGGACCCACTGCTGGGCTCCCGCTGCTGCCTGGTTGCTGTGTTTAGCTGGGATGCCCCCAGGGTGTGGGCAGAAGGGGTGATGGGGGGCAGCTGGCCCTGGAGCAGTGACACGGGATCCCCGGCTGCGCCCCGCGTACCCCTCACCTGATGATGACGCACTGGTTCTCCCCGTCGATCAGCATGTTGCGGTACATGTTGTCAGTCAGGGCGTAGATATGGGGGGGATTTTCATACTGAGCCTAAACAGGGGCCAAGAAGAGCAGTGCTTAGCACAGAGCAGCCATCAGCCCCCACCCCAAAGCCCCTTGACTCTGCCCATGCATTGCACAAGACACCGGCACACAGCAGGGATGGGGAATTAGTCTCTTGCCACAAACACGAGCTAATCAGCAGCATGTCAGATGGTTTTTTGACTCTCCCCTCCTCCTTGGGAGCTCACTGTGGCAGAGCTAGTCACTTGGGCTGGATTTTACCATGTTTGGGTGCCTTTGGTGTGTTGTTATGAGCTGAATTTCCCAGGAATGTGGATTTGCTCCTGAGTCTCGTTACTGACTCTCCATCAATGTGTTTGGGAGTACTGACCCCTGCAGCACCCAAAGGGCTGGGGAGGACAGGGACACTCACGGGACACACCCCAGGTGTTTTGTACCAAATTAAACCCAAAGAACCCTTGGCTGAGCCCTCGCACTGGCACGCAGCAGCCTCACCGCTCCCTGGTACAGCTCGATCTCCCGGTCGGTGAAGTATGGCATCTGCTTGAAGGGGTTGACGGAGATGAGCACTGGCCCGATGTAGGTCTGAGTGGCAGGTTAAGGTCTGTGTGTCCTTTCCCATGTTCCCCCTTCCCGCTGCCCCTTCCTGCCCCAGAGGCAGCATCAGAGAGAGCAACGGCAGGCAGGAGGTTGGGGTGGTCCCTGCCTCAGCCTGGAAGCTGCACCAGGAATACCACAAGGGTTTTCAGCTCAGGTGCAGTGACTTGGTGTTCTCCCAGCCACGAGGCCCCAGTGCTCCACTCCCTTGGCCCTGGGGTGTGCTCTGCAGAGTGACTGGCACAGCGTGCAGGAGGAGCATCCACTCAGCTCCCTGGCCTCTGGCTGAGGATCGGCTCCAAAAGGCATTTCCAGCATCCCACAACCTCCTGGAATTCACCCCCTGCTCAGCTGCTCATGCTCCATCCATGGCTCTTGCAGCAGGAGACTGTCTCCATTTTACAACCAGGGAAACTGAGGCACAGATAGGAGAGAAACTGCCAGCTCCTGCCTTTCCCCAGCCACCCAGCTACTCTGCCTCCCTCGGCTCCTGCCTGCAGCACCCCTGAGTCACCCGGGTGTGGGCAGGGGAATAGAAAAGTGGGAATTGGGCCTGGAAATGATGCAGCAGGATGGGGATGAGCCCCAACACCCCAGGACAGGTGCTGGGGAGATAGAGGCCGGGGACAGAGCAGTGCCAGTGAGGTTACCCTGAGCCCTTGATGTCCTATCTTGGGCCCACCTGACAGCAGAGCAGGGGAAGAGCAGCCCAAGGGCAGGACGAGAGGGGCTTTTCTGGGAAATGAGAAGCGCAGGGTGTTGAGTCACGGCTAGACAGGGGCCCTGCACGCAGCAGCAACACAAAAAAAAAGGAAGAAAGAGGCTGCGTAGGGTATTTTTTTTCCAAAAAAAAAAAAAAAGCCAACCCTAAACCCAACCCCTAAGCACATTTAAAGCCCCAGGGCTGCCGAAAGAGCAGGCAGGATGGCTGCGTCACCACCAGCCTGGGACGGAGCATCGCCTTGTAAGGACAGAGCTGCATCTTCAGGGAAACCACAGCTTCTCGCAGTGGCGTGAGCAGGCGGCTCAGCCCCATGCTCAGCCCCGCTCCCGCCGAGCCCCCTCCGTGCCCTGCTCTGCACCGCAGGCATTTGGTGCTCTTCCCCACCGGAGCCGGCCGCCCGCTGCAGCTGGGGTGCCACGCTGCCGGGGTGCTGAGCCAGCCGTGTCCCCGGGCGGGTGTGGGATGAGCAAGGCAAAAGCTCAAGGCTCCAAATCCGTGGGGTTGGGGGTCACATCCCCATCCGCACCGCAGAGCCTGAGAGCCTCCGAGACTCGTGCACGGTGCTCAGCAGCGTCAGCTCTGTGATGGGAGCCAGGAGCTGCAAAAGCCTCTGGGTTGGGGGATGGCGTGGTGGGGGCAACGCTGGGCAGGGTGGGAGCTTTGCACCCTGTGTGGGCTTGATGGTGTCCCATGGGGTCTGACACCCGTGGAGAGGGAGGGGTGGCACCTCCTCTCCATGTCTGCAGGGATGTCTTGCTCCATCCGGGGCTTGCTTGGATTTGCTGTGGGTGCAGAGCAGCCAGGGCACACTGTGGGCATCGCAGGGCTCGGGTGACAGCAACAGGGGACAACGGCCACTGCTGCCGCTGGGCTCTGGCCCCCTTAGCACAGGCAGGCGGGTCTCCAGTGTGCAGGAGCAGTGGGAGGCAGCAGACGAGGGGCTTGGCTCGGTGCTCTTTGCTTGGGGCTTTGTGGCTAAAAGGAAGGACCAAAGCGGATCCTGGGGCATGGCAGGATGGGGGTCACGGTTGCAGTGTCTCTGTCAAGTGCAGCCCAGCTTGGGAAGGGTGGCATTCCCCTAGCTGAGCCTAATCTTGTGTGGAGACTGGACACTGCAAGCACTGAGGCAGCCCATTTGGCCCATGCCCTGGCAAAGCCTTGGAGCACAGCCCTGCTGCTCCCAGACCCTGCCCCACTGCCCCAGAAGGATACAAAGATGTAATCGTCCATAAAACGCTTCTTGAGGTTCTCCACGATGGCCTCCTCGGAGATTTTGGAGAGCAGGACCATGTCATCAACGCCGCTCTGCTTGACATTGTGGCTCTGCCAGTGGAAGCGCTCCTTGCTGCCCTGCGGGGAGAAGGGCCACAGCGCCTGCACCGGGGCCACCACCCACAGGAGTGGGGCTCTGGGCCTGGACCTGGCCCCAGCTCCCCCTGAGCTGCTGGTGGCTGTAACTAGCCCCTGCCCCTGCTGTGGCTCCTAAACAGGCACCCTCGGGTGGTGCAGAGGAGTGTTCTGGCCACGCTGGGAACTTGCAAAGCTCAAAAGCCCAGCGCTGCTGCACCTGGGCTTGCCCCATCCATCTGGCCAGAGCCTGCCTCTCTGCAGGTCTGGCCCCCAGAGAGGAGCAGAGGGAGCACTGAGACTGTCTGCATGTTTGTAACAACACCCCTGCTCGTTATGGAGGTCACGAAGGTCTAAGGAAGCAATTGCTGCACAGGTTCTGCTTATGAGTCAAAGGTGCAGCAAAAATAACCCAGGGGAAGGGCAAAAATTGCAGCTGTGGGTTGTGTTTTCACAGAATCATCAAGGATGGAAAAGACCTTGAAGATCACCTAGTCCAACCATTAACCTAACCCCGACAGTTCTCAACTACCCAACTCAGTGCTGGGTCAACGTGACATATTTAAGCCCTTGTGGGGCTTAAACACAGTCCTGGGCTGGGAGGGGAGGGTAAGATTTCACCGTGCAAAAAGAAAACTACTTAAAGGCCCCTTGTCCTCGATGCTGCAGAGGAAACTCACTGACTAAAACCGTGGTGCCCGTGAGGTCCCTGGCGCGGTGCCTGGGAGGGGACACCCCACCCGGACCTGCCCGTGGCTCCTCTGCACCTGTACCACAGCCCCCGCGGTTCAGCTTTCACCCCAGCGCTCCCGGCACCGATTTCACTTCTCCTCCCCCAGTCGCCCCTGGCCTCTTACTCTTTCCATTTCCCTTTTCTTCTCTTCCCCTTTTGCTTCCTTTTCCTGCTGGCTCTCAGGATTTCAGGCCTCTGGACCCCAACGTCTCTGCATCCTCCTGTCTGCCCCTGATTTTCACAGGCTGTTTGCAGCCCCCACACCCACCCTCGGATGCTCGGCACACCCCGGCACCATCGCGATGGGGGATGGAGGGACCATCAGGGAGCCTGGAGAGCCTCAGCAGCATCGTGCTGCTCCCCCCAGCCGCTTCCCTCCCCACTGGGCTGCTGGGCTTTACAACCGAAAATACCATCCATGCGCCCCCAAACCCCAAGTGCAACTCAAGCCCCCATAGCTGGCAGAGGGGCTTTTTGGCTTGGTTGTCCCACCACCTTCCCTTGGGATGGACCTGGGTCTGCTCAGGCGGTCCAGGGGGGATCAGGGCTGCTCACGCAGCCTGAAACTGTGCAGGGAGCTTCTCCTCTTCCTGTTTGTTGCTTATGGATTTTTCCTTGCCTTCTTCTTCCTCCCCTCCACCCTAGTGAGCCCCTAGAAAAGCCACCCGAAAAAAATGCAGGCAGGTTTAGTCATTGGCTCCGGGTCACCATCCTGTCACCCAAGGAGCTGTTGTTGACCCCAGGAGCTGCCCAACCTGGCCAAAATTTTGTGTTTCAGGTGGAGAGGAGCAAGTTGGAATGAGCCCATGGGGAGCCCAGCCCCTCATTTCCCTGCCCCCTGCCTCCATCACCCTGAGCACTCTGGCATGGGCACACTGCTCACATGGCTGGTTATGGCACCAAATTAAGGCAAATATGAGCATTTCCTGTATTGCAAGCTTGGTGCCTTTGAGCTGACACCCGGAGTTTCTCCTTCAGTCAAAGGACTGCACAGAGGTGTCAGCGGTGAGCGCGTGCCATCACGTCACCTCTTCTTCCTCCAGGCACAGGTTAGGTGCTTTCCTGGCTCAGCTCGGGGGACCTGATGCAGCACAGCTGCAGGGAAAACACCAGCTCACTTTAAATGAAGGTTTTGTCCCCCATATCTGCAAAGCTGTGGGTGTTTCTGCCCTGTTTCTGGGAGCACAAAGTCTTCATGGCTTTCCTTAGCAAGTCTCAAGAGGTGGCACAGGGGGTTTGCAAGGCCAGGGCTCATTAAGCTGGATAAAAGTCTTGTGGACAGGATGAAGAGGAAAGTTGCTCACTCAAAAGCATGGCATTGCCCAAGGTCAGTGCCCAGCGAGCCCTTGTGGGACGGGGGCTGCGGGCAGCATCTGTGGGGAGAGCAAGGGCACAAACTGCATTTGCTTTCAGAGGTTTGGGGCAGCGGTTCCTCAGTCCCCTCCTCCGTCCCAGGCCAAAGCGAGGGATGAGCCAGAGATCAGCAGTTCAAGAGCCACCGCTGCGGGTTCCCCAGCGAAGGGGAGTGATGGGAGGCCGGGACACAACACCTCGTGAGTCCGTTCCATCCTCAAGCCGAGCGGGGAGCAGCTTTTGGCAGCCCTTGGCCTGGGCTTCCAGGTGCAGTTTGCAGCCACTTTGCACCAGGGACTCGGCTCTGACAGTGGTCCCGTGTGTGATGGGTGCATGTGTGAGGAGCCCCATCAGGGTCCCCAGGAATACCCCAGCCAAGGGCTGCGGAATGGGGACTGTCACCATCCCAGACACCGCCCGTGCCCGGGGCTGCTGATGCACAACAGGATGGCTGAGGAGCAGCCCTGCAGCAGCAATGGCAAAACATCGTCTGGTTTTTTGTTTTTTTTTTTTCAAATCTCAGGCCTGAGCCACAAAAAAAACCCTGCAAAGCCTGAGCAGGGACGGATGCAGCCCAAGGTGGCATCTTTTGTCTTGAGACAAGCCCAGATGCAGACAACACCTTAAAACCACCGGAAGCCTTGAGAAGAGCAGCACAGGGTGTTGCACGGCTGTCACCACACTGCCAGCTCCCAGGAACAAGCAGGGTTTGGGGCTGGGGCGCTTCCCCCAGAGTCTGGGGCATGGGGAATGGGGCTGGCCCTGCAGCTGGGCCCTGGCCAGGGTTGGGGTGGAGGCTGCACAACCCCACAGCCCTTCACAGAGACACAGAACACCTTTGGGTCCTGTGGCGGTGTGGAGGGGACCGTGTTTGTGTCTTGTGGGAGACAGCACCTGAGCAGTCTCTCAGAGGTGAAAACTGTGACTGCGGGTGAGGGAGGGCTCTGCCTCAGCCTGGCCACCATCCCCTTCCTTGTCTGGGTGGAAATGTCTGGGGCAGCATCACTCCAAGACACGGAGCGAGCAGAGCTGTGGGCTGAAGGACGTGGCTGTGCTCACACTGCAGAGCCTTACTCCATATGTGAGCATCCCTCTCATTTGGAGAGCTTTTATCTTCCTCTTCTGCCTCCAGATCCGCTGCCAGCTCTGGCCACCGCCCTTTCAGCAGCCCCGTGTCCTACCCACAGCCCCTGTGCCCTGAATAGGCTGGGGTGCAAGGTCTGACCCTGGGCACTGACACCCAGAGGGTCCTTCTTGGTTTGAGCTGGCCTGGGGGCTCCCTGCAGCCCCCGCCACCCCCCTGCACTCTGCCTGCACCACAGTGCTCACCGCCCGCTGGCACGAGAGCTGAAACCCGAAGCGCTGGTGGGAAGTTGGGCCAAGAGGAACACAGGGGTTCTCCTGTTGGTGCCACACCAACAACAGCAACAACCAAACCACTTTGTGTCAGTCCGGTCTCACCGCCTGGTGCCCTCCATCCTGCTCGGGTCAGCACTCCAGGGGCACCGACCCAGCACCCAGCTCCCATCCCCAGCTGCTCCCCACCACTGTGCCCTGCGCCAGTGCCTCCCCCAGCCCCAGCTCCGCTCCCTGTCCCCAAGCCTGAGCAGCACCATCCCCTCTCCAGCGGGGACACCGAGCGGGCTCCTGGCACCTCCTGGGAAGCAGCAAGGACCACTGATGGGTGCAGGAGAGCCCTGAGGTGGCAGAAGAGAGGGTGGGATGTCACCCGAGGGTACCCGAGGGAGAAAGGGTGGGGGGAGCCCCACCAGGGCCCCGCTTGCACTCACCATGATGTCCCAGCGTCTCACCCCTGGGAACGGGGTGCTCGGGGCTCCTGTCACCGAGGGGCCAGGGCCATCCTGAAGCACTTAGCTTTTGTGTTTCTGCTGCAACTACAAGTGCAACTAATTTTTTTTTTTCCGCCTCCCACTTCCTCATTTCGTGCCGGTTGCCGGGGGTGGGGAAGATGAGGGTGGCTCTTGGCTGCTGGGGGGGCACTTGGGGCGGCCCTGCCCCGGGTGACCCCACCTCTGCTTCAAACGGGTGCTCTGGGTGCAGGGGGTTACCCACCCCAGGCAAGAGGGTGGATGCTGGGTAGAGTCTGTCAGGGATGCTCAGAGCCTCCACAAAACCTGCCCTGACAGTTTGCTGTGCCCCACCCCACGGGTAGCCAGGCAGTGCTGGGGGATGCTCTGCTTTACGGTGTTTTTAGGTGTAAGTTGCTGCTGGTTGCTGCTTTTTCTTCAGGTCTTTTGAATAAAAAAGGCCACGATGAAGGAAACATTTTGGCTGCAACTGGGCCCAAGCTGGTTCTGAAAGATCATCGCTGGGGCTGTGCGGGGCACCACCGAGGCAGCGTCCCCACCACACTGCAGAGCCGATGCTCCTGCAAACCCTGCACACACGGACTTGTCTGCTGGCATCAGCCCTGGCGTGCAAGGCCTGGCTCAGTGCCATGGCCCGGCAAGGCTGAGGCCAGGCTCTACTTGAAGAAAGGAGCCTGGTCCAGCCCCAAGCAAGACTCTGTTGGGGGCGGGGGGGCACCTCCCTGGCAGTGGTCAGCCCCCCAGCACAAAACAGCCAAGAGGGGGCCAAGAAAACAGCAATTGCTGCAGTGGGAAGCCAACAACTGAGCACAGTTCACTGCCGCCACACCCCACCGTCCCCTGCAGAGCTGCTACCCAAAGATGATCCCTCCGGCCCCCCCAGAAGGGCAGTGGCAGAGCCCACAGGCTGGGAACTGTCACCTGCAGGGCTCAGCCCACCCTTATCACGGCAAGTCCCAGCCGGATCCACGAGCTCAGTGCCCTTCGGGACTGGCCGGCTGTGATCTGGGGCTCAGCGGGGCTCTTGCACCCTTGGGTGCCATTTCGTGGTGCCCCCTGCGCTGCCTCCCCCTCCCACACAGACACAGAGAGGTTTTGTTTTGAAGAAAAGAGATTTTAATTGCAATAAATAACAGAGAACACCCCATCAAAATTATTCTAATACCCCCCCCAAACACATGAACATCCCCACTCTTGTCACCACTGCCCGGCTCCCCACATCAGTCTCCTTTCCCCTCTGGCCCCCCCGGTCTGTCTGTGAGCGCCCTGCGCTTGCTGGGGAGCGGTGACTGACTGCTCTGCCTCCTCTTGCAGCCCCGCTTCTCTGGCACGGCCGGCTGGGGGGTGTTGTTTTCCCCTTGCCCCTGGATGTCCTCATAGATGGGGAAGGGTGTCAGCAGCACTGGGAAGCCTGGGGCCATCGTTCTTCCCTCTTCACTGGTGACACCCATGTGCCCAGGCATGGGGCCGCTGCTGGAACTGTCCTGGCTGACCCCCACCGTGTCCAGGGAGCGACCGAGGAGCCTGAGGGCCTCTTGCTGAAGCATCTCCTCGGTCACAAACAGGTCGTCCATCACGTCCCCAGGTCCATGGCTGTAGGAGTCAGCAGCGGGGCATGGGGGGATGTCGCTGCCTGGGGCGATGTCAGTGCCCAGGGGTGCCCCCGCAGAGGTGGCCGTGCCGGCGGTGTTGACGGGAGCCGACGGTCCCTCGACGTTCCCACAGCCGGGGATGGAGGTGGGCGGTGGTGGCGTGTTGGTCCACTCGTAGCCATAGACTCGGGGATCAAAGCAGCAGCCACACGGAGCCATCAGCAGCCCTGTGTGGGGGAGAGGGAGCTGTGCTGAGCCGGGGGCACCCTCTGGGGGCACCCACTGAGCCAGCCCCCATCTCAACACCCCCCGGCTCTGCGCCAGGCACGTGGGGAGCTCGTGGCCGGGGCGCTGCCCGCGGGGTGAGCTGCTGTGCCCAAGGGAGGGGGTCACAAATCGGGGAGGAGACTGGCTTCTCCGAGGTGAAAGGGGCAGAGATGGCGCCAAGTATCTGGTAAATTCTCTGGCCGTGGGCTCTACTGGGCACACGTCAGCCAGGCGAGGGCAGGGACGCTCGCCCGGGCTTGCCAAACCCTCCTGTGAAAACTGCCTGGGGAGGGGACACGGCAGTGATGGGGACGCTGGGATGCCCGTGGTCGGGGGCGCTGAAGGTGCCGGGGTGCCGGAGCAGAGAGGGGCGCCATACCTGCTGGAGGGGCCTGGGGAGCGTGGGGTGCCCCCCCCGCCGGGGGTGTCCCAGCTGCAGGGAAGGGCTGCTCCTGCCCGGGCAGTGGGCACAGGTTGGCTGAGCCTGGAAGAGAGACGGGAGCCATGGCCGGCGCTCAGCTCCGCTCTTGCCCCCAAGAGCGTCCCCGGGCTGCAGGGGTCGGGGTCGGGGTCACTGCCTACCTTGGGGGGAGATTTCGCAGAGACGCAGGAACCATGGGCCAGGGGGGTTGCAGGAGCCGCGCAGGAACGAGCACCCTGGTGGCAGCTCCATGGTTTGTGGTGACTGTTGGTTGCCAAAGTCTCTCTGGGGTGTCCCGGATGGAATGTTGGGGCTGCCATGGTAACGCCCCGCCCCCAGAAACCACCCCAGTTCCACCTGGGGAGGGAAAGGGTTAAGAGGGGCCTGTGGGTGCAGGGGCCTTGGGCTGGAAGCCTTGGTCCGTGCCCAGAGCTGGGACAGCCTTGGCATCAGGGGGACTTGGTGGCAGGAGCCCCACACCTGGAGTGCTGGGACAGAGGGGGCAGGAGGGGCAGGAGGGGCAGGAGAGGGCAGGGAGAGGTGTGATGCTGCAGGGCTGACAGTCAGCGAGGACGAGGACGTGGCTGGGAGCCTCGGGGTGAGGCTGAGGGGGTTGGACAACAAAGCAGATGTCCCAGTGGGTGTCTCCTGCTGCTCGCCCAGCCGGGACGCCAGCACTGCGCAGTTCCTCTGCGGGCACCGGGAGAAATCTCTGGAGCGCTGAGCCTGGTCCTTGTGGCAGCTGCCAACTGCCCAGTAACACCCGCTGGGAATCCCGTCCTGCCGGGACGAGCAGGGCTGAAACAGTCCTGAGCTCTGTGGGGAGAACTTCTTGTCACAAGGACTCGGGGAGGCAACTAGGACAGATGCCCCCCGAGACTGGCTTGGAGGGAGTGCAGAAGGGCTGGTGGGACATGGGGTGGCAGGGCACTGTCTGGGCCAGAGCCATGACAGGATTGTTGAGTTGAAGCTGGTCACTGGAAGGAGGAGAAAGGGCAGCAGAGTTGCTCCGGAGGGTTGTGAGAGAGCAAACGTTACGCTCTTCGGGGAGGTACTTAGCAGAGTCCCTGGCAACCTGCAGGTGAGGCCTCAGGAGCCGGCGAGTGCTGCTCAGGGTTGAAGAAGCACCTTGGAGGAGCTGGGGAGCAGGCAACTGCCCCGTGTCAGGTGTCAAGCGAGGGGGCAGAAGGGGGCTTGGCCGAGCAGGGACCAGCTCGCTGAGCTGCAGAACCACATTATTTATTTTTGCACCATATCTTGTCCTCTGACTGGCAGAGCAGAGGGTGCTGGCTGCAGCACCCAGCCTGCCAGCAGGGCCAGGGCTGGAGGAGTGAGGATACTGCCAAGCAGGCGGTTCCAATCACAAATTCATGGCCAATTCTGTAAAGGCCGGGCTTGGGGCAGCCCACCATCAGGCCGGGAGTCAGCAGGGCTGCAAGGGTTGGCTCTGCTCCCAGGCAGCCATAGCTGAGGAAGGACATTGGCTGTGTCAGAGACAGGGGCTGCTTCACCTTCTGCTGACCAGAGCAGCAGTTGCTCCCCTACAGACGCGTGCAGAGGCTGCGGGTGTGGGGAGCGGGTCCCACCATGGTGGGACTGGGCAGGGGCAGAGGAGCTCAGTCCTGGGCACCCTGCCTTTCCCAGGCAGGTCCTCCTTCAGGGCAGCCAAAGGGACCCACATCCCATCACAGTGGCCTCCTGATGTACAAACCAGCTCCTCAGTGCCCACTCTCCCCCATCCTGTAACAGGACAGACCTGCCCCTGGCCACCAGTTGCCGAGATGCTCGTGCCTGTGACACCAGCGATGGCAGCAGGACAGGAGCGGGGAAGCCTCAGCAGCGATTGCAGCTTCTGGGTGCTTCAGCCCAGCGCCCAGCAAAGCTGCCACCGGACGTCTTGGGGCACCTATGAGCTGCCAAACCAAAGAGGACATGTGGAAACTGGTTGGTTGGTAATGCCAAACTACAGCCGATGGCACGGTGGTGACGGAGGTTGACCCAGTGGCTGACGAGGAAGAGGCCATGGAGGTTGACACCATGGCTGATGCAGAGGAGGCCATGGAGGTTGACCCAGTGGCTGACCAGGAAACTGGCATTATCACACTGGGTCTGTGTGCCCCTGAGTTGCACAGCCAACCCGTCAGGGGTCTGCCAAGGGGAAGCCTGTTCCTGTGCCACACAGCAGCTCTGGGGGAATCTGCACCTCTCTGAGGCGCTCCAGCCCCTCAGGCTGCCCAAACCCCTCCTGCAGCATGAGCCTGAGGAGCGTGCTGGTGTGGGGCTGCCCAGAGCCCAGGCTTGCCACTCAAGAAACAAGACTTGCTCCAGAAGCTGCGCCCGGGATCGTAGCTACTCCTTTATTATAAATCATGCCGTTACGTTGCTCCTCCTCAGAGTTAGTATGTTAAACATTTCTCGTTATGTATATACCTATATAAAAAGGTGAAAACATCCCCTCCCCTCACCCAAATGTCAGAATGGAGCATGGCACCAGGAAGGAAGACACACAAAGGCCTGCTCGACAGCCAGACGGGGTTTGCTGAGCACCAGAGAAGCTGCGATCGGCTGATGAGCGGGTAAAAATACAGATGGTTGAGTAACACATGAGGGCTGGCAGGGCGGAGAGGTTTGCTCTGGGGAAAGAGGGCTGTCCGCCTCCCTGCACCATATGGAGGAGCCCCAGGGGGAACAGAACATGGCTTTGGACAAGATTTCCCGTCTCTGTCATGTGGAAAGGCCTGAAAAGAAGAAGAATGACAATAATGATAACAAAAAGATAATTTGTAGATTGGAAATTCAGGTCTCCTCCACCGGCTGCGGTGGCCCATGGAGAAGACATGTGTTGGCCCAGATTTGGCCAGGACCTGGGGCAATTTCAAGCCTGCTCTTTTCCCATCACTGGAGGTCTTCTGCGGGCAGAGGAGTGGGTGGCACTGGGCCTGGCACCCCGAGGCCACAGAGGCATACAGTGACGCTGCCTTTGGAGGCAAAGCACCTTTTGGAGGCAAAGCACCTTTGGAAATAAAGCACCTTTGGAGGCAAAGCAGCCGCGGAGGCCGTGGCGTTTGCTGGGGAGGGCCCTGCCAGGACCAGGCAGACTGGTCCTGGGTCACCACTCGGGCAATGGGGACACTGTGACCAAGACAGTTCTCGTCCTGCATCCTCCTTTGCTTTGCGTCCTGCAGCCCAGCACATCCTTGGCGCCCGTTACATAACTGCAACCCTGAGCACGCCTCGGCCCTGACCTCAGCCTGTACTTCGAGGTGTTTCTGGAATAAAAAATGGTTGTAATAGTGACAAGGGCTTTAAGAAAAAATAGGCAGACACCCCCATCCAAGTAGGTTTTTAAGAGAGTTTGAATAACCCCCTCTCCCAGTTAAACTGGTGTCACCGCTATGCTCATGGACTGACCCAGTCTCTGTCCCCTGCTGCATGTCCCAAGGTGACAGGACGCAAACCAAGAAAACAAAATCCCTGCTCCAACCCCACTCCCCACAGCAGCACATCTCTGTCCATCGCCCAGAAGCCACAAGTCACGCTTGTCACCCGCGGCACCTGAAACCTCCTCCCTGTCCCCCCAGGGATGCCCGAGGGAAAGGCAGCAGCCCCCCACGCGTTTGGCCTGCCCGGGGACGTCCGGCTGCAGACCACAATGCCCCGCCATGCCCGCGGGACACGGGCACGGAACAGGACGAGGCAGGAGCGGGGCGAGTGGTGCCGGTGGCTGTCTCGGCGCCTGCGGGCCCTGGGTCCGCTACTAATAAATAACAATGTCAGAATTTCAAGTAATGTTCCTGCTGCCGCGCTCTGCCCAGCTTCTCCCTCTCCCACCGCTCATCGAGCGGCTCCTGTCGCACGGGGCCGTGGCGGTGTCTGCAGCGGCTGGCAGTGGTTTAACTGGGAACCTGCCATTGTGAAGCTCGGGGGCGAAGGGTGCATGGCTTTGGGGGACGGGTTTGGGTGACGCCGGCTCCCACTGGAAGCACGACCAGTGTCTGTGTTGGACCCAGGGGAGATTCCTGGGGTGGAGAGGAAGGGCACAGCTCAGCGGCCCTCCGGTGTAGCTTTTGCCTTCCAGTTTTCCCACGGGGTTCACGCTGTTTCCCTAGTGCCCCTGGCATGTTTTACAGCACATCTGTCGGAAGTAGGTCCGGCTGCAGAACTTGAACTTCAGGACGAGTGGGCAGTAGGCCACCTTGTTCACATCCTTGCACTCTGGAGGGATGACAGAGGGAAGCAGGGTTACAGCTTCCCTGGGGGTGAGGAGCCCCAGGGGAAGGAATTTCTAAGCACCACCATGCAAGCTCCCTTTTCCACCCCGATGCCCAGCTCCTGCGGGCTTTCTGCCAGGAAGCAGCAAGATCCAGCCACGCTGACAAAGCTCCTGAGAACCTCACTACTGGGAGCTCCTCTTTGCCGAGGTGCAGTGACCTCTTTTATCAGGGTGATGGCATGCCAGTTTGGCCTGGGACCAGAGGGGACAGCATCAGGTCTCCCCATGAGACCCTCACCTGGTGTCCCGGTAGCACGTAGCCCCCAAGGCTAGCAGTGCTCCATGTTTCCCTCGCCAGTCCCCCCATCTCCCTCACCTTCAGGGTTGTCCGTAGGTCCTGATTCGCACTTGGTCTCGCACTGCTGCATGCTGGGTGGCTGCAGGGTCTCCACGCAGTCGCTGGACGGCTGCCCGGTGTGAGCCAGGCACTGGACGGATCTTCTTTGCTGGCCAAGGCCACACTGCGCAGAGCACTGTCAGGAGACAGAACAGCACGGAGCTGTGGCAGCTGCCATGGCTTTAATAATGCAGGAGGAGAGGGCACGGCCAGGTCTCAGGAGGTGCTGAGGATGCTGGATCTGTCCCTCCCCTCACCAGCATGGCTGAGCACTGCGGCCCCACTTCCCAAAAAGCTTGGTTTGAACCTCCAGGATCAGCGATGGTCTGTGCAGCCAACCCTAAATCACCGGCCTTTCCCAGGACTCCTGCACCCCGATGTCACCCTTCAGCTCGAGGGGCATTAAGAGGGAAGGGAGGACTGTCAGCATCGCCCTGCTGCAGGTGCTGGGCTGGAGCAGTGGGACGAGCAGTGGCCCCGCTTGCAGCTGGCCCAGCCCACCTCTCCAGCCCATCTGCTGCACTGCCCTGCTGTCCCCAAGATACCCATGGGGACCCTCCAACGACTTCTGTGGGGCTCTGCTAGTGCCAGGAGGCTCCCCTGGGTCAGCTGGGTGCTTGGGCTGTCATCACAACAGCCTCCTGAGCCAAGGGAGGGGTAAAGAACACCACCACGGAGTCCTCCTGGCCCTGAGATAGCTATGGTGGCCACATTGGGTTCTACTGGCAGGGAAAAGCCTCATGTGCTCTAGGATTTGGGGGGCTGGGGAGGTAGAGTCTTGTCCTTCAATAAGCCCATGGAAAGGATTGTCCCTACCTCTCCCCACTCGCCAGTCACCCAGCGTGGTGGTGGGCAGCGCCGCAGGTTGCACCTCATGCTGGTCGGGGGCTTGGAGCCTTCGTAGCACTGGGAGGTGGGCAGAGTCGCGCTGTGGTCACCGCTCTTGCAGAGGACAATGCGGTGGCGGAAACCTGGCCCACAGCTTGGGGTGCACTGCAGAGAGAGCACAGGTGTGGTCAGGATGTACGGCAAAGAGCAGAGAGAGGCAGCACTGGCTCTCCCCACCAGTGCTCCCACCTTGCCCATCTCCTGAGCTACAAGACCATTCCCTACATTATGCTCTCCATGGCCAGCAGCCATCACCGATGCGCTGGCACACTGACTAATGCTGCCCTCCCAAGGACAAGTGCCACCAGTGAGGCTTGTTACCAAGGACCCAGTGCCAGGCCCCGAGGGAATGGCCTCAAGCTGCCCAGGGCAGGGTCAGGCTGGCTCTGAGGAAGGATTTCTGTGCAGAAGGGGCTGTTGGGCGTTGGAATGGGCTGCCCAGGGCAGGGGGGGAGTCCCCGGGATCCCTGGAGGGGTTGAAGAGTCGGGCTGAGCCAGCGCTGAGGGATCTGGGGGAGTTGGGAACGGTCAGGGTGAGGGTCATGGTTGGGCTGGAGGAGCTTCAAGGGCTTTTCCAACCCAGATGATTCTGGGATGCTGTGAGGGCTGATGTTAAACACTTACTTCAGACCAGTCCAGGGCAACCCACTCTGGAGGGCACGTCTGGTTATTGCAAGGCTCAAGCATCTTTGGACGTGGATGGCTGCAAGAAGCATCATCCAAGGTCTTCTCCTCAGTGGCAGAGATCTTACGCTTACAGAAGACGCTGCGTGTGCGGACACCCTCATTGCAACTTCGGCTGCATTCAGACCAGTTCCCAATCACCCAGCTGGAGACGGGTAAAACAACAAAGTTGCAAGGGGTATGGTGGCCCACGCTCGTCCCCATACTCCGGTACACAGCCCTATTCCTACTCTGGCCACAGCGTCCCAGGCAGCTCTGGTCAGCCACAGAGTTCCTCCACATCTCCCTTTCCCCTTCAAGACAGGGGCAATGGCCAGCCAGGGAAGGGCTGGCACAGTTTCCAAGGGATTGGGCTGAGTATCTGTTCTGCACCAAAGGACCAGGTGGGGAAGGCTCCTTTCTGCAAGTGGCGCAGCAGTGCAAGGAGGAGGTCCCGCTGCAGAGCCGAGCCCATCCTTGGCCCACACATCATGTCCTGGGTGTATCTCTCCCCGAGCAAGGCTCAGGGCACTGCAGTGCAGACAGGTTTCTGCCCCCTGTATCAGTGCTGCCCCTTCCCTGCAGCGATGCACTTGGGCTGTGCAGGTTGCGAGCTGTACTGTGCTCATGATGGGGCACAGATGAGAAAGCTGCCCCCCCATCCCCAGCAGAGCTGCTCCAGCCAGGTAGTGTCACCCCTGGGGACTGTGGCAGGGGACTCTGACTTGGGAATGGCAGAGAGGGGGGAGTTTCACCCTCCTCCACACTGACTCCTCCACCTCGATCTGCTCCAAGCTGTGGTACTCACGCCGGGGGGCACGGTTCGGTATTGCACGACCTCTGCCGCTCTGGCATTTTAGTTTCAGGGCTACAGAAGTGGTTGAAGACAGTTGAGCCATCGGACAGTTTCTTGCATACCACAGATTGGATCTGGCTGCCTGCCAAGACAGAGAGGCAAGGGGGAAAGAGAGGAGGACCCTGAGGTACGAGCCCCACAGCTCTGCTCCCGCGTGGGCAATGGGACGGGGCAGCCACTTGTCACCGCACCTCATCGAGCCTGAAACTACATCTCTTATTCATAACCAAGGCCTCCTTTGCCTCTAACACATCTGGAAAAAATGAGTGGGGTGAAGGCTCACCAGCCAGGGCAGGACCCAGCAGAGTTTGCAGAGGATGAAGGATCAAAGTATTCCAAGGATCTCATCCTCAAATAAACCTGTTCTAACCTTGGCCTTGTGACACTTTCTGGGGGGAACAGCTGGAAGAGGGGGCAAAACTTTGCTGAGGTCTAGACACAAGACTAGGTCAGCACCCTTAGCTTTCAACAGGGAACATTACTAAGCTTTGCTTTTGAAACCACCTCTCTCTTCTGAATACCAGCTCAGTCACTCGCAGCCAGGCTCTCCAGAGCCACGAGACACGGCACAAAACTCTGTGTCAATCCCCACAGGAACCAGCCCAGGGGATTCAGGGGAGCATCAGTGGTGTTTCAGTTCACAGACATGTAGATCTGAAGGCCAGAGGGGCTGTTGCAATCAGCTAACCTGTCCCGCGGCACACAAGGAAAGGAATTTCCAGCATATCGTGCCACCTTCCATCACCTCTACCACCTACAGCTGCGGCCCAGCCCAAGAACAGCATCCAGGTGGGTTGCCCTGACACTTGCCCACCAGCTCATGCTGACTGACACCAGCTGGGTGGGAGTATGGAGAAACTTGAGTGCTCCTTTAGAGCAAAACAGACACTAACATCCATGCGTGGTCTCCTGTGGCCCAGACAGAGAGTGTGGGAGTCACAGGAGCACAGACATATGTGTGTCCCCCAGCCAACACCTGGGGGACAGGTCAAACCTCACCCCCTGCACACAGCACCGAGCATTTGGTCCACGGGGTGTAGTGCCAGGAATACTGGTTCAAGGCATCTCTGCCGATGGGTGCGTTGAACTTGTACCGGATCCCCTGCAGCTCTGTCCGCACAAGGACCTGTGGAGAAAGGCACCACCGAGGCATCAGTGCCACCAAAGTCCAGTGTGGTTGTGATGGCGACCCACGACCTCGGTGTGCTCCCTAAAATCCAGGGCAGCTGAAATCTCCCCCCCTTCCTTTTCCAGTCCCTTCCAGCATTGACATGGCAGCCACCATAGTGATGGTGGTGCAAGCCGTGAAGGTGACACGACCAGAGAACAAGCTCCCGTGCACTCAAAGATTGAGTCATTCCAAAGCCTGGCAGATCAGGGAGGGAGACCTGAGAATTTAGTCCAATTTACCTCTGATCTCTGTGCCCCTTTACTCCAGACAGCAAGGACAGGGGTGGAATAGCTCCAGTCCCACACAGCCACAGCAAGGTCTCTTTAGCCCAGACCAGGCCCATACCGGGTGGGGGTATGAAGGAACCATGTTACCAACCATGACAACAAGGGTGATGTTGGTGGGTCCCAAGGCCTCCAGGGACTCAGGCTCGTCTGGGGATCTCCTGTAGTGGAACGTTGTGCCTGCGATGTCAAAGCGCCGTGGGGGATCAATGGAGAGCTTCCCGTTGATGTAATACTCGCCGCTCTGCCCTCTCAGCGCTGCGAGGACAGGGGAGCAAGGGTTAGCAGAAAGGCTGAACACGCCTGTACACAGCTTCGGCTGGGCACTTCTCACTGCCAGGCTCAGAGCACAGAGAGCCTCATTTTACAGGGAGGGAATAAGTGGGGCAAATAAAGTAGGTGCCTGGGTCAGGGTCACACAGAAAGCCACTAGCAGAGGTGGGACTAATGTACCCTTTGTCCCATCTCAGCCTGCCCACCACCTCACTGAGGAAGGATGATGCTGCGGGGAGCTCAGGCAGCTGCCCTGGCTGGTGATGGGGACACTTGGCAGTGTGACAACCTGTGGCCATGAAGCCAGGCTCAAATCCATCTGTGCAAACTGGGTCTTGGCTGCTGGGGCTTCTGGAGGAGCCTGGTCCCCAGGAGCCTGGCTGTGCTTGCCCAAGCGAGTCGCTAGAGGGGGATCGGCTCGCTTGCTCGTCCCCACTCGCATTCCCACGCTCTCCCTGCTCGCTCTCTGCCACCAACACCGCGCTGGAGCCCAGCTCTTCGCCACTCCTGCCCTCGCTGCTGGCAAGGACCTCGCTGCCATGATGCGCTGCGGCGGGGAGGATGCTTCATACTGATGAGGATTAAGGATGCTCCCTCCGCTCCCGCTGCAGTGCAGAGACAGATCCTGGAAGTGGGAGGCACTGATGGCAGCAGACAATACTGATATGAGCTTGGGCTGTGCCTCCAGTGCACAGAAATCCAGCCTGGACGGACACGAGGAGTCCCCAGTATATGTGGGCCGAGCAGGGAGGGATGTCGGCATCTCTGAACCCAGCAAAGGGAGCTGGCCTGGAGGGATGCTGCCAGGAGAGCCCTGCTGCAAATTCCCACCGGTGCTGGCATCTGGGCAGGCTCCTGCTCCTGGAGAGCTGCGGAGGCACCCTGCAGCAAGCCAGCAGAGAGAACCCTGCCCACCCTTCTGTGATCACTGCCCACCGCTTGGAGGACAGAAAGAGAAGACAAGGGGAAAGAAAAAAGCCTGTTGTAAAAATGAGCCAGAGTCTGGCTGGAAAATTAAGCCCAAGGAAAATGTGAGCAGGTCTATTTTTAAGCCCCAGCCCAACATGCTGGCGGAGGGGGGAATGCCAAGGAGCCACAGACAGCGCCAGGAACAGCGGAGTGTGGGGTTTGCTCAGGGTTACGCTGCTGAACAGTGAGCGCAGGACGGAGGCAGAGCCGCAGCGAGACAGCAGCTGTGTGAGCCACACTGATCCAGCCCACGCCGGCCTGAGACACGCTGCCCCTCTGCCCCAACCCTGAGCTGGGACCCCCAACCCCATCCTCTGCTGCTGTGGGGCGTTATCCTTGCTGGGCCTTTCCCATGGCCTGTTAAGTGCAGGGAAATGGCAGACCAAGGGGGGTATGGCTGGGCTTTCAGCATCTCCCAGCCCCATCTCACCTAGGTAGTTGATGGAGAGGTTCAGCTCCCGGATGTCGATGTGGACGGAGCCCTTGGGAATCTGGATCACCTCCTCGTAACCTGTGAGACAACCCGGGGCTGGTGAGCAGTGATGCTCAGCCTCCAAGCCCGGAGCCAAACCTGCCCTGGGTTGGATGAGAGCATGTGGCACCCTGTTACCCGTGGGCTAAACACTAAATGAGATGCTGGCAGTGCAGAGGCGTTGGTTCAGCCACCCACTGCAATTAAACGGAAAAAGCACCATGGCCCACCAGCAGAGTGGCTGGTTTGCTCTGCAGTGCAGGCTCTCACGATGGCACCAGCCGTGCCGGGGAGGTGCTGTGGAGCTGGGATACCCATGGGCATCTCCACAGCCTGGCTTAAGGGCAGCGTAAGCTGGGGAGGAGGGAAGGAGCTTGGTGCTCTGTGTCAGGGATGTGGGTGCCAGCAGTGGCTGGGGCAGTCAGTGAATAGGAGCGATTTGCTCCCTGCTTGCAGCCTGGTCCTACCCTTTGGGGTCTTTCTCTGGGATATGTCACTGCACATCCCCAGGAGCAGGTGAAGTCAAGGAGGGACTCAAGGGTGGGTGATACTGGTTGTGCTGGCCGGGCCACTTGCTTCCTACCTCCCTCTGGCAGGGACTGGTTGAAGACGCCCTCAACAGTCTCACAGGAGCTGCCGTCTCCCCCACACACGCGACACTTGTCCTCCTTCGAGTCAGAGCCCAGGACACGGTCACAGCCCACATGCTGGAGGAAGGAGCAGCAGGGAATTAGCTGTCCTGATGGGGCCTTGTTCTCCCCACATCTGACCTGCAGCATCCCAGGGAGCCCACCCCTGTCCCCCACCTCACTCCCCTGCACTGCACTGTACACCAGGCAGTGCTCAGCAACATCACCTCAGCCCAGCCCCATCTTTCTGCCACCTTTCTCCAGGGACAGCCCTGGGGGGGGGCTCTCTCCCAGGCTGCAGTGGTGCAGCCAGAAATCCTGTCACTGCAGGATGAGGCAGAGGTTGGGGTGTCTGCGCAGAGCTGCAGCAGCCCAAGGAGAGCCGTGTCCCTGCTGCACCAGAATCGTGGTAGCGAGCCCACGTGAAGCCTCTGGCTCTGCCCCACTGCTACAGTACGTGGGCTAGCGAGCGGGTCGCCAGCATGGCTGTGGTGCAATCCCCCTTTTGTTCCACAGTATATTCAGCCCCACAGAGACAAAAAGATCCCACAGACACAGGAAGGGAGACAGACGGAGACGGAGAGGGAGCCTGTCTGCCTGCCTGCTGGGGGACACTCACCACTCCCACAGCACTTTCTTATAATTAAACTTTTATAGCCCTCCAGATCCCATTTCAAGGGAAGTATCAAGCGCCTGGGGCTACATGAGCTGTAAATGCAGAGATCCAGGCTAACGAGGGCCAGTGTGGCACCGGTGCACAGAGAACAGACGGGCACAAGCCCAGCGGTGGATGTGCTCCTGCTCCCACAGGGGAGCCGGGTGCCCGGGCAGAGGGATGCCCATGTCCGTGCAGGCAGGGGGAGGGCAGTGCTCCCCTGCCCGGGGGTCTGCCCTTGCCTCCCCATCGCGAGGCTGCCCCAGACCCCGGCAGCACCTTGCACTCCCCGTTGACGCAGATGTCGTTGGAGTCCTGCCGGCACGGTGTCCCATCCACCACGGCTGCGGCTCGTTCCGTGTAGAAGTTAAAACCCTCGGCCAGGCAGTTGAGGGAACAGGCTTTCACACCCCCTGGGAAAGAAGCAGAGGTTCAGATGAAGGAGAGAAAGGAAATATGTGGTGAGCCAGACCTGGGTAACAGCTGCCTTACCCGCAGCCTCCCCACGCCTCCATCCTGCGGCTGGCCCACGGCGCAGCTCCAGGTGCCCAGGAGGATGTCCCCGCAAGCAGAGGGACCCATGGAGGGACCCAGGCACCCTCCCTGTTGATCAGCACCGAGGCAAGACCCTTGAACCAGACACCAACACGTGGTGAGACACTGTTCCATCCGCACAGCCTGGGAAACATGGGCTGTATATATCAGGGAAGGAAACAAACTGACTTGTCCTTATCTGGTGTCAGTCACTCCCTGGTCCCCTGGCACTTTACAAGGGCTGTTGACACCCTTGTGCCCATTGTACAGACAGGAAAACTGAGGCAGAAGCTCTTAAGTGACTTGTCCAAGGTTTTTCAGCTACTAAACCAGAGAAACCAAGTTTTTCAGCTCCTGGACCAGTTATGAGGCCAGAGCAACCATTTATTTCTGTTCAAGGCTGGTGGATACTGAGTCCTTCACACCAAAGTCGATGACAGCAGACTGAGGACGAAAGGGAAGGATGCTCAAGTTACAGCTAAAATATCTGCTTCCCAACACACCAGAGCACTGCCTAAGGAACAGAGGCTTGTGGTGCCTAGGAGCAGAATGTGTAACCAGTTATGGAAGGAGACACCAGAGCAGAGCTGTTTCCTGCCTCCTGTCATTGGATTTTATCAAATGCTGGTGCAAATCGTGGCAACTGTTACCTTTACTGAGCATCCCAAGGAGTCTCAACAGCCTGCATGAGGCGCATGCCTGAACTGTGGCAGTTCACTCCTGCAGGCACCGGCAACAGTCATGAGCCGTGTGCCAGAGGTGGGAAGCACCTGGGTCAGGAGCAACCGAATTCTGCAAAACTTGCAACTTGATACAGCACATCAAATGGGCAGATGGAGGGGAGGGGTGGCCCAGCTGTGCCTGGGAGCACCCGAACGCAGCTCGGGGGAAGAAAGAGCAAAGCCAGGAGAGGAAGGAACAGGAGGAGACATGAGAGGGGAATTCAGCAGCTTGGAGGCATGCTGTCGAGCAGGATGCCTGGGCAAGCCCCTAGAGAAGGCGCTCGATCAACCCTCCTTCTGGAGAGCCAACCCCCTCCACAGCACCCTGGGCTCTCCCCTGCCTGGTGAGGGACCTCCAGGGCCACCAAGGGGGACAGTGCAGGCATGACCCCGAAAACTGAGCATCATGGCATGCCTGGACCCCAGGTCTGTCCAGCCAGAGCTCAAGTGCGAAATATCATCAGCAAGGTAAGAAAACACATCATGAGAGACCTGCGCTGGCTGCAGGATCTCCTGGCTTGGAGAAGCCGTGCCACCGGGCCCCACTGGCAAGCACACACCTCGTGCATGCAGCTGTCCCACCGGCCTGAGAGAGGGGCTTGTGCTGGCCCTTCCTGAGATGTATCTGTGATTTAGCCAGTGCTTAGTGGCTCGGGAGTGTCTCTCCAGCCAGTGGCCTCTCTCCTGGCAGTGCAGCAGCGTGCTCTGTCACTGCGTGGGACCCTCTGTCCCATGCAGGTCTCTAAGGCCGCGCTCTCTCCTACCATCCCTGGCATGCAGGGCAGACTATGCAACAAAACAGAGCTGAGAAACACCCGGAAACTTGGGCTTTCATTTCAGGGCTCTCAGATGAGCTTGTTAAACTATTCACATGCTCTCCCGTTTCCCTTCCTCGTCTCCAGCTACAAGGAAATGCAAGACCCACTGCAGACACCTTGCTGCCGTTCCCTTGTGGGCAGCTCACCCCTGCTACAGCCTGTTTCTGCCTCTCTCCAAGCCCTGGCTCCATTTTAGTAGCCCCCAACTAACCGCATAATCTTCCCTTCTATGATAACTCCTCACCGCTGCTGCCCTGTGCCCAGCGTGTAAATGAGCTGTGCTTTTTGGGGTGGGAGCCTTAGGCCTGGCAGAGCAAGGCAGTGCTCTGCATCCCCCAGGATACCCGCATCTGCAGGGCACGAGCGGGATCCTCACGAATCCTCCGAGAGGCTCTGCAGTGCCCGTTGTGCAAGGGGGGTCTGCCACCACCACCACGCAAGCGCCCACTTGCACAGAATGAGCGGGACCCCCTCAGCCTGCCCGGTGAATGTCACAAATTGACTGGGAGCTGCCTGCCCTTCTCTCTGGGCTGAGTAGATCAAGGTCAGCAACAGCCAGGTCTGCCATGGGTACTCCTTTTCATCTTTAATACAGCTATTAAAATAGAATAGAGTATTTTCAGTTGGCTACGCGGTGCCTCAGAGGATGTTTTGTTCCTCCTGCCTGTCCTGTTCCATAGAGGAATTAAAGCACATAACAATTTATGATGAGCAATCTCCTGTTTTCTGCAAGCCCCTGCTCCTCCCCATCCCTCTCCCAGCCCCGTGAGCTGCTCCACTCTCCCTTGGCTCCTGCATCCGCCAAGAGCAAAATGAATAACTAAGCAAATAAAGCAAAATAAACAAACAATTAAAGCCACATTCCACGAGGTATCTGCTGACTGTTGAGCTCCGAAAGGCTGAGCTCAGCGCTTCTTGCTGGGGCTGTGTCTTGCGAACCCGGGCTCTGGGCTCCAGGGCCGTTATAAATCACCACCAGGAAAACACGTCGTACTGGCCCTGCGAAAACCCCGACCTCAACTTGCCAGTGACCTGGCGGCTGGCGTCAGGCTTTCAGCGGGTGGCTCCTTCCCTTCCCAAATTTCTTGTGGGATCAGTGTCCTCCCTCATCCAAACCAGTGGGGTACTCCTTGTCTTCAGGGTGGGGGTGCTCCATGCCTGGGACATTTCCCTAAATCGATGTGGTGCCAACATCTCGCAGGCAAGTGGCACGAGCACCCCTGCACCACCACACCTTTTGGCAAGACTGTGGCTCAAGGGTGCAGCGCTGAAGGCAGCGGCTGAGCTGAGCAGGGGAAGAGGCTCAGCAGAGGGCCGGGGTGGTCAATGGCTCCCAAGGTGGAGGCATGTGCCCAAAAGCAACCTGAAGAGTGGATGTGCTACCAGCCGGAGGGCAGAATGCCTGGTGACCATGCTGCCAAGAAGGATGGATCCTGGGGGGCTGCCTGTGCCAGTGGGGAGGGAGGGACTGACACCCGCCACCCCCAAGCTCTCTGGGCACCATGGGAAGAGCCTAGGAGTGAGAGAGATGATGGCCAGCCCTCTTTCCCTCCCCAGTGTTGGGGTAGGGATGCCAGCTAGCACAGGGGCTGCAGCAGGAAAACACAGGACCTGAGAGCAAAACACCCACAGCAAGGGGAAGACAAGACAGGGCTGTTCCCCAAGGGTCTGATCTACCCCATGGAGAAGGTGGAGGTGCAAGGGACACTCCCCACCTCCCCTGCAGAGGTCCCTCTAACACCCGACCGACACCAAGTATCACAAAATGGCACAGGCAAGTGAAGATGCAAGTACTTGCACGGCTGGAGTCACAGTCATAGTATCACAGGAAGGTTTGGGTTGGAAGGGACCTTCAAATATTATCTAGTTCCCACCCCCCTGCCCTGGGCAGGGACACCTTCCACTAGCCCAGGTTGTCTAAAGCCCCGTCCAACCTGGCCTTGAACCCTTCCAGGGAGGGAAAGCTTCTGTGGGCAACCTGTGCCGGGGCCTCACCACTCTTACACCATTTTTTCCTTATGTCCACTTTAAACCTATTCTCTTTCGATTCGACTGTTGTCCCTTGTTCTGTAACTACAGACCTTGCTAAAAAGTGTCCCTCCACCTTTCTTATAAGCCTCCTTTATGTACTGAACAGCTGAAATCAGCTCTCCCCAATCCTGACAGAGCACCCAGACTTGGGCAAAGAAGTTTGTAGGTGTGGAGTGGAACAGTGATGACACCTTACCACCTCCTCAGTACCAACTCATCTGAGGGTCTGGTGTGGACAGCCCCTGCCATGAAGAGCTGTTCCTGCTAATCCCATTTTACAGCTCCCAGGCAGGTGGGTGTCAGCACACACGATTTCTCAAGAGCTGGGAGATGGGTGCTCTCCCAGCCAGGGGCTTGGCTCCCAGAACAGGCTGAGTTGCTGCAGCTTCCAGCACCTCTCTACTCATGTGAACATGCCTCAGTTTTCCTACCTGGGCCACTGCAGAGGAAGGCAGTGATACCCTTTGGCACTGAATAAACAAAACATAACTAACTGCTAAACCACCTGGCTCCTTGTGACCATTACCCACAGCCAACCCGGATTGCTGAGACAGGGAGCTCCCAGATCCCTTCAAGACATGATCATGCCAACGCTCACAGCCTCCTGGGGCGGGGACAGGTTTCATCACCTTATTTTATGGAAGAGGAAGCTGAAGGAAAGAGAGAGGAAGGGGCTTTTTTTGAAAGCCAAACCAAAAATCTCTGTCAGAGCTAGATTACAATTCAAGGGTCTATGTTCAACTGGCCAACAGTCCCCTGGACCGAAACCACTGGTCCATGCCTGGGGAAGAGAGGTCTGAGTGAGGGCAGATCCAGCCTGCGGGGCTGTCTTCCACCTTGGCATCCATTGGGGTCTTTGTGTGACTTACTGCTTTGCAATTTTATTACATTTTTATTGATCCATCCCCTGCAGCCTCAGCACATCTGCTCCAGCTGCAGGAGCCCCGCTGGGAGGTGTGCTTATTTACACAGCTGCGAAGGATTTCCCCAGTCAAGTTCATTAACTACATGAAGGAGACGCGCTGTTCTTTCTCATTATTAAGAGATTTCTGCCACAGGGGCCTCCTCCCGCCCCCTCTCCTCGCTAGACACTTCTGCAGGACACAGGAGGACTGACCTCGGGAAGGGGGGACCACTGCTCTTTGGAGGATCCACCAGTTCGCAGCCCGTGATGAAAGCTTTACCTGCCTGCACAGGGAGGGCCGCCCTGTTTTCTCCCCATCAGGTACCAGACACTAACAACTTTCTCTTGTCTGACTTCCTCTTTACTCCCTCAGCAGTCAAGGAAACAGACGAGGGAAGAAGCTGAAGAGCCCAGACGCTGCTGGAATAGTTTCTGGCAGAGCAATGAGGTTAAAGAGGTAGGTGACCCAGGGCATAGCAGGATGGTTGTGGGCCAGAGCTGGGGGGGATGAGCCTGGAGGGATGCACGTTGATCCGTGTGAGGGGGAGGCAGCACAGCCCAGGAACAGAGCGGGCTCCCTGCGGGACCTGGGCTAGCAGAGATGGTGACTAACTGCCCGCCAGACCACTTGGACCATGAGACCTGTCCCTGCATCCCTGCAGAGAGTAGGAGAGAGCAAAGCCCTGCAGGGCCCTGCTCCAGCTCTGCCTGAGCCAAGGGATGCTCAGCCCAGCCCCAGCACTCACCTCCACGGTACGTCTTCCAGGTGTAGTACTTCCCTCGGAAGGGGACGTTGTCGAATTCAGCACACTGCAGCTCTCGGAAGTCCTGGGAGCCCGGCGGGCAGTCCTGTGGCCATACAGCCAGCGATCAGCGTGCTGGTGGCAGCGACCTGCTTTATCTGCTAGGAGGGAGCTGCTACAGGGGTCCCAGCTGCGACTAACACCAGCCCTTTGAGGAGATGGACACCACCCCTGACAACCAGACACTGCTACAGTAGGGCAGGAGCATCCTTCCTGCAAAGCTAGACACTACTTGAAGATTAACAGCACAAGTCCTTAGGGCCCAGCTGGTCTGTCTGCAGACGCAACACTTGCTCCTGTGAGCAATCCTTGAAAAGCTAGGTGCAAAACCCAGGGGAAGCGATGGGAAGCCATCTGTGTTCCTCACTACCAGCCTGTGGATGTTAAAGCTCGCATTTCCTAGGTCCAAAGCTTCACTGAGCTTCCCTGCAGCACATTTATTTCTCTGATCCTGTTGAGGTCTAACCCTCAGCGCTGGGAAGCAGGGTGCTGCACCACATTTTGTGAGCTGTTCTCACCTGACCAGGCCTGCACTTGCAGCGTGCGAGAGGCAACTGCTTTCATGTCAGTGCTGGAAACCTCTGATCTCTCCTCCTTTGCCTTGTTATCTTTTTGGGCCCCTTCTTGATGCCGAAGCCCTGCAGGTACGTACCGCCCACCCGCCCTCTGAGCCAGCTCGCAGCCGGCGCCGGCGTGCATCGTCCTGCTCGGCTTTCCCCACTGCGGGATTGCTGCTGGCACAGCACAGCTCATCCCCACCCAGCCACCTCCTCCCGTGGGTCCCACTAACCCACGCTGCTCCTTTCCCCGAGCCCAGCAGTACTCACGTCGGTGTTGCAGGACCGGTACCGCTTCCGCTCTCCCAGGCAGTACTTTCCTCCAATTGTGGGCCTGGAAAACCAGGAACGAGATGGGAAAACCAGCTTTAGGGCACTGAGCCACGTTTGGGGCAGGCAGCTGCCCCAGGCTGGCAGGAGCACCGTGTTTTTTCCCAATCCCGCTCCGCAAGGATGGCTCCAGCCTGGGGGGCGTTGCAGAAGTGCAGTCCCGCAGCAGACCTCGCATTCTCAGAGGAGGTGTACAAGTGGCTTCGGGTCTGTGGCTGCAGACCCGACACCAAAACAAGAGCATCAAGCTGCTGTGAAAGCAGGACGTGGTGGGATTTGTGTGCAGGTGTCAAGACCCTCCCGGGAATGGAGAGCAGAGGTCAGGAAGGTGCAGGCACCTGCCTGCTGCCTTCCTGACCGACCCGAGCTGCAATGCCGTGCAGGCAGGAGAAGGCAGAGCCACGCCGACAGGGCCAGGCGCGTGTACACCTACCGTGGGCTGTCACAATGGCGAATGGATGACGATACGCCTCCGCCACACGTCCTGCTGCACTCTCCCCAGGACGACCAGGCTCCCCAGGCACCGTCCACACCCTCCGGCCGGGTGCCAAAAGGCACACACTCCCTCTTGTAGCACCACTGCAGAAAGACAGAGCTTTAAACACCCTGAGCACACGGCCTCCTCCTCCCAGAGCGCTCCCCAGCCTCCATCAGACACAGCAGCCAATTCAGGGCTGGGATCTGCTTTGATCCTATGAAATCTGAACTCGGAGCTGTGCTGGCCTTGGAGCCAAGTTCTCCACTGCAGAGGGCATTTGCCTCTCCCCAGGCACTCTCTCCTCCGAGTCACTCTTCACCCTTTGCGCATGCAGGGTTCACAGGGATACTGGGACCGGTGTCCCCACTCCCAATCCCTGGTGCACCATCCTGTGGAGCAGGAGGCAGCCACGGGCAAGAGGTTCACATCCCCACTTCTCCTCTAAAGGGGTCCTGGGCACCTGGGTTAATCAGGGTGACATACGTTGCCAACAGGGACAGGTAACAGCACACACCTCACTACCTATACAAGTGCACAGCAGCGAGTCCCAGGTGGGACTTGGACTGGAGCTGCTCTGCTGGGCAGCAGGGCCAGGATCCCTGTGGGGCACGGACACTTCCACCGCCAGCTGCTCCCTCCCAGGATGGAGTGAGTTTTGTATCCATACTGGGAGCTCAAGTTGTGGTTAATGTGTTAAAATGACCTGATCTGCAAAGGGTTCACGTTAAAATGAAGTTTAGATTGTAGTAAGAACATTGTGTCATTGTTCTGCTGAGGATCCTTAAAGAATCCGCCTGTCCCCATCCTATTGGGTGACAGACGCTCAGGGAAACTTGCCTATGAAATATTTCCCTTGGACCTGGAAAGCGTCCTGCACCCCCTGGAGTCAACAGTGATGCAAGGAGCAGGACACTGCCAGACCCGCTGCCGTTCTCCGGGAACGGTGCCGGACACCATGCCTCGGGGGCTGAGATAATCCCAGGAAGGAAGAAACTGCTGTGTGCTCCTTCCAGGGGCTGATAACCCACCCTGGAGCTGCTGGCATGGCCTCCCCCGGCTCCTTCTGAGCCAGGTTCTCCACGGGCAGCACAACCAGCAGGGAAAAATGACCCACGGCCTTCCAGGACACTCAGCTAGCGACTCCTTGCACACCAGTTCAGAGGTGCAAGCCTCCGCGGAGGAGATGCTCTGCAGGCACAGCCCTTCTGGTGTCTTTGCTGTTGCTCCAGACTAGTGCTGGGCTACTGCTTCTGCAGGCAGGGCCCAGGAGCCTGACCAGCCCCTGCCAACCCCTCCATTCACCCAGAGCATCAGTGAAGGGCTCCTGCGGCAAGCATGGACATGTGCTGGCTGCAAGATATGAGCTGGGGACATGTGGAAAGGGAGGATGTCTAATGAAAGGCATCCTCCCAGGGTGCACTGACCATAAACTGTGTAACAAGTGCTTGAATAATAGAAATTAAAAAAAAAAAAAGATAAAAAAAAAAAGATAAAAGAAAACCAAAACAGGCAGGGAAGGAGCCAGCAAGACAATGAACCCAGTGTCTGAGCAGCCGGGCTGTGGGGACACCCCCAGGCAGCAGAAACTACCACCAGATCCAGCACTTGAAGTCACCCACTGTGGGTACTTGAGGTAAGAGAAATGAAGCTGTAACAACCACAGGGGATCAGTTAAAAAAACCCAGAAAACCAAACAACAAAAAAGGAGAATTTGGGAGCCAAAGGTCTGGGATGTGGGCACAGCTTGGCTCAGTCTTTCTCCACATTGCTTCCCCAGCTGGGTGGCAGAGCACAGAAACTCACCCTATCGCTCTTTAATCTTGCATACCTTAAATAGCTTCTCCACCCTGATCTTTCCCTCTGCTCTCTCCAGCTAGAAGGGGAGAAGCCAGGGCAGAAATTGGAAAGTGGCTCCAGCCAAGGGCTGAGCTCTGAGGCCTCACCCAGCCGGCGAGCCCAGGGGCCACCAGCCAGGAGCTCCGGCTGGTGAAGGTGCAGAAACTTAATACAAAGGTGCATCTTCTTTCATCCAAGGATATCAAATCCCTTCTGAAGGATAAATTAATACAAAAGGATAGACAGAAGCACAGGAAGGTAACTGGGGGTTTAAACGGAGTCAGTATCTTCACTGGGAATAGCTCCCATGAGTCCTGGGGGCTGCGACTGCTTGTCACTTCTCTTAAGACTTTTGAAGAACCCTGGTTCAAAAACAACGAGTAAGAAGGGGAGAAGAGATATTTAAAAGCAGGAAAAGCTGGTAAAAAAAGATGACTAGTAGAAAAAAATTGCCATTGTATACGCTGAATCTCCAGCAGCAGGGATGTCCAGCCCCAGGAGCTGTCTACTCCTTTTTGATCGAATTTCCAGCAGAACTAAGATGACTATTTGCAAAGAATAACGCATTTGTCAAAGCCACCCTCTTTCCTGCACATCAGCTTCTCCAGCTTCTTAAGGATTTGAAATTATTCTTGAATTTCTTCAGAATTATTTTTTGTCTAGTGGAAAAACACATGTCCATTTAATGGAGAATGTCCCAGCCCTGATTCTCCATTGTCCCAATTATTATTGAGTTTGCAAAGGCACTTTGTTTTAACAGTGCTACACACTTGCTTTATATGGGCACAAATGGGTGTAGGAGGTGCCGGGAATGAGCAATATGAACAATCAAGTCAAAATTCACTTTCAAAATATACAGTCATGGAAAATCCTACCCTCCTTTCTCAGCTGAGTCTGAAAAATGAAGGTTTCATCATACCTAGACTTGCAAGGGAGTTTTTCACAAGTTCCTCTGAAAACATGTTGCAAGCCCATTGTCCCTCCTGGGAAAAATGGGGCAAAAATCACTTTTTCAGAACAGTGAGGAGACCTCAGCAGACCTGAGGACAAGATGTTCATCTAAAGCATATGGCATGGCTGGAGGTCACCCTGCTGTGCCTCCTAGGTGACACCAAGAAGCTCGCTGGAGCAGGGACTTCACGTCCTGCATTCCCAGCACTATGCAAGATGATCTGTACTTTGGGGTGATTACAGGCCTTTGGGCTCCTTGGCACATCCCAACCTCCCTCCGGCAGGGGAGGGTGGAGGTGGCTCCAGGCTCTGGGAGGCAGGGGAGGACAGGCTGGTGGGTGCTCTTAAATCAGCTCCGCGCCCACCAACGCAAACAATAATCAAAGTTATCACTGGAAGAGGGATTCAACCACTCACTGTCAACTCGCTACGGTGCCCCGGGCTTCCTTACCCCCTTTTCAATGGTGTTGGTTTGGCATATGGTCCCCTCAGCAGCAGGGATGCTGTTGGTTATGCAGCGGTTGCTTTTACTCAGACACCATAACTCACTGCAGACTTCCTGGAAAGAGAGAGATTTTGGGGAAGAGAGGGGGAGGGAAGAAGAAAGAGACAAAGAAACAAAACCGAGATTAGGATTTGCTTGTGCTAGGGGCTGCGAGGCTGGGGCAGCAGCACGCCGCTGTGCTTGAGAAGCACCAGCTGGGCTGGGACACAGGGACAGGAATGTTTTCCGCATGGTAGGGGGGAAATGAAATCAAATCTTGCAAGGTGTTGCCAGCTGCCGTCACCCCAAGGCCACTGACAGCTCACTCCCTTCTCTAGACTAAGCCTAAGTGCTTCTCCTGGGGCTGGGGTTCTCTGGATTTGGATGCTCCACTGCTCTCAGGTGCCAGCGCTGGCTCCCCAGCCAGCCCGCACGGCCAAACCTGGCCTCTGTGCCACAGAGACATCCTGGTGAGGCCCGAGCTAATCCCACTGTGCTCCACCCATCTCAGGGCTGAGGGATGTTCTCTTTTTTGGGTCTGTGCATGGAGGCTGAGCACAAGAGCTCGTTCCTAGCACCTGCCATGAGCATCCCTACACCATGTGGGTCCAGATCTGCCTCTGCGGGAAGCTGGGGGTCCCCAGGAGCATCAACTTGGCATGTCTGTCATCTCCTGCTACAGGAATGCCCTGCAGGTCACAGTGTGACTACCTCGTCTACTGGCAAACTCCAACCAGCCTAAGAGTCCTAAAGGGAAGATCTTCTGGACGAGCCATTTTCAGAATAATTAAAATAATGCCAGATACTGACCTAGCCCTTAAGCAGCTCCAGAAGTGGGCACTTCTGTGTTCTGTCTCTGCTAGGCACAGTTGGGTCCACTGAGCAATACTGGGCTGAGGACTCCCAGACCTCTTTCCAGGAGGTTTTCTGAGCCACAAATCCTGAGCTTCAGCCCATCCTGACCTCTCAGAGCACCCGCAAAGAAAAAGCTTCCCTTGGTTGTTCCAAAACCCACCCACAAGTCAGGTCCATGACAGTGACTCTGCAGAGTCACAGCTGCTAAATCAGAAAGTCCAGACCCTTTGAACTGGACTAAATCAACGAGGCTGGATTTCAACACCTGCAAACTGCGAAGAAACACCTAAAATCCAGAGCTGAGTTTCCTGCCAGGTCACCCTCCTGCTCCTATTCCTACCGAAACAAGCCTGCGGAAAACTCGTTGCTTTTCAGAGAGCAGCTTGATGTGACTTAGGTTATACTTGAAAGCATTAAACAGGTTCACATTGTCAGTGAAGGAAACTGTCTCAAGATGTGAGAGCAGAACCCAAACAGCTGCGACTGCTGCTCCTGTGCTCCCAGCACAGGCCGGTGATGCTGGTGGTGCACACCAGGGCCACAGCACGGGCTGAAGGACCTGACGTGCTCCGCACCGCACGCTCCGGCGCTGGCACAGCGACTGCCTGGCCTCCTGCCTGCCCCCACGGCAGCGTGACCTACAAGACAGCTACCGCGGCCGCCTGCCTCCAGTCAGGTAGCAGCCTGTTCATCACGCCTCCGGGCTTGGTTCAGCCTTCCAGCGAGGCATTCCTCCACCCTGCCAAGGGCTGTGCTCTGAACAGTAACCGATACCCCCGCAGCATGATCTGACTCAACGACTGGGAATCCTCTGTGCTGGTACCAAGAGGGGCGAAAAGATGAGCTTGGGATTTCTCTGTTTCCCTCCTGTTCCTGGGGTTGTGATAGCAGAGTGCCACAGGGTGAGCCAGCAAAGGAAAATACTGTGGAGTCGGGACCAAGGACCACAGCTCCAAGACGCAAAGGGATTTTGGTTCCCAACTCCTTTGCCAAAGCTCAGCTGCAGCTGCCTTTAACCAGTGAAAGGAGAAAGTCTCCCATCTTCAAAAAGCATCTACCCCTCCATAATGCTCTTCCAGAGCCAGCACGACTATTGGGAAGTAGGAGCTCCTGTACAGTCTCTTCTCTCTGTGTCACCAAGGGAGGCGACTTCCCAGCTTCAACCACTAACATCTGCTCACTCTGTCCTCATTAAAACTATTAATCATCTGCTCTGTACTGGCATGGAGGAAGGGATGCTGCCGTGTTTGAGCCATCACCCTGGAGTTTGTTTATATGGGGCACAGGATGGGTGGACTTGCACATTTACCCAGATTGATCTGCACGCCCTTGAGCCCTTACACCCTTTGGGCTTCTCCCAAACAGCACGCAAGACAGGCTGGCCTAGAAGGTCATCACAAGGACATCTTGTGCTTTTGTGATCCTTGTATATATACAGGAAGCGTCTGCCCAAGTTAAAAATTAGCTGGGAAACAGGCACGTAAACGTGGAAAGTTTCCATTCCACTGCCCTCAGCTTAGGAGGGGCACAGACTGCAGTCGGTAGCACCTGGCATCAGATACCATGATCACGTTACTCGGAGACAGACTTCTCCTGCTGCTCTGGGCACGTCCTGAGACTGCATCTGCCCCGTGTCCAGCAGGCTCTGGGCCCCGTCAAAAGACAGCCCTGGACCAGGGAGAGTCAAACCGTGCCCTTTGTTCACCAAGGTGAGCTGGTGAGACCACCAGGAGGTGGTTTAGTGTTTAACTGTACTAAACAGATGAACACTCAGGGTGATAAACTGGCTCACACTGGGTCAGTGGCAGTGTTGGGATTGTATTTACATGGTTGCAAGAGAAACTAAACCCTGGTCTGATCCATTTCCTCCTTCACAGCCTTCCAGGGTACACATACACGTGTGTCCATCAGACAACACAGCTGCCCAGGTATCTCACTGCTGGCTCCTGTTTCCTCTAGAAGCAAGTGGATGTGTTAAGGGATTCCATTAGCCCTTCAGCGCAGACGCTTCCCCCTCACTACTACGCTCAGATTATCTAGCAATGGTCAGTACGTTAAGATAGCCAAACATCAGGCTGAGATCCAGGAAGACTCCTTTCTCCTGAAACAACTTTTCCTGTCAGTGGCTTCCCGGATTCAAAGATCAGGAGATGGCAGCAAGGTGGCAGGGGTGGCTTTGGGCTGTCCCTCAGACATACCTACAGCACATCGACCCACCTCACCTGGAGAAAAAACATTCCTCCTCTTAAGTTTGTGTGAGCAGCATTATGACTTCTAGCAAGGATTATGAAAAATATGTCTGTGTACAAAGCCCCGCTGGGAGGGCAGTCTGGATGAGGGGACTGCAGCTTGGCTTTCAGCTGCAACCCTTGGGGACTGGCAGCAGCCAAGGTATCAGGCAGACACAAGAGATCTTCTCCCGTGGGACTAATCTGACCGAAACTGAGCTGGGGTCAACCTTTGTGGGTGGGAAACAACCTCCTCTGTCCTCTCCCAGGGAAGCAAGGCAAAAAGCTCACAGGGAACATGCCAGTGCCCTTTATCTGAAGCAGGACAGCAAAGCGATGTGGGCAGCAGAGGAACGGCCCCACGGCCCTTTGCCCTTGTAGCCCCCGTCCTCCACCCCCTGGGAACCGATAGTAAAGCAGGAAGGCTCTCTACCCCGTATTTACACTGGCGAGATTTAACTCCGTACTGGAAACGGCACTGCTCGTCTGCATCGTAGGCCTGTCCTGGAGCCACTGTTGGGTAGATAAAATCTTGCTTGGGAGGAGCGTTGTTCAGGCATAGTCCCATCCCGGAGCTGGAAACAAGAGACAAGAATCAGAGCTCAGAAAGGCTTTAGGAGAGCGTCGCGGTGGAGGAGCAGCAACAGGCACTCCTGGCTCTGCGTGGGGCTGAGCTCTCACATGCTTGGCTCTTTGGGGGGATAACTCTACCGGCCTCCTCTGGGCCAAACCGCTGCTGAGAAAGTGCTCTGAAGTCTTGCTATCTGTGCACCCAGGGCTGGGAAGCACATGCTGGTTCCTAGTTAACTCTAGAAGTTTTAACCTGAGAGTTTTGCAGGCTACCCCCAGCCCCAGTGGGTTCTGGGGCCAGCAGGCAGCGCCCGGCAGCGTGCGGGCAGAGTGTGCCCGGGACCCTCGGTGGGCAA
This sequence comes from Athene noctua, assembly GCF_965140245.1. Lineage (NCBI taxonomy): Eukaryota > Metazoa > Chordata > Aves > Strigiformes > Strigidae > Athene > Athene noctua. Next base: position 3,975,140 of record NC_134063.1, on the reverse strand, counting down.
CGGGCAGGCAGAGGGGCTGCCCTCCCACCCCACGGCTGCGGCCGAGCGTGGGGAGCCTCAGCTCTCCAGGCCCGTCCTTCTGCATGCCAGAGCTTTGTAGGAGTGTCCAAATTTTGTAAGAAACATGCCTTTTCCTCCCCCTTCCTTTTTGCTCTCCGAGCTCTCTCTAAATCAAAGCCCCTGTCACCACTCCCCTGGCCCTGAATCCCAGGGTCTCGCACACACCACAGCCGCGGCCCGGCCGAGGCTCCTGGGGCTGCGCTTAGGCGGGGGAGGCCAGCACGAACCACGGAGAGGGCTGACGTGAACTCGCCGTCCTCCACCAGCCCCGCCGAGACCTCAGGGTTACCTGAGGACAAGGCAGCCTCCACCGCAGCGCCTGCCTGGCGCTCTCCACGCAACGTGCCTTTGCTGCGCTGCATGGCCAGGGGTCAAGAGCAAGGGGGACCCATTTTGTCGTGGCCAAACATGAGCTGCCCCTTGTGGGATCTGGTGGTGAGCCACGTGGCTTGCCAAGCTCTGCGGGACAGCGGGGCAGGCGGCAGCCCCTCGGGGAGGTTCACCTTCGCTGCTCCTCTTGCAGCGCTGCAACAGAGGCGTCACCAGTAGAGATCTGGTATTCAGACTCCCCGGGGACTTCCCTCCACAGTGACCCCACACACTTGCTTCTTTGAATCACGACTCAAGTCCTACCTAGTCTTTCTATTAGGTAGTGCCTGTGTCCTACCAAAAACCTCATCAAAATTGATCCTGACTGCTCATTTTGTGATAGAAACCCTGGGATTGCCGGAAGCTTGGACAAGAAGCTCACTCAGGCTGCGGAGGCATGACTCAGGCAAGGTAACAATACTGAAACTCTGGGTCTTAGGAGCCTAAATCCCTTCTCCTGAATCCTAAACCCCAAAACTTTTCCCCTGTGTTGCTTGTTCACACCTAAAAACTCTCCTTCTCAGTGTCTGGAGAAGCTGCCTACCCCACGCAGACCCAGTCCTGTCTCCAGATCCCCCCTTCCCACCACACCAACTCTTCTCTGCAATTCCTTGCTGAACTTCAGCAACATCCAAATGCATCCAGCAGCTGCTGATTTATCTGTGAAGTTTCTAGAGGTTGAGAACCTAAATAAAGGTGTCACAGCTGTAAGGTAAACGGGGTTACTATCTTCAGCAGGCAAACAAACCACGGGAAAGTCTAAAGGAAGGAAGAAAAGCACGTGCCTCTTGGGATAGGATGAGGTGCTGGGAGACAAGACAGAAGGTGCATGGGCTGTGTGCTTTGGGGGCTTTTCTTTGGCTTTACCCACCCCTCACAAGTGACTGTGAGAGGTTGGAGGTGTGTACTGGTTGCGAGGTAGAAGGGAGGGCAAGGTGAGATGGATTCCTTACTCCAGGAAGCTGGTGATGTAATCCCTGCTGCACGTGGACCATACAAATGGGTTGGTCTTCATGGTGATGTGAGCAGCCATGAGCTTGGCTGTTTCTTGCCCACGGGAGCCACAGCTGTTGCCAACCCCATCGTGATTCATGCCAAACCTAGAAAGCATCACCAAGGCAATAGAGAGATGATCAGTTGCTGCATTTTCTTGATCATCCGTAGGAAGGATTTTTCAGCTCCTGTTGGCAGGAACAAACCAAGAGGTTCCTGTGATGGCCATTCCCAGGGCCTCTTCTGGCACAGTACTCACGTGTGGCCAATCTCGTGGGCAATGGTGAAGGCTGTGGCCAGGCCAATGTCCTCATTGATGCTGCAGCTTCGTTCTCGTTCACACATCCCGCCGACGGGGGCCAGGCCTAGGGAAGCCAGACAGAGCTGTCACACAGGGCCAGCACAAATCACATGGTATTTGGGGACTAACTGGTGTGCTTCACACTCACTGAGCATAGCCTGAGGTCAACATCAACTTTCTTCCCACCAGTTGCACCAGGCTTTGGGATGGACCCATGGCTCTTATGGACTGTGGGCATGTGGTCACTCAGCACTGTCAACTAAATTAAGGCTGACAGGCTCAGAAATGCTAAGAATGGGTCAAAACCCTCTGAATTTCATATCCAAACCCCAGACTGGGAGCAGAGGGGAAACAGTCCTTGTCACAACACTGTTAGTGCTGGTGGGGGAACCTGACTTCAGCTGCACCAGCACTGGGGCATCCAAAGTCAGCCAGGGCAGCCTGGACAACCAAGTAAGCCAAGATCCAACCTGACCATCCAGGCTTGGTTCTGGCTGACACCCACCACGATCAGGAATCCAGCCTGACTCCGTCTGGAGGGCTGGTTCACGCAGCAATCCCCCCTGAATTGTGGCAGCATGTTCCCCCAACCCTCTGCCCATAATCTGTCCCACCACCACAGGCTGTGCCCACTGCACTGGGCCAGGGAAGGAACAGCCTCTGTTAAAGGAACAAATCGAGCCATCACGGCACCTCAGCCTCAACCTCCCTTCCAGACACCTCATCTGCAGCCACATCAGGTGAGAGATCCACCAACTTTTCCTTTTTAACAGTGATTCAGAGCAGTAATCCCTCCCTGACTGCTTAGTCTAGACCAGGGCAAGACAAATTAGGAGCTACAGCCAGAGAGAGCTGCAGGGTCTGTCTGCGTCTAGCAGTTTAAATAAAGAACTCCCTTTATAGTCATCACAAAAAAGGCTTATTTTTCTCTGCTAAGCCAGGAATACTCCACTAGGCTATGGACCAGCCCTAGATGCGAGCGGTTCTTAATCATCAGGCTGGACCTGACCCAGGGATAGAAAGGAGAAGTGTTCCAGAGCCCATCCGTCCTCCGGGTTGCTGCTTTTAGTGTTTACAGAAGTCAGGAGGCTACACAGTCGAGTGGGCTGGAAACCACCGGCCTGTTCCTGGCTCTGTTGCCGGTGCTTGTGGTAGTGTTGGGCAAGAGCTTCCCCTCAGCCTGCTCACTAGGGAAGGGGGATGGCACAGCCCACCCTCGCCACGCTCCCGAAGGTGTCTGTGCTGGTGAGAGGTGCTGGCAAAGGGGCAGCAAAATCCAACCTACCCAGGGTGCCACATGGTTTATTCTTGTAGATGCAAATGTCGTATCTGCAAAGAAGAGAAGGCAGCGTTAGGAACACTTAAAATTTTGGTGGCTCCAAAACAGCGTATCTTCATTTTACTGATGTGTTCACATCCAAAACACCACGAAACAGCCCACGGCTCATGCAACACCTCTGGAATGGAAAGAACCGACTGTAACAGGTAAAACACCTCTGATCCATGTTGTACAACACTCGCCTTCCCCAGGCTGAGACTCACTGCGGATTTTTAACGATAGCTCTTGTCCCTTAACTATGGGGCATTGCTGAGCGGGGTCAGAGGTTTGGTTTTGATGAAATGTGGTAAATCAGCAGGGACAATGCTATTCCAGCCTTGAAGCTCTTTGGCTTTGGGTGGGTGGTCCAGCTCTGCTCCTTAGTACCCAGTGCGCTCCCGGGAGCCAGACACTTCTCTCCTGGGAGGCACCGGGCTCAGGGATACACGCCAGCAGCACAGGGTGGAAGAGGACAGGGCCAGCTTCCTCTGTAACTCAAGTCCCTTGCAGCAAATCTTATCAATCAAACATGTAATCCTGATTTTTTTTCAAAAAAATAAGGAAAACACTTCAGTTTGAAAACATGTTCCATTTCAAAACCCACTGTGGTTTCATTAAAATGCTAAAGTAATTTTTTTTTATTTTTTTTTTTTCAGTTTAGTTCTTTACTGAGAATTTTGCAAACAAATTCAATATGGGCTGATTCAAGATGAGTCTGTCCTCTGTTCCTGGCTTTGACTTCCAGCCACTGCATCAAGGAATCGACTGCTTGTACATCGTTTGTACATCGTTAGCCATGTACAAGGAAAAACTAAACGTGGACAGCAAAGTAAAATGTCCTCCAAATTGAAATGCAGCATCCTTGTGTCCTCGTAATGGGATGTGGCAGCAGCTCCAAAAGACCAGTTTGGGCCAGAGAGGGAATATTATCAATTAGCTGCAGAGATGAACTGCATGGCCTCCCTCCCTCCATTCAAATAACATCTCCAGAAGGTGAGACTCCCCAGACATTTGGGTCTTTGCAAAACCTGGGCTGGAGGTTAACACTGAAATCCACCCAGGGTGGCAGGCGTGGGCTGGGGGCAACTGTGCTGGGATGCCGGGTTGGGGTGTTGCTCCTTAGCCCCGAGGTGCATTTCAGCCTGAGTGGGAGCCGGGATTGGAGCACCGAGGCTGGTGACCATGGTGTGGGTCTGGGGGGCACCAGCACGGCGAGCAGGACAATCTGACACCGCTCGTCCCCGTAGCCCCACAGGGATGAAAGTGGGGAGGAAGCAAGTTGATAGCACACGAGGGGTTAAGCACAGTGTGTTCCTGGCGATGGCTCCTGTCCCTTTGGCCCCTGGGCTCTCTGGAAGTGTCCAAACCTCTCACCCCCAGCAGGAAACTGAGTGAGTGAAAAACATTTGTTGCTTTGTTTTGAGAGAATACCGCTAAAGCCTTCAGAGGCTCTAGTTTGACACGTCCCTGCAAAAGAAAAAAGCCCGCAGCTCAGCAAGATGTTATCGGGAGACGGGGAATTTATTAGAGAGGGGCCGGACGTGCTGGTGCTGTCCAAGCCTGGCGTGGCCGGCCCGGCAAGTCGCTTCGGGTTAGCTCAAACATCTGGTGGGAGGCTGAAGAACTGGGAGCCAGCATTCGCATCCCACACGTGTGGCAGAAGAAAAAGCAGACACTGCAGCCCCAGGAGGGTGAAATGCTGGGGCCAAGGGGCCTTTTGCTCGTTCCTCCCCTGGTGCTTGTGGGGTCTCATTTCACAGGTTCCCAGGAGGGATGCGCCAGGCTGCAAACAGCTCCTGCCATCGCCAGGCCTGGAGCGGGAGTGCGGCACATGGCACCAGCCAAACCAGCTCCTGCTTGGAGGCTCCTGTCTCCAGCACTTTCATTTTATTACTTTCTTCAACTCTGCAAGAGGGGGAAGAAAAGGCACAAACAAACCTTGGCTTTGCCTTTGGCTTCTCCCCAGGCCGCTGCCCCTCTGCCCAAGCAGGGTTTATGGACGCACCGGAGAGCCAGTGTCCTGGGCACTGCTGAGAGCTGCCTCTCGGTGCCCTTCATCCCCTCTGACCTTCCAGCTCTCCCTTTGGCATCCACTGTTCTCCCAGCTGCCACTCTGTTCCTTCCACTGTCCCTGTCATCCTCTCTGCATCTTCTTTCCTTCCAACCATCTGTCCATCCTTCCAGCTGTCCCTCCCACCCCCTCTGCTGCTCCAGGCTCATCTATTCTGACGTGGGTTATTTGTCCTCCCAGCTCTGGAGTTCTAATTCAGCATCCAGGTTAAGCTGCTGACCTAGACTGTTGTCACAGAAGTGCAGAGACACAGGCAGGGCTGGACTGCTCCTGTCCTAAGGGAGTTGGAATGAAATCAGTAATTTAAGGGTGGCCATCAGCTACCAAGGAGAGAGTTCAGCCCTTTATGTAGGCACCTAAAATGTGAGTAAATCCCATACTGGTGCAGCACTCCATCACTGTCATGACGCTCAGGTCCCACTTGTGTCCCCTTCTCCATCTTTCACAGCAGGAGCAGAGCGACTCTCTGTTTCAGTAGGATGCCCAATGCTCCACGACTCTGGGGAGGCTTCCCAACACCACTGTACACACTGGATCCTTGACTTTTGGTGCACAAATACACACGGGCTGCAAATTAGGTCCTTGTGAGCACAAAGAAGACCGAGGGAAGACACTGGAGGACGACAAGTATCTGAACTGCAATAATCTGCATCACTGCAAGGGAACTGGCAAGTGGCCAGCCTGAGGGACAGCCGCTGCCAGGCAGCTTGCAGGGGAACGCATGGGAAGGAAGCCTCGGATGAAGCACTTGGACAGAGATCGAGGACAGCTGCACAGAGGACACCCTCCATGAGGACAGCACTGCCAGGACCGGGCTCAGCCTTACCTGGTGATCAGCACTGCAGTGTCGTGGTTGGCTATGCCGTTCTCGGGGATAGCGTTCCCATTGCCATTCCTGTTCACAATGGATTTCTGCCACTTGCAGAAGCTGTCCAGGGATTTCCCGGCGTGGTGGTTAATCTCCAGTGTGGGCTGGAATGGAAGCAATATGACAGTGTGTTCCCAGGAAAGCTCTGATATGAAGGCACTGCCTATTCCCATGCCACCAGTCCAGATGCCTCCGCCTTTTCATGAAGGCCATGGGAAAGCAAGACTTTAGGAGGACTAAAGCTACTTAAACCTCCCTAATGTCACTTTATCATAGAAACAGTCCTCAGAGTCCCAGAGGTCTCCTCAGTCCACACCCTGAACCCAGTTCCCAGCTGCCATTGAGAGGATGTGGTGCACCAGCAGGCTGCTGGGGGGACCTTCAGGGGGTGTCATTCAGGGGAACACACAGACCCACAAAGGAAATGCAGAAGCATGATGGAAGCAGCTCAGCAAAGCCCACCTTACCTGATCCTCGGTGAGGAGAATCAGCCGGGTCACCAGGATATTGACAATATTGCCCAGACTCGAGTCCTGGAAAAGTTTGGCAACCTGACCTCCAAGAAACAAGAAAAGACGAGTCTTAAAAATGAGCTCACTGGCTGGGTGATGGTGCAGGCGGCAGGTGAGCTGGCATGTGCTGGGCACCTGGTGGAGGGAAACAGGGCTGCTTCATCAGTGTGGGCTGCGGGGTCTGAATGCAACTTTTTCAGAAAGCAGAAATGGGTATGGGACTCCACGTTATCACTTGGATTGCAGAGCCTCCTGAACCATGTTCAGACCTTGGTGTTGCCTCCTGGGGAGATTCCAGCTGTGAAGCCGACACCCCACAGCACCTGCTCTTTGCCAGGGGCTCAGGTGGGGAAGCCCCACAGTCCTGGCATTTACACAGCCGTGGGGATGAAGCTTTGCTGACTGCCCACTGGCAGGGAACACCACAGCATCTCAGAAATCTGCCGCCACATGAGGGGTGTTTTACAGCAGATGAAACAGTTAGAAACAGTATTGTTTTAAAATCTGGCATCTGCTTTAGAAATGCAAACAGAGCAAGCCATGAAAAGAGATCCTGCAGAGGACAGGACAAAGACCCATCACAGAGGGGCTTTCAGCGGTTTGATGGATAACTTCCAAGCCTATCTCACCTCACAGGAGGATTCAGCATGGCCAATTCAGGCTGTTCATGCATCTAGCCTGGTATCCTGCCGCCAGCAGTGATCCAAATCTGATGCTGCAGAGGAAGCTCCTCTGCAGTAACCCAGAGACACGGGCAGTCTGGTGTGGAAAAACGAGGGTATTTCTCCCTACCCCTCACGCTGATCAGCCCCCAAGCGTGAGAGCTCACTGTCCTTATGCTTTCCCATGTGTTTCTCAGCTTGGCTGGCCCTATTTGCAATGCTAATTTGAGATGAGAGATGCTGTTCAAAGAAAGGGCTTTGTTCTCTCATCCAGACCTGGCCTGTAGCACGGTCAGACGGGCCAGAGTTTACCTCTCCTGCAGTGCCTCCCCTACACAACAGGGAGTCCCTGCAGGCTCCAGAGTATCTCTGCTCATGAGCAGCAGCAGTGTGTCAGGAGTTTTGACCCAAATGTCTTGCTCTGGGGATGGGGAGAAGCAAGTGCCATCCTGGTACAGATCTGATTTCCCCACCGCATTTCCACCGTCCTTGTTTTCTTGCAGGAAAAGCACATGGCACCCTCTGCCAAACCCAGACATGCGGGGTGAGGAACAGGATTTATTCCTGCTTGCTCTCTGCTGGTGGGTGTGTGAGCCCCTGGGGTCCCCCGAGGTTCATGATGTGGTTATAACACTTACAATATTCATGATGGCCAGGATGTACTGCTCTATGTCCCGCCGCCCGTGGTACCCCACCATCATCTTGTCAGCCACCACCAGGGTCTCCACGTAGCGCTCCGTGCTGACGGATCTCTTCAGGGGCAGCTGGCCTCGCTGGCTGTGGTTGCCCGATGGCTTCAGAGGGGACGGCTTCAGTGTCCGCAGCCACCAGTGTCTCCCTTTCCAGGGCTTCTCATCTGAGGAGGGAAAAGAGATTTTTTTTCTGTTGCCCTCCAGCAGCAATTGAGCTGCACACAGAGGCAAGGGGCGTGCAGCATGAGCTTGGTTTCTGGGAAGGAAAGGCCACCATGAGCAGACCCATGCTGAGCTCTTCCTACTGCAGCCCAGGGCTGTCCCCATGGTGCTGCTGGCCCAGTGGCATCCTGCCTGCCCTCCTGCCCTCCTCCTGCCCAGGCGCTGCAGGCAGAGGTGTGTGCCTGTCCTGCTGCGGCAGCCCCATGCACTTCACTGCTTCCATGCTGCCAGGCTCTGCCCTCGCCTCTGTCATGGGGAGAAGTGCTGTGGATTTAGAAACTACACAAATATAATCTGAAAATAAAGCCATTGCAGATCATTTCCTCTTTCCTTTTCCTGCCAGGACCTGAATTTAGGACTTGGCTTTTCCTCCACAGAAATGGCTGCAGCCTCCAATACAGCAGCAGGTTTCTAGGACTTTGCTCCAGGCTTCAAGTGCTACTGACCTGACCCTAGAGATGTCCCCAGCAGGGCCATCAGCTGCAAACCCAGGGCAGGAGAGCTGGCTGGGAGATTGCAACCATTCTCCTGCCCTGTCAGGAGAAACAGCTGAATCCCTCTCCTCTGCTCTGACCCTGGATCATCAAACATCCAACAAGACTGAGAGGATGGGCAGATCACAGGCAGCCCCCCAGCCTACCAGCTCCTGCCCCTCCGGTGGATCAGGGGAGCTCACGGGGGACAGGTCCAGTCCGTGAAGCAAGGCAATGGGGTGGCTTTGCTGGGCCAGTTGCATTGTGGTTGTTCTGAACTGTATTTGGCCTGTGGCTCCCACTGCATGGGCTTTGCTTTCCAAGAAGCAATTAGGAACAGGCTAAATTTTGTCTGGAAGCTGGGGAATGTGGCAAAGAGTCAGCAGAAGGGGAGTCTGCTGGTGCTTTGTCCAACGTGACTTTGGGAGCTGGGATGGGAGGAGCTGGCCAGGGAAGCACAGGTTGTCTCCAGAGATGCTGGCAAGTCCGGGGACACTCAGAGTCTGCTCAGAGAAGGCTGGCAGTGCCCCAGTGTCTCCAGAGGCTCCATCCCTTCCAGCAGTGACTTGTCAAGTGTCACCACTGGGGCACTGGGTAATCATCCTGAAGTGACACACAAACCTGCCAGGAGCAACTGGGAACAGCTCGGCTTCTGCATCCACAAACTCCAATCCATAAAATGCGAGCTGGCCCCTCTGCAGGGATGGCATCTCCTCTCATCCTGACGGAGCCAGGAGAAGCCTCTGCAAACTGAGGGAGCAGCATCCTGTGTGCATGCAACATTTTGGGTACACAGAGAAATTTTGCACATTCAGGAGGGCTGGGGATTTCAGCCAGGCTCTGGGACACGGACTGACTGCTAGCAAGGACAAGAAGGGCACAGGCGGGAGGCCAGGGCAGACCTTTGTGAGTCCTTTAGGATATCAAAGGCCTGTAAGAGGGGTAGATGTGCAATTGCCATTCCCTATAAACGTTTCCCAGAGCCCACTGTGACTAATCAGACCCCACATCCCCCCCTACAAGGCATATTTCTACCTGGTGTCTAACAGCAGCAGATGTATCTCAACGTGGACTCAATCTTCAGTGACTAAAACCCAAAGAGAAGTCTCTGCTGAGCATGTGTAAGCTATGATTTCTCAATACCTTGTAAATTGGCCAAATCTGGGAGGATTTTTCTTAAGAACAATAAGAGTCTTTTTTTTTCTCTTCTATTCCATGCTCTATTTACAAATTTAAAAGCCCTGCTGTGAAGGAGAGAGTACAAGAGCTTTCCAAAGTCTAAGCCACCAGAATTCCTTCACATGGGTAGAAGTAAATACAGAAAACTTTCTTGAACGCAGGAGATAAATTTGGTTCTTTGCCATATAAAGCAGCATGGACCTTCAAAGCCTGGTGTACCAGGACCTTCCCAGCCTGCACTGGGATGGATTGAGGACATGTTGGTGGGTACAGATACCTAGCACGCCGCAGGCTGCATCCATGTGCGGGTACTGGAGAGATGATCGCTTGTACACGACGTGGGGGCTGCCCTTGCCCTCGTTCCCTGTGCTGACGTTGGCTCCCGGGCTCAGCGGTTCAATGAAATATTCCTCCTCATCTGCCACGATCACCCCATGCTGCAGAAGGAAAGAGAGGGAAGGGCAATAAAAGAGGTAGAGAGAGAACTGGGTGACATACTGGTGGCTTCTCGTAACGACCTTTCTGACGATTAACCACTGAATTTCTGGGGACTGACAAATACTTCTGAGAACGTGAAGGATTCCTTCATTTACACGCCAACACTGAACTGTATGAACCTACAGACCAGAGAAAACTGAGACAGATGGCCATGGATGCCTTGGGACATCTGTGTTCACTAAAGTCCTCTGGAAATCAGTCTTTCCTTGCAAAATCATGAATGAGTTGCTTCCTATTCCACCCACTCAGTCTAATTGAGAGCTGTCTGTGGGATCCTAAATACCATACCTTCAAATAGCAGCATAACTCAGCAGTGAGCTCTAGCTCTTCTACTTTTCAGCCTCACCAAAGAACCTTCAAAAGCAGCCCAGGACCATTACCACCAGCTGGGAAACTCGGGCACAGAGCTGCAGAGAAGTGTAGATGCTCAGAGGCTTTTGAGAAACACACTAAATCTTTAAAATCTGAAGCCTGATTAGCAGTGAGGCAACCAGCAGGTGCCACAACCTTTCTCTGAAACTGGGGTTGTGCCCTATAGACATCACTGCCCCTTTTATACCTCTGACTGGCCACCCCAGACAGATGATCTTGTTTCTGCTCTCTAATTTGTTTTTTGTTGTCTCCCTTAATTTTATTCTTTGACTGAATGAATCTCACCTGTGAGCCCAGACTTTGTGAGTGGACCCACTGTAAGACAGTGACGGCTGGGCAGGAGCAGACCCCAGCAGGTATGAGCAGCCAAACCCACCAGGTGCTTGCAAGATCTCTCCTCTGCAGCTGGTCCTATCCTCACAGCAAGATTTCCCTCTACCTAAAAGGTCTGAACAACCTAAAAGGTTTCTGGCAGCCCAACAAGATGCAAGGAGCTCCCTCGCTGTAACAACTTCTGGCGCTGAATCTCATCTAACTCCAAGAAACGTGGGTGTGCTATCAGCTGAACTTACCAACAAGCAACCGAGGCACAGAAACGTGCCTGACATTGCCCAAGCAGGACAAAAAGCATCCCAAAAGTCTAAGACCCACGTTACGTGGCTGTCCTCCCACTCCCTGTGCGCAAGCGCAACTCTGGGTGCAGACACCCCTGTCCTGCCACCCGCTCTGCACCGGTGTTGCCCTTTGGCTGTCACAGTGCTCTACCAACTGCCCTCTGTGCCAGGGGGACGGGAGCCCTGATCTGCCCGGACAGGGAGCGGGGAAGGAGGTCTCTGGAAAACATCTTGGGGTCTTTGCATGGAAGGCACCACCTGCGTAACAGCATTATTGCTGGGTGTTTGTGGGGGAGAGCCTCTCTGGGGTGGACACTGCCTCTGTAATAGGTCTCTCCCCCTCTCCCTCCCTGCCATGAAAGCTGAATCAGGGCAGTGTGTGCACAGCGAAGTCCCCATCTCCAGAGTGCCGGGGGATTTCCTCCTGCACCAGGCTCTGTTGCTCTTGGCTCAGCTCCACCTTTTCAAACACAAGCGAGGTACTGTGAGGTTAGCCTGGCGAAGGCTCCGGCGGAAAGCCGAGTGTCGGCCTGCGAGGCCAGCTGGCTGCCGGCTTTGTGGGACGGGGAGAAGGAGGTCACCACCGGCTCGGGGCAGAGCAGCAGGAGGGGAGAGTACGTCCTGCCTGAAAGGCATGTAACACTAGAAAAGGGCCGTTCTTACTTAAACCCTGAGCCTCTGCAGAGCATGAGAGGCAGGAGGCTCCACTGCCTGCCTGGCATCCTTTAGCAATGAAACTCAGCCATCACTGGAGTCTGAAAACTGCCCCATCGCTGACCCCAAGGACCAAGCTCTGAGGTCCGGGTGTTGGACGGGACACAAGCCTGTTGAAAGGGGGCAGCGAGAAGCCCTTAGAGAGAACCCTGTGGTTTGTGGGGGAGCTAAACTGGATATCCTGTCTATGATTCACCCAGGTCATCTGCAGAGCAAGGATGGTTTATGCTATTAGTTTATAACCACACTGGAGAAAAGCACAGCCACATACTGCAATTCAGCTCTTCCACCTCCGTGTATATACACACGAGCAGCTCGACATTAGCCTCAGCAGCAGGGCCATCTGCTTTGCTCCAAGCATTTAATGGCCGTGCTGACTTCAGGAGGGCTTTTCAGGTGAAAGCACAATTTCACACAGACACACCGGGTTGAAAATCTGGCTTTTAAACTGTCCTTTGATGAGCTCTGACACAAGAGGTAAGAGAGTGGCTTTTCTCTCCTGAAGTTGTTTGCTCCTCACTGTGATTTTTCTGATGGTATGACAGGGGTCCTTGGGATCTCAGGAAGCCAGTGGGATGAAACACAGCTTTGCTTAAGACGGGGATTTAAAGCTCCTGGCCAAGCTGAGGCAAAGCTGCCTGGGCTGCTCCCTGCAGGCTCCAGCTGCTTCATGCTTGGCCCTGCTGGCAGCTCACAGCTCCATGTGTTTTGGAAAATGGACCATTTTGCCCTTTGCTTCCGACAAGTTAAGCCTGGGTGACGTTCCCCCCACCCAGCCTGAAGCACAGCATGGCATGGGGAGATGCGCGGGGTGAGCCACACTGCCTGCCTGCCCTCAGCCCGGGGTGATGGTGCATGTGGTCGGGAAGACGAGTCGATGGGAACGTGCCCAGATATTGGCAGTGCAAAGCTGGGGTTCCGTGAGGTGTGAGTTACGTCGTGGGTGTTTGAAAACAAAGCTGTTAACAGTGTACACCTTGCAGACTCGCAAATTGGTTAGGGATGTGGGAGTTGGAGGACAGGAGGATGGCTTGGGGCTTGCTACCCATTTTTACAGCTCTGTGCTGGATGCTTCTGCAGCCGCAGTCGTCCCTTTCCCTCCTCCTTGTGCACAGCTCCCCCCGTAATCAGCACCTGGTCCCTGCTTGTGCTCATGCAATAACACAACACACAACCTCCTTTGCATCATCAGTGAGTCAGGTCTGTGCAAACGTGGGTCACTGTGTGCAGTCCCCCCCTTAGCACGTGTCAGCAGGAGCCTGAACCCTGAGACCTCGGCAACTGGAGACCCTCTTCTGTCCCCTCCAAAATAGACTGAGGCCGTCCTGGAGGGGAGCGTGCTGCGGCTGCGGGACGGCACCAGTGGATCAGTTGTTACTGATCAACCAGAGCTCTGCGGTCCCAGAGGTCTTCTCCGGTGGCAATTACAGTCCCCACTCTGCCAGCTAAAAAGATGCCAGACCCCTCTTGTCTAAATTCCTGACCCTATCGTCCTCGCTAACCCAGAAGATGTCCTCCCCCCTCCTTGCTGATATGCGTAGCTCTCGAGGGCAGAAGGACAGAGTTCAAGAAAAGGAGAGGTTGTTGGATGACCCTCCGTCCCTCTTCGTGCCTGGCTGCATTTTCCTCCAGACAGCCCCTGGTATCTCTCCAGAGCTAAACACAGCCTGTGGACTAAATTATCCCAGAACAAGTGCTGCCGGGCCATTGCTTGCCCTGGACTTGCTGCCCTCTGAAGTGGGAAGGTAGGCTAATGCCAGATCCCTTCTGAGCCAGCAGCATCCAGCTCACCCTTCAGTGCTTTTGTGAACACCAGTAAATTGTTTAGGACTTCAGCAGATTTCCCATATCTAAACAAAGGGCTAACTAGGGAACCAAGAGTTTATGCAGCTCTGATTTTTGGCTGTGAGATCGAAACATTAGACTCTATGATATAATGAGTCAGGTTCTCATTTCTGTTAATAACCCACAGCACTGTTCTGGCAGTGTAATTTAGCAATAAATCAAACGTGAATTCATTCCCATTTGGAAGCTCTTCCACACTGCCAGAATACTGCTAAGAGGTGGGGCCGTAGCATAAATATGAATCTGGCCTACAGACTCTTTTTCTACATGTTACCCCTCCAAGGAAGCCATCATCCTTGGGATTTGCTAACAGGGTATGTTTGCTCCATCCCTCCATCTGGCAGAGCATGAAATGTGCTTTGCGAGCCAGAAATATCAGAAAATCATAGAAAAATAAGGATGGAAGTCCTTAGTCAATTCCCAGTGCTGGAAGAGCTAATTGAATCATACCTGGAGTATTTTTGAGAGGCACTTGTCTGACCTATTCTTAAAGATCTCCAACGATGTTGGGGCCACGTACTCTCCAAGAAATCTAGTCCAGAGCTCAGCTATCCTTACCTCTAAAGTCTACCATTAAGAGTTCTTGCTGATATTTAAGACCATGATGTCTAGTCCTCACTGTTAGGACATGAAAAATCAATCATTTCCACCCCCTTTGCAGCAACCTTGCTGTTTTTGAGGAATGCCATTTTTTGTCTTTTTAGCTCCTGAAATCTGGAGAGAAGTGACCGGGAACACCAGGAATGTATCTACAGTTGTAAGGATCTGAATGCACTTTTGGCATTCCCAGTTGTGCTGGGAAATTCCTGCCCTCCTGCACTTCTTCCTCACTAACACATGCGAAACACTGTTGGAAGTGGAGGGGAGAGTTCTGTGAGAATCAGAATAGTGGTCTAGAGCCTGGATTATCCCATTCCAATTCAAATGAATGGAAAAATGCCCACTGACTTCAGTAGAAACTGGACTACAAACAAAATACAGATCAGGAATCCCTATGGATGTAATGAAGGGATGTGGCCTTCTTCACCCTCAGCTGACTCTTGATGCCAGTGTACGACATTCTGGCTTGGCACTGAAATGCTGGGGTTTCAGCCCCAAGCCCCAAATTAAGGTTGACATCTGGGTGATTCCCACAGCTCTGCCCAAAGGGGGGTGAGGTTCCCTTTAGGCTTCCCCCCAGGGTGGTGCCGGCCTGGCAGACAGAGCCATTGGGTAAAGGAGCCCCAGGGGTCCCGCAGTCAGTAACCCAAGGTCAGGTGTCCCACTGAGGGATAACAGCTGGGACCGTTGCAGGAGGGGCAGTGTCTGTGTGTGAGGTGGGTGCCCTGTGCAGAGTTCCCTGTTGGGGAAGGGCCTCCCGCCTCCCTGGGACTGGGCTCCAGTCAGCTCTGGCTTTTGTAAACGCGGGCTGTGCAGAGATTCAGTACGTGGCTTCCTTGGTCTTATGTGTTTGGCTTGTTGACTCAGTTGTCTCCTGTCCCTTCTATGGGAGACTGCATTTCACCATTTATTGCACCCACTGTTGGTTGTGCGGTGTCGTTGTTGGGGTCAGTGGGATTGATGTCAATTATGTATAATCTGACTGACTTGTTCGTACCCCCAGCGTTCACCCATGTACTGACCCTTTTGTATCAAATACAGTTTGGTTATTGGTTCATCTTTATGCTGGCTGTGTCCTTTATGCTCGGCCTAATAATTGGCAAAACAAACACCAACCCCACGCCTTTCCCACCACCATGGACTCACCTGCTGGGACCCAAACCTGATTGTACTTCTACAGAAAAGATCAAAGAGGCTGCAATCAGCTCTGCTCTATGGGCAGCTCTAGTTGTTAATATTGTCCTTGGCTGGGCAAAATACAGAGACTCACCAGTCCATTGCAGTTGCTGATGGCGACTTTTGAGTTCAGGTACTGATCCTGCAAGTGGCCTGCGTAGTGGCAGTCTTCATGGAAATCATGTTGCCAGTCCACGCCATCTCGCTTCCAGTATTCGACAGTGAAGTGCTCAGCCAGCAGGTTGGAGTGCAGTGTCAGGTTGAGGAGGAACTGGGTGCGGTGGGCAGAGACTTTGTAGAAAACCTGCTGCTCAGATGGCTCGTAGGGCAAGGAGCCCAGGCTGCGCCGAGGACGTTGCTTCAACTGGCTTCTCACATCAAAGGTGAGGAAGTCCCCGTTTTGGTCCACTTGGATGGGGAACGCAATTTCATAGTGATCGAGGCTGGAGAGGAACTCTTCTGGGGAGGGAAAGCAAACACAGGAGGAATGACATTCTGCAAAGAGAGTCAGAGTAAAACACCCGGCAACTTCAGCACGGAGCCAGCTACGCCTGAGCACAACTGTACCCAGTGCAAGGCAGAGGGACAGGGTCCTGACACAGAGGGTCTGCTCTGCCCAGGCTGCAGGATCCTTGGGGTATTCCCAAAGGCCTTCAACCTACAGAGCCTTGGGGTATCAATAGGTCTTGAGCCTATGGAGCATAATCTTCTTTCTCTGCAGGTGATGGAGAAAAACACACTGTCCAAGGGACCATTCAGGTCACCCAAACTCTGGCTCTGAACCTGGACTCTGCCCCATCTCTCCATCTCCACCAGGCACAGAGACTCCAGGTTGTGCAGAGTCACAGTCTGTGCTTTGGAGGGTTATTTTAACCTGGATCCTTTCAGTACCAAAGGTAGGAATAAGGTCTCTTCAAAACAAGCTAGAGTGAGCCCTGGGCTGGCAATGTCCCAGGAGAAGACAGCCTCACTAAGGGACTGTGGGGTTCCTCAGAACACCTACAGCTGCCACATGGACCTGCTAACTCTGATAACTCGCATAGTAACAGCACCATACCAGCCTCCCCAGTCACAGCTCCATTAGTGCATTAGGTACCAGGCATCCTCCTAAGAGGCACAAAGACCATGTCCTTGCCAAGCCAATCTTGCAATTAAAACAGGAAAGAGGGCAACCAGAATTCTCCTGCTGTGCTGAAAAGGCAGCAAGAAAAGAAGTCAGACATCCTGATTTCCCAGGCAGGTCTCTATCTATGACACCATCCTGCCTTCCCAGCTCACCAGCTTGGTGCTCTTTATCGTATCAGCCTGGCTTAGCACCTTCTCTTGGGGCACTTGAGCCCTTGAGTTTTTGAGCCTGTCTCGTACCACTTAAGAAATGTGCTCTGACAAGGTCACTGTCCAAAACGTCTGCCTGCACTCACACGGTAACGCAACACTTTTGGCTGTCAAAGAAACTGGCACTCTGCAACCTCGACAGAAATTTCTCATTTTCCAAGCAAAATGTCACAGGGACTGCCAGACTGGATCTGACCGGAGGTCTAGCTGTCTCTGACAGCCCTCAGTACCAGAGGCTTCAGCAGAAGATGTGAAAAATCATGCAGTGGCCAGGATAGCTCCCCCCATCACAGCGTGTTCTTCTAAACCTCTCGTGGCTGGAGGTTTGCTCATGGAGTGGGAGAGTATCTGCCCTCTTTTCACTCTGGAAGATTCTAGCTGTGCTTTCTGCATCCTATTTGTAGTTGTTTCCTAAGCAAACAGGAGAGGCCAGGCTGCTCCAGGGTGGCTGCATTTCGCCTGGCTCCACAGCACCCATCTTCAAAGTCTTCCCAGCCATCATAAATTTGGACTCCAAATTACACTCTTACCACATGGCAGCACTGGAAAGTTTCCTTTTCCTCTAGTGTGTTTTCCAGTGTGGGAGCCTGACAGAGTGGTTTCCTTGGCCACCAGTAATGGGACAGTCCTTCCCACCAGCTGGGTTTAGGGGTTAGCTCCCATCCTTCCAAACCATAAGCACTTCTGGCACCTCTCCCTTGCCTCAACAAGCCAGAAATAATTATTAGTTTTTTAACTTCCTGTGCTCCAGCTTCTCCTGCATCACACCGCCTCGCGTGTGATACAGCCGGGCAAACAAGAGTGACTATTTGCACATAAGCAATGACCTCAGGCTTGGAAAAATTTGCTATCGGAAGTGGCTTGTTTTTCTTTTCCCCTCTCTGCAGTCCACGAGGGCTTGCAAAATAGCGAGTCGGAAGGAGGTTTGCGCACACAGTGGCGAGAAAGGGTCTGGGACCCTGGGTTGCAGTCTCTGATCCTGACCTGCAAGGTACATCCAGGAGGAAAAAAAGTGTCCAGAGCCTGAGATTGTGTGTGAGAACCTGCATTTGTTGTGGTGCCAGTCCCCAGGCATCCTCTCAGGGATGTCACTCTGAAAACTAAGGCACAGGAAGAAAGATCTAAGAGCAGTGCCCTGTATCACATGAATGTTTTAGGAAGTGATGCTTCAGAGCGGGCATGCCACAAACGGGAAAAATAATGAAGAGAGACTTTCAACATAAGGAATAAGGCAGTGTCCTCGTCCAGTGCTACAGCTGTTTGCTTCCTCTCTAAAAATGTAAAAGATTAGATTAGGCTCTAAGAGATTAGGATCTATTTTATTCCCTAACCCTGTGTACTCCACCCAAAATCGCAGATGTTCCCTAATTTCCTTATTTGCTCATCCCTGCCTTGGTCATGCTCCCCATATTACAGACCATACTAGGAGCTCCCAACAGCAAGAGGGGCACTGTTTGGCTCTTCCTTCCTTCCTTCCAGAAAAGGCATCATGTGCCCTCTGACATCTCAGCCACTTCACGCTGTATTAATAGATCTTGGCCTGAAACGTGCAGTACTGCACCCACTGTATCAGAAGGGTTTGCACTGCTGATAAGCAGCCTGGTGTATCCAGAGAGCTGTCAGACTGCTTTGGAAGAGATGCTATAAAAAGCCTTTCTCCAAGAAAACCTGCCCGTGGCTTTATAGGACACCAGGCGCCCCTGAAGGACCATAAGCCTTGCAGAGAGGGCAAGGGAGAAACCGGGGAAGCAGGAGGGATGGGGTGTGGGGAGAGGTACCTCACTGCCTCATTTTTGGTGGAAACAAACCACATCTGCAGGGAAGAGAAAGGGCACAGGGGAGGCAGAGCAGTAAGCCAAACAAAAAGAAGAGAAGGCAGGTAAAAGTGGAGGAAGGAGGATTTTGTTCCTTCCTTGTATGCTCACCATTGCCCCTCTCATTATAAAGCTGCTTAAAGGATGAAAAGGAAGCAGATATTTGCTCTGGTCTTGTCACCAGAGCAAAGAGGAGCCCCAGCTGTAGCCCAGACACGATTCCTAAAGGATGTCTGTGGAAAACACTATGGGGATCCCATGACTTCAGGCTGCCCTGGCATTGTGGCAGTCTCACTGTTTCCCCCAAGGGTCCACGGTTTACATGTGAGCTGGGAACAGTGAGATCAGCCTGACCTAACATTCTATAAAACAGGGAATGTCTGATCTATCACTAGTTGAACTAAGGTGCCAGCAAAAAATTACCTTCTGGTTAAAAACCATTCAGCAATGGTGAGCATGTACTTGGTCAACTGTTTCAGCTGCTGCTTCCTGCACTGTTAAAAACTGCAGCCTGAGCGTACGTGTTCCGTCTGAATCTCGTTACGTCTCTGCTGGCTTCAAGAGGTCTTCAACGCTGGGCTGCTATTTCCCACAAAGATAATGAGAGTTTATGACTGTGATACCTCAATTTTCTTCCCGCATAAAACAAATACACTGATCTGGAGTCAGGCACACGGGGCATGTGAATCCTGCTCCACTGCTAACTGGAGCAAGTCACTTGGTTAAAATCAGTGGCTTGTTGAAAACGCTGGCCTTTATTCTCCATACCTCTGACTGCTAAGAGGAGATAACAGCATTTCACCCTCTTGAAAGGGTGTTGTGAGGATTATGTACTTACTATCTCAGCAGTGTGGTGAAGAGAAAGTGTTGAGTAGTATCAATAGCCTGACGCCAACCGTTCCGGATGCAGCAAGCCTAAAAAAGAGCTCTGACAGCAAGAGGGGCACACGGGGCAGCCTGACCCTTGGGACTGGGAACCACAGCACCATGTTCCCAGCAACACCACAGGCTGAGACTCATCCTCCAGACCTGCTCAGGGGAAAGCCAGCATCTAGGGGAGCACAAAGGTATTGACTGTCATTCTGGTGAGCCCTTGGGTTTAGACCAAGGTCTATTAGCAAACGGTGCGGGGACTGGTGAGCGAGGGAGCGTTTCAGCTGCTGTGAGTCAGGACGGAGGTGATCTGGCAGCAAAGTCCTTGTCAGAGCGTCGCTGCGCTGCGAACGCGGTGCTGCAGATGGAGGGAGGTGTGAACTGATGGACATGGGAGGCCCAGAACACTCACCCCAGCCATTGCCAGAAGCTTTGGCGAAAAGGACCAGAAACCGGGTTTTGTTTCAGATTCAAGAAAATCTGCCTGTATATAACCTTGCACGTTGCACAGCGCCTGCACAGCATGCAGCTCTGGGCCTGCCCGCCTCTGGGTTCACCCAGCACACGCTGCCCCACGTTTAGCAACCAGCCAGCGCTCAGACCCAGGACAGCGTGTGGTTTTCGGTTGCTGTTGTTCCTCCTTCCAGTTCTGCTTCACAAGAACAAGCTTGGTCATTGTAACTACAGCCCGATGGCACTGCACTGCTCAACAGCCCGGGTACGTGGCTGACTTTGGTCCTGCTGCAGTTAATCTGGGCACACGTGGTATTTCAGGATTATGGCTGTGTCAGTATGCTGCTGGGTTTTAATGCCCTGCACAGATAAATGTCTAACTTCAGAGCTCTTTCTTCATACCTCTGGTGCCTGATGGGAACGATCGTGTTGCCTCTTAAGAAACGGTCACAAAAACAAATTAGTATTAAGCAATTCAACTACTCTGTTCCCCACCCATGCTGTACTTGTACTCTAGGCTGGGTACAAGGTAGCCCATTTCACTTTCCAGTCCCTTCACTCCTAACCTGGAATAAAATCATGTACAAAGGCACAAATCGATGTACAAGAGACCCACGTTCTGCTCTCCTTGCAATCACTTGCATGTGTGGCTCTGTATTTAAACACAAGACCATCAGAACCACACATGCACATGACAGGTACAAAGTGCTCACACCTGAGCAGGTTTGAGTATTTACCAACAGTAGCACTTACAGAAATGTGTGTACAAACTAAAACTGTTCCTCTAGCAGCACACGTCTGCCCAGACTCAGCTGTGCAGAGTATTTGTATGCTCCAGCAGAGCCCTCCATCCCTGCAGACGCAGAGGACTGCTCGCGAGCGCGCTGCCTGGCTGCACACACACAGCCCTCCCCGTAACAAAGCCTCTATTCATCCAAGGATGCGCCGCTCCACCCGAGTGGAAGGGGACCTTCCTCTAGTGCTACCACATCGCCTTCGCTTTCTAAGCCTGTACGTGGCTCTCATCTTGCACAGACCCTACTGCTCTGAATCCTGCAAAATGTCAAGGAGCGTTAACACTGGAGAGCACAACACATCCTTTCCACAGAGGTCAACGGAAAACACCTGCAAATTCAGCAGGAGGAGGTCTGCTGCAGTACAGTGCAGAGCAGAGTTCGAGGTGTTTCCACCTACTCCTCAGCACAGCATTACCCTAATACCTCCCCCGGGGCCAGCGGTAGGGTTTCTGCCAGCAAAAGCGGGTGGATCCAGCTCCCCTCCCCACAGCAATCCCTACCTTGTGACTGGAATGTGTAACCGGGAAAGTTGCACAGAGCCGAGGTGAAGATGACAGTCCATGTGAGAAGCCTCCAAGCTATTGCCATGGTTAGCGATGCTTGTCTCAGTGCAGGGAGTGTTGTGCCAGCTGAAAGGGCGCTGTCCCAACATGTCTCTCCCTCGGCCACCGCTTATGTAGAGACAGGAGTCCTCGGTCCCTCCGCAGGCATCCTCGGCCGCTCCGTGCTCTCCCCAAAGCAGCGAGGCCGACGGTTTCTTTGCAGTTTGCTGTGCCCGGGCCAGGGCAGGGGGGTCAGCATGGGCTAGTTCGAAGCACAGGCTCTGGGTGGCATCGCCCCTGCGAAGGAGAGGGTGGGGATGAGTGAATGTAAGAGATGGGCAGAGAGGAAACAAAGGACGGAGGAGAAGGACACGAGGGAGAAATCAGTGTGCAGGGCGAACGAGGAAAGCCTCATCTTAGAGAAGAGTGAGATGGAAAGACAGAAAAAGGGGAGAAAAGGACGGGAAGCAAACGCAAATGGAATTAACCACATCAGTTCACAGCACTGGAAAGCCAAGTTATCCTGCTAAGGGGATGCTGCACACCCGTGTGCGCTCCTGGGGGCAAACTCTGCTCCCAGCAAACCCCCCCACCACTCTGACAGAGGCACCGAAGGCCTGGTATAAACCTTCTACCTGAGGAAAGGAGCTCAGAATAAACGGGAACCCTTTGTCCTGTGGCAACACCCACGAGGAAGCGCAGACCGAAGAGCGACCCGGTCTCAGTTACCTGATCTCTTAAAGGGGAGCACAAAATAAAAGCATTAGCAGGGTGGTAGTGAGCAGCAACCTAGAAATCCCCTCTACTCCAGTTTCCCCAGCATTAAAATACGCTTTAATGACTGTCACTGCACTGAGAGAAGAGCACTTGCTCTCAGAGTATATTGGCTAAACCTAAAAAAGTGATTGAAAACAAAGGACCCATTCAGTGAAGTCACCCTTACCCTCAGCTCTATCCACAAATGGATCATGAGATTCCAATTGTATTTGTTATTTAAAATGATTTGCTAATTGCTTCAGTGAAAGATTTCTGGCTTGCAGATAATTTCCACTCAGTCTGAGGCAATTATACAAAACTCACATAGTGCTGGAGAGTTGCATAAAGCCTGTGGTTTTTGTTTCTATCCAGCGATTAGATGACGTATGCAATGAATATGGCACATACCTAACTACTGCCCAGAGAATCCCAAATATCTGAACAGTGATGCTCTGCTCGAGAGCAGTCCCGCAGCAAAACGCAAGTTCCTGCAAGGCAGCAGATAAATACATACTTAAGCCTGACTTTAGAGAGGTGATGCAGCTGTGAGGAGCAGGGCAGAAAAAGGCAGGACAGATGCTTCCCCCTGACCTGCTGGGAAGATGAGGCTGGGAGGATGCTGCTCTTTGCAAAGGTGTCAGTAGCCAGGGTACCTGTGTGATCCTCATCCCATGAGGAAACACTTGGAATAACGTCATTAACCCTTGCCTCACTCTGCTTTTGTGTGCTTTAAACAGCAAAGACTAACTATGTGTTAGAGTGCGGGGCAGGAGAGCCCGGTTCCTCCTCGGGTCTGCCGTGCTCCCTTCACCTTGTGTCCTCAGGAGAGTCTGTAATTTATTTCTGCTTCTGCTCTCCCATCTTTACTATGAAGTTAATTTTATTTGTGCTGCGGGGGCTTGGAATAACACCCAGCGCAGGCCAGAGACTACATAGGTGAGGTACAAGAAGAAATCAGAGAGATGATTCCTACCCCAACAATTAATCTAAACAAGTCAATGATTTCTCCCAACTAGACAGTAATGCTGAGATTATTAATCATGTCTTTAAATAAATTTGGAGTTCCATATTTTAAATGTTAAGACTTTTAACTGTTTATTTACAGTTACAAGAGAGAAAACAAGTGCTAATGGAAAAGAAATAACTGTTTATTGACAGTTAAAAATGGCCAGAGGCCATCAGTGAGGCTTTGGGCTGGTCTCCCCAGTGCCACTTGCCAGGTTGGTTTCTGCAGAGTCCAGACACGACACCCACCAGGGCAGCCACCTCGAAGGCTGCGCACGGGGTCAGCAACCATGAGAATAAACTGTCTGACAGGGGAAAAACTGTCTAAAACTCATCTCAGGCTGCTCCGCTCATCCACGACAGGTACAGGGAGACAGACAGCGGAGGTAAGAGGGTTGGGCAGGAATTCTGCTCTCTTCCACCATGACGTGAGGATGCTGAGATGAGCACCATGGGTCCATGAGGCCACGTCCACCTGGTGACAGCATTCTCTGTAGTGTCACTCCCTGGCTGCAGCGCAGAGCAGGCAGAGCTGGGGCCACAGCAACACACGGCCAAGTGCCACGGATGCTGCAAGCTGCTCTGTGCCTGCTCCCCGCAGTGCTGCCTGCGGGAAGTGAACTGGAAAAGGGAGAAGGTGAAACGAAAGCCGGGCGTGCTGCGGCCCTCTCCTAAGTCAGCATTTTTAGCATCTATTAAAGCTCGAGATTCCAGCTTTTAAATCCTGTCACGGCTCCAAGGTCTGCGGACAGAAAGCTGCTCAGCTGAAGTATATTTTCTCCTGGGCTTCACACTACTAATTTCTCTTGTTTTCCAGCTGTTGAACCCGCTTCCTCAAGACTGTTGTTATTTCCCGTCCTTCCTCCGCCTCTCCGCGACCCTGAGCTGTGGCAGCCGTGACTGGTGCCCTCGTCTCCCCTCTGCCCTTCCCCTTCAGTCCTGGCTCCTCAGCATCCCCCGGAACAGGGGCTGGGAGGGAGCTGCAGGCGCCAAGACCCTGCAGCCCCGACTCTGGGGGAAAGGAGGCATGTTTGGAGCAGCGCAAGTCAGGAATTACAGCTGCAAAATTCCCGTAAGCCGGGCTGGGGGAAGGGCCCGGCTTCCATTCCTCCCCGCACACAGCAAGGAAAACATGGCCCCTTCCCAGCGGCGCTTCACTTCCGAGACCCCGACGAGCCCGTCTCCTGCAAGAGAAGGACCCGTAACAAGGAGGAGAGAGCTGGAGGAGCGCAGGCTCCACGGCTGCTTCAATACGTATAAAGTTTTCCATAACCTCACTTTTCAGATTTTGCTTTCCGAGTGGCAGTGACCGGCAGGCGTGGACAAGCCCCGAGGAGCCCGGACCCGCATGGGGGGCAACGGGATGCCGGGATGGAGGGGCCGCGGGGAGGCCTGGGGCACAAGGTGACCTCTCCGGTCTCGTGCCTCCCTCGCTTGGGCCGGTTCCGATTTGCTCCTTCCCGAGGAATTCGTTGTCCTTGGCAGGCGCCCCGCGAGCGGCTGACGCTCCCCGCTCCCCGCGCCAAGGTGGCTTTCGCCGCGTGAACCCGTGGGCCGGGCTGGGCCGCCCGCGCGAGGAGGCGTCGGGGACGAGGGGAGCGGGGGCTGATGCCACCCGAGCTGGTGGCGGCTTTGAAGTCACCTCTTCCCACACCAAAAACACACGAGAAGGGTGTGTGGCGGGGAGGGGGGGGGGCCGCTGGGGAGGGGGTTTAAAATTCAGGCTGGAATAAAGCAAAAAGAGAAGAGAAAAAAGAAAAACAGATGACAACTGTTACTAATTTCAACATCGGGGCTGCAGACAGAATTCCCTGAAAGCCCGGCTTTTTGGCCGGGGAGGCAGCTTTATGGGAAGGTAATAGGAAGCAGATGGGCTCTGCTCGGGGCCAAGAGGAAGGTTCAAGGTGCCTCCTAGTGCAGAGAAGAGGAATTTAACTGCTTTTAAAGATGCAGGGCCCAGCGGCTTCCAGGTTTCTCATCCAACTTTTGCAAATTATGAGCTCAGGTGTCCTTTTCCCTTTTTTTGAAAGAGAAATAAATACAAACAGCAGATTTCTGCTTCCAGCTTTCCCCGGTGGGAGGAAATACTTGCAGTGCACCCCCCAGCCCCCGTTCCTTCCACCGACATCTTCCCAACGGGCAGTGCCTGTGAGCAGCGAGAGCTGCACCCCGCGGCTGCACCGCTTCACCCCAACAGCATTTCTGGGCTGTGCTATTAGCAACGACGTTAACGAATGAATGAAAACCACTGGCCATCACAGTTAGTTCTTCTTTCTCCTGTAAAACAGGGTACCACCCCTTCCTAGCCATGATTGAGATGCCATCTCCCACCAGCCGCTTCAGCCCCAGCTTCCTCCTGACCCTGTCAAGGGGCTGAGCAGCACTTCAGACCCCACAGTCGTGCCCAGCCCCTTCAAACACAGCATAGAGATTTCTGCTCCTCCATCCACCCCAACTTGAAATTGTCCTACCAATTCAAAAGTTATCATCACAGGGAAGAGCTGCAAACACATGCTTTGCTCCACAGGTCTCTATTTTCTTTGGAAACCAAGCTAAATAAGGTGGGGACCGCAGGGTGCCGGGATGTGTGGCTCGAGGGCCATGCCAGTGCCATGGAGAGGCACTCGGCAGCAGCATCACCAGATTTCGGAGGCTTGCCCACCACCCTCATGGACCCTTTGCTCTGCACAGCAGGCTCTTACCTACCTCCTGCAATCACAGCTGCCCATTGCAGCCACACAGCAAACCTCGCAGCGAGTGCCTGCAGCTCATGGAGCCCGATCCTAAAGTCACCCTGTTTTCTGAGAAAACAGCCCCCTTCTCACCTGCTGTCGCTGCTTCATGGAGGCCCACAAGTTTTTGGCTCCAAACCCTTGGCTGAAGTTTACTTCCCAAATACTGCCGCAAGGCAGAATAACTCCTCTGCGCGGTCTGCAGGGACTGCCCTGGTTTCAGCCCATGCTGCTCCACTCAGGGGACACTCAGAAAACCACCATGTGCCTGTCCCTGCCTGAGCCACAGCGCTGAGTCCTGTCAGGGTCAAAGCAAGGTGACACCCAGACCACCACCCATCTCCACTTCCCTGCGGACGAGCACACGAGGGGCGGGGGGCGCTCACAAACAGCATGAGGGCTGAGGAAATAATTTAATTGGGTACTGGAATGTTTTAAAAGCAAAATAAGCAAAATTCTCTGGTGAGTTCTGCCAGGCAGGGGCTGAAGACAGCCCTACCCGGGTCTCTAGAGGCAACTCAACGGCACCTTTATGTCGCCAGCCTCGCAGAGAGCTGCACGTGCCCCCGGCCACCTCCAGAGCACTGAGGTCTCCAGCACACGTACAAAGGCAGCTCGCAGAACACCACCCCCAGTGACCCCAGGCCAGCCTTTTTGGCATAAGAAAACACAGAGTCAGATGGCTCCAGCCAGACATAAAAAAACCAAACACCAAACCCGGAGTTTCAAGGAAAATGAGTTGTTTTCTCGCACTTTCAACCAAGCCCATCAAATATCAGCTTCCCTGGAGCTGATCCGCGTGCCTGATTTAGCAGGCTTCTTGGTCCAGGTCGGAGGAGCAGGCAATGTCAGCCAGTCACTGCTGTAGTGAGAAATCAGAGCTCAGCCCTTACAGCCGGGCACAGATGGGGCCTGTTTGCAGTTCATGGCCGAAGGGGACATCTCCTTCCTCTCCCACCGCTTCACACAGCCGCTCCCTGTACCGCCAGCTCTCCCATCTCCACCAGTGCCTTCGGCCTCTCCTTGCCATCTGCAGCGTGAGGAGGGGAAAGGAAGGGCAGCAGGGGACAAGGAAAGCCACTGACAACTGCCTCCTTTCCTTGAAACGTCTCCCGAATCACTTCTCACCACCTCGACTCTGCACACCCCAGGGCATGGCAACAGGCCGGTCCCTCCCTCCAGGTGCTGGGTTGCCAATGCTGCTGTGTGCTTGCCACTGGCCAGGGGGCTGCTGGCCTGCTGCGCTCCCCGGGGGCAGCCGGTGTTTCATGCGGCTGCAGCCACCACCCCAGCTCCCGGCAGGTTCCTGCAGGTTTCTGAGGACAGAGTAAAGAGCGCGGCTGCCCCCGGCCATGCTGCACCTCCTGCGGCAGGGCCTGAGAGGCCGGGCGGGTGGCGAGCACGTGGGTGGATGCAAAACTTCCCGAGACCTCCCTGGCTTTCAGCAAGAGACCGTCCTGATATTCCCGACAAAATATTTGGCTGGACTGCTAAGTTGAAAACATGCTGAGTTGCAGATGGCAGAAGTCTTTTTGCAGTCATCCTGCCAGCATGACAGCACTTCCACTGGGAAGTAATTTCTCAGTTCCAGAGTAGCATCATGGGTTAAAAACAGAAAAACCAGCATTAACTAATCAGCAGCTCACTGCTAGGAGCTTGCCTGCAGAATGTGAAAAATGGGTTAAAGCCACAGGTCTGCAGAACTGAAAACAAGAGCTTGAACCTTAGTCTGCTTTGCTGCTCCAAGCCTGGCCTCTCGGGGGGCACGGCAAGCAAAGAATTAGAAACACGTAGTTATCACTGTTCACCAGAAAACAGCAGCCTCCAGCCACGGGATGGTTCCTGCCTACACTGCTCTACAGCAACCCTTTAGGATCCCCTCGCCACCTCTTCAGCTGCTCCTGTTATCAAGCCCGCGCTGAGTAAGGACAAGGCTCTTGCCTTTCCCTTTCTCGCTGGCACTCTGCAGCCCACCTCGCTTGCAAAGGCTGTTTCACCTCACCCCGAGAGCGGTTCTTTGCAGACACTCATCCCACCGACAGCACGGTCAAATTTAGAGTTTGCTTGGAGGAGAGATGCTGCTTTCTCACTGTTAAATCCAACCCCGTCCAAGGGTGCTCACCAGCAACGTGGGAGATCCAGACTGATGCTGCCAGTCCAAACCTGAGAGACAAGGGGCCTGAGCCCAGGTCTCTGCCCCCTGCCAGCACCCTGGTACCAGCCCGGGTGAGCAGGGGAATACCCTCGCTGCCTTCGGACCTCTTACAGGCTCGCTGCTGCACTCCACGCCGGGCCCTGCTGTGCTCTAGCCGGGCACACCCTCCATCCCTTTGTACAAGCAAAGCTTCGCAGGGGTTTGGGCTCGCTCCAGTACTGTGTGGGAGTATTTTTTTTTTAAAAACACGAGAATTGTTTTACAGTCGAGTCTATTCAGTGCAATCTTAGTGAGGAAAGGACTGAATTACCCCCTTGCTCCTCTCCAAAATCCAGCGGGATCTTTAATTTCACCAGCAAAGGGGCAAAAGAAACCCAGGACAAAGCAAGGCCATACGAGTGGAGAGCTGGGAGCACCGACCTCTCTCTGACACTGACTGCTTTGCTTTCTGGAAATACTATCTCTCTGTTACATAAGGATCTGGCCCTATCTGGAAAGCTGGGGTCATTGCATTTCTCCAAGTGTGGTAAAATGCTCGGAGGTCCTCAACAGGAAAGCATGAGAGAAGTGCCAGCTCGCATCATCATCAGGGAGGGGTGTTCAGCACGGGGCAGTGCGAGCCCCAGGGCTGAGCCCAAATCTAACTGCTAGACCAGTCCACTTCAGCCAGAGCTAAGGTGGCTACTGAGCAACCCAATGCTCCCAGCCTTGGACTTCTTTTGCTTTAAGGAGATGACTCCACCAAGCAGGTCCACTTTCAGACGGGACTTATGCAATAGTTTGGAGTCGCTCCATGTGACCCAGACTTGCTGGCCCCCTGCCACCACTCTCCTTGCTGGCTTCAGCCATGCACAAAACAGCAGAATTAAAAAGACGACCGAGTTGTCATTAAAAGAAAGTGCATCTCACCTACCATGCATTGCCCCCGCCAACTGCACATGTGCACCATGCATGTAAGTACACACATGTCATCCACACACGTGCAGACCCCGACTGCAGCTGTTTGTGTGTGACTGCATGTGGATACACACTACCTGTACGAGGATACACACTACTATGAGGATACACACTGCCTGTACGAGGATACACACTACTATGGGGATACACACTACCTGTACAAAGATACACACTGCCTGTACGAGGATACACACTACTATGGGGATACACACTACCTTTGGGCATGTCTGTATTCAGTACCCACACCCCCCTCCGCATGCCATCACGCACTGCCGATACCTCTGGACACGCCATGCAAGAATAATGGTTTTATATGTGACATCTCTACGTCCGCGTGACTGTCTTCTGCCTTCAATAAAACCACCCCTTCTCTCTGCAGGGTTCAGTGCAGCCAGAAGACAATCCGGATCCCCTGAGCCTCCGCACAAGCAGCTCCCTCCCTGTGCTCCAGCTGCTCCCCTGCACCAACCTGGAGCAACGCTGCTCTGCCGTGCTGGGGATGCCAGGAAACTGCTCCAGGCTCTCGGGAAGGCCAGGAGCACTCACACCTCTGAGCAGGCCAGGAAGCAGACGCAGAGGCTGCCACTGCAACAGCCCAGTGCAGCCATCTGCACCCCGGCAGAGCTGGCCCCCCCAGCAGCGCTTCAGCAGCCTTTGTGCTCACACAACACAGCAACACAAGGCACGGAGCCCTGGAGCTGCAGAAAGACAAACACCCTCCTGTGCCAACACTGAGCTCCGCTCACCTGCATAACCGCCACCGGCTCTCTCCAGGAGGGATTCGGCCTGAGAAAGGGATGTGCTGCTTGTCCCAGTTCAGGCAGTTTTATACAGTTATACCTTACAAAGACCTGTCACAGCTCACACGCCAAGCACAGCACCCTAAATTTCTCTCCTTTGTCAAGCCGGGCTGAGGGCAGGGCCACACCCCACGTGTCTGTAGTGTGGTACTTGCACTGGGACCCTCCGACAAGGATGTCTCTGGTCATGAGGCTGGCAGTGCCACTACAGCCCCCCACTGCCTGCCACACCACAGGCATCCACGGTACAGCACGGTGTCATATGGTGAAGCTGAAGAGACAAGAGAGTCCCACTGAGCTTCCCGAGAAGAGCATCTGAGGTGACTCCTGTCCTGTGAGAAGCACCTCGGGCCCTGCAGTGAGCACAGAGATCAGCAGCTCCTGCCACCACCACCACGGCACAGCAGTGTCTAACGCTGCCCCCCGCAACAGCACAGCCTTGGGCAGGGAAAAGGATCCCCAGCATTGCCTGTTTCCAGCACCCATTGCTGATTTGGTCCTGCCAGAATGGATCAAAGAATAACCGAGGTTGGAAGGGACTTGCGGGGATCTCTGGTCCCGCACCACTCTCAGAACGGGGTTAACTTTGACATTAGATGAGGTTTGGATCACAAAACTCGAGTTGTCTCACATAAAGAGGTGGCTGGGAGGAAGCAGTGAGCTGGGGAGCGGGACCCTAAAGCAGCAGAGTCAGTTTGGCCCACGCTGTCCTTCCAGGAAACCAGAAACTGTCCTCTCAGAGAGGCGGCTGCATCACGGTGACACAGAGAGAGGGCGAAGAGCCCTGGCTGGCCAGAGAGGTGGCTCATCCTGATCTGCTCTACCTGCCTCGCTGCCTGCTTGGCTCTGTGCTTCCAGCACCCCGGGACCGAGACTCCCCCTCTGCAGCCGTGCAGGCAGCACCCAGCTCCCCCGAGCACCGAGAGCACAATGACACAGACCCACGGCCTGGCTTCTGCCGCTGTGCCCGGAGCCTCCCCGCCTTTCAGAGGCTCCCTGCAAGCAGGTGAGTGCTACCAGCTTCGTTTCACAGCAGGGCAAACCAAGGCAAGGGGAGAAGTGATTTGGTGACACCCAAGCAGGCAGTCTGTTCAAGAGCACAGGGCCCCCCGCATGCGATCACCCGGGGGCCCCCTTCATGCAAGGCAGCATGACCATGACCGTGAGCACCCACAGACCCCAGGACACGCCACCACAGAGGAGCGTGCCAGGGGAGCTCTGCAGCAGGATGAAGCCTTGCAGACCACATTGGGCTATGGACTCCCTCCAGCCCTTACAGATCTGGAAGATCTGCGGATCGTTTCCAGACTCCGGCTCCCTTAAGCGAGCTCTGTGAGATCTGCTGTGCGGAGAGTTTATGGGCCCTTTTTCCCTCCCTGTAGGTTCTCTGTTCAGGGAAACATATGGCCCAGATGGTTTGGATTTGATGGGGTATGGCAGGGTGCAACAGAAAATATGCCGACTCACAAGCATGTGTGGCTTCCTAACAAGGAAGCTGCAGCCCAAAGGCCACTGACCACATTTCTCTGTGCCCGGCTGTGGAGGAGCTGCCTTCGTTCGTGGCCAGGGAATGAAGAGCCGCTAACCCAGATAAGACCAAACTCATCTTTTGCACTGTGGTTTTGAACGAAGCCACTTCGGGGTGAAGCCTTCGTCCTGTTGAAGTCAGTGGGACAACTCCCACAGCAGGAGGCCAGGTTTTCACCCGCGAGTTCAGCTCAACTGGAGCCAACATTTATGAATGTTTGAGTTCAGAAGGATTTGCAGAACTGCACAGGAACAGATTCGTCTTAACTAATTTTCCCATTAAAAATTAAGCTATGATGGAAGAGTAGGAAATACAATAGCAATAACAGTGAGTTGGGATAATAAACAGAAGTGTAAAGAGGCTGAATAGTCAGACATGGCACAGCCCAAGCATTCTCTGGGGCTACTCTTCTGAGAACACAGAAGGTAAGAGAGTAGCAGCAATGGAGCAGCCGGATGGAGACCCCGCACTTAAGACGTGCCACTGACATGGCTCTGCTGAAGCCAGAAGGAGCGAAAATATTCTGGCAGTTTCTCAGTGAAGAATCTCCCAAGTCTTGAATTGTTTGCAGACTTAACTGGAGGCACTCACAGTAACCAAGATGGGAAAATTTGCTTTGATGGTGTCCCTTTAAAACCTCTTTCAGTGCTGAAAAATGAGTCTGTATCCAGGCTGGTGGTTTTCCATGTTTCTCACTCCTCTATCTGCATGAGATCTGACCTGGTTACAGATTCCCAGGAAATATTTCTAACTACTCGCCCCGCAAACATTTCCTATGGTGCTAGGGTCAAGTGAAGATCTTTTTGACTTGCATTATCTTCAGCACATCTGAGCTGACATCATCCAAATCACTAGTGAATCGTTTCTAAAAACTTGACAAATTTGGTCCAAATTCTGTTTGTTTTAAGTTCATTTGTGTTAGCTTGAGATCTAGGCAGGACAGGACGTGACAAACACATCCTGCGGTGTTTCTGGCTTAGAATTAACTAATTGCTGGAAACTTGGCAAGAAAAGTGGTTTTTGGAGTTGGGGGTTTCAGATAAGCTTTAGATAAATGCTTGAACAGAATCATCCCTTGGGTGGGCCTGATGCAACCTGCTTCTCTGGGCAGCTGAGCCCACGCTGTCTCTGGACCAGGGCTTCATGTAGTGATAAGCACACTTACTCCTCCCTGTAACAGTCTCCGGGTGGCCTTGAGCCATCAGTGATAAAAGAGCCTCTCGTGTTACAGGTTTGCATGTTGGTACTTAAAAGGCCTCTCGCATGAGTAGCAGACACTGTTCATGTTGAGTAGGCAATACCTTCCCTCAAGGCTACACTTCAGCCCATCCACTGCTCGCTCAGTTGAGGCTTATCAGGGTCTTCCTCTGCCAAATGAAACAGTTCAGCCCCCAAGTCTTATCAGGGAAAAGGATGATTTACAGGAGATGACAGGACCTTTCCCATTCCACCCAACACCAGCTGCTCGGGGAATGCAACTGAAGATGCACCAACGAGCGCTGGAGGTTTCAGGGATCTAAGGAGGAGAAGGAAAGGAGAGGGTGCTGCCGTGGGGCGAAGCAGGAACAACGGGAAGCCAAGGATGGAGCAACCGGCGCACTCGGCACGTTCCATATATGGAGAAACTTCATGACACTGGAACAACCTCCCAAGAATTGATGGAGGCATTTCAGACTAGTCCGGGCAAGGCTGTGGTGAGCAGAGCAGAGGGAACACCCCTGCGCCGGCTGGGGAATTACCTGGGCACCCGAGAAAGCATTTCCCCTTCTACATCCACAGCACAGGGGAGACCAGAAATGAACAATAACTTCAAAAATCTTCCTGCTATCAGCCGTCAAGCACTAGATCTCGCGCTGTCACCACGTGAGCTCTGCTAATAAGAATATTAATGAACAGAATAAGAAACAGACCTCTGGTGTGGCTGAGCTATCTCCAGCCAGTATGGATATTTGGCATGGACTGAAACAGGAAAACAACCCCCCCCCCTGAGGTTTACATCCCTGCGTATGCCTGAGCAGCAAAGTCCCCGAAAACGAGCCTCTGTGTGAGATTTTAAATTTTGCCGCACAGCCGCAGCTGGCACCGAAGCTGGGTACCTGCCCTGGAGTGTGGCTCTGACCAGCGCAGCTCCACGCTTCCCTCTTGGTTGATTCTTCCCCTCTGGAAGATATTTGCCAAGGTTATTTTATAAACTCCTTTCTATTTATAGCACAGCTCCTTCAGCTCTAATGAGATAATCTTCTGGCATTTCACCATCACTAATATTTACTTTGATGTTTAAAATAACATGTTCTGAGGGATTGATCTTTTTAAAAATACCTTTAAAACATAATCAAAGCAAAGAAATATATATGACTAGTGCAACGGGGCCAAATGCCTGGTGATGCACACAAAGTTAATGACATTGCAACTTTTTCAGGGCAGACAGTTTATAATCCTCTGACCACATCGTACAGGAGGGAAAGAGGCATTGGCAGCTCCCGAAGATGGAGAGAGACAGCGAAAGAGGGAGAGGGAGCGCAAGATGTGTTTATTCTCAGGAATGAAGACAGCAAGGAACGTATAATTCTGCAACAGGAATTATAGCTGTTGCTTTCTGTAATTGAAAGTTTCGCCCAGGGCAGCTCTGCATCAGATAATTATATTTTAGAGCTGCAAACATGCAATCAGATGGCTTAATGCAATAAAAAGAAAGTGGAGTGGCGTGGGGACAAGGGGAGGCGAGGGAGACAGCGCGCGAGTGCAGATGCCTGACTCCTGCTGTCTGCAGACACTTTGAAACACAACCCTGCGTTTTTATGGAAACTCTGAATGTTGGAGAAGGGTGAACATGGTTTTCATTCTCATAAATGTTTTTCCAGCGTGCAATGCTCTTCGGGCTCATTCCTTCTCCAGGGAGACGGTTCTGATTTCAAAGAACATTCGCGTTCCCCTCCACCCCAGACCACCCCACTCCAACCTCAAAGAGTCTTCTCTGGAAAAATTATTTTAAAGAGTGTTTTACCTTTTCTAGTGTTTTCCCTTCTTTCTTCTTTTTCCCCTTTTAATTCCTTGAGCTTCTTTTTTTTTTTTTTCTTTTTTTTTTTTTTTTCTTTTTCCCAGCAGCAGCCAAAAACTTCTCTCTCCCCCTCAGTCCTGCGCGTGTCAGAAAGTTTCCAGGCTGAGGGTTTATGTCGCCTTCCTCAATAACCTTCTTCTGTCAGACCCAGGCAGCGCTGGAGCTAGAGGCTTTGCTAAAAAGTCTCCTTTCAGGAAGTGAGCAGTAATAAGAGAGCGGCTCGGAGGCAGCATGTATAGGGGCTGCTCAAAAAAAAAAAAAAAAAGAAAAAAAACTTTGCTCAGGAATTTTGCCAGGATTATCCAAAAAAAAAAAAAAATAAAAAAAATCCCCAAACCCATAAGGCTGTAAAAGTCCCGCCCTGACTGCTGACATCAGTACAGAAGGCAGGTCTTGCCTGCAACAGTATAAAACTAATCAGCTAAAGCCTTTCTGCAAAGGAGCAGCAGGAATCTTCCGCGGGCGCGCAGAGCCCCAGGGCGATGCAGGCAGCTCCCTGGCCGATAAAACATCCCAGTAAAAGCGATAAAGCAAAGAGGTCATGCTGACAGTGGCAGACGGCAGACAAAACAGATAAAGCAAGCCAGGATTTTGTTTGTTTTGTTGTGTTTTTTTCTTTTTTTTTTTTTTTTTTTCCCAACAGCGAACAACACTCCCATCCTTCATTTTAAGCTTAGCTTTCAAAAGGCTTTTAAAAAGCCATTGCACATCTGATGAAATGGCCTTAACAAAGGCAGCTGTGCTCTACAGTAATGTTAGGTATTGGCTTTAAATTTAAAAAAGCCCTCAAGAATTTGCTAATGTTTTAAGAAGTCCCTTTGCTCCTGAGTTACATCATTTTCGCCCTGCTGGCTCTTGTGATGCCGTAATTTCTCTTGTTCTGCTGCCACCGTGGAGTGTCTCACAGAAGACAATACATTTCTAAAGAAAAGAATAAACATTGCAAATAATAAAATACTGCTTGTTTAAAAACAAAGCCCTCTCAGGACACATAAAACAATAAGCAACAATAAAGGGCAGGAGCTCATTTCCATCTTGGAGATTAGAAAGCTGAATATGTAAGCCTTGATAAAGAGAGAATTACCTGGCAATTCTGCAAACCATAAAAAAATGGGCCCTTCCAAATTGCCATGCCCTGCCCTGCTTCTCTCTGGACACAGAGAGGGGCCCTGGGGAAGGACACGGGGAAAGGACGGCAGCACCAGGCTGAGCCCATCTCTGGGGATAGAGGGACCCCAAAAGCATCCTCAAGGAGCCTTTTAGTATAAGAGGATTTGAAAGAAGAGTAAGGGGGCGAAAAGTTGCCGGGGGATGTAAGCTAAATCTTAGACCAAGCTCCTTGACCAGGAGACCCCTCTGCCCAGGAGCAGAGTGCAAGGGGGGGGTCTGGGAGGGGGCATGGCGTGGATGCCAGGTCTGCAGGACAGCCAGCCTCTCCAGACTGCGTGTCCTGCCGTGGCCCTTCTAGGTACGGACGTTGCCAAATCCACAGGATCCAGCCCTGGAGCGGGCCTGAGCAGCCAGGGCTCTTGGCAATGGCCCTGGGTGCCACCCAGGCTGACCCAGCACTAGTCTGTAACCATCTGACCGTGAGACGGGAATGGAGAAAGAAAAGCCACAAAGGCCTGGCCAGCCCTACATCCTAATCAGATGCTGGCCATGGCATGCCTAAGAAAAGGGATTCAGAAAAAAGCAAGAAGCTGTGGTATTTTTTGCAGTATATCCTCCTACATCGTCTGCTATCAGTAAACTAAGTGCAGGACTGAACCTAATCCAGAACCTGTATCTTTGCATTTAAGAGCCATAATTAATTTTCTTCCATGAATTTGTGTAAAACCTTGTAGAAGCCCTCTGAACTCCACTCCTCAGATGGAGCTGCAGTGTGACCCCAGCTAGGAGATGCCCAGGAGGGATCTCCTGAGCCTCTCCTGGTCTTGCCTGGTAGTTAGGCTTGTCCTAACAGCCCTGAGACAAGGAGGTAAAAACATTCTTTGCTCCCAGGAAATGCCAGATGGTGGGAGTTCACAGCCCCCAGCTCTGTTCCAGTGCTGCCCCAGCCCCTGGGGCATCCCAGTGCAAGCGCAAGGGCCATTCTTCCTTACAGGCGTTCAGACTGGGAAAGCCTGGCTCTCCGTTTGAAAACTGAGTTCAAAGGGACTGCAATTGCTGGGCTGGATTTTTGGCTGGTTCCCTGGCTGGGTGGAAAGAGCAGTTTCCTTCCTCTCCAAGCCGTGCTAGCCATTGTCTGAGCCCCCAAAGCACATACATAAAAGAGCAACTAAACAAAGTATTTGGGGTTTAATTGAATGGTGCTGCTTCTGGCCAGGGAAAAACTAATTGCTCAAAGCGGTGGCCCGGTGCCATACCAGGGGCTTTGTGTCTGCTGAAGCTTGTCTCCAAACACACTCGGTGTGCAACGAAGAGGGACTGAGGTGCAGATGCCCATCTTCCCTGCTCAGCAGTGAGCAGCTGGGTGCTGCCTGTCCCTCCCTTCCCAGGGAAACTTACTTTTCCCTGATGTGCAGGGTCTCCAGTCCCTCCTGGATGGTAAATACGGTGTTAGAGACTTCTGACATATAAGGACACACAATCTGTGTGCTTGGGGCCTGCCCCCCAAAATCAGTACTGCTCTGAGGACGTGCTCGTACTTGTACCAGGCCAGCTCAAAAAGTACATCTTACTCCAGTGTCAGCCTGTCTCTGAAAGGGTGATGGAGCCACCTCAGAGCAGCACACACCTTCCCAAGCCAATGCCTCCATCACCTGCACAAGAGTCTAGAAAACAGGGAATGGCAAAGGGATTAGATACTCATGGAAAAGAGGCAGGGGGTATTGGACTCTGCTTGAGAAAGGGGTTTTGCAGGGAACCAATAGCCACTACAATTTATCTCCAACATCAAACTCTGCCAACTCATTACTTCCTCTTTCCAGGACGAGGAGGTGAGGATGCATTTCCAGGAGACACTTGAAATCCTCTCCCTCGGCCCCCCCTGCATCCTCCCTCGCTCCTGGGATGGAGCTGGGGGCCCTGCGCTCAGCACAAGCACCAGGACCCGTCCCGGAGGCTCAGCAGCCCGGTGACACTGCACCCTCCTGTGGCTACACGTGGCAGAGGCTGCACGCTTGGATCCTGCGAGGTCCAGGCTCAGCACCAGGCTGGGAGAAACCCTGCAAGGATGATGCACCCAGCCCTGGGGAAGCACAAAGAGCAACGCTTCCACGCAAACTTGGCACCGTCGCTTCTCGGTGGTGCTGGCCGATGCCCAGGTGCATCCAAGCGTGCCCAGCTGCAGCACCAGCTTGCATGACATTGAGGCCAGTGCGCGTTTTAAGGCTTGTAGGGCTGTAAACTCTGTCCTGGTTGCCATTAAAACACATAGGGAATGATGCTGAGGCCTGATGGGGTAATTTTGTGTAACCATTTTGTACATAAAATAAAAAATTCTTTCTCTTGCTATGTCTAAACTGCAGGGCCTGGGCAAAGTTCCCAGCTCTGGCTCTACATCACAGCCTGGCCCCAAGTCCATGCTGGGACTAGCTACTTGGCCACAGACTAACCCTTTTTATGGTTGTACAGTACCTAACACAACAACGCTTCATTCAGTCTTTTAGCTACTGCTGTAATAAACAAACTACTCTGCTTTGTTTGTAGCCCAAATACTGCAGGTTGAGAACCTGCAAATGAAACCAGCTATAAACAAATGTTTTTGTTTTTTCCTCTAGTGTACAGACATGCAAACTAATTGCCCAACAGTAAAACTCAGTTGAACTAATCCCAAGTGTTAGATAAAATTGGATTGGTGTCTTCCAAACTTGTAACTCCAGCTTGAAGGAGGCACAGATAGCTTTGAAA
The DNA here is from genome assembly GCF_965140245.1 of Athene noctua. Classification (NCBI taxonomy): domain Eukaryota; kingdom Metazoa; phylum Chordata; class Aves; order Strigiformes; family Strigidae; genus Athene; species Athene noctua. Next base: position 3,936,944 of record NC_134063.1, on the reverse strand, counting down.
GCACAGCTGTCAAAAAGCAGTTCTCAAGATCGTTGTACATTGCCCAAACTTTGTGGGGATTTTGGCGAAGAAGGAATGTGAAGGTGAGCCTTGCTGAGGGCTCAGGACTGAGAGCTCTCTGCTCGCAGAGCTGGGTGCGTTGGGATGCTGTATTTTCACAGCTGTAAACTGCCTCAGTGATTCATCCCTTCTATCTCAAGATCTCACCTTGTCCTCGGAAAAACCTTGCGTATGGATTTCTCAGTAAACATCATGTACAGCTCCATGTCAAAATGTAAACAAAGGGCTCCTCAAGGAGGATTTGGCAATTAAATGCCATACAGTTGAGTAATGCCCAAGGATAGCTTGCATTTTGCATATCTAACCTTATTAACGCATATTTTTACTTCAATCAGTCTTCAACATCAGCAAGCTCAACCTGCCACGACCAGGGCCCGTGTCCCAACTTCTTCCACAGTACAGAGTCTTCTGCCTGCAACAGCAAGACACTTCAGGATTTCCCATCCATCTTGTTGGGGCACCAGTTTGCATTCAGCAGAAAGAAGTCACGGCGCTGTAGCCTTTTTTCACAGTCACCAAGAGCCAGCCCTGAACACTGACCCTTTACCCATCTCTTCCAAGGTAATGAGCTGTCAGGTGGCTGTGAGCTGTTTACCATGCCTGGCAATGAAACCTGGAAACTTCTCCTTTCTGGAAAGGGAGACATGCCCCTGAGGAGCAGCTGAAATTCCTGCCAAAAATAAGCACAATGGTGGGACTGGTGTTGGATGGTTCCCAGCCCAGCTGTTAGTGTTATGGCCATTTCGGCACTACAGAGAGCAAATCGGAAAGCAGGGCAGGAAAAACAGGCTAGGAGAGGCTTTTTGGGTTACTGAGGCTAGATCTTGACCATCACAAACCGCAACTCCAGAGCAGTCCAACACAGAGGGCCTTTCTCAGTAGCCTCTGGCCTGGATGTGGAAGATCCAAAGAAACTAAGCTCTGCTTTACCCCCTTGTGACTTCCAAGGGACACATCCTGGCATGGCAGAGATACTCGTGCAAAAAGGCTCAATTCTCCATGAACATGTGTTCAATGGGCAAGAGGAGAGCTTTGCTCTCCAGGCAGTGCCTTCCCCCAACACATTTGTTTAAATATCGACGGCTCTTCACCGCCTTCCTCTGATCTGTTTTCTTCCATAGAAGACTCATGCCCTGGCACTGAGGTGTCAGAGCTTTTTTCGGAGCTACACAGCTTTTATTTTCTCTTCTTTCCTTTCCTGTGCAACAAGGAAATAGGTCACATTTCAAAGAAACCAGCAAACGGAGGTTAGCGAATGCCAGACAGCTCACTGGATGGTGTGACCCGTTCCCCTCTCATCTTCCAAAATTGACACATTTCTCACTCACCGAAGCACATTTTCCCTCTCCTTTCCTTTCTTTCTTCAAAATTGCTGTAACGAAGCCTCAACAAGACATCCCGCCTATCTGCAAACCAGGTAAGATGCACTTTTTTTGCTGTCGGTATCTTGGGTAGCTGTTACACAACATGGCTGCTTTGTTCCTTGTCTCGTGCCTTTCTGCACACCCCAGTAGCACCGGGGGGTTTAGGGGCAGGTGAGCAGATCCTGTGAAACGTTGGTTCAGGCAGGCCCAGATCGTGCGATGGCTTTAGCTTTTCTACTGATTACTCCATTGGTTCAGGACAAAACCTGGTGTAAGTTAGGGGGCATCATATTCTTTCTGAAGTCGAGGAGGGGGTAGGGGATTCAGATAGGTCAGAAGACGCTGAAACGATGGCTTGTAGACCAGTTTTCTTGGCCAGCCATTCTCCTCCCTTTACCTCTGGACATGACATCAAAACTTGTCTCCTCTGGAAGTTTCTCTTTAAACTGCCTGCAAGCTTCAGTGGCAATGTGGGAAGACTTAGGATACCTGGTACCTGCTGAATAATGCTCCAAATACTTGATAAGGACTTCAGAGATTTCCTACTGACAAATATTACAGCAAGCTTACTCCGAAAGAGGCCTCTGGCAAACTAATATTTACTTCCTTTAATTTCTTTGTCATCTCATCTGCACTTTTCTGTGAGAACAGGGACAATTCCAAGTCTCAACAATTCAAGCACAGTCCATGGTGTTACGGAATAAACTAGAACAAAGGAAAGTTGAGATTAAACCTCAGAAAACATTTCCTAATGGGCAGATCTATTAGACTGTGGAATAAATGCCGCAGCGACACAAGGGAAACCCATCACATGGGCAGAACTGGAGAGGAGACTGGAGAAGGGATCAGGCAGAAGTCTCCTTTGCTGGCAGGGGGATGAACAAACAGATCTACAAGGTTATACTTTCTGATTTATTTATGAATTTTGTATTTTCAAACTTTCATCATCCTTTTTCCTCTTGAGAAGGGGCCCAAGTCCCCGGAAAGCTTGTTGATACTCCTGGGAATAGGATTTCCTAAAGAAACATGGGTGGTGCCACAGCAGCATTTAGAATCCACACATATATGCACGTGGGTGTTTAATGACTTTAAATGTTAATTCCCATTAAGACCTTAACCAGAAAGAGGGTTTCCTGAGAACTTTTAGATAGAGAGGATCATGCCACAGTCTCTGGACTGCCCTGTAAGGCAACTGGCGCCACAAAGAGCAGAAAACCTTTGAAGCATCAGGCTCTGTACATGATCTAAGACCACTCAACCAGCTCCATAAAATGGCTTGAGCAGCAGAAGTCTGAGAGGGCCAACGTGGTCAGGAAGGACAACAGATGTGTCAGTTAAACCAAGCTTTGACTGACATAAACCCCAAGCAGGTGGGACCAGCAGTACAACAGCAGAGATGCCAAATGGCAAAGGATGCCACAGAGATGATTTTTTTTCACCTCTAACAATGGCGTGGGTCTGAGCTGAGTAACACGGCTGGGAACAGGAAAATGCGTGAAGCAGCTGTTAGTAGGGCAGGCACTATCAAGGGGCAATGCAGAAAATTAATCTGGAGGCTTGAAAATACACAAAAGTACAGAGATAGCTGTTACCAAGTAATTTAAAGCCCCCCACACTTTGTTTAGTACTTGCTTTCCCAGGAATCTCTGCTAACTCATAGAGTAGCCTTAGATGGGGTATATCAAGGAGGTTAGGAATTAGGTATATCAACTAGGTTAGGAATTAAAGCGTAACACTTGTTTAGTCCTTGCCTCACTGGTGCACAAACATGCATTTTTAAACATTTGAAAGTTTTGATCACTGAATGCGTTTACTTAGACTTGTGCCAGGAAGGGCCCTGCTGGGTTTGGAACTGAATGGGCACAGCAGAGGCTGGGGAGAGCCCAGAACATAAGACAGGTACCAGGGACCATGGAGAACATGGGCAGCTTTCTACAAACTCCGTACAAAGCCAGCAAACAAAGTTATAGGCACTGTAGGTGATGTAGTAAGGATAAAGCATAACCTAAGGTCTTAGATACCTCTATCTCCCTAAATCCTATTGAAATAATTACAACAAAAAGCCTTTGCCATTATGATTTGAAATAAGCAAAAAGTCCTGTGCAGATCGAGCCCATTATTTCTCAGTGCCTCAGTTTTACACCTGGAAAATAGAGACAGCAAGCTGCCTGTTAGTGGAGTATTTCAACACTCAGAACAGACGTTTTCACATAGGAAATGAGTGATTGTGAATGCAAACTTCCACTACCCCTTGCAAGTCACATACTTTGCCCAAACGCATGCTGGTCACATGCAAACACCTAACTTTCAGAGCTAATAAGCTTTTGTGAGAAGAGCAGAGCTGGTGCAGTCCAAATCTTTAGCTTCCCCTGCCTCCAGCTGTGTTATTTTCCCCTTCAGAATTTCCTACGACCACCCTGTAATTCCGTGCAGTCCGAAGTTACGTTTAATCCTCCTAACATATACCAGTAAAGGAATAGTCATGCTTTGCTTTGAAATAGCGTTCAAAGAAATCCTGGACAACAACGATGAGGCAAAGTTTGCGCTCCCACTCTGTTGAAGACCTATCAAGACTGTCACTAACCATCAGGACAATATTTTACACCTGCACTTTTGGAAGCTCAGCTGGATCTTACAGAATTCCCCTCCTTGTTGCAGACTAGATTTCTAACTCACGACTCATCTTTTGACTTTTCAAACTGCAAACAGAACAACTGATGCTCGATAATCTTTGCTGTTGAATTGCTGATGGCTGTTAGGCTCTGAGCTGTCTTTCTACTTCACTTGCCTAGTTTATAACCTTAAAGCAAGGAGCTGACAGGTCTGTCAGTGCAGTGCCCTTGGCTTCAGTCAGACAGAGCTTACCACTGCTCTGGCCCTTTTATACAGAGCCGGGAAGATACTTCCTGGGGTGTTAAATGTGTCCTCAGCAAAACAAGAACCATCTTCCACTTCCCTGTGGCTACTTTATGGAGTGGCAAGTGCCAAAGAACAAGCCTGGGGACCTTAAATTCATCACCTAACAGCATGTTTAGAAGACCCTAGTGAAGCATGACCTCAAGCTGCTTCTGACTGTTGCTAATTGCCATCATCTCCCAGTTAGTACCAGGGCAGCTTAGCACTGGTCACGCAGAGCAATACTAGTGCAGTATCTTTGCAGGCAATAGGCATTAAAGGCAGCCACAGCTACTAAACATTTCTCCATGCCACTAGCCAGACCCTGCATGAGCTGAGCAGCTGATTCACCCAGGACCTTCCGTGGGTGCATCAGAACACAGGGATCCTTTGCAGCAACCCAGTACTTGGACACTACTCCTGAGCGTGCAAAAAACCACTCTCACAGGACTGAGGCTATCGGCAACCGCGTAGCTAACCTGGACCTGAAGGGATGGCAGGAGGATTTATAAACCTGTCTCAGCTAGTGACAGAATTACTTTAGCAGGGACAGATGCACATAAGCCACACAGTATGAATGCTAAAGAAGTTGAAGCTTTTAGGCAAGACCTGTCGCTTCTATCTTGGGACATATACATAGCTCCTTTTATTCTGAATGATCCTGAAGTACATCAGAAAGCAATCACTTTATCTCCTGGGTGCCCCTGAGGGGATGAGACAACACACAGTTGTTGCAGCAAGTTAATAACTCAAACAGATTTAGGGGTCTGGCTCAATAAATGGGGTAAGAGGCTTCAGATAATACTGCATTTTCTGGAAACTCCACAGGATTTTAAAACAGCACGAGAAGCTTCAGTTCTGAGTCTCATTGGCCATGATAAAGCACGCACAAAAATGACAAACCGGCTGTTTTTCCAAGGCCCATCCTAGATTATCTAGAGATGAATGTGCTTACCATGACCGGCAGCATAATGTGGAAGCAAGCATGTTACTTGGGAACTCCAACCCACTGCATTACCATGGCATGAGCTCTTCTGCCGCCCTCAACTTCCTCATCTTCAGGAGAGGGATCATCAGTGTCATCCCTCAGCTGCCTGGAAATGTAGAAGAATTGAAAGGTGGCACATGGGTGCAAAGTACATTCACCATCAGCACATTTTCAGGGACCAGAGTCCTCCTCACTCTGGACAAAACCTGGGGTAGAGCCTTTGAGGGGACAGGGATCAGTCCTGGCTCTTAGGAGAATCGCTCACTACCTGCCAGGTTTTCCAGCTGAGAGCACTGAAGCACAGCGAAGTTACAAAGCAGATGAGCAATTTTAAAGCCTTCCTGGACACATACTGAGAAAATTCTCTGTTACAAGAGTTAAAAGCCCGAAGTAGAACACGCTGGATTGTGCCCAAGGGTGCTGGAAGGGTCCCGGGTCCAGTGGCGCTGGGATGAACTGCAAAACTGCAAAGCAGAAACCGAGCTGCTGGTTCTGGGGTTATGTTATTCACTAACTCAAGCACCTGGATAGTATTAGTGAACACAGTCTCAAACCTTATTTTATGAGTATTTGACAAAAAAAGGTCACTCTCCCCAAACACTTAAGTCTTGTTGCTGCCTGTCAACAACTGGACAGACAAGCAGATGACAGAGACAAAGCTGGAAGAGAGACCAGTTCCATCATCCATCTGTGTTTGACTCAAATCCCAAACGGAAATCTTGGAGAAACTCCTTCTGCATCGGAGATGCCTAACAGAACTGTATTTTGCCCAGGTTCTCTTTCATTTTGGCCAAAAAGAACATGAGACTGAAAAGTCTTTGAAAAAAACAACTTATTTGTGCTTCTGACAAGTATCTAAATAAACCATCAGCAGAAGTCTATTTAGTAACAAAGTTATGATAGGCTGGACCAGTGAAGAAGATTATTTTTCTTGCCCATCTGTTATCCTGCTCCTACCTGCCTCTTCTCCATCTCATTATCTCAATCCTGGTGTGTGGCTCTGGAGCAGATCACACTGGAATCTAAAAAGTTGTTGAGATCTGCAGGGCAGGTGGAAAGTTAGCAAGATTTTTGTTTTTTTTTTAATTTTTCTTTTTGAGTGAAAGTCATGACCCTTTTCCCGTCAGATGTTTGTGCAGATCCTGAAGATTACTTGTGAAGACACACATATGGTTTGCCCCTCATTTCTTATCTGAGGTTATAATCTTTCGTGTGCAGAGCTAAGGCAGCAGAGGTAGGAGTACCCAGCATCAATATTATATATCTAGAACCTTACTTTATTCAGTTAATACAGCCCTAGGGAGGAGTGTGAGACTATGCACATTTCTACAAACCAGTGGAAGAATCCTTCATCAGATGTTCAAGGTCCTGTCACCATGGTCATGTCAAGTGATAAAGGACAGAGGAGTATTGGTGAGGGTCCTGCCAGAGTCAAACTGTGCAGCAGGGTACTCGGCACAGACTCCAGTGCTAGGAAAGGAGACAGCAAATACTGCCCTGAGACAGCAAATACTGCCCTGAGACACATAATTTTGATGCAGGAACAGACAATAGTCTAGAGAAAAGCCCTACAGACACAGCAAAATGTGGCAATAGGTGCCAGAGGCACAGGCAAAATTTTCAGGGGCATTCAGTGTTGCCTGCATCTCTCAAAAATCATGTTGCAAGGGCAGGGTTAAACAGCACCGGGCACTTCTGGGAACTCAGCTGGGCCCACGCGGGGCAGGACATGCCCTGCACAGCTGCCAGTGCCCTGGCTTCCCTGGGACCTGGAAGGATTTCCACTCGGTCTCTGCTGAGAGTGCTGAAGAAAAGCCTATTTGCAACTAATTGTTGCTGCCCAAGTGGCAGCAATAGTAACAATTCTGCTAGCAATGGCCGAACAACTGCCAGGTGGGAACACGCACCCTGTCCCACCAGGGCTGGATGCAATCCAGCAGCCCAGAGGGCTCTGCAGCACAAAGCCCCATTCCTTGGACCACAATGTTCTCCTTGGAGAATTTGTTTTCATGGGTTATTGGCATCGCACGTGTCCAGCTGACAAGGGGAAGCTGCAGGAGGGTGAAGCAGAAGCTAAGTGACCAGGTTTTCTGTAAGACGACGTTAACCCTCTGCTGCTCGATTTAGGGTCTTCTGTCCAAGAGGGAAAAGAGGATGGGTGCTTGCAACAGGATGTTGAGCTGCAAGGTTAGTTCAAAGTTAGTTTTGCTCGGTGGAAAATTTAAGGGAGGTGCATTTTGCCCATGTAAGAACAGACTGAGCATGGGTAGGCATTGATTAATGCAACCTCCCATTGACAGCACAGAAAGAACAAAAGCTAAGAACTCACCAGACCATGGAGAATGAGCTATTTTTTCACCTTAGTCATCCCGTAGCTGATCGCTGAGCCGCATTATAAAAATGTGCTGGAGAGTATTTACTGCTGTGCGTGTAACCCTAGTCTGCAAGCAAGCAGAGGATTTCATTCTCATTTCAGACACTGATGCTCCACAAAAGACCACCAAAAATGTCAACAGTGGAAGCAAAATGCTTCTGCATTCAGTGTTTTTCAGTTTTCCACAGAACGTTGGCTGAACTGGAAATTACATTGGCCAGAGAAAGAAATTGAAAGTATTATTTTCCCTAATGGAACTCAGAATTGCAGAAATTAGATATGGGAAAGTCCTATTAGCTCATCCCAGCTTCTTCCTGCCTGTAGAGGATTATTCCCTGCAGTACATTTTCTGATCCTGTGTTAAGTGACTAGCAATGAGCCTTCTACTATTTCCTCTGTTCCACATCCTGAAGAATTGTCTTGTTAGGAAATGTTTCTTGATAACCAGACTTACTTTCCACTGATTAATATCTTCTCCTTTATCCCCATATCATCTTATTGGCACATCCAAACCAGCTTTTCCTCTCTGAAAGATGATCGTGCTCTTTAGATACTTCTACCTTGTTCTCAAATTTTCCCCCCATCACTCTCGGTCAACAACTAATGTGTGTGCTCCATCCCCAAGAGCTGTGCTCATTAATCAGTCCAGTCAGGCCCTTCATCACTTCCACTGCTCTCTCCTGAACTTGCAATATTTCCAACACTTCTAATATCAAATCACCTACTGAAATGAGTAATCTCAATACCGCCAAGGTGCTGGGATCATGTTTGCCACTGGTACTGAACCACATGGGTGGTATTTATTTTATTTTTTTAAACTACAGGAACTGTTTTGGTCTGTTCCATATAAACAAAACTCATCTTTGTATGTCTGAGAAGCAGTAAGTGCACCCACTGCTCTGCCAACCTCTTCCCCCTGTGGCAGCAGCTTTCACCCACTCTACTTACAGTAATATTCTGTTCTTAAAATCCAGTGCTATGGCTGCAGTGCTGGAGGTGAACACCAGATGCCCAACACATTAATTTTGTTCAGTTCAGATCTGCTGCTAGCCCCCTTCGCCCGGGCTTTCAAAGTGAGATTGAGAAACCCTGTGACCCACAACTATTAGAACCCACGGCACTTACTGCAACCACTGAGAAGTTGCTTTGGTGTCTCAGCCAACGTCTGAGTTGGATATTTATACTCTGCCTGCCTAAACCCCTCTAGCAGTGCTAGAGAAGGTTGTCTCCCTGTTTCAGGCACTCCTGTGCCAGCACTAAGGAGCACAGAAGCTGCTGTGTCCCAGACTGGGGGTAGCTGCACTGGGAGATGAGGACGAACCATCTCCAACATCTGCTTCAGGGATGTTCCGAGAGCCACTGCAGCAACGCTGGCTCCGTAGGGGTGAGCTGTAACATGCGCCTGACATGGCCCCAGGCAGAACTCCCTATCCAGTGGCTGTGAACAGTTTTGGGGCAGCTCAGGGCCCGTGGAAGCTTTTGTACAGGCTGAAGCTCAGGTGACCAATAAATTGCACTGACGCAGCACCAGTACAGCCTAGCTCAGTACTGGCTTGAATGCCAACTGCCCGCTTCCTCGTCCTCATCCCCATCTGTCTGCTTCCCCGTCCCCATCCTCCTTTCCAAGAAGGACTTGCAGAAGTCCAGGGATAACCAGAATATAAACCTGAATAAACTTGAAGTGCTATGTCTGCATAGAGATATTTTCTAGAGTGAGAATACCTTAAAAATACATCCTGTACAGTAGACAGAGAAGCCAGGTAGTTTTGGAGAGACCAATAAATGTCTGACAGTATCTACTATATGAAACTGCCTCATGACCAAAGCAGAGGAGATCCCATGCTCAGCAGGGAGATGCTACTGATGTTACACTAATAGTTTCCTCTCAAGGCTAAATTAAGGCAGAATGATTAAAGGACTGAAACCCGACCAGAATCTCAGAATAAATCTTATGAAATATTTAAGAGGAACTCTTCACTGAAGGTTGGTCAGCAGGTGGGTCAACCCCCCAATCTTACCTCCAGACAACTTCTCTCCCCCCCCCCCAGTAGACCAGATAACCCAGCACACCACCAAGTACAGCACAAAAAGTCAGTGCCCCACGGGGAAGGTGTCATAGGCCAACCAAGCCCTGTCCACCCAGAGCCAAAGAACAAGATTTTGGAGCTCTACACCTGACCTGATTGCAACTGTGCACACAACAGTCCTCTTCAATTTGCTTCCATCTCTTCCTCCCGCTCCCTTTTCTTTTTTTCCTGGGCTTTTCAGGACAAAGACTCCACACTCCTGTGCAGTGCTGACGGTGGCTGGGATCTTCCAGGGAGTCTCTAGGCATTGCAAAAAATAAATGCTGCTAAACTTTAAGCTCAGCTATTACATTTATGTTTAAATGGCAAAGGCAAAGCATAAATGCAGATGTTTATGTAACAAAAACACCGTCGTTTTGTGGTTGGAAATAAGAGTTGTCAGCCATTTCACCACCTGGAGCAGGAAGGGCGGCAGAGGTGAGAAGGGCAGCATCAAACCTGATCAGCGGGTTTCAGTCCTTCCCAAGAGGGTCCTGCTCAGCACCGTCAGAAGGACCCAATCCAGTGCGAGACATGATAAATTTATTTCCAGTCAGATGCATCACAGCCAGTGCTCGGGATGCGGCTCAAAGCCCTCTGCATCACCTTTGCTGCACCCCGCTGAGGGCTGTGCTACTTGTAGTAGTGCCAAGGAATGGACTCAAGCCACAGGCTCACCATCAATCCCTCATGTAAATACCTCATTTAATCTTTCTGCAGCTTGCTGCTTGGCAAATGCTCTGTACTGGCAGGAGTCAGTCTCTCAGCCCACGATGTTGTGTGCTAAGTTGTTATTTCAGCAAAAGCCCTTCACAAGGTACTGCAGGGAGGCCAGGTAGAATCAAGTACAAACCAGAGCCCTTCTCCTTCAACTTATCCATAAATTACTGCAGTTTTCAGTCACTGGCTCCACGAAACCATCTGCTAGACCCAAATCCCAGAGGAACCTGCTGGAGTACTGACTCTTCTCTCTGGTTAGTTGTCAACACCGGCTCCACCTTGGTGGCAGGGACAAGCTGTGTGCTCACTCATCCCCAGGACAAACAAACATCTTGACACCATTTGTTTAGACACAATGACCCATAGCTGAGTTATCAGACCACAGGATTGCGGGGATACCAGGCAGGAAACTGCCTGTACTCTGTTTAACACTCTGTACCTTAGACCCTAATTAAAAGCCGTTCAGGATCATTGGGTCTGGACCCAGGAGTGTTTTCAGTGGCACTACAAAGGATCAGCAGGGTGTTTTCACAGCTTCCAAACTAAACTCACACGCAACAGCTGAGCACAAACTGCCTCAGGACAACACAGTGATTTTGCTTTACCCCATGACCCAGCAGCGTCACCCTGCTCATGGACTCCAGCACCCCACCTATTCCAGAGCCACCCCGAGAGGGCAGCTGCTCACCAGGGACATTTGGCTGGTGAGAAGATACTACTCCAAACCAGGAGCAGAGGCAGTGCCAAGGGCAGCTGCATGTGGCACCAAAACTCAGTTTTCTGTTCCTGCACTAACCCAGCCACTGAAGCCTATGGCAAAGCTCTCCTCTGCGCAGGATGCAGGGGTCACGGTACTTGTGCCTGTCTACATCACTGCATGTTCCTGAAATATTAATATCAGCTTGAGTTTAAACAAAGAACCACATTCAGTTAAATTTTCTGTGCCCCTCATTGCAGCATTTTAGGAAAAAAAATGGTTCTTTACATTCTGATTTATCAGGGTTCTGCCAGGCTCCTATCTAGGATAAACACTTTTCATGGAAGATAAGCACTAGATAAAAAACCAATACCCTTTTCTTTAGGGAAAGAGTCAAGTATTTAGCCCAAACTCCTATAGTTGGTGTCAGAACTCGAGTCAGCTCTGTGACCAGTGCTTGCCCACTGCAAAGCAGACTAAGAGCAACCACTTGCATTGCTTTCTGCTGCACTCCTCGGACAGATCCACGGGCTTGGTTGTGTCTTTCCAAGCAAAGTACATCAGACAAGGTTTTAGTAAGACAGGTGCACTCTGCTAGAATGAGCGTGTGATACACCACGGGCACGACCACACTGAAACAGGAAAGAAGTTCCTGCATACAATAATTCACCTGTGGTCATCCAGAAGTAGTAACGCACCATCTCCTTGTTTTAGAGACCCGTTGGTACTTTCTACAGCATTTTTCTCACTGTGCTTTGGCTCAGGGGGCTGCTCACTGTTTGACTTCTGGGCTGTGGCACGGCAGAAACACCTGCCCCAGTCTCCTGCGGGGAGGCCCTGAGCTCTGCCTCATGCTACCCCCGAGGCAGCTGCATTGCAGGCTCACAAGCATCAGTGAAAAACCCAGAGGAAGCAGGGTAACACCAGAAAACTGCTTTCTGGGAACAAGGCGATCCCAGCCGTTAAAACAACAGCTTAAACAAAAAGGGCAGATAGTTATACCCACCAGGCCCCCATGCAGGTGGCCTTTTCCCTCCCCAGCCCCCTCCCTGCCTCCTGCTCTCAAAGCTAGAGGAGCAAATTGCTTCCGCTCATTAGCATTTGACAAATAACCACAGAAGGAAAACAAGTCCCCAGCAGGATATGAATGAACTCAGGCCTTTATTGCCATCTGACTGCACCAAACAAGCATGTCATCAATTTTCCATGCTCTATCGCACTGTTTCTCCCTTTTGGAGAAGGATGAGCACCCTCACCCAGGTTCAGAGTGGCCAAGTCAAAACAGAGCAGGAAGAAAGGAATGATCCGAGAGCTGTGAGATGGGAGCAGAGGTGACAGATGACAGACACATGGCAACTTCTGAGCCTCTGGGCACAAAACCGAGTGTCAGGCTGGCTCTGCAGGAAGGGCCGTGAGCAGCGTGCTCACGCCTTGACCCCTCAAACACTAACTGCAGGCAAGAGCCCTGCCTCGTGGAGATAAGTGATTTAACAGAGCAGCAGGGACCCAAGGTGGCTGCCTAGCTCAGACCCTGGGCGAAAGGAGGCACAGAAAAACAGTCACTAGCCCTGCTACTGGGTTGGCACTGGCTGCTTCTAGCATACATGGACCATAAGACGAAGGCCATAAACGTTTGAGCAGAACCAGCCCCTCTATTCTTGATTGCCAGTAATACTGTGATGGGGTGGCACTAGATCTCTGGCCAAGGATTTAGAAGAGGGAAGAGGGGTGTTGATCTCCACCGTAGCAGCTTTTCTCAAAGCCTGTGTCTGGTACAGTCCTGTCACTGTTAGGAGCCATCACACCGAGTGTATCACAGGAGCACCAGGTCCCACCACGGGCCTTGCAAGTGTTGCTGTGGAAATGAACATTTTTCCTTCCAGAAAGGACTGTGGACTCCCATGTTCCACTTTGAAGGGAGAGGAGGTATGTGAAACATTTCTGCACATGGCCTGGGATCCACAGGCAGTGGAGGGACAGTTGGGACTTACCTGCTTGCTTCAAGGACAGCAAGAGCAGACAAGGTCCTTAGTGGAAATCAGGCAGGTTTTTCTGTGGCATTTCTGTAAATACAACCATTTCAGGCAGGACTGAGTCAGTAATACTCACTGAGAAGCAGAAAAGATGATTATCTTCACATGCAAGCAGAAGGCATGCTGTTTATGAGTACAAACATAAATGGGCTCACACTTTCATAACTCCCACTCACACATAGTTCAAGTGTTAATAAATGGTTGAGTAGCTGAGGTTTTAATGAGTAGTCAGCAGGGAGGTTAGGAAAGCAGTTATAGCCAGGAATGTAAGTGCTCATGAGGAAATCTTGGGAAGAGCTGCCATGAAGCACATAAATCAAAATTAAACATTAATCAAGAACAATTAGAAGAATGTAGTCAGGCCAATCCAAAGTTAAGTTTTTCAGGTTTTTCTTTGAACTGAGAAGCATTTCAAGTTGAATCAAATTTATTTCAAGTCTTTTGTTATTTAAGATTTTAAAAAAAACCAAACCCATGTGCCTGAGCTCCAGGAATCAACTCTTCAGTTCATCCTCTTGCGCAGTGCCAGCTACTCCTGGGAAGAATGACTTGGAAAGGGAACTTGTACACTGCAGACATTTTTCAGCCCTTCACATCTTTAACCAGGCTCTCCACTGTAAATCTAGTTCTCAGATCAAATCAGGAACAACAGAAAGGAACCCGGAGGAGGGGAAGGGGGACTTAGGCTTTTCTGCAGCCCTGTGGAAGCCAGAAGGTCCCTGTACCTGCTCATCACCTCTGCAGGTACAGAGGGAAGCGGCTGCTGCCACCCCCCCCCCACACCTCACATCCTGCTGCCATCTCTGAATCCTGCCTCCACCTTTGCTGTGCCACAGCCTCTGCTCCTCCAGCAGCTGCCCCTCCGAGGGGACCAGCAAAGCTCCAGGAGAGCTCAGGAAACAGGAGGGTTGGGATAATCGCGGGTACAAAACTTTACTCAGTGCTCTGACTGAAAGGAAGGGGCTGTAAACAGCACCGTAAGAAAGCACGTTTATTCTTGCATTGACTGCAGGTGGGTCTAGGCAAGGCACCACCATGAGAAGCGTCTTTCCTTCCCAGGAGGTGATCAAAGAGGCCACTTCATATCAGGAGGAGACAAGAAGGCAGCACAGGCCAAGTAGGAGCTCAGGACTGATGCCTCACAGGTACCCAGCTGTCTTCACCCCACCGCAGGCTGGGCTGCTCCCCCTGCCCACCCAGCCGCCTGTGCCACAGTTCACACACACCCCCCCCCAGCCCTGGGGGGCAGCAGAAGTGACCCACAGAGGAGCTCAGAGAGCCCGGGCCCTATCAGACAGCCTGACCTCACATTTCGGCGACAACACGGGCATGTTTACCACAGCAGATCTTACTTTCAGCTACCTCCCCCCCCACTTAAACACCTTTTAGAGAATTGTTAAAAACACCCCTCCCCACACTGCCAACACAAACCTCAGCAGCAGCTCCTACATGGCCTCCTAAGCACATACTAACACCCCCCCCATCCCCCCTTTATACCCCTCCAGGTGGGTTCCCATCCTCCAGCCCTCCCGGCTGCTCCCCAGTCTCCCCCAGGCTGACCCAGCCACCTTAAAGGGACAGCCCAGCCAGGCAGGGCTCTGGTACAAGGGATTATTGATGCCAGGGCAGAGAATACAGTCCTAACAACATGCTCAAGTTTGCCAGTGCCTCCTCTGGTTTCATCACTGCACCCCGCTGCCCTTGGAGGCTGGCCCTGGATTCGCACAAAGTGGTTTTGCTGTTCTGAGAAATTATAAAATCAAACCAGTTCCTGACAGTTCTTGTCTGATCTAAGTAAAAGCAAGTGGATAGTTATATATAGATCCGATTGACTGACATCTCAATAGCTTCCTGCCTGGCTTTCCTGTGTGTCGTGGTGCACAGATCCGACTGCTTTTTACGTGGGTGTTGCTTTTTTCAGTGCATTTTCACATCATAATGCCAACTTGCAGGCATGGCCATTATCACAGGAGCTCTAGTTTTACATCTGTTCTCCCTGAGTGCTGTTTCTAACCATGGAGGAGTGCCCGAAGCCAACAGGAACAACCCAGGTATCTGGGTTGCTGCAGCCCACGGGATGGAGGTTAAGCAGGTGCTGAAAAAATCAGGTCCTGTTACTTGAAATTAATAGTGGTGGAGGGTCCCTTGCGCAGCTTCTTCCAGCACTAGTTTGTTACGTGCATAAAAGCAATCCATTACATTGGTTCTAACTTTTGTCTGCATTTTACAGCACGGGAAAACAAAGTTGTGTGAGGTTTGTGCAGGTCTGTTGAGGTTGTATCAGGGTTGCTGAGGTGCAGCGCTAAGGAACAGAGCTGTAGTTTGGAAGAGCAGCTTAGCTATGCCCAGAAGCCCCTGGGCTGGTGTATGGGCAATAGTAAGAGTCAGGATGGTAGAACAAACTTTTTTAAAGCAAGACCTTTAGAAAGGCTATAAATCACTCTGTTCAAATCTGCTCTCACACTTCAGGGGGTAACTTTCCCTCATGGCTGAGGACTTAGAATTTTTTCTAATAAAGGTAATTTTCTAATAGGGTTCATTTGTGGCAGCGAAGCTTGTATGAAATGGGCGGCATAGCCTGAACGAACCTCTGATCCCTGAGTTCACTCGCGTATCTCCGTGAGGCTTTCTTGACTCACAGCCCTATGCTTGGACAAAACCAGTCTGTTTACAACAGAACTGCCTGTGTAGGTAGCTGGAAACTTTGTGGGAACTCGGTGGTGATCAATGGCTTCTGCCATCTCATATTCACCTGATGAACATTTGTCAAACATGTTCCATTTGCTGTGATATTCTGGTCCTGGACTTTCCAGAAAAGGGAATCAGCATGTTTGAGTGCAGCATCCTTGTGCCTAACCACTGTTTATCCCAGGTAGCTAGTGGAAATTAGTAGCACATCAAAAGGCTGTCGACCTTCCACTGCCCACTCAGCATTTCCTCTTGACTCATGAACATGATTCATGAGCCTGACTCTGCAGTTAAAACCATGAGCTTCAATGCTTGCTCCTCACATCCTCCAACCCACCTTCCTGGGACCTGCTTTTGCCTGGGACCAGCCTGAGGTGGGGAAGACCTGGCAGTCCTCTCATCTCAGGATCTGAACCCGGGGGATTTGCCTGTCAGGTGTCTGGGCTGCTTTGGTGCCTGGAGGCATCGAGGGATTAGGACTCGTGCTTTGGTTCCAAGCACTGACTCCAGTTAGGGTTTGAGTTACAGGGTGTTTTCATTTGCCTTCCGTGTCCCAGACTGGCAGGTCTGCCAAGACCCCACTGTGCTTCATTTGATGAATTTGATGAAAGGGGCTCCACAACTCAGGCTTATTTGTGCTGTGTCTGATAGAGTTTACGCCAGTCCCGCACCCAGGCTGCAAACGCCACTGACGGCTTCCTGTTGTGGTTTCCTGCCTCGGCTAAAACACCTCCTCGGTGGAGCCTGCTCTCCCTTCCTGTTCTCATCAGGGCCATTTCTGGGCCTAATGAAGACAACGAGCAGATAGGTAGACTCTGGTTGCCATAAATCCAGCTCCCCGTGGTTCTTTGCTGTTGTAGGCTGAGCGGAGCAGGGTGCACGCAGCAGAATGGTTTCTCCTGAGCAGTTTCCTCCTGACCCCTCTCCCGTTTCTGCCGACACAAAGCATGTATCCAGACAACCCCTTCCCAGCTCCAGTGGCCCCAGAGGTGGGCAGGAGTCAGCCCTGTCTCTGTGCTGCTGAGTGGGCTGAAGGAGGCTGGGCGGGACGGAGCAGGACTGACCACCAGCCCAGGCTCAGCTCCAGCCACTGCCTGAGAGCAGAAGCCGCTTCTGGAATAACTCAATGGGCCCAACACATCAGGCAGTGACTTCTCCCATCATGTTCAGAAATAAGAATTATGTTGGGAAGAATCAGGGCAAATACCCAGTGTGCTGGCTGAAGAACCAGCATTTTCTTTGCTCTGAACACAAGTGACACATTTACGGGAAATGCGGATGGAGACAAACTCTCTGATCTTTTTGGGGTCAGCATCTACGCAATTACAAAATCAAAGATCAGGCTCTAGGGAACAAATGAGACCCTTCAAATACGATAACGTTTCGATTAATCACCGGAAATTGGCTTCTGGTTGTGGGTGGGATTTTAGGCGATTTGATACCAGACCGATAGCTCTTTGGCAGAAGGGGCTCTGCAGCGATTCTGACAGCAAAGTGCCATTGCTCGCTGGATTCCCACTGCAAGCTGGTGCTGCAGCAGCACGGTGGTAGGTTCATTTCTGGTTCAGGCTGTTCTGAGCAGGGGGCTGCTTGCACACTGCAGGTCAACAGAGACGGTGGGATTAAACTCGCTTTGCAGTGATGACTGTCCGCATCTGAGCGCCGGCTTTCTCTGGAGCATGTGCACAGTGTAGGGATAGGATCTGCCAGACAGGAACAGAGTATTGGCCAAATTCAGAAACCAGCCAGAGTCAGGTATTGTGGGAAAAAAATGCATACATTTTTCAAGAGACAGTTAGAGGTAGGTTTCTTTTTGTTACTGTCAACTGATGGTTAATGTCTGCCCAGAAGCACTCAGGTTTATCTTTACATCCTTTTGCTTTGTTTGCTGCAAATGTGTATCTGAATGTTTTTTTAGACATTTAATATCCACCTCATGTTTTAATCTAGCTGCATTTAAGATTTTGGCCTTACAGACCCTCAAGGCAAAACTAATTTATTCAGAGACGCGAAAGAATTTCCTTTTATTGTGAACAGGGCTGGAGAGAAAATGGTAGGAAGTCAAAGCTAAAAAGTTCAGGATGGATGCAAGAAGCACATTTTTAATAGTGAAGGTAATTAACTATTGGAACAATTCACTGTAGGTTTCTGTGCATTCTCTATTGCTTGAAATCTTTAAATCAAGATTAGATGGATTTTTACGGACATTTTCTAGCTCCATTCAGGGCAGGATAGAGAAATCACCGTGTGATTCTCTGGCTGGGGATATGAATGCACTCACTGCTGCTCTCCCTGCGAGGTTTGAACTGACCCTACAGATAGTCAGCTGTGGGCTGAAGAACCTCTAGACAGGGAAGTCTGAATTCCAATTAAACCTTTTTGAAAAATTATGTGTCAGTGAAGAATTTTGCTTCTCTCTTCCAGATCGAGCACCAGCAGCGTGTGAGCTGACCCAAGTAGTCCCGGGAGGTGCACAGAGATGCCAGATGCTGCTGCTCACCTGCCCTTTTACTACGGCAGCATTGCCAGGTCAGAAGCAGAGGAGTACCTCAAGCTGGCGGGGATGTCGGACGGCCTGTTCCTGCTGCGGCAGTGCCTGCGCAGTCTGGGGGGGTACGTCCTCTCCATGGTCTGCAACCTGCAGTTTTACCATTACGCCATCGAGCGCCAGATGAACGGTACCTACGCCATTGCGGGGGGCAAAGCCCACTGTGGGCCAGAGGAGCTCTGTGAGTTTTACTCCAAGGATGCCGATGGGCTCTGCTGCACCCTCCGCAAACCCTGCAACCGCCCCAGTGGTGTGGAGCCCCAGCCCGGTGTCTTTGACAGCATGAGGGACAATATGGTGCGCGAATATGTCCGGCAGACGTGGAAACTAGAGGTACTAACCATTGCCAAGGGTGTTGTGGGACTGCGTAAGGCTCCCCGGGGCTTACTGCTGCTTGCCACCACAGCCTCCACTGTCGCTGTCATCCCCCTCTTCCAGCATGGTTTTAAAGCAAGGTCCTTCTTGGAGGCTGCTGGCACTAAGAGCAGTCTTAAATCTCTCTCTTTTTTCCAATTTCTTCTTCAGAAACCAGTCTAAACATCTTCTCGAGCCTTCAGACTCGTCCTCTGAACAGCTGGTGTTGCGTCTGCTCTGCTGGGTGTTGGAGCTCACTGCCAGCTTCGCATAAATGTCCCCGTGTGCCATTTGCTCCTCTGCAGCACCTGGGATGCTCGCTGGAGTTACACCAGCCCTCTCCCCGTGAGGCCCCTGTGCCCCCGTAACATCATGCTGAAGATGTAATGAAACCAGACTTAAATTCTTGCTCAGGTTTTCCTCACGCTTTGAAGTCAGTGGAGGTTTTGCCTATCAAACTGAGGTACTAGGTACTGGATCTGTTAGGTACATTTAAAAGTAGCTACAGACAGGTTCCCGCATTTTATTGCAGACTGGAACATATATGATAAATGTATAAGTCAAAACTCTGTAAAAGGTCCCACTGACAGCCATGTAATTAGTTTCCTTCTACTTGCTGTCACCTTGGCAGTGGCTATCAGACACTTCCAAGTCCTCGCAGAAAGGTGGCTCAGGCATTCTCCTTATGGAGCCATTCAACGAAAGATATCTAAATTTGGTCTATTTTAGACAAAAAGTCTAAAAAAAACCCCAGGTCTTGACAGAATTAGGTATTCTATGGGGTTTCTTCAGGAAGCTGATCTGTGGACACTGGTAAATAACACAAAGCACATTGCCATCTACTGGCAAATGAAAAATTACAGTAGTTTATAAAATGCGTGGGGCCAGTAAAATTAATTTGGGGTCTCCCACCCGATTTGCAGACTGCACCACTTTTGACAGGTTGTAGTGTCTGGGGACAGTGAGCAGCCGGGAAGGCAGAAGCACCAGAAGGAGGTCCTGCTCAATGCGAAGCTGAAAAACACCCCACGAGCCTCACATCAAGACCCCCTATACTAATAGGATGGCTTCTCTATTCCTTCACCAGCAAGTCAGCGGGCTTCAGCTGGATTCGAGGGATGGGACCAATTTAGATAAGTAAGGAACTGTGCTTTGTATCAGAGCAGAATTCAACCCACTATTGCTATAGGCATGATTAAGGCCACCGGCATTTCAG
The DNA here is from genome assembly GCF_965140245.1 of Athene noctua. Lineage (NCBI taxonomy): Eukaryota > Metazoa > Chordata > Aves > Strigiformes > Strigidae > Athene > Athene noctua. The sequence continues at coordinate 3,916,941 of NC_134063.1, read as the reverse complement.
TTACGAGATCTTCCAATTTTCCTGCGTTGTCTGCCCAAAAGGGTGCAAAATAAACCCTGCTGAAGCCATGCAACAGTGCAGCAGAGTGGCAGGAGGTCTCATTTCTCACTCTTTTCCAGGGGGATGCACTCGAACAGGCCATCATAAGCCAGGCTCCACAGGTGGAGAAGCTCATTGCCACCACAGCCCACGAGAGGATGGCCTGGTACCATGGGAACATCACCAGGGATGAAGCTGAGCGGAGGCTCTACTCAGGGGCACAGCCTGATGGGAAATTCCTGTGAGTATGCAAAACCCTGGCGGTTGCTGTGATCCCTGTATTTTTTACCATTTCCCCAGCTCCACTACCCTGTAGTTGTGTCATATGAGAGAGAGTGGAGGTTTACCTGAATATGGTCAGACTGTGGTTACAGATCTTTCACAGACAGGGTCTGATGCCCCAGACCTATTGTTGTACAGACGGTGTCTGGCCTCCATGAAGAGCCAATACTGAGCTTTATTTGTTTCTCATGATTAGATATGTCTATGGAGTATGCATGTTAATGCACAGGATGATATGAGATATAGGGTTCAGTGGGTGAAGACATGTAACACTGACACATAGACAGTGTGAGGCCAACAAAAAAGAATTTGCTCTGCATTTCTGCTGAGGTGAGATAGCCCATAATTATCTCCTGAATGGGTTAGGGAAAGAAAGAATTAGATGGAGAGGATGAAGGAGAGGGGCAAGTGACTGAACGGTCCTGCCTCAGCCTCTGCAGAGGGGTGTTGGGAAGGTGGCAATTCCACCAGTGCAGTGCAGAGACACCTCACCAAGTGCCCACCCAGCAACCCACCACTGCTGCAGCCATGGTAATTTGCAGGGCAAAACCTAGAGTTGCTTTTAATAGTTCTCCTTTCTACCAGGCTGAGAGAAAGGAAGGAAAATGGCACCTATGCCCTCTCCCTCGTCTATGGCAAAACAGTGTATCACTATCGGATAGACCAGGACAAGTCTGGGAAGTATTCCATCCCCGAGGGGACCAAGTTCGACACGCTCTGGCAGGTACCGTACTGTGGGATGCTGACCACTGCTGTCCTAGTACAGCCAAGGCACGTTTCCTTTGTTATAGCTGCCCATGCCCTGAGGGAAAGGAAAGGCCCTGTAGAGATTTAAAAGGCTTTAAGACCATACATGGGTGGTTGTAGCCCCTTCCAGAAAACCCTTACATTCCTTGGGTCTGGCTGTCTATCAGCTCACCTCATTGCATTCATTTCTGTGCACTCCTAGATTTAAGTCTGGGATACCACAGCAGCTCTGAAATAGTGCTGGCTTTACCACTGCCTTCATGCCTGTTTTGCCAATTATCAGGCCTAGCACAAAGGACACAGCCAGCATAAAGATGAACCAATAACCAAATTGTATTTGATACAAAAGGGTCAGTACATGGGTGAGCGCTGGGGGTACAAACAAGTCAGTCAGACTATACATAACTGACATCAATCCCACTGACCCCAACAATGACACCACACGACCAACAGTGGGTGCAATAAATGGTGACATGCAGTTTCCCATAGAAGGCACAGGAGACAACTGAGTCAACAAGCCAAACACATAAGACCAAGGAAGCCACGTACTGAATCTCTGCACAGCCCGCGTTTACAAAAGCCAGAGCTGACTGGAGCCCAGTCCCAGGGAGGCGGGAGGCCCTTCCCCAACAGGGAACTCTGCACAGGGCACCCACCTCACACACAGACACTGCCCCTCCTGCAATGGTCCCAGCTGTTATCCCTCAGTGGGACACCTGACCTTGGGTTACTGACTGCGGGACCCCTGGGGCTCCTTTACCCAATGGCTCTGTCTGCCAGGCCGGCACCACCCTGGGGGGAAGCCTAAAGGGAACCTCACCCCCCTTTGGGCAGGGCTGTGGGAATCACCCAGATGTCAACCTTAACTTGGGGCTTGGGGCTGAAACCCCAGCATTTCAGTGCCTTACACTGGTCTGGTGCCTGTCCAAAGAAAAAAGAGGATCAGTGCTTTTTATTTCTATCTTTAAGCCAGATTACTTGAGATGGTTATATTAATTTCACTTGCACCCCACCAGCAAACATCACCCATTCAGCCACAGCACCTCAGACAACTGCCTGCAGCGAGCCCTGATGAGATTGTTCATCCAGGCTGACCTTCCCGTGCACCCCCACGCAGCTCCTGGACCAGCACAACTGCTGCCTGCAGATTGCTGCTTTCTGTTCCCAGTGACTGACTTCTGTGCAAAGAATAGGGGAGGGCAGAAGCCTTGAGCCAGCTGCCAAAATCTTGACATGACTGAAGATCCAAGTCCCAGGAGACACATCCTATCACCCTGGAGGGTCAGGGGCTTTGGGAAGTGGAGACGGCTGCAGTGTCCTCGTGAGGGTGGGGCAGGTTTTTTAGGGAATGTGACACATGGTCCAGCAACTCTTGGCAGTGCTGGGGAGTCGCATGCTCCCTCCCCCCCCCTTGAGCCCAGCTCTGCCCCGTGGCACACACCTCGGACCTGCTCCAGGGAACGGATACCAGTGCTTCCTCCTGGGCAGGGCTGTCTGGGGGACAGTAACTCTGTTTTGCTGAATTTTCCAAATTCCCAGGACTGTTTTCACTCTGTTATTGAAAACAAAGACTTTGGGGCCAGGCTCCTAATTGCAGATGAAATCTGAACCAGACAGGAGGGGAAGAGAAAGCCTTGTCTCCCTTGTGGTCCGGTGGCCAGGGGCTGGGCTGGTCGTCTCCAGCCAGAGTCAAGTCCCAACTGTACTTGAACCGGCAGTTGCTGCAGTGAAAAACTGCCTGGGATCCGCAGAGCTAAGCCTGGGGTTCCTCTGGGAAGGCAGAAGGTTTCTCTCAGGCTTTATCAAACACAATATGACTTAAAAACCTTTCTGGATGGGCAACAATAACATTACACTGAAAATGCCCTACCCAGATCTCCTGATGGAGATTTTCCTTTTGTCTTTCTTCAGTCCTTATCTGGCTTCCCAGGTTCTTCCCAGCTCTGGTAGATATCCAGGTATGCAAGCTTACTCTAGGAGATCCCTGAGTGCATAGATAGGAGATGAGAGAAAGATAGTCTAGTCCCTGCCTGCCATAAATCTGAGAGAAAGCATTACCATAAGCCACACAAGTTGCCTGCGATAAAAAGAGATTATTTTCTCCTCACAATAATTTATTTTTCCTCCGATTCCTTTCCCAGTTGGTGGAGTACCTAAAACTCAAACCAGACGGGCTGATTTTCTACCTGAGGGAAACCTGTCCCAACCCCAACATGCCAGGTGAGCTGACATGTCTCAGAGCCATTCCTGGCCTCAGTTTACCACCAACCAGCAGCACCAACCTAAGTTTCCTTTACTGTGTCCAACCTTGCTCAGACCTTGGTGGTGAGGGAACAGTGAGGTCTCTCTGCTCCTCTGGCAAACTGGGCAAGTCTCACGTCATGTTGTCTGCTGAAAGTGGCCACTCTCCAGGCCTGGCCTAGGGTGGCCCAAAGACAGGAGCAGATGGGGGAATTGGTGCTCCAAATGGATTAAGGACTTCTGGTGCCAAACAGATGGCTTCTGAAAAATGACCTGGTTTTTAAACAGCAGGAAATAACATGTCCTGCAAGTCTGGTCCCTGGTGGGTCTCTTGAACTGAACTCTCAAAACCGTGGGTCACTTTGTCCTGGTCCAAGTGTCACAAATATCACTTTGGAGCTTGCTTGTGGGACCCTCGCTCTCCTGGACAGGGGCTCTGGGGTACAGCTCAGCCAGTCCCTGCTCTGGGACTGATGGAGACTGGAGGGTGCTCCAGTGGGCCTGCACCTCCCCTGAGGGCTGGTCTGGGAATAACGCCCACATCCAGCCACATTTCCACACCTTTTTTGGCTAAAGCTGTGGAAACGGTCCTCTGGCGGGCGGGGGGAGATCAGACTCAGGCGTTCACACAGTCCTTCAAGGACTGGTGCTCTGATCCTGCTTGGGGCATAGGCAGACTCTTAATAACAGCTTATCTCTCCTGATTCACAGCATCTGCAGCACCGGTTCCACCGACCCACCCCTCTGTCAGCGTAAGTTTTGGGGAGGGTCTATTTTATTGGTACCTTAGTGGTTTAATGTTACTGCATTTCAAGCTTGCTGATCAAACTCTGCTCTTCAAACTCTGCTCTTCTCTAAAACTCAGTAACTCAAATGGAATATATTAAGCCCAGCTGCAATGTTGTCCCCTTTCCAGCTTGGATGGGGACGAGGAATAGCTGGGCACAGCTACCGTTAGAGCTGAAAATGGTTTCCATTCATACTGTGCTCCTTGCAACATGTGGGCTTGTCCTTGGGGAGCCCTCTCCCCCCTGCCCTCTTTGCCAGGCAGGAGCGAGGAAGACGTGGTTGGATTCTGGGAACACTCAGCCTTGCTGCTGGCCGCTGGCCACCAGCCAGGTCTTTGTGCTCCCTCTCCGTCCCTAGCCTCGGGGTATGTCTGCGCTCAGTCACCACTCCAAGTGCCGAGCAGTGTTGAAACCAGCTAGTTTGGGCTATAGGAGCAGCCCAACCCAGAGCCCAACGGAGGCTAAATAAAGGCCTGAGCATACACCCATCTTCTCGGAGAGCTTTCACAATCTGTGGTGGGCTCCCATGTCGCAGCGACTCTGCCGCAAGCAGTGCTGGCGTTCAAAGCTGTGCGGGACAAATGGGTGCCATACCACTTTGTTTCTCTCTGATTTTGGGACAGTGGCTTTATACAGTGTCCGCATGCCAGTCTTTGGGCAGGCAGGTGTGCCAGCTGCAAGCCGAGCTGGCCCGGGCTTCCCTTCGCTCCCTGTCTCAAAACAAGCTGCAGAGGCTTGGCTGGGATGACCCCCGCTGCTGCAGGGAACTTGTCACTTTGGGATTGGGAAAGCAGAGCAGGCAGAGAGCAAAATGCAGCCCTGTGTGCTTGCCTCTTGCTGCTCAGGTAAACACAGAGCCCTCACTCAGCACCTCACCCTGCATAGCCCACAGGCTGGCTACCGGAGGGCTCCATGGCACTGAAACCCCCAGGGTCTGATCCCAGCTGTGCAGCTGCAGTGGGGGTACTGGCCAGCCAGCACTGGAAGAGAAAAGTTGTCTCGATACCAGTCCAGTATCTTGTGCCCACCTCAGGGCCTTTCAGAGGGAATCACTACTTGGGGCTCTGTTGGGCTGCAGAGGCTCCCCATCCTTCTCCTCTCTGAAGCAGTTTCCCCTGACTCCTTTATCCACTTTATCCCTGTTTCTTTTCCAGAGACACCTTGGGCCTCTCAATGCAGATGGATACACGCCAGATCCTGTAGGTAAGCTGCTTTGAAAGCCCTCTCCTCCTAACAGAAGACATGACCTGGGGTTATCGCAGGAGCCATGGGAGTTTCCTGACACATCTTTATCACTTTCTGGACAAAGAGCTGTGCTACAAATCCCCTTTCTTACAAAGGCACCCAGGAACATGCCAGTTGTTTCAGGGTTTTGAGACACGAATATTGCAAAACTGTTTGCCCACACCCAGCTCCCAGTAAATCAAGCCCTATCCCATTCCCCATCGTACCCAGTAAATCAAGCCCTATTCTATTCCCCATCTTCCACCCTGCCTACTAAATACTCAGTGTATTCAGTTATATTTCAGTGGGGTGGCCTGCAGGGTGTCATATGTGGAGTGGGAATGCTCAGACACCTCTCCCCATCCTGGCTCCTTCAGCAGCTGTAGGGGTTGTGAAAGGAAGGGACATGCCCAGGAGGGAGGCTTGAATGCTGAATCTTGAAGAGAATTGGCCAAGAGACTAAGGAAGGGTACATTGTTTACAGTTATAAACAAGTGTATGTCTTGGGAAGGTGCAGGAAAGTCACGCTTGCTACCCATGGACACCAGTGTCTACGAAAGCCCATACAGTGATCCTGAGGAACTGAAGGATAAGAAACTTTTCCTGAAGAGGGATCATTTGATGATCGATGAAGTGGAACTGGGGGCAGGAAACTTTGGCTGCGTCAAGAAAGGAGTCTACAAAATGAGAAAGTGAGTGCTGCCCTGAAGGATGTTGAGGAAGCTGGAGGAGGGTGCTCCAGGCTGAGCTCAGAGGTGTCCCCAGCTATCCTGTTTCTAGATAGGACCCTAAAGTGATAATGGGGTGGAGGTATCAGAGAGTGATAACTTTCCACGAACTTTCAGCGACAGCTTTGTTGCTCTGCGAGTGTAATCTGTGCTGCACACTCCACCAAAATGGGCTACTGAGATTGCCAGTGAGAGATCAAACAGTATCACATGAGAGGTGATTTGTGTTCCTGGCTGTGATACATGAGTCCAGCTGCTGTTTAGTTCATCCCATGTGTGTTCCTCTTGCTCTCTTACAGGAAGCAGATCGATGTGGCCATAAAGGTGCTGAAGAGCAACAATGAGAAAACAGTGAAGGATGAAATGATGAAGGAAGCCCAGATCATGCATCAGCTGGACAACCCCTACATTGTCCGCATGATTGGGGTCTGCGAGGCAGAGTCCCTGATGCTCGTGATGGAGATGGCTTCTGGAGGGCCGCTCAACAAGTTCTTGTCTTCCAAGAAGTGAGTACTGAATAAAATGTGGCTGCCTGATTTTCTGTACTTCTCATCAAAGTCTGCTGCCGGGGGAGCCTAGCTTTGTAGGTGGAGGGAAGCTGATAACAGCAGAAAGAGATGTCTTTTTTCATGTGAAGTAACAGGAACTGATGCTTATGGAGCAGAGATGTCTATGTTCATTCTCTCTTGCAGCTAGAAAACTTGGAGGGGACCATGGTGTACAGAGTAATGGCAGGTCCTGTATTACTGCATTGTCCTTTCATCTTCCCTAGAGATGAGATTACAGTCAGCAATGTTGTGGAGTTGATGCACCAAGTATCCATGGGGATGAAGTACTTGGAGGAAAAAAACTTTGTCCACAGGGACCTGGCAGCCAGAAATGTCCTGCTGGTCAACCAGCATTATGCCAAGATCAGTGACTTTGGACTCTCCAAGGCTCTTGGTGTTGATGACAGCTACTACAAGGTAAGTGTAAGCACAGCAAAGGAACCAGAGAGCTAGCAGGAGCCCTCCTGGCCAAGGGCTGACACTCCAGAGGCAGGGTTTTTGGGCTCTTCCCAGGAGTCCTGCTGCACGACCACATCACACTCTGGCTGGCCTCACTGCTGTGACATTAAAAGGGGCTTTGCAAAGGTTCAGGTGTCAAGGAGGAAATTCAGAGGGATGCAGAGGCAGTGATGGGGATGCAGTGCAGTGAGGTGACAAGAGAGAGGAGAGGAGCCAGGGTAGAGCGCAGGGAACAGAAGGTGATGAAGAGTGAGCCAGGGCGGATCTTCCTGGCAGTGTGCACCAGGGCTGGGCCCTGGGGCTGGGGTGCAGGAGGAGGGTGGCACCATGGGACAGTGTCCTGCACGCAGGGATGGCTGAGCAAGACAGCAGGGCCTGAGCTGGGGTTTGGGGCTCAGGGCTTAGGGCTCGGGGCTTGGCACCTTGAGCTCCCAGCCCAGGTCAAGTGGATTTTTCAGCAGCATGGGATTGCATTTGACACAAACATTTAGCAAAGCAGAATTTAGGTTCACCTCATAGTGGTCTGTGTGTCAGGGTGGAAATTTTCCTCTTTGCTTTGCTACAGGCCAGGACAGCAGGAAAGTGGCCCTTGAAATGGTATGCCCCTGAGTGCATCCTCTATCACAAGTTCTCCAGCAAGAGTGATGTATGGAGCTACGGTGTGACCATGTGGGAGGCCTTCAGCTATGGGCAGAAACCGTACAAGGTGAGGCAGAGCTGGGTCCATCATAGATGGATGCCACAGCCTAGTGCCCCAGTCTATAACAGGCTGACACAAACTGAAATTACAATTTGTATTTCCTTGAGTGGGTGCTCTTCCCACTGTCGAACAGAGGGGAAAGAAGACAAGCTCACTTCCAGTTTATGAAAGGCATAAATTAGATTGCTTGGATCCTGCCACTTTCTGTTCATTTAAAGGATAAGAAACAAAACAAAAATTCATTTGGGTTTGAATTAAAGCAGATATTTTTTTGATCCTCTGCTCACTTGCAGAGCTGAAAAATCAGTTGCTTAGCCACTGCTCTGCCCATGCTTGGGATGGGGTCTGCAGGCTGGGCTGGCCACAACACCAGACACCGCTGCTGGGTGCCAGGGTTGAAAGCAATGACTGTATGGGATGTGTGGTGCCTGGATCCAAAGCCAGGCCCAGCTCTAATCTGTCTCTTCTATCCCTGTTGCCATCTCCAAAAGCATTAAAGCATTTCCCATTTGATCCTATCCTAGAAAATGAAAGGCCCAGAGGTCATCAGCTTCATAGAGCAAGGGAAGCGCATGGACTGCCCCACAGACTGCCCGGCAGAGATGTACAGCCTCATGCAGCAGTGCTGGACCTACAGGTGAGGCTTTCACTAGCTCAGCTCTCTGCTGGGCGGCAGGTCTGTCAGAACAGCGCACACTGTCTGGATGGTGGCAACATAAAGCAAATGGTGTCTCCTGCCTTGGTCTCCTTCTCCAGCCCCTGACGAATGATGTACCTATTTCTTTATTATCAGACCCCTCCGTGTGCCTGTACAAATATTGGAGGATGTCAGAGCCTCTTTGCCTTTGACCCTCTCCATCCCAGAAAAGTCTTAGCTGCCTTTCTAAGCCCTGGTACAACTGGGCTGCTGTTCTCCCCCAAGTTCTTCTGTGCTTGGTATCTTCTAATTTCATCAATCCACTTTTGTCCTTTCTGTTGACCCTCTTTGTTTCTTTCTGCCCTTGCAGATGGGAAGAGCGTCCAGGATTTATTACTGTGGAAAACATAATCCGCACCTACTACTACAGCATTGCTACGAAGACAGAAAATGGGCCAGAGACAGTGAACAAGTCTCAACTTCCTTGAGTTTCCTTTTCTGTTCCTCAACACACACCCTTCCTGCATGGCACCTGGAAAGGCTCTTTGCAAATTTTTGCTTTAATCTCTCAAATGCGGGTTTTGTTTCTCAAGTAGTTCCAGAACAAAGAGCCTGGGAGACAACGCTGTCACAGCAGACAAGGGCACTCAGCTGTGCCTCGTGTTTCCAAACAGCCGGCCATGATTTACATCTCCAGCCTGACCCAGGCACAGGACAGTACAGACACTATTACAGTTCCTTCTTACCCACTTCCAAAACTACCCCAGGACCTCAGAGCTTAATGCCTACCAGGCTCACTAAGGCTATGAACTGTGTTGGCTCCCACAGACCCAGATTTTTCCAGACTCCTTAAAAACCATTTTTTTCACAGAAAACCACCAAGTACACATTTCTGGTGAGGTTTGCATGGAGTGAGACACAGGACAGGGAGCCATCGAGTCCCCTTTCCCTTGGCTTAGGGCAAGAAGCATCTGGTGTGCTGCTCGCTCCCAGGAGAGATGGGGAGGAGCAGTGGGGCAGAGCTGCATGATGCCACAGCTTTGTCCTCCGTGGGCCTTGTCAGCTGCAGCTCTTACACCTCGGGGCGCTGCCATGTGCTGTTCAGCACAGAGCACAGTGTACATCCCCCCTGCACTGCCACAGCCCCCCAAGTTGGTTATGGCTTCTGAAACAACTAAACTCTCAGGACCCACTGCTCACGCCCTGGATCTCATCTGGCCCCTCTGTGCTAATGAAATAAGCATCTTGCTTTTCAACCTGCAACTCGGTCATCCTGTAAATAAACTATTTTATATTTTTTAACATACCTGTGGCTCGGACTTTTGAACTACCATAAATGTTTGCAACTGTTTCAAGCTGAAAAGAAAAAAACCCTGTAATTTCCCGCCACTAGGCCAGGTTTTCCCTCCCTGATGCTCTCCATAACCCTGCAGAGTCACCAACCTGGTCACCCTTGGGCTGGCTTCCCTGTGGAGCTGGAGCTTTCTTGCAGCTTTCTTGCAGCTAATGGCAATATACAGTTGCTTAGTTTAGTCCACCGTGGAAACCCACCCCTGAAGGCTTGTAGTGGTGTACCCCCGCCCCCCGGATGGAGTGGATTGCCCATGTTGGGGTGACTGTGGTCTGCACTGTTGCAGAAAGCAGAGTGGTTGTGAAGGCTGGGGAAGTGGGGGAAGCAGAAGATCAGAGCTCTGAGATACAATGACTAGAAAAGCTTATCTCTCACCATCTTCTGGTATCCAGCCACACAGTAGCTCACAGAGCACCTTGTCCCCGAGGTAAAATAAACAGCTACAGTCCAGGGCAGGGCACAGCCCTTATCTAAAACCTAATGGGAGGTGGATTTGATCTGAAGACAGCGGTTTCTGGGGAGCATTCGGGTAGGAGGCCTATATTAACCTCTGGGTAATTAGCCTGTTTATTAGGTCTGATGAAAAACAGAAGCGTTCCCTTCTCCCTGCTTAGACTACAGCTGCCAGTGACACCAACTATTTACATGCCAAAGCATTTTCTGTCTCAATCCCATTAGCTTGTCCTGTATGCTTCAAAACTACGGACATATTATCCCTACCAGGAGAGGGGAAAACAGAAGTATCAGAGGAGAAAGTGGCCTGTTCCTGTTTGTTCAGTGAGTTAGTGGCAGAGACAGGAAAAAAATTATCCCCTATGTCATGTTTTCCTCCCAGAGAAAGCAGCTATTTTGCTGGAAAAGAGAAGGTTCAATGTGTTTTCTACTTGAAAATCACTGCCAGAACACTTTGTTTAGACTTTTCTTTCAAAACAAATCCATTTTCTGGTTTGAAATTATTTCTCTTTTCAGCTAACTGGTTGCTGGTATTTTTTCAAATGGGGAAGGAAACTGCCAGAGAGGTTGTATTCCCAGAGGAGTTTCTGGTTTAGCTGGAGACAATTTCAGTGCCCACACCCTGACAGACAGGGCATCAATCCCTGGAGATTATGCCAGAGGAGTAGGGAGCAAGGGTTTATCCTCTGGAAAGCTGTCTGGGTTGGAGACGTTGCTCTGGCTGTTCCAAGAGCATCGCAAAATGTCAGGAGCTGGTGTGGGGGAAAAAGGGAAGGAGACAACTAGAACGTGAAGTCACAGGGTTCTGTGCCTCATGAGTCTTTGTGACTCCTGCTTTTGGCATGTGCAGGGTCTGACAGTCACCCCTGAGGGGAATGTCCTTTGACTTCAGGGACTGTCTCCATCCCCAGTCTGCAATCACAGAAGGGGCTCAGCCCCCTCAGTAAGACACATCTCCAGGTCCCACAGTGCAATGGCCCTGCAGACCAGGACATCTTCTTCCCCATCCACAGCATGGATATATCCAGCTCTGTCCTCTCTCTTCACCCACTGCTGTCAGGTCCAAATACTAAACACTGCTGTGGCTGACTGATCCCAGAGGCAGGGGGTGTTAGAGAAGAGCTGTGTCACTGATAAGATAAAGGCAGAGGCTGTAGTTAGCACAGACTCAGAGCTCAGTGCTCTATGGCTGATTCTGCCCTCCCATAAACTTCCTCAAATCCTCACTTTTCTTGCTGATCTCTCCTTACCTCCTTCTCTTCGCTTGTCCATTTCCCTCTGTTTCACCTGAACCTTTAAAGCTCTTCTGATTCTTGCCCTCTCCATCTTGCAAGGGAAAAGATGAACCTCATCTTCTAACTAAGCACCCGCAGTGATAACATGGGACAGGATAAAGTATTGGTAATCATGTCTGATCAACACTGTGTAACACTCCATCACATCACCAATGCTGATCTATCTCATTCCAGCCTATCTTATCACCAGTACATGCCTATTTATCAGCTGCACATATCACAAGGACATACTGACCTTTCTATCTCTTTCAGCTATCTAGGCACTTTCATTTTGTTCAGCAACACAGCAACTACGTGACTAACACAGCTCTGTGCTCACTGACCTTTGTGCCATACCCCGAAGTAATTTACTGAACCAATGCAAAAGTATATTTTCAAAGCTAGCACTGGATATTTTCCCCTGTGTCCCCAAGAAACGCTGCCTGTGAGGTTCCTCAGGGCACGGCTCAGCACTGGCAGTGGGACTCCTGTTTTGCTGCTGGGCTGTCCTCTCTCCCGTGAGCCTGGCCAGCAGTTAGGCTGCTTGGTTTTGGCAGCTTTCTGGGCCTTGGGTACTTCTGTGCAGCACAGAAGGCGGACCTAGAAGCACTAGGCAGGGAGAGGGGACCAGGCCACCCAAAGAACACTGTCAGGCTCCACCGCAGCTGCCTCCATGCAGCCCTTGCTGGGATGAGCCACTGCAGCCCTCAGACCTGCTCCAAGCCTGGGGAGAGGGCAGGTTTGCATTTTCAAGCTCTCTGTCCTGCTGGATGGCTCCAGCTGTTGGCAACTTGGAGACACTGCAAGGGCAGGGCGTAGACCTACTCCCCATCATCACTCATCTTGCTATGAAATGTCTGGCAACCATGAAGTCACAGAATGTCCCTGTCCTGATAAAATACACCTCAAAATCAGAGATTTCTCCATAAAAGTCAGGTGAATCACTGATCCGCCACTGTCCCCTTCTCTCCCTCCATGGTAGGAGATCAGTTTGCTTCTAACTACAGCAGAAGGAAGTGAGACAAAGGTAGGGTATGACTAGTCAGTAGTTGCACAGGGGCCTAGAAGAAAAGTTCCCATCCACCTTTGTTTGTTTTCATAAGTTCATCTCCAGATGATGTCTTCGTTTTATGTTCAAAGGTCTTCACGGTTCAGAGAAGCTGAGCAAGACGAATTATGCCCCATCACAGAGTGCCATCTCACATGCATCAATATACTCCCTCAGCAGTGGCTCAAAATTAGCCAAGTCTTATTGTAGAGGCTTTTACCATCAACCCATGACACATGAAATAAAAAGGATGTGCAAAGCACTGGAAGATGCAAACCTAGGTGCAAAATTAGATGCTCTTCACTGACAAGAGGAGTGCAAGTGATGGGGCTGTTTGAGGTATTTACAAATATTCAAGTCCTGAGAAAAAGAAACTCTCTTTTCACAGCAGGAGGAAATTATTTTGCCACCAAGAAATCTGGTAGAGCAGGCCTTTTCTTCTTTGTTTGTAGCTTTTTTAATGTTACCTTGGTTTTGCCCGTCAGATAGAAATCTCTATGCTAGCAGGGGAAACTGTAAACATGTCTTCACAAGTGGTTTTTTTGATCAGCAACAGAAATCTTGGAAAATAAGAGAGGTTCTGGTACTGGCTGAGAGGCTGTTGGGGAGTGGTAGGAAATTCAACATCGTTCATCTCTTGCGACTTCAAATGATCCCCTGTGAGGACAGGAGCACGTCTGCAGTGTGAGGACAGGGACCAGGACCCTGCCTGCCTGCCCAGCAGGAGCCATGGCACAGAGTCAGGCCCTGCGGTGAGCAAGGGGATGCAGAGAGGCATCAGACACACACCATGTCACGAAGAGAGGCTATTTTTGCCCTAACTGCCAGTGAACAGCACAAGCAATGACAGGTGGTTTCAGCAGCTAATTCTCTGTGTCAGTTTTTGTGGCCTTAAGCGATTAGCTTTGGTCAGTGTAAGATGTTGCTCTGTTTGATTTGCACAGGCAGATCGAGATGTGGTGGCAGGCATGCCCACTGCCTCTTCAAGTCTTCTGTTCTGCTAAGATGGCAGTTTTGGGGCCTTGTTTATAACTGGAGGACTTGCGGGTACCCAGAAATTTGACTCTTGATCTGAGGTCCCCTTATGTCCCATCCTCCCTATCTCCTCTACTGATAGGCTTCCAGCTCTGGCACAGGGACCCGTGTCCTCACACGGAGCAGAGAAATGGTGATCCAGAGTAACTGCGTGCTGAAAGGTTAAATACACAACTCCTTCGGTAAATATATTTTACTAATAAATTAATCTATTAAGTAATCAACTGGTTTGTTGTTGCTGTAAAGGAACTGCTTTTCTTCTTTGGTTGCCTGGCTGAGGCATGAGGCTCTCTGCTACATTGTCTGGGCAGCAAAAGAAAAAACAGCTCTAGAGAGAAACTCTAAAAAACTAAAATGGCATTTGATCCATTTCTGTTCTTTTTTAAATCCGATGTTGTCAGAAATGTTGAAAGAAGGTAAAATATAGGATAATCTGGACACACTGTGTAGGTACATTTGACACATCCCAGCTGTGCAGAGGCCAGCGAGGGCAGCAGTCTCTGGGAAGGGCAACGGAGCTGGCAGAGAAATGAGAACAGTTTCCTTCCACCAGCTAAGCATAGCCCTGCTGCAGCTGAAGGAACTTGTGTTCTGGACGGCTCTTTATAAGTGCTTTTCCGTGCAGATCAAAGCCTGAGCACATCCCTGCAAGGTCCTCCCCTCCAGCAGAGTCCTGCACCTCGCTCCCAAGGGACCTCAGCTCATGTAGGACTGTTTCTCCAGAACGAAACCACCCGCTGTGGGCCCAGCAGCTGCACTACAGCTATTACTCACAGCATTCTTCCAATAAGCTAATCAATGTAGGCTTTTTGTGTCCTCCCAAACACTCCCATCGTTCAGAACGTGGCTGCGCTCCTCCTAAAGTTGTGCATGCATGTGCTTGTCTGCAGAGTGATTTTAAGTCCAGCTGTCCTCGAGAGAAGGCAGCCAGTGGTCTTACAGCCTGTCTTGAAGGCTGTGGATTTTAGTTGTTGGGATCCCACCTGCATCTTGCATCAAAAATGTAATATTTCATTTGCAGATTCAGAGACAGTGTTGGGCTTGGCATGGTGCAGGAAGGAAAAGCAAGGCTATGACAGTGCAGCGTGTTTGGCCTGAGGCTGAGCTTGGCTTGTGGTCCTTGCCCTTGCTACTGAAGCCCTAAGCCTGGCTGCAGAGCCCACTTCAGTCAGGAGAGAGCTAGCAGGTGTGCTGCACCAGCTGCAGCCCCTATGACCTGCAGAAGGATGGAGTGGCAAGTGACAACGTCACTCAAACCCATCTCCCAAGTGCTGGGTGGCAGTTCCCAGTTTAGATGGGAGAGCAGGGCCACAAAGGCTCCCTGTCTGTAAAGCAGCCACCAGCACCTCTCTGAGCTAAGGCTGGGGCTGAGAGTCCTGCAGGAGCTGAGAGGAGCTCAGCTGAGAGGCTGCTGGTTGTCCCCTCCCAGCCGCCAGGCACGGCAGCTCCTCACTGCTCTGCTCAGGACCTGCATCCTGCCGTCAGAAGGTGGCAGATGACCCATGGCAAGGAGGAGTGAGTGAGGCCAGCTGGCACTCACCAGTATGAACAAAGAGACACTAACCACTGCTGGTGGCCAGTGAATGCTGCTGCTCCGTGAGTCTGGTGAGACCTGTGGGCTGCCTTCTCACCTGGACACGCTCGCAGCAGGTCAGTAGCCACATCAGGTTTAAACACAAGTCAAAGACAGTGTGGGCAGCTGCCTCCACTCATAGAAGCTGGCAGGAGTCAGCACCTTGCCCTCCTCCCTGGTTACGTACAGGCCACAGAACGGCAAATTCTTTGTTCTTCTCTCTGGGGCTGGAATTTGACTAATCTGCAGAAACTCAGCCCATCTCTCGGGAAGACTTCTTAGCATTGTGGTGAGGTTCAGATATTTCTCCCCCTGAGGATGAGAAGCACCAACCTCCTTGGGCACGTCTGAACTTCCCCTGGCAACAGAGCAGAAGCATGGAGTGGGGTTATGCAGGAAGGACTGAAGGGTCCAAAGCATTAGGGGACATACTGTAGGTGGCAGTTGTGAGCAGTCAGGGTAAAATGGGGAGAAAAAACACCTCCCAAATCTTTATTTTCAGAGTTTGCTCCTGAAGCTGGAGATTATGTTACCAACACAGACAAATGGACACCACCTTCTGCTGCATAAAACATGCACTACAGACAACTGTAACAATAACTCTGAATTGAATGGCAGAATAAAACATGGGCAGTTTCAGTGGGATGAAAAATCATGACAAAGGAATCAAAAGAGATTTTTAAAAACAAAACACCCAACTCTGGGAGTCAGAGAGTGTACAGTCACAGAGCTGCCCCCATGCAGGGAGAGACCTGTGAAAGCTGGTACCTAACTGGTGTCTTGGCCTCCATGAACCAGTCAGCTGGGAAATCTTGTAGCCACAGAGCCAGAAAGTCCAGGGACATGGGGGCAGGTGGGTGAGCTGACAGGATTTGGGGCAGGATTGCCCATCAGTCATCCTGGTCAAGGTTTGCTTTGTTTCCACTGAAAGCTTTGACGGAATCAAAACCTTTCCACAGAACACTTCAATTCAGTCTAATCAGCATTTTCAGATGGAAAACTCTTCTGTAGGAAAATTTCCATCCAACTCAAGTCATTTACTCCTGAGGCAAATGAGTAGGATGTGGGTGTAAAGCACGGTCATGTCAGAGATGCGGCAGTTGCCACATCCTTTGGCATGATGTAAATAGGGATGTGGTGTAACAGGCAATGGAGAACCAGCTCCCTCCCCAGGCCTACAGCATCAGTGTTGTACCATGTCATCCTGGACAAACGTAAGAAATTTATTGTGGCCACGCATCAGTGAATTTTGGGAAATAGACTGGAATGACAAACAGTCATGAGTCCGGGACCTAAAGTAAATAGGAAACCCTGCCTAGGAACGGAGCAGTGTGTGGACATCCATCTCTGCCTTTTAGCTATCTCTCTGCCTGTTTTGTTCCCCAGAGCGGTGTTTTCTAGAAATACACAGTTAACCAAATCCTTTGCAAATCTGCCTCGTTGTTACATGGCAATGCCCTACTCATTTTCAGTTTTAACACAGTATGTAGCAAATCTTACAGAAAGTAATGGGTTTATTTGAAGTAAGAAGCACAGCAAGTACCTATGTGGGAAATGCTAGCAAGGGCTGGCTCTGCTTTCCAGACTGGGAAGCAGCACTGTTGCTTTCTTCTCTAACAGGAAAGATTAATCAGCAAACTGGCTTAACTAATGGTTTAAAGCAAGGATCACAAACTTAGTCCTTCATCAACTCTGACACCAGGTTTAAGCGTAATATTTGGACCAGTGCAACTGTTTTGATTACGTTACAATGTTCACTGGCATGCTTCCAAATGTGGATACAACTCCATTGTTTAGAGGCTTCATAAACGAGGACATTTCAGTCCCACTTCTGTGCCGGTGTTTATATTACGCAGATGTTGTGGTGAAAGAGATAAAGTGATCTTTTTTGCACCTATACAAGCCGTACCTTCAAAACAGAACTCAAGATCTTTGTGGCAATATGTGAATCACGAAATACACTGTTTTGCTCCAGCCATTTTAATAGAAAATGTAACTAGTAGATATTCAAACACTTTAACAAAGCAAAACAAAAGTATCGCTATGGAAAAAATGGCAATGATTAATAAAAGATAAAACAGATCAGACAATCAGTGGAAAAGGTGAAAATGGTATGTTTTGTGTGTTTGTGCTTCAACTGATATGGAGAGAAACAAGGATGGAAAAAGTGTTTTATGGACCATAAATGGGTTAAAAAACAAACACAGGAAGACAGATATTGAATCATGCTTGTAGTTCACCCAGTACAGCATCCATTTGTCCAAATGTAAAGCAGCAAAGAATCAGCAGGAGAAAGAAACTGTACAGAAGCCTAAAACTTGATATTTAGGGCAGCTTGTTTTAACACTTCGGGTGCTGTTTTGGCATTTTCAGAGAAATACATAAACTTACACTGGGAGGAGCTGCAAAGATATAGCAAAGGGGGAGAAGGGTCAGAGAAGTTACTAAGTATGAGCAGAAATAATTACATGGGCTCAGATACAGAAAGTGGTAGGTAAGAAAGTCTTTTTGTGATATAATATAAAAAAACTCAGAACTATCTACTCTCAGAGAGGGCTTTGAATTTAGCAAAGGGCAGTTAAGACATTGGCACAATGAAAATTTCAGATTATATTCCGAGGCAAGTATAAGCTATAGGAGCCACATTTTAAAGGCTCCTAAATTCCACTTTGTCATCTTTAATCCTCCATTTCATGTAAAATAATCTGTTTTGTCTCCATTAATGTGACTTTAGAAATTAACACAAATCTCTCCTGTAGGTTTTCTTAATTAGGTTTTCTAGGTCAATTACCCTACTTGATTGTAGCTTCACCTGATCAAGAGCTCCTGTTCTTTTCATTACGATTTAGGGATTTTTGAACTTACTTTTCTGTATACTGGCAGTAGAGCAAGCAAAGGCCATGCTCCTCAAAGGACCCTCATTTGCTCCCCATAGCCAACCTGTTTTGCCCTCCTCTACGCAGGGATCAGAGCCCAAAAGAAAGTAGAGAAAGTCAGCTTGACAAGATGGAAATAGGAGCTCACACTGATGGAGAGGAAGGACAAGCTTCCATTGTTCTCCCTCTCTCATTGGGATCAACGTGCCTTAGCAATCACAGGCTCTAGAAGACCAATGTAAGGGAAAACAGATTTCATAGGTAGAGTTCAAATGAAGAGGGAATTAAGTGATGGGAATTTGTGGAGGTCATTCTTCCCACCGAGTCAATGGAAGGAGGATGTAAATGTTCCTTTTGAACAGTTTCCAAAGGACAATATGACTTAGAGTCAGAACAATTTTAATCTTCATTTTCCCTTTCTGCAGTTTGTTTTCGACCCTTCAAACTGCAGAATAACAGCTCTGTGACACTTCGTGCATGTGCAGAAATTGTCAGGAGTGTTTATGCCCTGGCATGCGTAGATAACGTTGTGTGTCTGCCTCTGTACACATAAACACAAGGACTCTCATGTGCAGGTCTGTGTTGACATGCACACAATAACAAAAGCTGTACATTTGTTTGCACTGTTTGTACACTAGTTATTACCCTCCCAAAGTGGAAACCTCCTAGTCCTTTCAACCTCAGAACTACAGTGGATGTGAACTCCTGGTGCCTGTGATTTAATTTTTATGAGAAAACTTGTTTGTTTCTGCACATACACCTGTATCCTTCCCAACCTATTAATTTTTTAAAATTGTTTATTGATCTGCACAAACTGATTATTAAACTGCTCCAATGGAAAGAACAAAAAGTGTATTTCTTGTTTATTGATATGCTGCACAGAATGAGGCAGCATATTTCAAATACATTTATTGGAGATGTAGCAGTAAAATACTGTTTTGCCAATTATCAGGCCTAGCACAAAGGACACAGCCAGCATAAAGATGAACCAATAACCAAACTATATTTGATACAAAAGGGTCAGCACATGGGTGAGCGCTGGGGGTACAAACAAGTCAGTCAGATTATACATAATTGACATCAATCCCACTGACCCCAACAATGACACTGCACGACCAGCAATGGGTGCAATAAATGGTGAAATGCAGTCTCCCATAGAAGGGACAGGAGACAACCGAGTCAACAAGACAAACACATAAGACCAAGGAAGCCACGTACTGAATCTCTACACAGCCCGCGTTTACAAAAGCCAGAGCTGACTGGAGCCCAGTCCCAGGGAGGCGGGAGGCCCTTCCCCAACAGGGAACTCTGCACAGGGCACCCACCTCACACACAGACACTGCCCCTCCTGCAACGGTCCCAGCTGTTATCCCTCAGTGGGACACCTGACCTTGGGTTACTGACTGCGGGACCCCTGGGGCTCCTTTACCCAATGGCTCTGTCTGCCAGGCCGGCACCACCCTGGGGGGAAGCCTAAAGGGAAACTCACCCCCCTTTGGGCAGGGCTGTGGGAATCACCCATATGTCAACCTTAACTTGGGGCTTGGGGCTGAAACCCCAGCATTTCAAATATACAAGTGGGTAAACTCAGACACTTAGCATTTATAAGAAGTGCTAAATGATATATATCCCAGTTCAGGAGCAAACAAATCCTGGCACTTACCTGTGAACATACTTCGGAGATATTCATGCAGTCCCCCACTGTGCTACAGCCCTGAGAGAGCAGTCAGAGCTCCAGGTTCAGGTCCCCACTTTCCAAGTAGCTCAAAATCTCAAGAAAATCTTAAATTTTTTTGCTGCAAATAGAAGCAGAATTTGGCCTCTGTGTTGTAGCACTAAACATCTCATCAATGTAGAAAGATAATCAAGAATGTCAATAGGCTATTCAAATGAGATGTCTATGAAAGATTTAAGTGAACCACAGGGAGATATCACTGATTGAAAATACTATTTTAATTTAAAAATCCACGAAGTAACCATAAAAAAAATCCTCTTATCCACTCAGATTGTTCTTTTATAGACTCCAGTACTGTATTGTGTACATGCCTGAACACAGGGCTATGGGAGTTATATTTCACAAGGAACAGAACATGTATATTTACAGTCTATAAGCTTATTGCTTTTATTTTTATGACAGTTTTATGAATCTAAATACGCAATACAACAGGTAGAGATTCTGGCAAATCGTATAGATCAAACAATGGTAAGATGGAAACTGAATTAAACAGAGACTAACTTGCCGATTTTAGATCATGTAACGCATTGAGATTACTACACTCCAGGTTTGTACCTTTAACCACAGCAGCGTCCTTTCTCCCATATCGTTGTCTTATTGGAAGTGCTCAGGGCCAGCTTTTTGTACATTACCTCCCACACAGATGGGGCAGGTTTTCAGAACAGCAACGCTCTCAGCCACAAACATAGGGAAAAGGTTTGCAGGACAGCTTTGCACCCACACTCACAGGTTTTGTTTGTCATGAACAGAAAGTTATGAATTTCACTTCGGCAGTTGGCTTCCTTTCAAAATCTAGCTGTTGCTATTAGACAGGAAAGGAAGTCAAAGGCTGGTTTACTCCACAGTTTTCTTAGTCCTGCTATGTGACCTTGAATAACTGTTTCCTCTGTTTGAGTTTTTTTCCTTGCCCCATTCTTGTTCAGTCTCATTTGTGCAGTTTTGAAGGGCTGTTATCCCCCATATATAGAGCTACTACAATGAATGCCTGCATTAATTTTCCCCTAGTAAAAAATGTCACAAATACTGATATTTGGATGTTTATCACCAAACTCCCTTGCCTAGGATCTTTGACCATTCTCCATGCAACTGTTCTGATGGTTCTCATTTTTGCTGGCTATAAAGTGTGCAAATGAAATTCCTACTTCATGTCAGCATGAGCACACGCGTGTACAAACTTCAGTAATGGCACAGAAATGATAATTTATTTAGATGGGATGCTACAATTTAGTGTTTTGACTTCAAGGGGAGAATTGCAGAACCATGAATGAAACTTCAGGCCTCAGCTCCCACATCAAGAGGATCTTAAAGTATCTGTTCTTTTATACATCTACCCTTAAGTAAGTTTCTGAGAGTGTCTCTCTCTCTCACTAGACATCTGAACGTGAAAGGAGGAGATTCCCAGTTCAGCCTCTGGTCACGACTGGAATATAGAGTGATGAGTGCATTTCTGCGGAGCAGAAAGTGTGGTCGGTGTCTGTGAAAGCCAGGAAGGTGAGGGAAGGTATAGGGAGGGTGGAAGAAGTTTCCCAAGAGAATAAGAAGAGGAAGAGTGGGATCTTTCTGATTATGCCTGGATTTGACACTTGGACCCCATGCGAAGCGGCTTCAGTCCCTCTCCCTGTAGTTTGCCAGTTTCCTGCAGCACCTTCATTCTTGTCTCACCAAGTCCACAAACTCCTCTCTGCTGGAAACAGCAAAGGGGACTCTTTGGGTGTCCTGTGGGTATGAACAGTCCAGTGAAAAATCCTTCCTCTGCTCTGCCTCACCCCAAGAGCTGCCTGCTGCTGTCAGAAACCCACATGCCTCTTGTGCTGCCCCCACTTCATCTCGAGTTGTTTGAATAGCATCATCCTTTAGCCTAGCAATGAAATGGTAAATGCTGGCACACCCTGGTCCCAGAGTGACAGCGCTGACACTACAGATGTCAGAGTGTTTTAATACCAGGAGCTTCTGCCAACTCTTAAACAATGGCTCAGGCATGACAGAAGGGACAAAGGAGCTTTCCAGACCCTCAGGCCAACTACTTCCCAGGGATGAGTCCTGCCAAAATCTTTAACTGGATGCGCAGGACTGCAGTTAGAAGCAAAATCCATCCCGATTCCCAAAACATCCAAGACTAGAGTAGTGAGAACCCAGCTGAGTGTTACCATCCTTGCAGTCCAAACCCAAATCACCATACATACTTCTCCGGTTCTGGCTGCATTTTCTTCTCTCATGTGGTAGCAAGTTCCAGAGCTTACTCATATATGAAGGTTTTTACTTCATTTAGGCTAAAATGCGTAGTGTCTCATTATTAAGTCCCTGCAGCAATTGGCAAAAGGGTATGAGGAGCTGTAGACAGGGACTATTCTTCTTGGTAGCTGGGGTGAATGACCACTGAAGGCAGCTATCCCTTGAAAATGCTGTTGTGGCACTTTCTACTCCTCCTCCTCTTCTGCCAGCATGCAAGTAATGGCTCTTGAAGTCAGTAAAACGTCCTTACAGGTAAAGCCCGGCTCAGCTGGAATAAAGGTGGTGGCAGAGCAGTGATTTGTTTGCTGGGGTTCAGGGGAAGAGTGCAAAGAAGCCAAAAGGGAGATGTTGCCACGGTCTTGAGTGCAAAGGAGGAACACTCTGTGGTTGCTCATGTGGGTACATGGGTGAGGTGAGGTTTTGAAGATGAGGTTCAGATACAGCATCTCACCAGGAAAGGTGAGACTTGACACGACATTTGCAGGTTTCCTGATATTCTGATAACAGCACTAAGTGTGCTCAACTCTACCTTGAGTTAGTAAGAGAAACAGAGGGACTGTGTGTCTGAGAGCCACCAAAGAGCCCCTAGGGAAGCTGGGCAGATGTTGTCCTTGCGGCGAAAAGTCTAGTGGTCCCATGGCTATGTATTGAGAGCTGTTTATAAATTTTCTGTTCCTGGCAGTGATATTGACAACAAAAAACAGAAAAGGGTTTTGGCTTTTTGGAGAATTTTTCTTCGCAACCTTTGGAGGCATTCTTAAAACTACATGTCTGAAAAGTAAAAACTATTTGGGGATCTTTTGGCTGCACCGTTTTGATTGTCTCAGCTGAAAACCACTGGGGAGAGGGAGAAGAAATAAGAGAAGTTTCCAAACTTCTATTATGAAAATTCAGTTTTAATTGAGAATTGGTATTTGCTGTGGAAAACTTCTACTTGATGAAAACACACATTTCTGTGGAAAACATGGTTTGAACAAAACATTTCACACAACTCTTTTCATGCTCGCAGTGCACAACAGACTGCAAACAGAGGAGCCATGGGATGAAATTACCTGATCTCTGAAAATCTGAAAAGTAGGCAATCAGCTAGAGAAACACTGCCTGCTTTTACAGCCCTGTTCACTATGCATAACTTTAAAAATGCTTTTTTCCCCTATCTATCTCTTTTCATAGCTAACAATCCACTTTAAACAAGTAGCATTTTGACTGTAACTTCTAGAGATAGTAAGGATCTTTATGTCAGAACCTCATTTTTTCACAGATAAAAAAATTCTTGCAAAATCAGCATTTTCTGAGGGAACATTTCTATCTTGCCAGACAAAAAAAAAAAAAACCAAAGCATTATTTCCCAGTGGAAAAAATGAAGCGAAATATTTTATTCTCAGCATGGTTAAAATTAATATTGTTTAGTCTGTCAAGCCTGACTGAAGTATTAATTTTCAGTTCCACTCTGCTTTGAACTGCATCCACATGCAGTGGCCACTGCTCATTAAGAAGTCCTGGTGCAGATGCCTCCTGCCCCTGTTCCCCGTTTGGCACAGCTCCCCAGCGGGCTGGCAGCCCTGTCCCTGTGGTGTTTTCTGGCTGAACCACCACACCACATCGCATTGCACAATGAAGAGCGAAGCCTGCTGGGGAACCCAGCCCACAGAGGAAAGCAGGGATGTGGAGGCACCAGATTCCCATGACAGAGGCTATTTCAGGAAAATCCGCTTGTGAATGGGATGTTGCCTTGGGAACTGCACAGTAGAATTCATCTGCTATAGTTATGTTCAAAAGAAGTGACATGGTATATGTCACACATACAGCAGCACATGAGGGAGCATTCACAACCTACAGTGGTTCATGCCTTGGTTGATGTGTTGGCTGATATCTCCTGCTAATGAAGTGAGACAGCATTGGTCTGTTGTTGAAATAAAAAAAAAAATATAAATTAACTGGAGGTAGTCACTGATCTTCTGTGATCCGATTCATGGTTTTCTCACAAGAATACATGCTCTCTTGAAATGTGCTCTGTTACTGTTGAACATTGATCACAGTTTAGAGGGTCTAGGCCAAAAAGAATTTTGTGAGTGATAACAGAATAGTAATGGATACAGTCTGCATCTTCAGACCCTACACATTACTTCCTCACAAATGCTAAGAGTCCTGGGTTTATTTTCCTATTCTGGAGCAATCTGAGGGTCTTCGTCTCCACAACAGTCTGCTTTCAGAAGGTTTTATATTGTTTCTGACTGGCACTCCTAGCTCTGGGCTTACAGCAGGTACACAGACTGGTCTGGCAGCACTGTAGCTCTCAACCAGACTACTCATGCTCAATGCAGAGAAAGATGCTGTGATGTATTTTTTTCTTCTCAAGATAATAATCTAAAATAATCAGATCACTCTCACTCTACAAAATCATAGAATGGTTTGGGTTGGAAAGGACCCTAAAGCTCATCTAGTTCCAACCCCCTGCCCCGGGCGGGGACACCTTCCACTAGCCCAGGTTGCCCAAAGCCCCGTCCAACCTGGCCTTGAACCCTTCCAGGGAGGGGGCAGCCACAGCTTCTCTGGGCAACCTGTGCCAGAGCCTCACCCCCCTCACAGGGAAGAATTTCTTGCTGATATCTAATCTAGATCTACCTTCTTTCAGCTTAAAACCGTTACCCCTCATCCTATCCCTACCCCCCTGATCCAGAGTCCCTCCCCCCTTTCCCGCAGCCCCTTTCAGCCCTGGGAGGCCGCTCTAAGGTCTCCCCGGAGCCTTCTCTTCTCCAGCTGAACCCCCCAACTCTCTCAGCCTGTCCTCACAGGGGGGTGCTCCAGCCCCTGATCATCTTCATGGCCTCCTCTGGCACCGCTCGAGCAGGTCTGTGTCCTTCTGATGCTGGGGACTCCAAAGCTGGTCACAGTATCTGAGGTGGGGTCTCATGAGAATGGAGTAGAGAGGGAAAAGTCTGTTTCTCTCCATTTACTATAAGAAGTATCTTAGAAGGTAGGTCCATACGTAGCAACCTTGTTTTTCCAGTTGTCTAAAGTTAAATGAAATCAGCAGCATCCTGATTCCCACATTTGGGAGCAATAAGGGAGAAGAGTGACCTCTACAGCTCAGCCCCTTCCCAGGCCTGCTGTCCTGTGAAAAAGGATTCTCTTGCTTGCTCACACTAACCCTGTCAGAACCAGTAAAAAGGAATAATAAAAGCCAGCTTTATGGAGACAGTTCAGATATACAAGTGTCTAAATCCCTCAGGCTGAAATTTTACTGCTGAAAGCTCGAGGAAATCAAGTTTAAAAATAAAATATGGCTAAACATCCCAGAAAGACTTTAAAATATGTTGCCCAGAAAATGAAGACCTGGGTTCCTTGGTTTCTTCAATGCTTTTGCAAATCTTAATTCACATTGGTTTAAAAGGCAAAGAAGCTATGCTCTGGCAATTTTAACTTCATTTGATTGAAAAGAAAGATCCTGTAAAAGCTTCTCCTCATATAAATGAAACTGGAATGAATAAAAACTTGCCCTGCAGCTGGATTCAAACCCAGTCATAAGATACAGGACTTCTGATAAGTGTCCTGTCCCTTCCTGGACTTGGAGGACTTTGATACTGAGGCACTGTGCACTGCGGACACGTGCTGGTGAGCAGCACAGGCGTAGGCACACAGCCAGGCACCTTTGCCTGGGAAGAGACACATTAATTTTCACTCCAAAACACTTCACCCTGGTGGCACGCAGGGCCACCTTCTCCACACTGCTACTTTTAAAAGTTCATACCAACATGTGTCCAATCCCATTCGTACCTCTCCATCTGGGAGGTTCAGCCCTCACTGTTCTTACACTCCATCTCAAAGAATGAGAGTGGCCTGCGTTGGACTCCTGGGAGTATTTGTGCCTCCAGCAAACATTTATTTAACTCCGGTGGAGCTCAGTGTTTCCTCGTCGGTGTCCACCAGGTGGCACAGGTAATGGAGCAGCAGACCACAAAGGTGATTTCTGCTTTTCTGGGCTGCAGCGACTCCTCAGCAGAGCTAGTTCCTTGTTCTTCTGTCCTCGGGTTATGCACGGCAATTTTTACACCTTTATCAACAGAGTTTCATCACTGTATTACAACAGAACGCAAAAGCACAAATAAGATCATAGTGCTGCCAAGGCAGATGCAGTGTGTACCATGTAATCTGTCATCTAAACGATTATCCTCACTTTATTGATTTGGAATTTCAGTCTATAGAGAGATACCACTGACTTGCCTGAAGTCTCAGACCTGCACCCATCATCTGCATCATCTTTGTGACAGGTTTTGCAGGGTGAGTCCTAATCCAAGGCAAACTATCTCCTGCTTTGTACCTGCATTTCCCCATCAAGGGAAGAAGCTGATTCATTCTAAACTACCAGCCATGAGCAAACCTCCCGGGAGATGTGGAGCACAGGGTATAACATCTGCTTAAAACAGATTGGAATCAATTAATCAGCTGTGGCTGTCTTTAGCACAGCAATTTGTTGTGTGCTAATACTTCACTCATCAATAATGGAACATAACTGAAAACAATGGTGTCACTCTAAAACAATTAGAGGAGAGCTATGGAGGGAGATGAGGAATCAGTGCTACAGAGTAAGTCTCCAGCATCACCCGCAATCACAGGTCTGTCGCACTGACTGCTGCACCCAGATAACTGCTTTTCCTTGTATTGTCCACAAGGATTTTAGGGTTCCTTCACAAAATTTAGTAAGTTGTCCCAGCATTTGGAGAGGTAACAATTTCTAGGTCCTATAGATTTTACATGGCACGTTAAGTATGTGACATCTCCCCCATCACAGATGAAGGGACAAGAGACATAAATAAACACCACAATAATGGCTCCACTTTCCCCTCATGATGGAAGCCTGTCCCTGAGGCTGCTGAGCCACGCTGCCACCCCTGTGCCTGCCCAGGCAGGGAGCAAGGCCTCCCTCACCCCCACCAGGCCCTGCCACCCCAGCGCCGCCTCAGCTCCTGCCTTTGTGTTCTGCAAACTTGTTCTTATCTGACAGAAGAGCACCAAAAATGCTCCAACATGCTCTAAAAATGGTGTTTTGAAACCTTTCACACGCCTTAGGCTTCAGCCACCTCAGCGAGGCATCCCTCTTCCCCTGGGCTGGCTGACAGGGCGAGCAGGAGGCCCCGGTGCTGCTCATTTATCAGCCTCTGGGGATTTAAGGGCAAATCCTGTCCTTGACTCTTGACAGAAAGCGACAAGATGGGCCCAGCAGCTGGCTCACCATGTTCACGGTGGTTATTTCCGCTGGCTCCTGGGGAACCATGTGCACCAGGACGTCAAACGTGTCCTCCGAGGTGCCTCCATGGAGGCTCCGCATCCCAAGAGCCTTGGAGGCCTCAGACGGCCAGGTGAGCAGCACGCGTGTTCCTGCGGGCAGGCAGGGCCTGAGCTGGGGAGAGCCCCTTCCCCTGGGCTCCTTGTTGCTGCAGGCTGGGTGAACGAACCCCCGAGGTGGGAGAGGGTGGAGGAAGGGCTGAGGCAATGGCTGTGGGGGCCTGGCGGGGAGGAGGGCTCTGCCAGGGGCGTCTCGTGGCGCGGGGATGTGTGTGTGCAGCCCTGAATCTCCTTATTTATTTGTGCTCTACTGACTTGCCCTGCCTCTTATTTAAAGCAAGATTTATCTGGCTGTATCCATCGAGGCCTCCTGCCTCCTCACTGTGTCCCACCAGTGCCCGCTGCCCCTTGGAGCTGCCCTGGGCCACCCTCTGCCTCAGGCCACTGCTCCCACCTCCCTCAGCTTGGCTGGGCACAACACTTGACACTCATCGCCTGGCTGGCTGAGTGACTCAACACCTACAACAGCTTTTTAAACTTCAAGCTCAGCAGGGAGGCCACCCCCTTTGCTGCCACCTCCGGGGCTGACGCGCTTTTTTCGTTGTAAATGCTAACGGGAAGCTCGAAAGCAGCTGTGCTGCTGGCGGGAGCCACCTGACCCCCCCTCCCGCTGGTGATGCTGCCTGCTCTGCCACCGCATGTCACCGCCTCTTACGTAATAACTGCATGACTTCAGCTTTCCTGGGACCTGGTTATGCAAAAAAGAAAAAAAAAAAATTTTTTTAAAAAGCCAAAAAAGAATCCTCACTGACCCTGACCCACTGACATGTCTCTCAGTGCAGGGTTGCCACAAGTGGGTGTGTGGTGAGGCAGCGTTCGTCAGAAGAGGACTTCATCGTTCCCCTCTCGCCCTGCCTGGGTGACTCTTGGGTGAGAAGCTGATGTCAAAACACTCCGGGTGTCGCGTCTGATCTGCAAGGTAAGTCCTGGCCAGGTTGGTGAGAGGGAGTTCAGGCGCTGGGGCTTCTTCAAGTGTTTTGGGGCAAAGAAGGCAGCAACACCCTACCAGAAAACCATTTCTGTGCTTGTCCCTAGACTCCTGCTGCCTTCCCTGAAAAGTAGATGGGTTTTGGTGTGAAAATTGCTAGCTTTTGTATTTTTTCTTTTTTAATCCTTTTTCATCCTTTTCTAATCCTTTTCTTCTCCTTTTTTTTTTTTCTTTTTTTCTCCTTCCTTTCCCTCTCTCTCTCCCCTATATGTTATATCTATGCACTCTATACATCCCTGATCTGTCCCTGAATTTATCTTTCTCTAATCTTCTGACATTCAGCACTCCTCCCAGCCACATGTGCCAACACACCAACACCTGTATGCACACACAGAGATGTACACACACTTACCATATTGCAATCCTTGTATCTTCCTCCCTAATGGAGGTGGTTCTTTTTGTAGATTTTGTTGTATGCTTCTACTATGTTTGCCTAGTTGTCAAAGTTGGATATTTTTGGTGTCTGTTCTTGCCTATGTGATTATTGTGGTTCAATCTCCTTTTCACATCAACGTTTATGCACTTGCACAGGTCTGGCTGTGAGACTAAGGAAGAATTTATTTCCTGCATTGGGCAGATTTTTGTTGTTTCTAGAGCATCGCCTTGTGTCTTTATGGCAGCTAGCACAGCAGCAGAGCTTGATAACAACATAGTGAATGCAAGGTGCTGGATTTGCTGTCCTCAATAGAGGGGTCAGCACCATCTCCGTGGAGGAGCCACAGTAGAAAGGTGTCTTCCTTGGAGAGGACCTTCTGCTGGCGATTTCCACCCTGGCAGGAGGACCCACCTCTTGGTGGACGGAGCCCTTTGCATGTCTCTGCACAAAGCTTCGCCTGCGGAGAGGACAAGGCCAGGAAAGGTAGTTGGCCTTAGTGATACCAGTGGTTAGTACAGAGAGAATGATTGCCCAGGCCAAGAGCAACTCCTTGATGTTTGCTTAACTTTATGTTTTAACCGTAGCAAACTGCTGTGAATTTCCTAAGCTAATGAGTCTGCACTGAAAGCACAACCTGTTTTCTTCCAGCTGGTCTGTATGTGCTTCAAAGCTTTTCCTTCCATCTCCCCGTCTCCTCTTCCTCTCCTTCCCTTGTCTGAATTTCTCCTATGAAACTTGTGGCCACTTTTTCACGGTGTTGGAGTTCCTAGATGCAAACCTCTTCCGAAAACCTCATCCTTTACGTCAAAGTCTATGTAAAACGCACCATTCGAAAATTTGCTTTCCCTTTGCTTGCCCTCTGTGGGGAAGATACTCATGTATATGCCCTTCACTATGTCCCTTACAATATCAGAAGCACTGAGAACCAAGAGAGAAAATACAAATCATCCAGGCATTGAAAACAGTTACAAAAAATTTTAACATCATGTCGGACTGTTTGTTTCTTTCTATCATTGCTCAGCTTGTAACATGGTTTCTTTAGTTCACAAAGCTTCTGGGAACAAGCCTTGTCCTCTCTTGCTTTGAAAAACTTTTTGCATCTGATTTCAAAGACGGGAAGGGGTTGTCATTTCCCTCTCTCCCTCTCAGACTTCCCCTTCTGTAGCAAGATTGAGAGTGAAAGACAGAGGGAAAACTACTCTGAAGGCACAAAGGATTTATATAAAGGCAGGAGATACCTGTTTATTATACCTGGAGTCAGGTGTAAAATTACTGTGTGTTATTTTTGAAGCTTGTGATGAAATATTTCTTGTTTTGAATTTTAAAGCTCACAGCTATCATTAAACTTTTATATAAAGAAAAGGTGTATTTAATCCCCCTTGTCTGCCCAAGGTTCACTGTCCTTATTTTGCTTCAGTAAAACAATGAATTTTACAGTGAGGAAATTAAACATTAAATATGTGAATTATATTAATTGAAGAGAGTGATAAACATCACAGTCATGAGCTTCGAGGATTCACTAACCTCCACTTCAGAGGCAGTCTTTGGTGTTAGAAGCACTTTAAAGTGGCATGGAAATCTGCAGCCAGAGCTGAACACTACTGCATGGTCTGTAAGCACAAAACAAAAGGCTGTGTCTTGAAGCCACTTTTCCTACTGGCTTTCAGTGAACTCCAGAACACAGCGTTTCCTCCCCTGCCATCAAAAGAAGCCCCTCAGTTTCTTGTTAACACTGTTACCATTAATTAAAATGCAGGAGAATTGGGGATGTGCTGTCAATAGGCCTTGAGAATTACTCCTGAAAAGAGGTCCTGCTGCCATGGAGCAATCAACTCTCTCAGGCACACTGTGCATCCCTTACCACACAAAAATCATGGCACATTCAGACACTTTCAGGTCGCTGTGGTAGCAACGGCCCTTTCTTTGCTCTTTGTCTACTGTTAAACCCAATATTCTTTGTATACTTTATAGTCATCGCAAGTAACATGCAGTAGAGAAAACTCTAGAGAGAAAAGCTGATGTGCAAAAGAAAGTGAAACTGCCATCCTGAATTCTGTGGAATTAATCAAATTTCCCCTTCTACCTAAGTGTCATGATTGTAGATGTAAAATGCAAGTTAATGAAAAAGTGTGCATGTGTTGAAAAAAGCTAGTGAGTCTCATATGACAGAGATGCGTATCTCTCTGTATGTTGCAAATCTGCCAAACCAAAGTCTGCTGTTCATAATCACTTGGTTATTTATATAAGCAACACAAAATGCAGTTCCAGCTACGGAATCTTGTTATTGCTAGCAGACACATATTAACAGTAAACTAATATCAAACACATGCTAAGATACTCTGAAGATTTTTAATGAAAATCTCTGAAAAGTTATGTCATGAGATAAATAAATTAAGACCGTGGGAGGAACTCTCACATTTGCTGACTTTCAATCCAGTGGCATGTGCTTACTTAGCTGAGAAATAAAAAGATGCATTTTTTTTTTCCTTAGAAGTCAAATTTGCAAAATCTCCTTGGATTTAAGCATTTAGCAGGGCGCTTTGATGAGGTTTACAAAAGGATTTAAAAGCACCAGGTCTAACTTTTTCCAAGTTTCTTTAATAGTTCATGCTATTGCCTCCAACCCTTTTGATGTCTATTCCTCTTCCCAGCCCCCCTACCCTTGTACCTGATTCTCCAGCTCACCTTCATTCCCTTTTGGCTCAGGGATTTCTTGCTTGAGAAGACAGTTCACATTTTCAGCTCACCGGATTTAGAGGGCTCATTCATTTTCAGTGTGGTTTAGATACACACATCTCTAGGCAGTTTTAGAAAATAGACTGTAGATACCTGAAATTGTTCCCGCTACAGTGCCACATCCCATTTATAGTCTTTGTACATTTTGCTCCTGAATTTCACAAATTATTTTTGAAAAATGGGAGTATGATTTTTTCAATTGCTTTTGCAAATTGTATTTTTTGTCATTACAGATTTTAGGCAGCAGATTGGTCTAGCAGAAGCAACCAGTTCATGAGGTGTACTCTTTATTTAAGCAAATTTAAATCGACATAATGTATATCAATGCACATCCATATTGCTTGAGAGTGTATTAACAGCTTCAAAGACGGGAAAGGAAATCAGCCCTTGGGTATTTTTAGACCTCACAGAATACAACTGAGTGAATTTTTTGCAAGAGACTACATTCAAAACCCAACATATTATGACCGAAAACTGTTTTTCTAAGAGTTACACTGGCAAATAATTTTGACTAAAAAAAAGGGAAGCTGTTTTTAGGAAGACTCAAAGTGCTTCTAAGCACCTTCTACTTCAAATTTACCAAGCAAAATAGTCATTTCAAAAAGGCATTTTCATACTGAAATTTATCAATTCCTAACAAGAGCAAATGGCTAACTATCCCGATACATTTAATTTGAGATAAAACCAAAATGCTTTCTCTTGATCGCGTAGAAACAGATTTGTAGCTGTTCAATTCAGCCACAGAAGGAACTCTTGTACTTCCAACATGAGCTGCACGTTGGACCTGAACAGGGAATTCAGGTACATAAATAAATAGAGGGACCAGAGTCATACAGACAGTATAATGAGATCAAAACTGCAGCTTCAGAGAGAGCAACACAATTGTATGTATTTTTTTACATACCCAGCAAAACCGTTTCTTCTGCTTTGTATGGCTAATACCTACATAGCAGAATTTGGATGTGGGCAGCAGATTTGCTTCTCCTGTTGAAAGATAATGGTGATGCCTGAGAGCAGGTTTTGCACCTCAGATGCAAAATCAAGTATATTGTGAGTATAGAGGTCTGAGCAGCAGAAAATGTGAAATTCCGGCTTGCTGCATTCAGAAAGAAGTGGGGTGGAAGAGAATGAAGCTTTTAACAAAGGACACCGTTCTTGTCACATCAGTGTAGCTGAAACACCCGAGTACCCACTCCCCCAAACTACTTTATATTTGAGGTGTGGACATTTTAAACAAGATGATTGTTTTTAAAGCCGTTCCATTTATAACACTGAAAATAATTAGTAGCCAGCATTGGCTTTGGTTTAAAGACAGTGTGACGGTAAATAACTATTCTGTTGATGAAAAAAACCTGTGAGAAGGACATTTCTCAGGTCCTCTCAGACTAAGAAGCGAGTACTGAGAGCCCACCCAAAGGTTGGAACCTCCTGGTTCTACATGCAACAAAAGCCCTTGCTCTATTATACAGAATACAAGACTTAGATTTTTTTAAATATCTAGGGATGATACATTTTTTTACCACTCTAAATTTGAACTTTGCTGTGCTGTGGCTTATGACAGGATAAATTTCTTGCGGACATTGAAAGATTTGTTGGGAGAAGGAAAGTCCTGTTCATAAGTACACTACATGCCGATTATCCCGTATCTAACATCTCTGCTTATGAGAAATAATTATTACAATAATTAACTGTAGGATGACTTCCATGCCAGCATGAGTACAATAATCTGCAGACTCCAGGCAGGATTTCAGCAAAGACTAATGACTCTGGACTCTGACATTTCTGATTGCCAAACGTAACAGACTTCATTTAAAAAGACCCCTTTTAGAATTCAGGCGTCCTTTAAGATGTCTCAGAACTGCAGTCCTCTAATAAGGAGACTGTAAGTCATGAGCTCTTTTAAGAAAACATTCCAGTTCTAACTTTAAAAGATGTCTTCTTCGCAGCATGTCTTTAAAAGCTAAATACAAGTGGTAAAATCATTTTGGTTATGTTTTGGTTTGTTTGTGGGGTGGTTGTTGTTGTTGAAGGGAAGCTTTCCGTTTGTCTTAGTTTTGAGGCTCAACAATGTCATATATTTTCTGCATGCACAAGAGCTAAACACATTTTTCTCTAGTCAAAAGCTGAGACTCCTACCTAATGAGGTAACTTCAGCTAGCAGAGGCTTTCAGGAAAACACCAGATACTGCGAAAGTCTTATTAAGCTTCACAATTTTTTGCCTGTCCATCTGCAAGCAATGACTCAAGGACCCGGCCTCATCCTTGTGGTTCCCACCCTGACTTTTTCACTGAAACACAGGCCTCTAGAGCACAATCCAGTTTTTTCTGTTTAGCCTTTCTCGCTCCTTGTATTTTGTCTCACAGTTTCCCCTGGCTGTAGTGTTGTTCTCTGCTTCCTGGCTAGGTTATTGTGTAGTATTAGTTTGAAGTGTGTTTGTACTGTGCTACAGTGTCAGTGTGGCCACAGCTACAGGGAGAGTGAAGTTTCCCTTGACTTTCAGTCTTCAGGGACCTGAGGACTGGTCCTGTGCTCCTGGGGAAGTCTCACACCTAAATGCTCTGGCAGATGAAAGCACTGGGGTGAGTAATCTGACGTGTGTCTAGCTGAAATCTGTGCCAAGGTCCCAATTCCCTCCTTTTTCAAACCTGTGCAATATATCAGATGATAAGTTGCAATTAATAGCAGAAAGCCAGATAAG
Organism: Athene noctua; assembly: GCF_965140245.1. NCBI lineage: Eukaryota > Metazoa > Chordata > Aves > Strigiformes > Strigidae > Athene > Athene noctua. The sequence goes on along the minus strand of NC_134063.1, from coordinate 3,882,826 downwards.
ATGCAGTTAACAGCAGAATTTGGCTTTGTGTTTTGAGAAAGAAGTCTTGTGCAGTCAAGCCATTTAGGCAGAAAATCCCACTGCTTCCATCCAGTGAAAGTGTAATATAAATATTAAAATTGCAAGGAATGACCCAAGGCATGGAAGACATAGTTCATTGCCTTTTGCTGGTTTCTGTAAGGACTATTACAGTCTGGATGCCGATTTCTTCTCCTTTAGCAGAAATCTGGAATGAGTTGTACAGCATTAGTGGAGGCACTCCGTATTTGACTCTAGTGTACTTTCAGATAAAACCCAAGTCCCACTTTAGAGCCTTATCTTCTTTTCTGATGATTTAAAAAAGAAACAGCAGCCCCATGGGTGCTTATCTACGGCAACAAGGTGCTTATCAGTTTGAATCTGGAAAAATTATTTCTAGGACTGGACCATGTGAATTTACATAAGTGTTTCACTTTAGTTACCCCGAAGTAAGTATTTTGAATCTGATAAAGCACTGATAAGTACCCCATTGCTTTGGGCACAGAGAAACTCAATGATTTGGGACTGAAATTAGGAGTTTCATCTTTAGTACGAGTTGTCACCAGTTCTGTGTATTATAGAGACTCAGGCAGAAGTGACTGATGGATGACTCTGCCTTGCAAAATCTTCAAAAGTTTTAGCTATTTATTTCCTGTGATAGCAGAGTGAAAGGGAAACCTCCGACAGAAAATCTTGATATTAATTAATGAATGAGAGATGTGGTCACGCTCTGCAGTGAGTGCCCTCTGCACGTGTGTGTGAGTGGAGGAGGCTTGGCAGCCTCCAAGACAAGCCCGTAGCGATGGCTTACTTCCTTTCAAAAAAAAAAAAAGGAAAGCTTTTGGAGAGCGTCAGATCATTTGACAGGACTTCTGCAAAAGAACACAAGGATGGGAACCTTCCTACCAGAAAACGTTGAGAGAGGCACCATGCACAAAAATCTGTGGTCCTTAATATGCTCAAATCCCGCTCTGCTAAATATTTCTGTACATCTTAGTGTGAATGCTTTCTATTTTGTGAAACAGGGAGGTAAGCATTGAGATGAGTTTTATTTAGGTTCTGCAAAAACTTTTGTAAATGGGATGCTATGATTGGTCCTGTATTCTGGAAGTGCTTGTCCTGGGGCTAGGGGCAGGAAAAGACGGGGGGGAAAGAGTGGGAGAGCTTGGCTTTGGCTTCTGTACTTAAAGCAAAATCATTTCTTAGGGCTGGAATCTGGATGACAGCACTGCTGGGTTAGAAAAACCCCGTGGGGCTCTACTGCATATGTGTGTCTTTATGGCTCAGTAATAAGCTGAGGGCCTAATTCAGTTTTCTAAATAAGGAATAATTTGCAGCTGCTGATTTAAGTGATTACACAACAAACAGGAGAATGGGGAATGAAGCAGATTCTGGAAGTTTTACTGGCTGAACAAAATATTTTGGGTTGGGCGTTTTGAAACAGATATGTGAAAAGATGAAGAAAGGAATCAGGAATATCAAATACAGGAGAAGGCTGTCTTTCCTGATGACTGGTGGTTGCTGGGGAATGGATTTTGAAAATGGAGGGAAGGTCCTTGTTTTTATCAGGATTTGTTCTGCTTTTCCTATTAAAGTATTGTTATGAACTTTGACGGCGGTATATTTGCAGCTTCTACAGAGGGGGGGATTTTGTCATTTGCGAATGACACCACTCGTTTCTAAAATAGGGATTTTGTGTGCCCTCAAGACCTACTAACCATGGATGATTGCAAGTAGCAAAGATTAGAAAAGTGTTCAGTTGTTTTCTGGTGGTTCTTGAATTTGAATTTCCAAGACAGAAACCCACCAACTTGCTAACATCAACAGCAGCTGTGCTTAAGCCAGCATTTCGGGCCTTGTCTCAGAAAAAGCTCTTAGACTCTGTTTTTTAAACACATGCTTAGGTTTCAGTTATTTCATAGCCTGCAATGACATTCTTGTGCTACAGAGAGGAAGGAACTTACCTTTGGGTCTAGACCGCCTCTTACTTGTTCCTCATGATGAGGCATCACTGTAACGTGGGGGGGTTACCTTCAGATAATTATGAGCTTTATCTTTGTGAATCAGTCTTTACTTTTTAAAAAAAACTATTGCGACAGCAGTTTTTGTCAGATTCGGTATGAACCAGATGGAATTTTCCATCCCTCTGGGTAGGCAGAAAGAGGTGGAGAGCGGATGCAGGGCTGCATGTACTGCCAGCGCATGCTGCGCACGAGCATCCATCTGCTCGTTCAACCAGAGCCAGATGTGTGAGTTCCTGGGATAATTCTCTTCTTCTCCCATCAGTCGTGTGAATGAAGATCTAGTGGCTGGAGAAGACTTACTGCTGAGTTACACCAAGGTAAATGCTGTCACGCCTTGCCGGTTCCTGTTAGCAAAGCAGACCAAAAGCAGGCACCTAAAATATCCACATGCAAGAATCAACATACCTGCCATCTAAGCTGCCGCAGAGCATAATGTTTTTATGTCTTAATTACTGCTTTTCTATAAATGATGTGACACAGATCCGACAGAGTATGGTCTGGTCTTGCAAATCTGTGCACTATGACTGTGCTTTAAGCATGCTCTCAGTAAACCAGCTTCAGTAGTAAATGTAGTCTGGTCATGGTAGTGTTGCCGAATTGAGCTTGTTGGCATTAGTTAGCTTGGGGGAATTCCAGTCTGTCTCAGCATCATTGCATCCAAATGAAATAGCTCAACTCTTTCTGTGCTATCCTGCATTGTGCAGTGAAGAAATGGCAAGGGGAAGAAGAACAATTCAGTTATTCATGCTTTATACGTTCCTGGAGGAGGGTCCGCCAAGTAGGTGCTGAAACTGAAGGAACAAGACAACTAAAAATGTTTGTAAAATACTCAATAATATCCAGACCATTTTCCAGACTTAGCTGATTTCCGAAGGAAACTTTTAGTTGTTTAAAAAATAAACCAGAAAAAATTATCTGAAAATACTAAGATTTTAACTGTGTTTTCAACTGAAACACTTGAGTTTTCAATTCCAGTATTTCAGAATTCAACTAAACTATCCCTGCCAAGCATAATCTGCTGAAAAGTCAATACTTTCGACCCAAACTATGAAATAAAGGAGAGGAAGAAAAAGGATTTCTTTGAAGTCCTTTCCCAGAGGAAAAAATATTATGCAATCTCTTACATTAAGCCATGGTGTGACGGGGTCAGCTTTCTTGGGCACAGAGGCAAGCGAAATGAAGCAAACACTGTGAAGACTTCATTATTCAGCAGAAGCAGGCACTGAGGCATTTGCAGACCAAGAAATGCAAAACTCTGTTGCTTGCAGAGAATCATTAGCAGCTTAGGGGTTTTAAGGGTTTTGCAGCACATTTCCAGTCTTACGGTCTGTTGTAGACCCACAGTAAAATTCAGAGGTCAGTTTGTTCCAAATAGAGTAGTACCTGAGCTGGTTTTGAGGCTAGTTACCATGAGCAATGCAGCCTCAGTGGTTTGGGCTTTGACCACAAGGACTGAGGAATTAGGAGAGGCTTATACAGTTTATAAACTGTAACACCCAGCAGTTCTGCTGCAGGTGGTTTGGTACTTTTGGATAGGTTCACATGGTTTGAAGTCTCATACCTCAAGACCAAAAGACAAAACTAACTCTACCAAGCCCCTAACAAACAATCCATTGTGATTAAGCTGTAGAGACAGTGATTTAATATATTTGAGCCCAGAATTTTAGTACAACAGAAATGTCAATATATCCTTGGGACTCTGAATCTGGAGAGAAAGTCTTGATTTTCAGGAGTTCAGCATCTGTGGTTGTGGCCAGGTTTCAAAAGTGATACACTCCAGAGAATCCTTATGGGGTCTTGGAATCTGATTTTCAAACAAGTGCCCAAATGAGTGCAAAGCTTCTGTGGAAACCAGACTTTAGAAAACCTGTCCCGATGGTGCAAACGCCTGATTTTGAAAATCTGTCTATAAAGGCACTGCAACACACTGACAGACTTGCAGCAACATTTGGTGCTCCGAGCCAACAAGCATTTGTGTGTTTTCAAAATAGACACACAGCAAAATTGTGTCTTTGGCATACCGTAGTGGTTTCTGAATCGATTGTGCTTTGAACTGGAGCTTAAAACTTCTCCAGCAAGACCGATTCTTCCATCAGTAGCAGCCAGAGAAGTAGTTGTCCTGGAGTTCAGGCATACAGGTTATTAGGGTCTGTTCTGTTTTCTCCTTTTCTGCCTGCTTTAATCAATAGACTATGCTATTCCGCACTGAGATACACGAAGTGAGTAATACCTATTCCTAAACAGCACCTGCTAACCACTGCTTTAGTGTGAATGTGAAATACGCAGGAACATGAGTAACTGGAATAACGTCCTTTTATCTAAAATAGGCCAGTAGGTTTAGAGAGTATTGTAAGCTACTGCCAAACCACAGATTTATTTTTTTTTCTCTTATTACTAAAGTGAAGAAGCAGCAGCAAGGATCGAAACTTGTTTACCAAGGTGCTTGCAGTGCAGTGTTTGTACAGCGCAGTACTCCTGGTAGAAGTTTTCAGAGGTTTCTGTTGTAAATCATACCATGCTCACTGGGGCCTGTTTATTATCTCATTTTATCAGTGTAAATTCTGACTAACTCCTGTGGGTTAGATACTGATGTGCTAGAGTGGCTTGAGATTAACAGCTGAGTTCTGATTTAATTTAGGATGATATGATTTAAGAGTGAAAAAATAGGCAGCTATCAAGCTCTTTTGTATTAGTATAGGGTAGCTTGGCTCAAACTGCCAATTTAAACTCCTCTCATCTTAAATTGTGTTCCCAGTTTAATTAAGGTAGGTAAACTCCAGTGATGTTTCTATGGATTGGCTCTTAGCTATATGGGTGCGATCAAGTGTGATAAGGAAGCTGGGAATCAAAGTCTGATCCAAAAAATTTTCTTTAGGGTAGTTAATTTCATAATGGATTTATGTGTTTTATGAAAAATAATTGGAAGCCTTCTTTCCTTTGTTTGTTTAAAGTTATATTGGAAATGAAGTATACAGTATGTGCTGAAATCTGTGCGTGTCATATGGTTCAAGTTTTAGTTAGTCCTGTGAAGAGAAGGGAGTTGGACTTAATGATCCTTATGGGTCCCTTCCAACTTGAGATATTCTACAATTCTGTGGTTCTATGTCATGGGAATACCACAGCAAATCAACCATTTTCAATTCAGAGTAAAGAAAAGAAATCTACACAGCGGAGATATGCCAAGTCACTCTATGCACTTCTAAATTACACTGATTATTCCTATTTAATTAAAATAGATGTAGATTTATGCTTGGATTTTAATTTTTGTAGTTTTAGTTAAGAATACTCCTCTCAGCTGTGTTTTTAAATGAGACTTCACACTCAAAAATATTATTGGTGGCTGTAGATAGGAATTTGTGATATAAATAGGGGGAAATAGAGACATGCAAAGCTTTGAGAAAAAGTTTGCAATTTAGGGAAATCATACTGAGAAGTAGTAAAATCTAGATTCGTACCTTAACAATTAATAAAATGAGAAGAATAAAATACAGATATTCACCATATCAAAATGATTGATTTTTGCATCTTTATCCTCTTTATCCTCTCTTCTAATCCAAAGAAAAGGTAAACCCCATGACTATGGGGCAGTTCTACAGCATCTATAACACACTTGCTGGTGTGGTGGGTTGACCCTGGCTGGACATCAGGTGCCCACCAAAGCTGCTTATCACTTCTCCTCAGCTGAACAGGGGAGAGAAAATTTAACAAAGAGCTCGTGAGTTGAGATAAGGACAAGGGAGGGTTCACTCAGCAATTACTGTCACAGGCAGAACAGACTCGACTTGGGGAATAATTAATTTAATTTATTACCAATCAAATCAGAGTACAATAGTGAGAAATAAAACCAAATCTTAAAAACGCCTTCCCCCCACCCCTCCCTTCTTCCTGGGCTCAGCTTTGCTCCCAATTTTGTCTGCCTCCTCCCCTGCAGCAGCGCAATTCATCACACCTTTCTGCCTCTCCTTCCTCTTCAGCAGCAGGACTCCTCACTCTTCTCCTGCTCCAGTGTGGGTCCCTTCTACAGGGAGCAATCCTTCAGGAACAGGCTGCTCCAAGTGGGTCCCCTGCGGGGCCACAAGTCCCGCAGCAAACCTGCTCCAGACGTGGACTTATCACGGAGTCACAGCCTCCTTCGGGCACATCCACCTGCTCTGGCATGGGGACCTCCACGGCCTGCAGGTGGGCATCTGCTCCACCGTTAGCCTCCACAGGCTGCAGGGACACAGCCTGCGTCACCATAGTCTTTACCACAGGCTGCAGGGGAATCTCTGCTCCAGAACCTAAACCACCTGCTCCCACTCCTTCTTCACTGACCTTGGTGTTTGCAGATTTGTTTCTCTCACATATTCTCACTCCTCTCTCTGGCTGCAATTGCACAGGGGTTTCTTCCCCCTTCTTGAATATGTTATCCCAGAGGCATTACCACTGTTGCTGATGGGCTTGGCCAGTGGTGGGTCCTTCCTGGAGCTGGCTGGCCTTGGCTCTGTAGAACACAGGGAAAGCTTCCAGCAGCTTCTCACAGAAGCCATGCCTATCGCCCCCCCTGCTACCAAAACCTTGACCCACAAACACAATACAGCTAAAAATGTATTTAATAGTCTAATTCACACGCTATTTTAGGACATAAGAATGGTCAGACTGAGTCAGCTTTAAGGTCTACCTGGCCTAATATTTTTTGTGTTTCCTTTTTTATTTTTGATTACTACATTATCATCAGGCAATGAACTCCACATTTTAATTTTATGTTGTATGAAGATGTGCTTCCTTTTGTTTCTTAGAAATCCACTGCCTGATAATGCCAGTGCATGGCTTTTTTTCTTGAGGAATAATGAATTAGCATTTCTGTTTACAGAAACTGTTCTAAATCTATGGCTGTTCTGATTACCCTTTGCAGGATCTATTCTAACTTTACTACATCCTTGGAAAAAAGAATAATCTGAGGGTTGAGGGCTTGACTTATGATCACAGAAAAGTGATATTCACCAGCTGTTTTATGAGGCAGTGTGTTTTGATTAAAGAAGAGTGTATATCGTCTCATAGATCTGGAGTGAATCAGTTCCTGTTAGATATAAGTTTTTCCTGGAGGGTTTTGTACAACCTGCTGGAAAGTACAATTCATCAGAGTTTGCTCTGATCTGCTGCTCAGGGTGGAGATAAGAGAAAGAGGGGGAGATAGGTTTGAACCAAATCTCTGAAGCCTGAGCCCTAACATGGTCTTCTGTTAGTGGAAGAAAAGCAGTTTTACCAGAAATGAGGATCTTTCGACCAGGTAGATAGAGTGCATGTACAAAAACCTCAATAAACATGTCCTCATTTTCACAGAGGTGTAAATGATTTAGCGTCAGCATTAAAGTAGGACATTATACATTTAGTTCTTCACAGCTGATCAGATGCGTTGCAGAAGTGGTAAGGATAGTTTTAATTGTGTATTTTCATGTATTTAATAGTCTTTACATACAAACGTGGCTTACTTTCTGCTTGCTCATAAAGATAAGAGACTGTAAAAGTTCAAAGGCTGCTCCCTCTTAAGTAGGGCTTCAGAAGGATGCTCTGTCTAAACAGAACTAGCAGATTTAGTGCAGAGGTGAAAAATGAAGGAACACCATCATTTTACAATGGTTTTGGTGCTTTCTCTTCTGTTCAGGATGCAGATAATACAGAATATGGCTGATGTTCTGACATCAGTAATTGTCTTCTACGTTTATAGCTGCAGAAACAACAGATACCAATGCACCTTAATTATTGGTTGCATAATGCACTTAACCAAAATGGTTCTACTGTCGTTACTAATATTAATGTTTCCACTTGTCCTTATGGGTACAAGCTGTGTGTCACCTTGTGCGGTTGATTGCTTGAGTCTGCACTCGTGAAGAGTACCAAGACAAATGTCATGTGGGTATATGTGTGACTTTGTGGGCTGCATATATAAATAACAGGTAGAGTTTAGACTCTGTGGCCTAAAACTTGATGCGTTCACATATTCACCCAGCTAAGTCTTCATTCCTTGCCCTTAAAAGGCCAGATCCTGCCTCCGATAAGAACTTCCCCTACCTCCCACTTCACACCCAACCTCCTTCCAAACCTTCCCCACCTCCAAGTAAGCATAACTGTGCCCTCTCTCTGGTTTGACTCCTGCCTCTTCTCCTGGGCTCGACTCTCACTTCTCACGATTTCACTTCCATCTGCTTCAATTCACGCAGTATTAAGTTGGGGTCTGAAGGAAAATCCCACCTTGGCACAATGGATTGAAGTGTGAGGGATTGAACAAATGTGGGAAATATTAAACAAATGTGCTGAAATGAGTTTGCTGGAAGGAAGAGTTCGGGTTCTCCGTTACTTTTTGTTCTGTCTCACAAATGTCTATTCTGAATCCCTTTTATTCCCCTTGCTCCCCAGCTGTATCGGACAGTGAATGTTGGTTACAGTAGTCTTGAAACTTCTTATAGGGTCTCTTTATGACAGGCACCAGGAGCAAGAGAAGGACAGAGAGAAAACAAACAACTTTGCCCAATGTGGATGATGAGTTCACACAGTGAAAAAGCCACCTGTTGATCTTCGACTCATTCAACAAAGAAGTCACGTCAAATACTAACTTGAAAAATTCCTGGTAAGTGATTAAGCCCTGAGACAATAGCGCATTTCTGTTTCTTGACGCTGTTAGAAACCACAGGTACACTCACCGAAATTCTCCCTTTGATTCTTTGAGATCAGAAGCAATTTTGATCAAAAGCTGGAGGAATTACCCCAGACATATTCATGCTAAAGGACATTCTTTGTTTTGGTCTTTAGTTACTCTCATACTGTTTGAGTTACTCTGCATACTGTTTGAGATCTCAAAGACTTATGTCTATATTAAAATAAATACACCCCCAAAAAAATGTATTTAATTGCAAAATCACACTGATTTGTACAGAGAATACTTTCATGGAACTTGTCATGATTTAAACCAAAACAAAACTCTGGTCACACTGAGCAAACTCAGATAGCAAATAGATGCAGATTTGTCTATTTTGTGGGTCTGCATTGTGCAGAGATCACAGCTGATGACAACCTGCCAATACTGAAGATCTCCAAATCTGTAAAAATAAATATCTGATACTTTATCTTCAAGCAGCTGCCTATTTTATCGAATAGCTTCTACAGAGAATTAGCATTTTAAGGCTCAGTGTTCACATTTCCGCTGTACAATATGTATGTAACTCTGTGTATATGATGGAACGTTACATACATTCTCACATTGTTTGATTTTCAAAATCCTCTAGTGATCTTTTATGCCTCATTTGTTGGGTGCTATCTTGAGATACCTTAAAAAGGGATCCGATTTTGAGAAAGAGCTATATAAGAAAACAGAGTACTTTGCTTCCAAAATGTTGTCCTTTATATCATTTGTGAGTTGAATTCTTAAGAAATCACCAGTCACCCTTGGAAAACTAGACCATTCGAATGTGGTCTTTTACATCATGAAAAGTTATTCATGCCACTCATGTAATAAATTGATTTAGCAAGAATGTTGGCTATTAGTCATGCTGATTGTTAGCTGTGTTGATTTTCAGAAAGGTCACATGCCAGATTTTCACAAGCTCACAGCATCTGACTGCATGTCTGTATACAGCCCAGGTTTTCTGAAGGAGTGTGACTTCTCACTTCACCTGTAGCTCTGAATATGTTCGTTTAATTTGATTCCTAAATAACTGTTTGAAAGCCAAAAAAGCCCAGACTGAATGTTTCTGGCTAAAATCTGAATAATGTTTGGCTTTTGGATGTAATGTTGATTTTACTGCCTCTCTGTGCAATTTTCAGCCTGAAACATTTTTTTCTTGGGGGGGCGGGGGGAACGGTTTTGGTTCAAAATGTCAGCCAGCCCTCCTCTGCCCAACACTCTGACCAGGCCTGCCAGGAATCTTGGTGATGTTGTCCCCATGGCTCAGAAAACCCCCTCGCAATTATATAAATGGGTATTGTTATTATTCTAGCTACGTGGTGAACCATGAGTGCACTGCAGTGCTAGTAAAGTGGACTGCAACCCACCAGACAGTGTGGAGCTCATCTTGGTCACTATCTCTGCGTTGGTCTTTGTGGGTCCCAACAGTCACGTAGTCATGAGGCTAAAATGAAGGACCCTGTGCAAAGCTGTGGGGATTGAAATGTGTCAAATATCAAAGCTTCAGTGCATTAGTTGCTAATCGAAGCGAAACAATTATGCCCTTCTTCACCATTTTAGGGTAATCTTGTAGAGGTGGTGGCTTCTCAGGCTCAGTGCTGGCTGGTCCCTCTGGCTCAGCTTTCCACTAGATGGGACCTAGGTCCTGAGCAGTCTGGCAGTGAAGCACTTCTGAGTGGGATCGCTTCTCAGGTCCTTCCCTACCCATCCTGCAGAGGTCATAACAAGATGTCTCCTCTTGACTCTACAAAGTAGTTTTCCAAAACTTAAGTTAGGCCCACAAGATGTGATCCCTCTCAGCAGACCCAAGATGCCTGCAAGGTCTAAATCAGAATTAGTCACTCTGGGCTTTCTTACATCAGTAGACAAGAGTCCATGGAGCTCAGATGGTCAAATGTGACTACAGGGTAAGACACAGGTCATGCTCCGCTCCCTCACTAGGTCTCTGTACAGTATAGAGGGTGTCTGAGGTGACCACATGCAGGTGCCTACTTCCAGACTCTCACACTGGATCAGCACAATCCCTCCCAGACTGCCCAGAGGCAGGATGGTTGATGTGGTTTTCCTGGAAGATTGCCAGGTTACAGGAAGCTTGTAGCTTAGATGGGGATGTCTGGAGTGTGATCTCTTGTTAATTTAATTCACAACTTAGACTGTATCATTGGTTTTCTCTGCTAGCTTCTTCCCATAACCAGGAACTTACCACGGTCATTGGCTTCAGACGGACACTTCTGTGCCAACACTTGGTGCCATACTGCTGCTCAGCACCTGCTGTGCAAGTACTTCAAGTTCCTAGATGGCATTTTCATAGTGTTCATCCACATTTGCTTACAGATCTATCAAAATCACAGACATCATAAAATCCAGCTTTCCAGAGTGGGTTTTGGGGAAAAAAAGGGACTGACTATATGCAGTGGATTTGTAATCCTGCTTTAGCTGCTAACTAAGGTATGTGACTGAGGTAAATCAGTTCTTCTCCCTGTGCCTTGCTTATCTGTGGAACACGGGCAATGAGTCTTACTTCCTCTGTAAGGCAGTTTGAGATTAGTGGGAGATAAGTAGTATGTGAGAGCAATTTCTATTATCCCTATTGAAGTCAGTCAGGTAAAGTGTTTGTAATTGTTCACTGAGTGGGCAAAATATGTCCTTTTTAACTCTGCTCAATCACACATGTTTTATGGGTCCCCCATGATGGATTTTGCAGACACGGGTGAGAGGCAAGGGCATTGATGTGCTGACAGTATTTTGAAAACCTGTCTCCAAAGTAACAGAAATAAGTGTGGGAAGCTGTCCCCAGGTTACATGCGTGTATGGGGGCTGTCCTCAGTCCTCCTGGTATGACTGCAACAGAGATGAAACAATCACATGGCTATATTAATTTATTCATTGGTATTAATTAATAGCACCTTTAATAGTACTAGTTTTGTGTTCTCGTGGCAGAACCTCGGCTGTGTTCACGACTATGGAAAACTTCATGGCCCCGCTAAGCACCATCAGTGATCTTGCGCTTCAGCAGAGCAAGGCTAAGCTCCTCCACAGCAGGGTGAGCGGTCCCTCCCGGCGCAAGCGGGAGTTCATGCCGGATGAGAAGAAGGACAACATGTACTGGGAGAAGAGACGCAAGAACAACGAGGCGGCCAAGCGCTCACGGGAGAAGAGGCGCCTCAATGACTTCGCCATGGAGAGCCAGCTGGCTGCTCTCAGCGAGGAGAATGCCATCCTCAGGACAGAGCTGCTGTCCCTGAAGCTGCGCTTTGGGCTCATCAGCCCAGACACCAGCACCTACCAGGGCCACTCCCTCCAGGACTTCCTGGGAGTTTATTTCAGAGGGCACAGAGCAGCCTCCCCCCTCCTCGAAACAGACCCCTTTGCAGGGGAGTCCTGCTTCTTCACAACGAAGAGCTTTGTGCCCAAGGTGCTGGACCCAGCTGACTTTTCCTGCAAAACCTTTGATCCATCCAGAAACATCCTTGGCTGTGACTCAAAGCCAGCTCCCATGGACACACCTGGCCTTCAACACCCAAAAAGGCTTGATGCATCCTTCAGATCCACAGCGTGCTCTCCATTCCTCAATTACCACTGCCCAGACAAATACGCTTTCCATTTGCCTTTCTCAGGCAGTGCCTGCTTCTTGTGCCCTTCCCCCAGTCCCGCCAAGGTGAGCAAAGAAAGCAGCACAACTGTCTCAGATGAAGATGATGAGCAAGAAGTGCCCAAAACTTCTCTACCGCCATGCAGCCTGCCCTGCCCTTCAGAAGATCCTTTGAAGGGCCGAAACTACGCTGCCCTACCTCACAAGCTCCGGATTAAGACCAAAGCCCTCAGCAGCTTGGAAGAGAGTGGCCTGGACTCCCACTGAGGTAGCAGAGGAAGGGCCTGCTCTGCGGCCAGCACAAGGCCTTCCAAAGGCATGAAGGGTTTGGAAGGAGGGGGTGGAAGGGAAATGTCTTATCCTTCAAAGAAGGAAGTCATTTTCCGTGCTTTGCATAAATTATAAGTTCATAGGGCTGGGCTGCATCACTACTGCACAACTGCAGCTGGCCATGACGTTCATCTTGCTGCGTGAGACTTGTCAGACCCTGTGGTCACAAGCTAAAATTTGAGGTGTGAAGGGACCACAGTCAGGAAGAGGCTAAAAGAGTGGAGATGGTGCCCACACCATGTAACACAACTATGGCTGCTTGGGGAGGCAGCCATTTTAAACTACCTTTGCTTCACCATCGCCTTCATCCTCATGAATGTGCCTGAAGGCTTAATTGCTTGACATGGGAAGCTATTGAAGGAAACAGTTTCAGACCCCTCAGCTGTCTGGAGCAAGAAAAAGGGATAGTGATTAAAAGGCAGTGGATTTACGCTGGCTTGAAATGAGAGCAGAACCTATTCCATTTTATTCCCAGTTTATCATAATTTATCTTCAGAGAGAATGAACTCTTTTACTCTTTGACCAGACACAGAAGATATTTTCATCTATCTTTGCAGCAATTATTTTGGAGGACTAAATATTTGGGGTTTATTGAAATGCAAAATATATTTTAGTTTTGCTTCCTTCTTTTTAAATAAGGGATTTTCAGAAAAGATATTTCTGTATTTGGAAATTGCCTCTATAAAGCGTTGTCTCACCTTTAGCTGAGTTGGCTGAACCATTTCCCTTTTTTTTGTAATGAATTACTTATAAAATTTTTTAAAAAATGAGCAAAAAGACAATTTATTCCAAAATTGTTAATTGAGTAGAAAGCATTTCAACATTTTAGACTTTTTTCATGATTTTAGAATTATTTTATCAGCTTTAAATGCAAGTGAGCAATCCAGTTAACATCTGGCTGCTTATATTAATCAAAGTCAATCTCAACTGGCCCAATACTGGACTCACACTGGATGTACTCATCGATTATTTATATTTACCATACTGTGCAAGCTGGAGAGACTGAGCTGGAGACTTAGCACTGAAGGTTTTTCTTGAGTTTCAGTGCCTGGCGTATTTGCAGCACTCAGAAATAATAGAGGAATGTAATATTCATAACTTTAGCCTTTTGGGTCCCTGCTGTCAGAGTGTGCAGTACCACTGGATGAGCTGCAGATGTGGAACAGAAGGGGCTGGACTCTGCAAAACCAGTAAAGGCCACATTGCTGTTTCAGAGATCTCCTGGACATGGAGGCACTGATTGCCATCCCTCTGTGAAGGAGGGAGGACACATAGAAACGTACCATGCCCAGGGCAGGGAGGGAGATGGCCGACACGTTCCGCAGGTGTGTCCCCTTTATGGATACACCCTCACCAGCTCCCGTCCCGAGGTGTCCCCCGTGCCAGCTGGGCTGTGGGAAATGCTGCCACACACCCAAACGTGCACAGTGAGATGTGTTGGGAAGCTCCAGCAAATCATCGTTGTTGAAAATCTGCTCTCAGGCTGGGCAAGCTGTTACTTGGTTCTCATGTGACACTTCTGCTTCATTCCCAAGCATTCAAGGAGTGTCTGGGCTAAGTAATTTCTAGCATCATCCCCACATCCTCTGTCTCAGGAGACTGCTCTTTTCCAGATCTCCAAACTTTGTTTCATTTTATCTAATGCATTTCCTCTCTTTCCCCTTTAAAAGCATTTTGCTCCCTTTTACCTGTACAAACGCTGCACACAGTGCACATATCCTTTGGGGTATCTGCTGGGACCCTTTCCCTGTCCATCCTCCTGCCTTCTGACTGCTTAGCCTTTGGGGCAGTCTGCACAGCAGCCATGGCAGTGTGTGTGGAGTAGGTGCGATACGGCTGGAGAACTTTAACCCATCCAACCACGTAGCTCAGGGATTAGTGTAAGGCAGGAGACAGCTTCAGCTACAGCTGCGTCGAGCTGGAAGCCCGCTGAGCCTCAGGGAGGTCTCCAAAGCCTGCTTTATACTGTTCCTCAGTCACCTCAGTTTACAAGCCAAAGACAGTTCTCAGAGATGTATTCCCTTGTGTTCCTTTTTGTATTACACTGTTCTCACTAAAATTTCAGGCTCTGGAGAATAAGGACAACTGTCAATAGTATTTTTTCTAGAAATCATTTTATAGCTAATAAAGAAATGCACCACCAACAAGACCATGTAAAGGGACAAACTACCTGACATGGCATGTAATAATCCCTCAAACTGGGAAAAGAGGGCCCTTAATGTGAGCTGTACATAGGGTCATCTGAACCGTGGTGGTTTATCAACGTGTTGTGCCTAATAAAACTGTTTCCTGAAGCTGTAAAAGGTGTATTGGCCTGTCTGTTGGGACTGTATCTGCACCGAGCTTTCCTCCTGGGGAACAGCCAGCGTGGTAGATATATGCTTTGGAGAGATGTGCTGCTCAGCAGGAGCACAGGTAGCTGTGATGAAGGGTACAGATCAAGCAGGCTGTGAGGCACATACCTTCCTGATTCCTCTGTCCATAAATGTGTTTTCCCGTGTCTGTGTCTGTGTTCTCATCTCCACCGTGGAGTCCTCCTGCAGCTACCGCACCGCCGGCGTGCTGGCAGAGGGGCTGGTGTGGTGGGGTTCGCACGCAGCTCACCACCATTTATAGTGATTCCCAGCAAGGGTCGGCCCCACTGACTGTCCGTCTCCTGCACTTTTGTGCTGAGATCTGTGCAGAGAAATGGTCAGACCTTCACGCTCGCAGCTGCTGAGGCCAAGCTGGAGCCCCCGGGCTGCAGTTCAAGGGGGGCAGTTGTACTGTACTCACGGGCACGAAGGGAAACCAGAGTGCTGCAATGCTCTTCAGGTGTGAAACTTGACACAATGATGCTTTCAGATGAAAAGAAACCACAAGTGGTTCGATTTCCTGTCCTGTTCCCTCTGTCCTCTGTTCCCCTCACAGAACAGGTAGGGACAGCCCACAGCAAGAAGGCGGCTTAGAAATTATTTTGCTAGAAGAAACTGCCTCCCTCCTATTCCTGCCATTCCCAATCACTGCTGGACCAGCTTTTCTCACCGCTCTGCAGGGCCCTTCTCGGGCTCCATGCGCCTGCGGCCATTTCAGGGTGCAGCGGGTGGCTGTGAGTGAGCAATGTGGGGTGCAGGCAGCAGCGCTGGGGGCAGCCCAGCTACCCCTGTTATGCAGGATGGGTTCAGTGCTTGCAGGAGGAAGGCAGCCCCTCAGACCTGCCTTCCCTCCCAGCCCTGCTGCCTGGGGCGCAGGGCGAGATGACCCTGAGAGGTTCAAACTTGCGGGTGCCCAAAGGTGACTTTTCGTGGGGAGCAGGCAGGGTTCATCTGACAGTGATGTAGAGATGAATAATGCTTCCTGTTTGTTGTGCCCCTGCTGCTGCGCAAACCAAGGGCCAAACCTGAAGCCAGGGTTCATGGTGGTGTAAGCTGCTGTGCCCCCACGGAAGGAGCAGAAGGGTGCAACAGCAGCAGGAAAAGCGGTAGGAGAGCATGAAAATGTGCAAAGTAAGCCAGCCCTGGCCCCACACTTGGCTCATCTCACACCTTCTTTACAACCCCTTTGCCATTACGTCTCTTCCTTCAGGTTTTGCATTTCCTCTCCTGGGGTCCACTCACCTGGAGGAGATGGGGAGGGTGTTTCCTCTCCCTCCACACTTGCATTTCTCCTTTTCTGCCTTGTCCTTGAGAGTTTCCCACCAGTACACAGGGGAGATCTAGCCATCTCTATCAATTACCCCATCCCCAAGATGCACATAATAACATCTTCAAATAAGAATCATTATTATACTAATTGTTTCAGATTATAGACTCACAGAATCACAGAATCATTCAGGTTGGAAAAGACCCTTGGGATCATCAAGTCCAACCATCAGCCAGGCTCTACAGCTGCAAGGCTTGTCTAGAAGGGAGCTGACCTGTTTCTGCTCCTGCTCACGCTTAGAACTTAATTCATCAACTAGTCTTTGTTCCGAAGTAATCTCAGGTAGTTTTCAAGCTGTTTAATTACCAGGGTGAGTGTGACATAACACAAAAACTATGTGTGTGTCCTAAGAGGGGGAGGCAAGGAAGGTATTTCTTGCCTGTATCTCTTTGGAAACCAATTCTGGTATTTTTTTATCTGTCTACAAGAATGGAAAGGTCAAAAGCAACAGCCTAATTCAGTACCAACTGGCATTTAAGATTATACTGTTGATTCAACCCATGTTTAAACATGTAAACCAATGCCAAAGATTTAATATCATCATTATTTACACTGGCAAATACAGGCCTGTGTTTACCAGTACCACTCGGTGATGTTTATTTTAGGGCAGAGGTGAAATTTAGAAATTACAAGGGGCTGGATATTTGAAGGCCGAAGCCGTTCAATCTGGCTCTGCACTGCACACTTCCACTGTTTTGCAGCTCCCTCAGGCTTTATTTATAAAATGACGAATGTAGTTTTTCTCGCTGTGACAGCTGACAGGTGAACAGCCCCCTGCCCGTGGTCACTCCACACCTCTGTGCACAATGGTTTTCACATCAATACTGAGTCCCTGGCAGCTTTTCGGGGTGGGAACAGGGCTGAGCTGTGGGGTTTCTCCTTTGGCACCTGCATCTGTGCCTGAGCCTGAGAGCATCACCTGTGCACAGAGAGCCTGATACCTCCCGGGAGCTGAGCCCAGCCCCTGCCGTAGCTCTCCCCGCTCCTTCTCTGGGGTCAGGCACACAGTCCCAGCACAGATCTTCTGCAGTGAGCGAGTCCTGGTGCACGTGGCCAGCCCAGGTACCTTGAAGCACAGCCACCACCACATTCATTCGAAAGCACAACCAGCAGAGGAAGAAATACTATAGAAATATCAGCCTTTTGCTTTGCATAGGGGCTAGCGGTTTCAGCACTTCCCCAGGAAATGAGAGACTTCGCTTCGATTCCCTTCTCTGGCCGCAGGGATTCAAAACTGCTTCCCAAGAGAAGGGAAACAGCCTGGGCGGGCAGCTGGAGCAGAGAGGAGCATCCTCTCACTCCACCGGGACCAGCGCTCCCCCACAGCTGGGAACTTGGGGTGCTGAGGGCTGGAAAGGGAAAGGAGAGGGAGCCAGGGACCATGGCATTCTCCTCCTCACAGTGGAAGGGAAGCGTGGTGCAGCATTTAAACATTTCAGGACACTTGTGTTCAGAGCTTAATGCAGTGTCTGGTTTAACCCCGGCCAACAGCTGAGCACCCCACAGCTGCTTGCTCGCTCCTCCTCCCTGCCCCGATGGGATGGAGAGAACTGGAACCAAGTAAAACTTGTGGGTTGAGATAAGAGCAGTTTAATAATTGAAATAATTAAAAAATTATATATGTAATAATAGTAATGAAAAGGAAGATAACAAAAAATCAAATAAACCCCAAGAAAGAGGACTGATGCCCAATACAATTGCTCACCACCCTCTGACTGATGTTCAGCCAGTCCCCGAGCAGTGATCCACCCCTCCTGGCCAGCTCCCTCCAGTTTATATACTGGGCATGACATCATATGGTATGGAATATTCCCTGGCCAGTTTGCATCAGCTCTCCTGGCTGTGCTCCCTCCCAGCTTCTTGTGCCCCTCAAGCCTTCTCACTGACAGGGCATGAGAAACTGAATAATCCTTGACTTAGTGCAAACACTACTTAGCAACAACTAAAACCATCAGCATGTTATCAGCATTATTCTCATAGTAAATCCAAATCACAGCACTGTACCAGCTACCAGAAAGAAAATTCACCCTATCCCAGCTGAAACCAGGACAGTCGGTCACAGGTGAATTTGGTTTTCTGACTCCTGATGTTATTTCAGTGTGCATTTTTAAAGCAGGCTTTCCTCCTCTGCACACCTCCAGCCTTTACAATCAACATGTTTTTCTCAAATTAAGAAAAATAGCAATTTTGCTACAAAATTTTTCAGGTGACAATTTTGCTGATCATAATGGAAAGTTCTCAAAAGCCCCAAAGAGATTCCAGGAAATACAGCTTAGGTGTTAGTTTAGTAAGTGGCTGAGAAAAAGCAGGAAACAGTGAAATGAAAAAGATTCTGGCATTATAAAGTTATACAGGCTGGCAAAAGCTGAAAATGACCGTGACAAGTTGGGGAAGATCTCACCAGGCTCAGAGACGGCAGAGGATAATGCAGGGGCAGTTCAATGATGATAAATACGAATTGATGCACTAGGGAGAAAGCCACAGCCTTAACAGATCAGGTGGTAACTGGTACGTAACAACTAGCACCCTCCACGACAGCTTTGCCACGTGACATCTTCAGTGCCGTTGGCCATTGTGCTCCTCCTGCCTCCAAGAGAGGGCAAAGACAGCGAGTGGAGATGCAGAACGGCTCTGGTAGGGAGCCGGGGATTTTGAGTTGGCAGAAGGTATCTGAGAGGGGCATGTCACAGGTATCTAAATACCCATCATGGGACACCTGCAGATTTTTAACAGGGAATAATTTATCACTGGTTTCCGTAATGCAGAATGATCTGGCACCAAGTGAAAGTGGGCAGAGGCTTTAAAAAAAAGCCAAAGGAAGTATTTTTTTCATGCAGCACATGGCTAAACTATGCAACTTGTTATCACAGGATGTTGTGGATATAAATGAGGTCAAAAAGCAATGAAATAATTTCGGGGAGGATTAGTCAGTCAGAAGCAATTGGACACCGAGTGGTGGGGAGAGTGTGGCTGAGGCCGTGTCTGAAGTGCAGCCAGGGGAGCCAGGAGGGCGGGCGATGCTGCCACTGCTCTCATTTTTGCTAAGCATCCACCAGCTTTGGAGACAAGCTGCAAGGCTGGATGGAGCTGAAGGCTGATCCAAATGCTTCTTCATCCCTGTGCCTCTGAAAAGAAAACTTCTCTGCTGCCAGACATTGCACACTCCAAAAAACCCCACAAAAGCTCACACATTTCAGACACTATTTTTCACACCTTTGTAATGTCAGGTGGAGAGATGACTACAGATTCTTCCCTTAAAAGCATGAGTTAATGATGACCTTTAGCTTAGGCTAAAGCCCAGAACTGAATCATTACTGATGTAGGAAAAGTTAGCAACGACTTCTGGAAATAGATGCTGCATTCGGAGTACCCTGCTGCCTGATAGACTGCACAGCCCCTGGGTGTACCTGCGTGTAAGGGCAATGCCATTTCACAAATCTATTTTAAATTTAAGCTTGAATATATTTTCATCATTATAAAATAATCAGAAGGTAAAATTCCAAACCATACAAAACTAGCAGTGTTAATCGAAATGAACTGCTCCCTGCACTGCATCGTGTCCCCCACTCAGGAGACCAGGTACTGCCATGGGCAGCTAAGACTGACTCAAACTGAATTCCCCATTCCCAGCCTATAGGATTCTTCTAATTTAATCTTGTGTCAATCCTAGAAGGTTACTTCTAGATAAGCGGGTTTGACTTTTTGTGGAAAAGAAAATAATCATCGTGTTTCTGGTCGGCATTTCCACCATCAGAAATCCCAGGTGACCTTGGTAGTGTCAGTGCCTGCAACTCCAGCTTGCTCGAGTGTAGCTGGTTGCAATCCTTGGAGGGCGGAGGGCTCGCTTTCTTTACAGATGCCAGTCAGGGGATGATGCCTGGTGCCTGGGGGGGTGTCTGCGGTGGGAAGGTGCTGGCATCCAGGTTAGCAGCAGTCAGCTGGGCAAGAGCAGGGGAAGGAGTACGTGACATCGTTTCTCTGCGTTCATAGTGATGCTCTGACCCTTGAGGTGAGGTGCAAGTTCTGGACACTGGAGTTAGGGCTGGTTTTGTTTCTTAAGCTGAGAGATCGGGTGGGGCTAGACTGAGTGACTGCAGGCAGCAAGAGCATTTCTGCCCCTTATCTCCTGCTGGCCTTATCAGCCCCACAAGAGCTGCTCCTCACATGATCTGCCTGCCATGCTCTGAGCTGCCTGAACTGCACCCCTATTTCTTTTCTGCTAAACCTTGCCCTTATCTTCATATCCAGGTGCCTTCTTTACACACTTTCCTGCAGCACTCTGTCTCTGCACTCCTGGCAGACAGGCCTGTGTGTAAATCCCCTCACCGTGCTTTGCACATCTTACTAAGTGTGCAAACTGGTCCCCGTTCTCCTCCAAGCTCAACTACCCCATTGTTGTTTGTGCACCATCGGTGCAACCATGGAAAAGTGTTTTGAAAAGCTGAGTTTAAAAGGAAGGGTATTAGAGATTGTTTATGAAGTACCACCAAGAAAAATGCAGATTTTTAATGCCCACCTGCACTCCTGTTACTAGGAATAGACAGAAACTGATGATCAGAGCCTCAGTAATGGTTTGGAGCCCATTAAGTTGCACAACACCGTGCCTGTCATCTTGGGCTTCCAAGGGACTAAGTCCTATGGTGCAGATGTGCATGACCATGGGCTTCTTGGCCTAATTTGGGATGATAAACTTTAATATGTCTGTGAGGTCTGTCCATCCTTGCACAGCAATGTCAGGCTGAAATCCAGTGGGAGAAACGGTCTTGAGATACCCACTCGCCATCATTTGGGGCAATCTTCAGCCTCCTGTATCACCTTAACCAGAGCTTTATCCTGTGGCTTGCAAAAGGATAAAGCTGGTTATGCAATCCAGCTCCCCAACGGGGAGCTGCTGTCTAAATTCCTAATGTCACCAAATATCCCTGTCTATATGCAATAATGCTCAGCAGTGTGTTAAGATGAAGTGATTATTAGAGGTATCTTGGGTGCGTGGGAGTCAGTATTCATGTAGTTGCCTTCCAGCTTCTATCTTTCTCTGATCAGATACTCGGCCTTTTAAATTCATGTTCAACTATGCAGAAAAAAAAAAAAAAAAAAAAAAAGGAGAAAAAGAAAGTATAAACCCTTACATTAGCCTGTAAATATGATGTAGTAAACGCAACTGAAAAAGTGTGAATGCACTAAGCTATTCATCTTTAACCTGTCTTTCTGATATCAGTTCTTCTGAAGACCACAATCTTTCATTTCTCGCATGTAGCATTACTCATACTTGATAAATGTGCTAAAACATCAGAGGGAACTGGGGAGGTTTGACAACTCCTTGACCTCAAACAGACTACTCAAATAGCAACACTCTAGGATGAATAAAGCTTGCCTGATTCTTATTTTTATATTTTTTTCAGACATTAAAAGTCTTTGCAGTTGTGATGTGTTAGGGCTGGGTGTGAGTAAAAGAGCAGCTAACAAAAACCTTCATCCAAACCCATACAAAGTCCCCAAACCTCGAGCAAAAAGTAAACCAGGCACCTCTGACCTGACTTCTTGTAACTGTGCAGCCCTGGCTCGCTGGTGCAGGCACAGACCCAGCACCATGGTGAGGAGAGGGGGACGTTTTTCCTGACTTTTTTGTCCCCCCGCTGTGTGCAGGAGAGCTGCGGCAGGGCAGGGTGCTGAGCTCCACTTTCCAGACAACACGCAGGGTTGTGTTGTCTTTATTTCTGCTTCATTCTGCCATTCACTTAGTGATGTCTGCATCAATTAGCTTGGACCAAAGGGTGAACCGAGCCTTCACAGAACCCCCTGAAATGCCATTTTTCTGGGTAAAATACCCCAAATGTACCCAGAATTCAAGTCCTACTGTGTTGAATTAAACCTGGAAATTGGTATTTCTGTGCTGCTGTTCTATCCCTCTCTTTGCACAGATCCAGCACTGGCTCAGCACTGGTGGCCACAGAGATCAGCACTCGCCATCACACCTGGTGCATGACTGGAATAGTTATAAAGGTGTGGAGGACAGTATTGGATGTGCAAGTGTTGCTTAGGTCCAACAAAACTCAGCTTTTTTGACGCCCAGCTGTATTGTCTAGCTGTGGTGCTGTCTTCTGCAGCCCAGGTGAGAGCAGAGTGCTGCCCAGGCAGAGGAGAAGCCTGACAGAGGATTTGTTGCTTGCAGATGAACCAAGTTGCAGCGTGGCAAGAGGTGTGAAGAGCACTGTGATTGTGCTTGTGCGACCATATCCCTCGGAATGGGAGAAAATCCCCGTGTTAACCACATGACTGCAGGAGAGAACCAGTGGTGAGGTGCCAAGCACACGAGAGGAGGTTGTTAGAAATTGGAGGCCCTGTTACATCTTCAGGTTTGCCCCTTCCTGTGTCTATTCTGTTCCCAGACGGCTGGGATGAAGCTGCCATCAGGGTGTGACCAGGGGAGTGGCTCCCGACGCTGTGAGGGCTGCGCTGAGCCTCCCCATGTCTAACGTCTAAGTTTTGTTTTCACATCTGTAACCCCAAATATTGAGTGGTGACATACAAAGTCGTTGCATTGGCTGCTGGAGGTTTCTCCTGTGGAAGAGATCAGGGGAAAACATCGCAGTTTTATTGATCCTACCTGATTCCCTACTGGATGCAGCCACCTGATGCCAATGCAGCAATCCAGATGTGGCCTCTTGGTCACCCCCAGCTCCAGATGTGCCTGGGACAAAGGACAGTGTCCAGGTGTGATCAGACACTCACCCCTGCGCTCGGTAGCACCAGCCTTTTTCCATCCAGTTTCCCATTTTCACCAGCACTGGTGCCAGCCGTGCAGGGACCCCTCACGGGGACGGGCTATGGGGGCCAAGTGTGCACGGGCTGCTGCCACTGCCGGTCCTCTGCACCCCGAGTGCTCTGCTAAGGAGAGGGAAATCCCTCCTGGGCCGTTTTCCTGTGATTCAGCAATTACAGCCAATTAGAGATTTCTTTTTTCCTCCCTTGCATGCAAAAGATGCAGGACCTGATAATGGTTTTCATTCTGTCAGCGTTTCCCCCCCCTCAGCCCCCAAAATGTCAAAGGTTTAAATTTTAATTTGCACCTATTAACTTCTTGTTTCTGTAACCAAGATGAAAGGGACAGATCTCTTTACCGCAATTTGTCTGACAGAGAGTTGTTTTTTTTTTGGAAATAACCTTTCTAGAAAATGTCTTGCCAGGTACACCCAGGCAGCCAGGAGCTGGCTGGGTTTATTTTATTTATTCCCTAATTCCCACTGCAACTATCTGTCTTTGCTAATCTCCTTCTGGGCCAAATGGGAGTGCATCTGAGGGGTACCAGGGACTTATTCCTCATCTGACCTGCTTGCATTAATGCCCTGGTTAGACAAAGTAAGACAGTTTTTTATAACCCAGGCAATTTCCCCCATTGTTTCAGCATTTTTCCAACTGGCCTAAATGTAGATCGTCTTCCTGAATTGCTCAGAATTTGTAAGTGGTGGGAATAAAAAAGCTTGAAATTGAGGAGAGACAGGAACAGCAATACAAAAATCCAGAAGGGAATAGGAGATGCTGTTGCATTATTTATTTCATGCCCTGAAGAAACAGGAAAAATAATCCTTTTTGGTGAACACCACTGTGAAATTTAAGTGTGATCTGCTCTTGCAAGCAACTGCCCACAGCTTGCACCCCAGGCTGCTGTGAAAATGAAGTGGGGGACCTGTGTTTTAGCCCCACTATGGCTCTGAAATTGTGAATAACCACACAGAAATAGAAAAGCAGCTACAGAGTCCCAGGTGGCCACGTATTTATTATGATGATTAATTATGTGTTATTTAATTATTTATTAAGATGATTAATTATGTGTGCAGCACAATGGCAGGGAAAAAAATGCTCTGGGTTCAAAGCTCCTGACTATGGTAGTAAGGATTCTCCCTACCAAACTGGGTAGAATTTGTGAGATTTCATTTCAAATTTGTCATATGCCTTGGTGGTTGGAGGATGCGGTCAGTGCTTTGGGGGTGCAGATGATGAAGAGTGTGGCTGCACTGCAGGGGGTGCAGAGAGGGGAGATGGGGGGGAGGCAGCTGGTGCTGTTTAGCCTTTGCTGTGAAAGCTAAAGCAGCTGAGGGGGATTTGGAATGCAAATATTAATACTTTCTCCTCTCTGGGGCTATAACATGTGGATACAGCGAGTTATAAGGTTTAAGTTATTTAGATTTGTAATAATCTTTTTGACCCAGATCCTAAAGACCTGGGCATGGGCTTCATTGCTCTGGTGGGTGGGACACGGGCATCTTTGGGGACTTTTGGTGACAAGCGCGGAGAGATGAGTTGATCCAGCTGCCTCACAGTCAGCAGCACGGGCAGCTTCCTCTCCTTATTTTCTGACGGTCCTTGGCACTAGAGCAGCAGTGAAAGACTTCTAATGAGTCTGAGTCACTTTTATCAGAAAAAAAGCTATTTCTGTTCTTAACACCTTTGAAGCAGTGACTGCAACTTCAGAAGTAAAAAGGCAATTTGATAAGAAAAGCCTCTTATTACTTAAAACGAGTAAACAGGGACCTGTGTGCCCAGATCGGGGACGTCAGAGGATGGGGGAGCCATGGCACTGCGGGCAACCGCAGCGATGCCTCCCTGCCTGGGGCAGCTTGTGCTGCCCCCTCCCCACCCGCCGGCCCTCCCTCAGGAAGCACTGGTGGGTTGTGAGCAAGAAGTTGCACAACTCTCTTCCGCATCTCAGGGATCCTCCTTGCTTTCTGCACCTCTCCAAGGCACCTGCCCTTCCTCCCCTGGGGCTCAGCCTCCCACCATGAGCCTGCCTGGCCCAAAGGAGCTTCCTGGGTGCAGGATGAGGTGGAGCCAGAGGAGCTGCACTCGCAGCTCAGCCTCGTCTTGCTTGTCTTTAAATTGCTGCGGATTGGGAAAAGGGTGTGCAAAGACATTCTTTTCCTCTGGACTGCACTGCTCCGGGGGGATGCAGGGATGGGGCATCCCAGAAGCTGTCTCCAACCAGTGACAGAGCCCAAGTGGGACGTTCACTGCTGCAGCTTCATTCTCCAGACAAGGACCTTCCTCCCCCCCGTGCCCCAGCCTTCATCACCCTGAATTCAAAACACCGGGCAGCACAGTTTAAGGGTGAAGCGCGATGTTAAATCAATTTGTGGCACTTGGCGCTTCTTCTCGCTGCGAGGCCGTTTCCACTTGCTGCCGATGAGCATGAGATGCTCTCTGGAAGGTAGCGAGCTGCATTTCCCCCGTCGGCTCTTGCACAAGGCTCCCACGTCACCACTCGAGCTCTTGTTGTTCTTGCCCTCACAGGCGGGACAGGAAGCATCAATGCGGACGGGAGTTGCTCTCCCTTGAGAAACCTCCCACCGGGCTCAGCACCGGGACCACCACACTGGCAGGTCTCTCCTGCAGCTGGGAAAAACCTTTCCAAGCAGGGAAGCAGCTCTGTGTGTGCAAGAGCCCGTAACAACGGGGCAGCCGTCTGCAACACAACCCGGGTTGATGCTCGTGGCCAGCTCCCTGCTTGCACGAGCACTGAGGAGGTTCAGCTCTAGCCACCTCCCCAGGAGAGCTGGCCCAGGAACGATGAGAAATGAGACTTATGTCTAAGCCCCCTGTGTGTGAAAATCACTGGGAGATTTTGCTGCTCAGAAACATTTCTGCCAGATAACACCAGCTGCTGCCTCAAAGACCACAGCGGCGCAGGGATGGGGTGGTGGCGGGGGGTGACGAAGCAGCTCTCGGCACAGCAGCACACCACAGCCATGGGCTCTCGGTGGGGAAATACGAGTGATTGTAACAAGTGGGGAGCAGGTGGAGGAGAAAACACATGAGTGAAAGGGAAGGGAGTGGAAAAGTTTCTTTTAAAGGTTAACACTTGCCCCAGGAGGGAGGATGCTCTTAAATAGCATTTGCTGACGAGTGTCTCTCAGCTATTTGGTTTGGGTTTTTTTCTTTAAAGACCAGTTATGTCCCTTTTTTTCCACTGTACTTGCTCACACCCCTGTTGAGTAGGGAGTCTGATGAACATCACTGTCAGATCTCAGGTCGTCACCACCTTCCCAGTGCGGTAGCATTAGTTCACACCTCCCACACTTGTTGCACTTCTTTAATAAAGCAAGAAAACCCTGGCACAGCCTGACAAAGAGATTATAGCAGAGAAATACTTTCCACTAAATTACCACAGTGTTTTGACTAACCTCAAAATCGAACCACCCCTTTCCTCCTGATCCCTTACTTCCCTGAGACATGCAAATGAGGGGTTTTTGCCTCCCACTAAAACACACACGTGGAGTCCTGGCGTGTTGCTGCGACTGAGGAGCGCAGGGCTCCAGCATCGAGCACACAGGGTTGCCCTGTCCCTGTCAGACCCTGAGCCTGTGATGTGCCAGAGGGTGATGTATTCACAGAGTATTTGCTTTATATCACCAACAAGAAGGTGACCTCGAGGTACCATCAGCTCTGAGGTGCACTGATCCCTTTGGCACAATGAAGCCGTGTCCACCGCTGCCCCAATGAAGCTGACCCTGATTGCAACCAGCCGGTATCTCAGAGCTGAGCATCAGTCCTTGGCATCCTGGAGGCTGTGCCAACCTCCCAGGCACCCCCCAAATTCACTGGTAACTTGGCACATCTGCAAAATGTCAGCCATTGATGTGCACAGGCCGTGTCACTCCAGGCCTGACAGAGCATCAGCAGGCAAATGTTTCTGTAGCCCTGTGAAAGGCAGATTTTAACACGGGAGCTTCCCCAGCACTGGTGCTGAGCGGGCAGGGTGGCCGTGGTCCGGGAGGGCTCTGACAGTGCTTTAATTCACACCCTTGCCAAAAGCCCCTGGGCAATCACTGCCACTGTGGAGCCTCTTCCCTAACCAGCCAATGAAAGGAGCCTTCCTCCTCCATGGGAAAACCTGATGGGCGACAGAAAATATTTGTGGGAAGATAAAAGGGTGGTGGAGGTGTCTGATTAACCGCCAAGCAGTTCCTTCCCCATGCTCTGTGCCGGGAGGAGCGAGGCCAAGCGAGGCGGTGGGCAGTGGTGGCAGCGCCCGGGCGCGGGCAGGGGAGCTGCCTCCAGAGCACTGGCAGCACGGGACTCGCAGCTGATCTCTGCCTGTCTGCTCTCCGTCACCCCGAGCTGCGCTGGGGGTGAATGGTGAGGGAGAGATGCTGCTGCTCTGGCTTTTTGCTGAGCAAAAACTGGAGGAGGGAGGATTTGCTGGGCTTAAACCACTGCAGATGCGCCAGCTGTTTTGTGGGCTGCAGCAGTACCTGCTCAGATTGCCGTGCTCACTGCAGAGTTAACCAGAGTCAGAATTAAGATCCCTGAGCCTCTGTTAAGCATTTAACAGCAAAAGGTAAAAGCTAAAAGCCAAGTGTTTGGTGTTCCAGCTGATACCAGGGATGAAGAGTAACACCCTCGGGTTGTGCCTGGTCACCCTGTGTTTCCTCTTTCAGCTCACAGGAAGCAAATTTGCAGCTCTTAGCTCCACAGGACATGGGACGGTGGTTTTCAGCCACGCAGGGCACACGGTGCCAGCAGCCCAGCCCCACAGAGGCAGCCCCATCCTCGAGTGCACCCCTGGGCAGGCAGCAGCCAGCAATTGCCAGAGGCTGGGAGTGCATTGTCAGCTTACAGGAGCAGCCCAGCATCTGCGGGCTGGGTTTCTAGTGAGATAAGAACTTGTTTTCTCCGGAAAGTTTCAGGGGAAATGAAGTGGCGAGTTTGAGTAAATTTGAGAGCCAAACAACACTCTTTGCTTGTCAAAGAGCCGTGGGAAAGTGTCCTTCAAGATGCCTCCTGCATCCCTGCAACATCTCTGCGGCATTTCTGCAGCATGCCTGAAGCATTCCGGCAGCATCCTCCCTGCATCCCTGCAGCATCCTCCCTGCAGCCCTGCAGCACCCCTCCTACATCCCTGCACCATCCCTGCACCATCCATGCAGCATCATTGCAGTGTCCCTGTAACATCCCTCCTCCATCCCTGCAGCACCCCATTTTCATCCCACGTTCCTTCCACCAAACCCTACGTCAGCTTCAAAAGGTCAGGGGGAGTTTCTCAAAAGTTTGTTAAATTTGGCATGATTCTTTTGGGGATTGAGACAGGGAGGGTTTGGTGCTGAGGTTGACACTGTTTGTGATATTTCCCATGGCTCTTGCTCCTCTCTGCTGTGAGAAAATCTCTTGTGTGCAGGTGTTGGTGTTCATAGGCAACAGCTGCAGAGGGGGGACTGCGACAGCTCCAGCCCGCACATGTTCTAAGAGCTGGAGTGAGGAGCACACACCTCCACTGCAATAAAAGAAAATTAAATCTTCCCTGTTGCTGTTCAAGACCAGTGCTTAAACCTGCCACAGTACCCTTAACTCGGCCCACTGGAGTGCATTAAAAAAGGGGTCTTCAAGGGACATAGAGATCTTGGGGCTGAACAGAGAAGAATGAGGACTGAGAGAGGATGACAAATGTGAGCGCAGGTCCCCCAGGTCCAGTAGGAGATGGGGAACTCTTGTCCTTGATCCACAGTGTAGCTGTGGGATATTTAACCTCTCCTTCCTGTGAGCTTACCCCATTCCTGCATTTTGTCGAGCTCCTGGCATGGGCAGCAATGTCACCTTGACGCTATTGCGTGGGCCTTAGTAG
Source organism: Athene noctua (assembly GCF_965140245.1). NCBI lineage: Eukaryota > Metazoa > Chordata > Aves > Strigiformes > Strigidae > Athene > Athene noctua. Next base: position 3,853,904 of record NC_134063.1, on the reverse strand, counting down.
GGGACACCATGATCCACGCTGTCAGGTGGCCACGTGGGGTTATACGAGGGGCTGTGGGGACAGGGATGGGGAAGGGAGTCCCTGGTCCCTGGCTTGGGGAGCTCCAGTCCCACAATCCTTGCAGAGCTGGGCAGCAATACACTGTTCCCCCCCGCCAGGGGAAATCTAGCCTGTGCCCACCCACCCACCCCCAGGGGTTTTGGGCAGAATTGACAAAGGGAGTTGTGACATCAGCTGGGGCTGAGGTGGTGACAGCACATCACCCCCGCTGCCATGTGTCCTGGGGTCTCACCAGGCCGCCCTGTCTGGCCTCTGTTTGGCCTCAAAAAGGGTGGAGATCTGCCCGGCTGTGGGAGATCCTGAGCAAATATCCTGCCCCCCTTTACAAGCAGGATTGAGCTGCTCTGCCCTTGTCCCGGGAAGCCCCTCTGTCCCTGTGGACTGGGGTCTCCTCCCTGTGAAATGGTGCCTTCCCCAAAACATGGGGGGGCCGGGGGGTCTGTGGCCGCTGCTGTTTAGCCCAGCACCCTGTGAGTGATGGGTGGTGGTGGAGGCAGGAACGTTGCTGCAGATGCAGAAATGTCCCTGGGACCAGGGGCTGTGTTTGCAGCGTGACACATCGGGCTCTTTGCTCAGTCTTGTGCGAACACGTGGATTTAGTGATGCTGTCCCAGGGCTGGGGTCGAGGTCCTGGGCTGCAGCGAGGCTCTTCGGACCTGGTAACATCAACTAGAAAGTGGTGGTTAAAGGCAGCGGGGAGGCACCTCTGGGCCCTGCAGCAAGGGATTTTCTGCCTGTGTCCCAAGCCAGTTTAGTAACACCACGGTGCTCGATGGTATCTGCTTTTTGGCAGGAATGTGATGGAAAAGTGAATGCTGCTGCCCAGCTCTGGCTCATGCAAACTCATGTTTCGTGGTCTGCTTTTGGGCTTTTTGTTGTTGTTTCTTGTAGTGCTGTTTGGCCAGAAGCCAGCAGCCCGGGGGATACAGTGTCCCCAGAGCTGCTCCTTCCTGGCTGTGGTTACACACACCCAAGGGAAACAGCTCCTCAGCTGCTGCAGGGCTCGTCACTTCTTGTAAAATCCTGCTTAACATTCTTAAGAGGTGCCAGCTGGCACCACACAACCTTCACCCTCAGCCCACGGGTGTTTCCCTCCGCTTGAGATGGGCATTGCTGAGCTGCTGGGATTGAACGCGGGCAGGTTTCCCTCAGGGCTGTCTGATTAATGTGCAGGTGCCCTCATGCAGCAGGACCGGATGGCTTCGTGGTGTAGCTGCTGGCTGGTGGTTTGCAGCACGGATCCGGCTTGTTTTCGCACCAGGGAGACCGTGGTGGAGCGGGGGACACTGGTCTGCGCTGTGGGCACAAGAGCTGATGAAACATTGCATTGCCTCAGTGCTCCTTCTTTCACTGATGCATTGGGCAAACTGCAAGCTGAGGCATAAAAATATATTTTCCTGATTTTCTTTCTCCTGCTGCCCCTAAATCTGGCGCTTTTTACTGGAGAGGAGCAGGTGGGCTGATGCAGGGAAAAGAAGCCATCAGGCCCAGCTGTGGCTCAGAGGGAGATTTTGTATTTGCTTCTTGCGGGCTGGAGGGGGGAAAACAAAATGCAGCGATTGTGGTGCCAACAAAATAGAGCTTTTGCTCCTGATACAGCAGCCATTTCACAAATTAAATTCCTGGTTGGGCACAGTGCAACTCTCCTGCTGCCTGTCCCAGTCTAAAGTCCCCAGTGGAGCAGGGCAGGAGAAAGGCTGACGAGACGCAATTAGTGTTGAAGCAATGAAGGGGATGAGCCCTCGCCTGCAGAGCTATAAATCCTGGCAGCGAAGCTGGGGCCAGGTGCTATCACTGTCTGTGCATGGGGTGGGTGGTCTGGATCCTGCCTGGGACAAGGCAGCTCAGGTTGTTCAGATTTTCCTCTCTGTCGAATGTGGAACAGGATGGAATTCAGCCTCTGGGAAACAGTTCTGGGTCGATGCTGAGAACAGGAGGTTAGAGAGGTGTCTGAATGTGTGCCCTTGCTGCATAAAGGGCTTTTTGGTGACTGTTTCCAAAGCAGATGGAGAATTTTTCTATCTATAAGAGCCAAATTGAATAGAATTGCTGGGGATAATGATGAGAAGCAGCTGAATCTTTTATCGCTGCACTTCAGGCTTGTTTCCAGTGTTCAGCACAAAATGTTTGAAGGGCTGAAAAGGAGACTGATAAACTGTCTTTTACTAAGCAGCAATTATCATGGCAGGGCCAGGCAGGTCCATCTAGCCCCATGCTGGGAAAAGAGGTGACCGGGTGCTGCCAGATGCCAGTTTGTACACTGGTAACAGCGGGGGAATCTGGGCTGAGCATCATGAAGACAAGTGCAAGGGCAGAAATGCTGAGAAGCAGTCCCAGTGCATCTGCAGTGCGAGGGGAGAGCAGAGGCAGGGGGAGGCCAAAGGCGGTGCTGGGGGAAGGCAGCGGCGGCTGGTGGTGCTGCAGGCGGGCGTTGATGGAACCAGGCCCAGGGCAGATCCCTGAGGTCAAGCTGAGCCTCTTTTCCCGCTTGCTCTGTCCTTCCCCAGACCCAGTCCCTGCCTGGGGCCAGGTCACCACGCCAGAGGCTGAGCCACCTGCGTCACTGCCGAGCCGGCCAGCCCCCAGCAGCCTTGCCGGGGGCCCCTGTTTGGAAACAGCAGCTCCATAGCAAACGCGGGCGGGTGTCCAACCATAACACGAAGCGCATTGCGACATGGTGTAGGGGATGCTGAGAGGCACCGTGGTATGTGAGGGCTCCTTCCTCTTGGAAAGCAGCCTGCAGGGAGGCTCATGGGCACCAGCCAACCCCATAGTGTGCTCGAGCTTGGCCCTTTCTTCCTGCAAGCTGCTGCTGCTTTCTCAGCTCCTCAGCCCCTTTCCCCCTCTCAGTTGTCTTGGTGCCCCTTCCTCAGTGTGTTTCAGCTTTAGTTTTGGGGGTTGGGTATCAGAGACTGGCTGGCAGGGCTGGGGTTGGACTCTCCTGCCCTTGGTGCGTGGGGTCGGACGTGTGTGGCACATCCTGGTCTGACAGTGAGTGCTGGTGTGTCTGTGCCAGGGAGAGGGGGATGCTTGGCATGTGTGGCTGCAGCTATTTCTGTTTGCAGCAAACCCTTAGGGAAATGGAGGTCTCATGGTATTGCCAGGAAGGTTGCCTTGGCTCTCTGGATCCCCCACAAACAGGTTGGGCAGAGCTGAGTGCTGCATCTAAGCTAAAGCTTTTCTAAATTAGATCAGCTACGTGTGCCTTTCTGTTGAGCAGACACAAATTTGTCCCACTGCTCTTGGGTTTGTCCTGGGGCTTGAGGTGTTGCCTGGGAAACTGCTGTATTTTCTGCCTTCCCTTTTGTCCCTGGGCTGGACAGGACAGCGGTGCCAGCGCAGGGACTGCCGGTCTGTGCTCTGCAATGTGCGCTGGGCCTCTCCTCCTGTTCCCAGTGAACCTGGGGGAGGAGGCAATGTGGCTCATAGTGCTGAGAGGTGGCTCTTCTCCCGTGGCCATGGTGTAAAAACAAAAATTCAAAACCTCTAGGAAACAAGTCCAAAAAATAGCACCTTCCTCTCCCAGCGTGTGCTGGCTGTCACATCTCCACACCCTGTGCTGTTACTAACATCAGTCGTGTGCGTTTGAGAGCAGGAGAGGAGGCTCCATGGGGAGAGGGGAGTAGGGCACTGGGCTACCAGGATGAAGGAGGCGCAGCAGGGACAGTTGGCTGAAGATCTGGGGGGTTTTCCAGGGCTGCCAAGGCAGGAGCTGGTGCTCTGACTGGAGCCCACCAGCCCTGCTCAGTCACTCAGCTTTTCTGGAGTGCTGGCATCAAAGCCTGAGCTGGGAAGTCCTTTCCCCTCTCAACGCTTCTGTCTGAGATGGCTGTTGCAGCCAGAGCACGCTGGGTGGCACAGAAACTTGCAAAGGTCTTTTGGAAGCAGCTTTGAAAGCTTTTAATCTGATGTCACTGACATAATATTGGGTGCTTGAAAACCTTTGTTTGATCGAGCAAACAGGTTTCTAATCCTCTGCGTAGGAAACTCCACTCTGCGCAGAGGAACCTGACCTGGGGGACGAACTGGTCCAACCTGCCATTGAGGAGCTTTACTTTGAAAGTTAAAAGCCCGTTTGATTGTGTGGAAACATTGCCTGCAGTGGAAGGATTAATGACTAATCATGGTTTCATTAATTCTAATTCTAGTGCTTTCACTTTTGGCAGAGAGTTCATCTAATGATAGTATCAAATAATCTCTTAAAGATCGGCACCACCTCCTGCGCTCCGCAGAAAATTGAGGCTTGTAAACGGGCTCTCTCTGCCAAGTCTGTCTGGCTCAGGTGGTCTGGCGGGGCAGTAAATGTCCTGATCTCTGTAACAGCAGACCATGGGATGCCCGAGACAACTGAGGAGCTAAAGCTCAGGGACTTCAGCAGGGCAAAAGTAGTTTCCGACTTGGCATGAAAAGTGCCACTACAGAGGAAATACTGTTTCGTGGCAAAACCCAAGGCATTTATTCAACTGAAATCAGTATCAATCTCAAAAGACACAGTATGACTGTATCACACTCAGATTTAACAACGCATCTTTACATAATCTCTTGACATAATTTTAAATATATAAAATGTTTTAATCAATTTAAGATATTTACATGTTTAAAAAATTGGGAAAAAGCTAAAATCTAGATGAAGTTTCTAAGTTTACAATAGTCAGTCCTCAAAAAAATCTATAAATTAGTATAATTTTAAGCCTTTTTCAGAAAACTGACATTAACACTGAAGGGCCTTGCAAACTGCAGTTCCTGGTAGTCTTTATTTTCTGTTGGTTGTGTAATATTTGTATAAAATACTGCAGCACTTAATATTTTCCTCAAGATCTGCATTATTGGCAGTTTCCCATAGTATGAAAATAATTGTGGTCATAGTGCAAAGATTTGCCTCAAGACAAGAGGAAATGCTAAACATAATTTATTAAAGAAACATTTTTCTAGTGGTCATAAATATTTTTCCTTCATCAATGGACAAAGAGGTCTGTGAAGACAGACTTCATCTGTTATGTTAGTGCACTTTTCTTGTGTTCAGATGTGGGAAGTACATCCCATACAGGCCTTGTTGAACCTGGTATAGATGTGACTTTCTTCTTAGGCAAAAGACAACCTGGTGGGAAAAGAACAATGTTAATAACAAAAAAAATGAGCTTGCACTTTTCCCTTCATGAGACGCCCCCAGACAACGTTGCCAGGTGGGGATGGAGGGACTAAAGCTGCAAGGGCAGACCCTAGCACAACCCCCAGTTTTGAATCTGAGGTTTGTCCTCTTCTAAATCCGTCTGACTGTAATTTTACTCCTGAACCTCTAAGGACAGTAATCGATGTTCTCTGTAGATTTAGCTGTTCTTTTCTAGCTGATCCAAAGCAAACACAGCTGCTTTCGAAACACTGCTATTAAAATGGTGTCCCCTGTCAAATCAACACCCGAGATCAGAACAGGATCTGCTCTGTTCTTGCAAACGGTACGCAGCTGGAGAACAGCCCTGCGAGGCTGCTACAGTCTGTGTGTTAAAAGAATTGAATACAAAATTCTGGATGTGATTCCTTCAGGTTATTAAAAATGTCATCTTCTGCGCTCCCTTATCTGTAACCTGATCGTTGTGCAGATATTTGAGCAGGGAAGAGATTTAAGAAATGTTGCAAACTGCTTGTCATCTTGGTGTTTGCCTTTGGTTTTATATTTTTCTCTCTGCAAAGGACTCTCATTCATGATCTACTGCTTCCTCTCCTAGAAATCTGCTTAGCTGAGTGTAAATACCCTTCCCCATCCTCCTGTGCGCAAGTCTTTGACAGAGCTGGCAGTAACCGAAGGAGGATCTGGCATGACATTTGCTGTTACCACGCGTGTTTGGTACTGCTACCACTGGGCTTCTTGTGGATGTGTCTGAATGCCTCTCCTGCAACTCCCCAGGTGGCTGGGCGCTGCTGGAGTCAAGTAAGAGGCAGGACAGCAAAGGGGCCACTTACCAGGAAGCATAACAAGAGGAGGAGAATGAAGCCAAGCAGGGTAAAAACACAGATGAGGATAATAGCCCAGAACTCAAGCTCTGCAAAGTCAAAATAAGAGCACATCAGTTTGTTGGACTCCTGTACATGAGACTCAGAGAAGGAGATCTGGTCCTGACAAAGTTCAAAGTGCTGTACAGTGCATAGCTGAGGCAAAATTGCTGAAAGGCAGCATCTGCTCTTTCCTGGCTGCAGGGCAAACATGCCCCAGCAACTTCGAGATGTGTGGGGTGTACAGAAACTTTGGTAAAATGGAGCGAGGGTCTGAGGATCTACAACTTTAAATGTCACCTCAGTGAGTGTCAGACCCCTCAGATGTTTCAGGGGTGGGTTCAGAGAAACAAAGTTCTCTCTTAGCTGCTGGATGGACCCTTTTGGGGAAGGGCACAGGGCTAAAGGTGTCAGCAAAAGCCGTAGTTAATTTTGCCACCATGTTTGTGGTGGATGGAAAAGCAACAGTTCAGAATACTTTTTTTTTTCCCCCTCTTTACCATTAGTTCTGGGGTTATGGCTATGTCCACAACACCATATCTGGATTTTTTTATAAATACTGCAGTTATCAAAATTTACTGGTGCCAGGGCTCCAAAATATCTTCCCAAATTGTATTGCTTTTGCCTGTCCTTCACTTCCATTTTCCTCAGGCTGGCTGGCACTGATGGTAACTGCTGTTTGCTGCCAGCCTACCAAGAGTCCTAGATGTCTGGGCTCTTGCTTGGGTCTAGTTTCCATTTCAAGGTATGTGATTCTTATTCAAGTATTTAGTGGCTGTAGGGTCAATCCATCCCCAAAAGCACTTACCAGATCTTTCAGACTCCTGTTCATCTGTCTTGAGTGGAGAGTAACCTGGAAATAAAGGGTGGGACAGATGAGAAAGAGACCGCTCTAGAGGTGATTAAGACAAAGCTAATAAGCATTCCTACATAGTCACCACAGGAGCTGTCACCTTCAACAACCAGACTCTGCTCTTCCAGCTCATAGCTGGGGCCCAGCTTGGTGAATCCGTGTGTCAGGCGTTTCAGCTCCTCATACACCTCTTGCTTTTGTAAAGGCCGTGAGGAGGGGTCCAGTGTGAATTTGCAGATGGAGGCAACATTTGTATAAGCTTTCCCACGGACAGGCCTGGAGGATGACGGCCAGAATTATCATTATGGGAGAAAAGAAAAAAAAAAAAAAGTAGAGCTGAGTAGAGGCAGGGAGGAGGGATTCAGAATCAGGCTCAGGTCTGCAGATGTCTAAGCAATGTTTTATTAGCCCAGGATCAGCTTTTGTAGTTTATGCTAGATGCGAGGGGAACTCAAGCAGCCTTGTGAAATCCATCCACTGATTTAATCCCAGGCAAGGCATTTCTAAAGAGGTAAATCAGCTCAGCTTTTTTTGTTGCTCCAAATTGGTGTTGGAGAAGACACACACAAGTAGATTTTGTTTTCAGGCTCGTCAGTTCTAATGATTGTTTTGATAATATGGTTCAGTGGAGTTTTAGCTTATTTGAAAAAAGCTAAATGAGAGAATGAATCCATTTGTTTTACTCTGGAATTGTTTATGCATGAAAATAGCTTTGCTAGCATGGAAACAAAACCAACTCTCATTTGGACAGAAACCTTTTGTGGTAAAGGCAAAACTGACTGAGAGTGAGTGAAGGTGCCTCCGATGTGTCATCCAGAGCACAAAGGTTGGCAATGAGGCATAAACACCGTGCTGAGGCTCTGAATGCCTTTTCTGCTAACTGCTCTTTTGGGACTCAAGAAAAAACACTTCCAAAGCAGGACTTACCCAAAGCTCTCAAGAGTACAGCCAGCAAAGTAGTCCTTCAGGCTGCTAGTTCTGAATACATCAAGCTGATGGGAAGAAACAAAACAATTGAGGAAAATTGGGTAAATTTAATGCATCCTTAATTTGGGCAGGGAATTCAAGCTAGTGCTGTTAGTTTTACCTCTTTCTCAATTTTCTCTTTGTTCACTTGGTACATCTGTGACCTGGGGTCCTGCAGTTCTGGGGAGTAGGGAAGGTTGGAGATTCTGAAATTTAATCTGAAGTTTTCTTTCCCAGACTTGAGGGGTGTTTGGTAAGTTACTGCCTCAATTGCTAGTTCCAAGCCTGGAAATTGAGAGGAAAAGTCAGTATAAATTCTAGCAGAGAGGAACGGAGGTCCTTTTAACAAGCAGCACTGAGCTGCAGACTTTTAGCTAGGAAAACTTTAAATCTTAATAGATTAACAGAACTTGAGTTGCACTAGGGTCTGACAGCAAATTCCCAGTCTACCCTTTCGATCAGTCCTTTAGCAAAACGAGGCCACTCATTTCCTTGGGAAGTTGTGCATTTGAAAAAAGCTAAAAGTCTGTTTATCTCTAAATGCTTGAAGTTATGGTGAGTAGTTACCACTTCATTTTCTTATTATTTAATACTGAGTAACACCTTAAGTCACTGAGGACCAAAGGGCTACACTGAGCCAGACTGAATGTGGCAAAGGACTGTCCCAGCTCTGACCTGAGTGATTCAACTTGATAACAGATTTATTTCCACACACATCCCCTCTGATAGACCAGAAGTTGGGGAATTCTGAGTACGTCATAGCAAAGATCTGTGCGGAAACTGGGCAGCTGTGATTTGAGCTCTACATACTGTCTACTGAGAATCCTTGCAGCTGGTAACTGCTTCCCAGCCACAGTCCAGTTGCATTTGAAGTCCCATCCTGAAAGGCCCTTTCAACCACAGCCTGGTTGATGCTGGGCTCTGGCTGGAAGAAGCACTTGCAGTCAACCACTATGGATCCAGTCCTGTGGACAGAGAAACAGGGGTTCTGAGATACATAGGCTGATGATCATAAAACTTCTTCATGTGGGAAATTTTCCTGAGGGTTTCCTGCTATTCTGAGTGTTAAGTGTTTTAAGCTAATGTGGTGCTATTGAGATGTAGAACAGGCTGGTTTGGACTTTTCCTTTGGACAGGGACATGAAATACCACTACCTCTTCTCTCTGCAAGCTTAGGTTATACTGCATGCATACAGTGAAAGATCAGCACTTAACAAAAAAAAAAAAAAAAAAAAAAAAAAAAAAGCTTTTGCCCCATGTGAGGGTCCCTTGTCCGAGCCTCTTTTCATCTGGAGTAGGAGACTACAGCTCTACCTGAAGCCCACATTTAAAACCCAGTGGAGTCCAAGTCAAGAGGAGGAGTGCAGAGGTTGCAGGGTCACCATCAGTCCTCATTAAGAGGATGGCAATGAGTAATTACTGGGATATTCAGAGACCTAAGAGTGCCTTACAGAAATCCTGACTGAGACTGAGAAAAATGTCAGTCCATACTATGTCAGAAAATATTCAAACTGATGAATTCTGGGAAACGTAGAAATGGCCTCTTAAGGCATAAACTCAACCATTTCTAACATGAGAATGGGGAGGAGGAATTCTGCAGGAGACAATGTCACTTGGCCATTGGGGAATGGTGCCGGGGTGTGGCAGCCTTTCAAACAAAATCAGATTGTTATCACAGACCTCAGCCTTGTGATACTGCAGTTCAGGAACTGGTCTCGCAGGTTGCTCTGAAGGTACAGTTGATTCATCTGAAATAAAAATGTCATGTTAAATATTAATGAGTTCTGGGACTCCTAGTAGATGCTTCAGGGCAACAGGAGGGCTTCTAACTTTGGAGAAACACCAGGCTATTTTTTTTTTTTTTTTTTTTCCCCCTAGTTGGGGAAGTTGGTTTTTACTTCAGAATATGCCTTCTGGTGATGAAGTCTGACTTCCATCTTGGCAAGCCTTTCTTCTCTTATCTGAGCAAGCTGCCAGTGATAAACAGCACAATCTGCTGAATGACAGCTGTCATCTTGGTCCACATTTCAGAGACAGCACAGACTCAGAACTCAAAGTATGGAATGTTACGGCTTCATCTAAAAATCAAACCCCACCCAATTAGGGCTTTAGTGGGTTGATATGTTGGTGGATTGGTGCTGAAGAGAATGTGTTGCATTCTCAGCAATGAATTACGATGTGCTGACCTCTGAGCTGGCAGAGATCTGTGCACACTTCTAGAGATGGACTGAAATGCCGAGTGACTGCATTTAACAGATGACATAAACCTCTTGCATTTTGTAGTGCATGTCTTTGGCTGGAGATAATTTTTAAAGACCACATGTAACATAACAAAATCAGAAGTGATTCAAAGGACAATCTCATCTTTTAGAGTAGAAATTTTTGTTTCCAAATGTTGATTTTTTTTAATTTTTTTTTTTTAATTAAGGCATAAATCTACAGCAGTTGTTGCAAAAATTGACCAGTGGAGACATGATGGCATTTGAGCTGCAGCTCCTTACCTTGTTACTGATGCTTTCCACTGCTGCTTTGTATTCTGGAGACTGAGGGTCTGGGTTAGTTAGATTTTCATTGACTATTTTAAAGCTCAATCTGTAGCCCAGTTTGGCTGAAGCTTCAGTCAAGATAGGCTTTCTGTTGATAGCTGAGTCTGTGAGGGGGAAACCTAAATAAAATTGGTAGAGTTCATTTATTTTTGCCTTCGTTCTATCCATACCACAAAAGCAATATTGGTATGCCCCTGTTTACATTATATAATGTAACAATGAAATTCTCCAGGAATTTGTATGATTTAAAGGATAGAAATGCTCCTAGAATGGCAATATCACGCTGGATTGGCTTTATCATAGTGTCAAAACCTACAGAATATTAACAGACCAACGGGGAAGCTCAATTCCCAGTGGAGTGGAAGAATGAGGAGTGATCTCCAAGCGATCCCAAATCATGCCTTGATACTGTTCATGGATGCTTACCGTCGACATACAGGCTGTTCTTCTCTAAGCTGTAGTGCCCTAGTTTGGTGACACCCTTTGTCATGATGCTCAGCTCATAATAAACCTTTTCTCTGTCAAACCTGTCAAGGCTGTCGTTGTTTTTGTAGCTGCAGACAGCATCTACGCCTGTGTCATCTCTGTCTCTCCCAGACCTAAGTAAAAATGTCAGAAATGTTCTTTAGGACACTGTCAATGCTTACAGAACATCCTGTGTAATTTGAATGACTAGGAATGACAGGCTATCAGTGCAACTGGGCTCCTACATCTTTCGGCAGATTCTCAAGAACTATGATGATGACATTTAGATACCAAAATGATTTTACCATCAAGATCATGAATGGACAGGGAGGTGTCACTGGCTTCTGTTTTCTGTCATCAGAACAATTATGATAATGTACGTGCAAATTTAAGGTGTATAAGAGCAGATAAAGAAATGGTTAATTGTCCTTTCAGGAATCTTACCTTAATCTCATCACTTTACATCCTGTGTAGGCAGAGCTTATGCTGCTTCTTTTGAAAAGAGGGTCAATCTGTCAAAAAAAAAAGTATAATTGAGAACTTGAAAGCATGTCCTGCGTTTCATGCAGGCAGGTTAAGATCACCACCATAACAGAAAACGGGCAGAACCAGAGCCAGACTTACATAATGGTTGATAACTTTCGCTGTGGAAATGAATTTTTGGGAACTTGGTGCATCCAGATCTGCAGTGTGCTGGAGGTTGGTCAAGGTGAAATTAAGTGTGAAATGCCTGATTGTTGGGCTCGGTGCAGTAGTTACGCTCAGAGCTATAATCAAAGAGGAGAAGGATTACGATTTTACTATTAAAAAAGCTATCTTTGCTTTCAAAGACATTCTCAACGCTAGCACACTTCAAGGCTATTCTGAAGCATCTCTTCCCCTCTTATTTTCTGAGTGCATCAATCCTTTGATAGCTTTCCATGGAATGAGCTTGGCAAAACACTTACGTGATCTCTCAAGTGGTTTGTTGTAACCTGAAAAGGAAATGCAAGAGAAACATTATGTAAGAGAACTATACACTTAAGAGAATGAAAGAGGAGAGGAGATGATTAAATGGATGACTTGGGAATGAATCATCAGAACCAGTCCCCGAGGGTGTGAATCTATTAAACAAACAACCTACTGCTTTAAGCAGAACAATGTCCTTATTATAATAGTGAAGACTAAAGTGAGAAAATATGTGTGACACTTTTAAATGAAATACTGGTGGAATAGAAATCAGGTAAAAATGTTCATATGCAGGTGAATGACTGAGGTCAAGACAAAAATTCAGTCACTCTTCAAAGTAATGCAGAAATTAAAATCTTCAAAAATGTCTATGTGAAAATGTTCTTGGAAGCATTCACTTAATCTTATGCATGTAAGTTGTGCAGTAAACTTCAGTGGGACCACCTTCTCCTTAAGGTAATGTTTTGGGGGGTTTTTTTAGTATCGAAATGGTCCCTAAGCCCTGACGTGGTCCCAAACTGCTCTGGTGTCTGGAGGAATGAGAAAATCAAGCACTTACCATTGATGTAGAGGCTCTTGCTGTCCAGGTTATAGATTCCCAATTTGGTGATGCTGTTTGTCATGCTCCTTAGCTCTTGGTAAACCTTAGCTTGGTCAAACTTGGGCACTTGGGAGCCATTTCCATAGCTGCAGATGGTGTCTACTCCTGTGTTATCCCTGTTCTTCACTGACCTGAGGAATTGAATATCATGAAGCTTCTGTTAGTTATTCCAAAAATCTGTTGTTTTTTTTTTTTCTGATGTGATTAAAAAAACCCCCATAACTATTAAAATCTGTTCACAGTTCTCAGAAGAACTGCAGAAATTACTGAGATATGGTATTACAAAGAAAAAGGCTTTGTAAGATAAGGACCATACAAAAGCGCATAGAAGCTTTATTATAATGATACTGGCTTCTTGAAAAAGGGAAAGAACTGTTATTAAAGTGCCAGTCAAACATAATGAAAACCATTTGCTAAAGCTCAACGTTAATCTTTCAGTTATATTACTCACCTGAATCCTATTACTTTGCAGCCAGTGAAATAGGGGCCAATGCTGCTCTTCCGAAGCAGGCTGGTAATCTGAAAAGGGAAGGTCTTTGTGAGTATGGGAAACCCAAAATACTGGGTGATTTCAGTGAAAAGCAGTGTGACTTTGGCTTACATAATGTTGCATTATTTTCTCAGTAGAATTGAATTTAGCAGAATTTGGTGTCCCTAGGTCTGTTGTGAATCTGAGGTTGGTTATTGTGAAGTTCAGTGTGAACTGCTCTTTTACCAGTCCTGGGCTTTGTGTGGTGGTTGGCTTCACCACTGTGAGAACAAAAATTACACAGAAAAGATAAGAACAGGATCTTTATAAGACATAGTACCATTATTATTTATCTTTACATTTAGAGCAGAAAAACATATTAACATGATCACACACTTAAGATACTTTGCAATCTTCTGAGCATTGCCAAATCAGGGGGAAACAAAATCAATTTATGCCTTTGAGTAGCTTTAACGTGTATTTGTTTTTAAGTATACTTACATGACAGACCATGCAGTTCATTGTAATCTGAAAAACAAATGGACAATTATTAGGAATATTGTCCAAGAATGTCTCAAGCAGGGCTAAACACATGTTTTTTATTACACGAGATTCAGGATCGTGGTTACTAAATTCATGACTGTTTTAACTTAATGTCTCTGGCAGTTCTTTACCCTCTACTTTTTGTTAGCTGTTCTGAGAGGTGTGTTTAATCCTCTTCATTCTCATTTCAAAGTAGTCTGTGTAAACGTAAGGAATAATGCCTCAAGGTGGTCTCATTACCATTAATGTAGAGGCTCTGGCTGTCAAGGCTGTAGTGTCCCAGCTTGGTGATACCACTTGTCATATTGCTCAGCTCTTGGTAAACTACCACTCTGTTGAACTGGGGACCTGAAGGCTCATCTCTGTAGCTGCAGATGGCATCTACTCCCGTGTCATCCCTGTCCTTCTGTGACCTAGGAAACGAGGCATTGTTTTAGGATGTTTTAGCATTATTGAGAAGTCCATCTTAAATTTTAGTATATGATCAAAGAGGTAGATAAGAAAACCACTCAGAGACATTACCACAATGTAAGAAAACCACTCAGAGATGTGTTGAATGCTGAGAAATAGGAAGCAACTTTCAAAGAAGCAGGTAATGCAGACTTTTCCCAGACATGGCTCTTACCTGAATGCCATAACTTTGCAGCCAATATAAGCAGGGCTGATACTGCTTTTCTGGAGTAAAGTGTCAACCTAGAAATTTAATAATAATATTTAAGTAAAATGTCATGGCAAAGGTAGGAGATTCGAGATATTAAAAGAACTGTGCCCAAGCAGGGCATTTGCCAGACTTACGTAATAGTACATGACTTTTTCTGTTGACTTGAATTTTTTAGAATTTGGCATCATCAGATCTGCAGTGAACTGGAGGTTGGTTATAGTGAAATTCAGTGTGAAGTTCCTTACTGCTGGTGACAGAGGTTGTGTACTTTGATTGACAGCTGTAATGAGCAAGGCAAATTATTGCTTGAAAATACAGTTTATGATCATCATCCCTAGAGGAAACACTATAAGAAAAATTCTCAGATATTCTAGGTGGCTTCAGGGTTATAGCAACTGCAGCTCCTTAACAGGCACCCAAATTCTCTTAACACTGTTTTATAAGTGTAGCAGCGCTGTTGGCTGGTTAGTCTAACCTTCTTTTCTGGCTACTGCTAACTAGCAAAGTCTCTTGCCCTTTCAGTTGTTATTTAAAGGTACTTACATAGTTTAGGCTGCAGTTCATTATAACCTGTGTGGGGAAGAAAAAGGACAGTATCTGAGAAACTGGTTTAGATTTTGGGAGGTCTGGCACACAGTAGAATACAGAACTTGAATTCTTTTTGTCTGAGAGATCCTGTGTACACATCTACTACAAAAGACTGATTTGATGACTCTCTAGGCATAAATGCACATTTATACTTTTCTTAGAGATCAGTGCACAGAATTGTCCCATCCCTTGGGATGTTGAGAGGGAATTTATCCATTCCCTAAATCCAGTTTAACTTCTACATTGACAATTTAAGTATGACTTTTGTCAAGTGGTGTCCAGTTCTAGCGCTGGTCCTCTGCAGGGGAACACATTCCATCGTTCACCATGAGAGGTCAATCCTTAAATTTTCTGGAGAATGACCTTTGCTGTATTTGGTTACTTCATTCAAAGGAATAACAAGGTGCAAAGGCTGAGTGACAGTGGCCTCTCTGCTTTGGTTAGCGTTTGCTCTTGCTCTCTCTCCACATTTTATTGATTCCGTAGTTATGTAGTAACTCATTTCCTCCTAATATCAAATCAGCAGTCAGGAGAGTATTCCCTCCTGACATCAGCTCAGACACTTACCACTAACATAAAAACTTTCTGCATCCAGCCTGTAGGGTCCTAGCTCAGTGCAGCTGGCTGTCATCTTGCTGAGCTCACGATAAACCTTGATTCGGTCAAATTCAGAGGTGGTAGCATTGGTGCTGTATGTGCAGACTGCATCCATGGCAGTGCCCTCTCTGTTCTTCACAGACCTGAAAAACCACACACGTTTACAGGGCTGAGTGACACTTCTGTGCATTGCTTGCATGCTACAATGGAATTGGATTTCCCCTTAAAATAGTGTGAAATAGTGTTATTACATGAAAGAATGCTCTCAGATTCTGGAAATTTAGTATTATGCTGTTTTATACAATTGGAACAGCACTCTTATGATCTAAATGAAATGCAAAATTGGTGAAATCAATGCAAGCATAATCAGAAGAAATTATGTAGTGACCACCCCATCACAAGGGCTCATAAAGGAGGTGTAATACTACTCAGGAGTCTAGGGTTTTACAGTCTCTACCAGGCTAGGAGGAAACCAAACCAGGAAGGAATTATATGAAAGGGAAGATTTCTGCATAATCCTGTTGTCAGCCAAAATTTGAATTGCCCTTGTCTTCTATAACACTTCTAGGATGTGCCTACCTTAGTACCACCATTGGACATCCAGCGTAAGCAGGGCTAATGCTGCTGTTCTTGAGCACATGATCAAGCTGCCAAGAAAAAAAGCCAGTTGATAAGTCACAGTGAATAAATAATAAAACCAACAAGAACATGGATACAAGAGGAACCTGACTGGCACTCACCAAGTACATCAGAGTTTTTTTTGTAGCAATGAAACTTTTAGAATTTGGATTCCCTAATGCTGGTGTGTAACGGAGATTAGTCACAGTGAAGTTCACTGTGAAATGCCCCTCTCTTGCAAGGGGAGGAGACGAAGATGCTGCTGCAAGAAAAGCACAAAATTTGTTGCAACAAGAAAAGAAATATTCATAAACCTGCTAAAGCCAGAGATAAACTCGTGTCAGTTGGAATGGATGGGCACTATACATAACAGCTCAGTATGGGATGATGATGCCAGCAACAGTGTAGAACATGCATATGTGGAGCAGATGAGGGCTCTCCCAGCTCATCTAGATGCCTAGAGAAGGCCAGTCACAGCTGAGCAGGCTGTAAACAGGTGCCTGACCACTTCATATGAGGAGCTGAGATTAACTCCATCTCCACTTTTATCCCAGAGTGCACAAACCCTGATGACATTTAACCGCACTGGCCTGATGGTCTAGCTTTGTTAAACCACAGATTCTTTTCACTTGTTGTGTTGCTGTTGGAAAAGACTGAACTGCATGTGAACATCAGTTACCCGCAAGCCTTCCAGCAGTGCAATACAGTGCTCCTGGAAACAGGTCTCCTCTGACCTCCTATGTAATCCTAAACTAATTCAAATATTTCATGAGACGTTGATCCCAACGGTGCTGAGTAGTTAATTCCTCTTACAGGGTATTTGTCCCTGACCCCCAGCCCCCTCCAGATGGGACAAGCCCCCCACGAGGCCCTTGCTGCCTTCTGAGCCCAGCCCACACCTACAAGGGACTCACCGGTCAGGACTGTCTGTTCGTTGTAACCTGGGAAGAGAAAGAGAGAGAGAGAAAGAGAGATGGTCATGAGCTGGCGCGGGTGCTTGGGCAGGGTGGGGAAGGCTGCCCCGGGACAGCCAAGGAGGCAGCAAGAGCAGCATCAGTCACCGTTGACGTAGAGGCTGTCCCTGTCCAGGCGGTAAGGGCCCAGCTGCGTGGTGCCCCTGGTCTTGTTGGTCACTTCGCGGTAAAGGCCCACCCTGTCCAAGGGCGGGGTGGAGGGCTCCTTCCTATAGCTGCAGACAGCGTCCACCCCTGTGTTGTCCCCTTGCCTCACGGGCCTGGAAAAGACAGAGCCGTGCCTGAGCACCCCTCCTCTGCGCCCTGGCGCTGCAAGGTCACGTTTTTGGGGCATCGTGAGCTGTCCCTGTACGGGAGGCAAGCTCGGCCTTCCCAGACTGTGCGTGTGTTGTGGCTGGCCACTGCTCTCCTGCCTCCACTAACGCCCAGGGGCTGCTGGGGAAGCACAAGGCCAGGCAGGACTTGAGAATTCTCTCAGGGATACACTATCCATGCCTTGAGGAAAGAGGGCCGGCAGCAAGGTCAGGCCCTAAGTCAGAAGAGCATCAGGGAGTGTGCTCTGAGGCAGGAGTGTGTCTGGGAGAAGATTCTCCAGCTTTAGTTTTGGCAGCAGTAGGGCATGGGAGCGTGACAGGTGCCATCATGGGGCCCAAAAAAGGACAGTCACGCAGGAATCATACCTGAAGGCTGTGGTTTCACACCCGAGGAAGGCGGGGCCAATGCTGCTTTCCTTCAGAAGGCGGTCAAGCTGCCAAGGAGAGAGGGTGCATGCTTAAGCCCCGACCATATTCCTGCACTCCTCCCAAGTCGAGGGGGCTACAGGAGCATGGCCATTGCTGTGCGATGGGTCACTTACCAAGGTGACCATGACTCTCCGTGTAGCGTTGAACTTTGCCGAGTTGGGAGTCGCCAGATGGGAACTGTAGGGAAGGTTGGTGGCGGTGAAGTTGATGGTGAAATGCTGGAGGGCTGCAGCGGTCGTTGGTGGGTGGGTGGGAGCTGCAAGAGACACAGATGGGGAGTGACGGGGTGCACGATCCAGGCTGTCAAGGCTCTCTCTGGGTGGACAGAGGCATCGGTCTCCTGCCAGCCACTCCCTCATTGCGGAACTCGTGTCCGTGAGGAAGGCTGACAGGTTCCCTGCTTCTGCCAGGGATCAGGATTCCTGTCTCCCAGCCACTTCTGCCTGGGACAAGCCCCCCACGAGGCACTTGCTGCCTTCTGAGCCCAGCCCGCTCCTACAAGGGACTCACCGGTCAGGACTGTCTGTTCGTTGTAACCTGGGAAGAGAAAGAGAGAGAGAGAGAGAGAGAGAGAGAGGGTCATGAGCTGGCGCTGGTGCTTGGGCAGGGTGGGGAAGGCTGCCCCAGGACAGCCAAGGAGGCGGCGAGAGCAGCATCAGTCACCGTTGACGTAGAGGCTGTCCCTGTCCAGGCGGTAAGGGCCCAGCTGCGTGGTGCCCCTGGTCTTGTTGGTCACTTCGCGGTAAAGGCCCACCCTGTCCAAGGGCGGGGTGGAGGGCTCCTTCCTGTAGGTGCAGACGGCGTCCACCCCTGTGTTGTCCCCTGGCCTCACAGGCCTGGAAAAGACAGAGCCGTGCCTGAGCACCCATCCTCTGCGCCCTGGCGCTGCGAGTCACGTTTTTGGGGCATCGTGAGCTGTCCCTGCACGGGAGGCAAGCTGGGCCTTCCCAGCCTGTTCGTGCGTAGTCGCTGGCCACTGCTCTCCTGCCTCCAGTAACGCCGTAGGGGTGCTGGGGTAGCATGGGGCATGGCAGGAATTGAGAGTCGTTTTGGGGCTAGGCTGTCGATGCCCTGAGGTGAGAGGGCTGGCAGCGAGAGGAGGCTCTAAGGCAAGAGGGCACCAGAGAGGGGACCCTGAAGCATGAGTGTGTCTGGGAGGAGGTTCTCCACGCTTAGTGTATGCAACAACAGTGGATGGGAGCGTTACGGGCCCCACATCTTGTTGTGGGACTTCAAAGGACACTCCGCCACTACCCGTACCTGAAGGCTGTTGTTTCACACCCGAGGAAGACGGGGCCAATGCTGCTTTCCTTCAGAAGGCGGTCAAGCTGCCAAGGAGAGAGGGTGCATGGTTAAGCCTTGGCCATATCCCTGCACTCTCCACAAAGTGAGGCGGCTAGAGGGGCATGGTCATTGATGCTGTGCGATGGGCCACTTACCAAGGTGACCATGACTCTCCGTGTAGCGTTGAACTTTGCCGAGTTGGGAGTCGCCAGATGGGAACTGTAGGGAAGGTTGGTGGCGGTGAAGTTGATGGTGAAATGCTGGAGGGCTGCAGCGGTCGTTGGTGGGTGGGTGGGAGCTGCAAGAAACACAGATGGGGAGTGACGGGGTGCACGATCCAGGCTGTCAAGGCTCTCTCTGGGTGGACAGAGGCATCGGTCTCCTGCCAGCCACCCCCTCATTGTGGCACTTGCTTCCGTGAGGAAGGCTGACAGGTTCCCTGCTTCTGCCAGGGATCAGGATTCCTGTCTCCCAGCCACTTCTGCCTGGGACAGCCCCCCACGAGGCACTTGCTGCCTTCTGAGCCCAGCCCGCTCCTACAAGGGACTCACCGGTCAGGACTGTCTGTTCGTTGTAACCTGGGAAGAGAAAGACAGAGAGAGAGAGAGAGAGAGGGTCATGAGCTGGCGCTGGTGCTTGGGCAGGGTGGGGAAGGCTGCCCCGGGACAGCCAAGGAGGCAGCGAGAGCAGCATCAGTCACCGTTGACGTAGAGGCTGTCCCTGTCCAGGCGGTAAGGGCCCAGCTGCGTGGTGCCCCTGGTCTTGTTGGTCACTTCGCGGTAAAGGCCCACCCTGTCCAAGGGCGGGGCGGAGGGCTCCTTCCTATAGGTGCAGACGGCGTCCACCCCTGTGTTGTCCCCTTGCCTCACGGGCCTGGAAAAGACAGAGCCGTGCCTGAGCACCCATCCTCTGCGCCCTGGCGCTGCGAGGTCACGTTTTGGGGTACCGTGAGCTGTCTCTGCACGAGAGGTAAGCTGGGCCTTCCCAGCCTGTGCGTGTGTGGTGGCTGGCCACTGCTCTCCTGCCTCCAGTAACGCCCTGGGGTGGCTGAAGTAGCACGGGGCCAGGCAGGTATTGAGAGTAGACTCGGGGCTAGGCTGTCAATGCCCTGAGGTGAGAGGGCTGGCAGTGACGTCACACCATAAGAAGGAGGGCATCAGGGAGGGGATCCCGAGACAGGAGTGTGTCTGGGAGAAGATCCTCCATCTTTAGTTTTGGCAGCAGCAGGGCATGCGAGTGTGACAGGAGCCGTCATGGCGTCATGGGGCCTGAAAACAGACAGTAACGCAGGAACCATACCTGAAGGCTGTTGTTTCACACCCGAGGAAGGCGGGGCCAATGCTGCTTTTCTTCAGAAGGCGGTCAAGCTGCCAAGGAGAGAGGGTGCATGGTTTAGCCCCGGACATATCCCTGCACTCTCCACAAAGTGAGGCGGCTAGAGGGGCATGGCCATTGCTGTGCGATGGGCCACTTACCAAGGTGACCATGACTCTCCGTGTAGCGTTGAACTTTGCCGAGTTGGGAGTCGCCAGATGGGAACTGTAGGGAAGGTTGGTGGCGGTGAAGTTGATGGTGAAATGCTGGAGGGCTGCAGCGGTCGTTGGTGGGTGGGTGGGAGCTGCAAGAAACACAGATGGGGAGTGACGGGGTGCACGATCCAGGCTGTCAAGGCTCTCTCTGGGTGGACAGAGGCATCGGTCTCCTGCCAGCCACTCCCTCATTGCGGAACTCGTGTCCGTGAGGAAGGCTGACAGGTTCCCTGCTTCTGCCAGGGATCAGGATTCCTGTCTCCCAGCCACTTCTGCCTGGGACAAGCCCCCCACGAGGCACTTGCTGCCTTCTGAGCCCAGCCCGCTCCTACAAGGGACTCACCGGTCAGGACTGTCTGTTCGTTGTAACCTGGGAAGAGAAAGACAGAGAGAGAGAGAGAGAGAGAGAGAGAGAGAGAGGGTCATGAGCTGGCGCTGGTGCTTGGGCAGGATGGGGAAGGCTGCCCCAGGACAGCCAAGGAGGCGGCGAGAGCAGCATCAGTCACCGTTGACGTAGAGGCTGTCCCTGTCCAGGCGGTAAGGGCCCAGCTGCGTGGTGCCCCTGGTCTTGTTGGTCACTTCGCGGTAAAGGCCCACCCTGTCCAAGGGCGGGGTGGAGGGCTCCTTCCTGTAGGTGCAGACGGCGTCCACCCCTGTGTTGTCCCCTGGCCTCACAGGCCTGGAAAAGACAGAGCCGTGCCTGAGCACCCATCCTCTGCGCCCTGGCGCTGCGAGTCACGTTTTTGGGGCATCGTGAGCTGTCCCTGCACGGGAGGTAAGCTGGGCTTTCCCAGCCTGTGCGTGTGTGGTGGCTGACCACTGCTCTCCTGCCTCCAGTAACGCCGTAGGGGTGCTGGGGTAGCATGGGGCATGGCAGGAATTGAGAGTCGTTTTGGGGCTAGGCTGTCGATGCCCTGAGGTGAGAGGGCTGGCAGCGAGAGGAGGCTCTAAGGCAAGAGGGCACCAGAGAGGGGACCCTGAAGCATGAGTGTGTCTGGGAGGAGGTTCTCCACGCTTAGTGTATGCAACAACAGTGGATGGGAGCGTTACGGGCCCCACATCTTGTTGTGGGACTTCAAAGGACACTCCGCCACTACCCGTACCTGAAGGCTGTTGTTTCACACCCGAGGAAGACGGGGCCAATGCTGCTTTCCTTCAGAAGGCGGTCAAGCTGCCAAGGAGAGAGGGTGCATGGTTAAGCCTTGGCCATATCCCTGCACTCTCCACAAAGTGAGGCGGCTAGAGGGGCATGGTCATTGATGCTGTGCGATGGGCCACTTACCAAGGTGACCATGACTCTCCGTGTAGCGTTGAACTTTGCCGAGTTGGGAGTCGCCAGATGGGAACTGTAGGGAAGGTTGGTGGCGGTGAAGTTGATGGTGAAATGCTGGAGGGCTGCAGCGGTCGTTGGTGGGTGGGTGGGAGCTGCAAGAAACACAGATGGGGAGTGACGGGGTGCACGATCCAGGCTGTCAAGGCTCTCTCTGGGTGGACAGAGGCATCGGTCTCCTGCCAGCCACCCCCTCATTGCGGCACTTGCTTCCGTGAGGAAGGCTGACAGGTTCCCTGCTTCTGCCAGGGATCAGGATTCCTGTCTCCCAGCCACTTCTGCCTGGGACAGCCCCCCACGAGGCACTTGCTGCCTTCTGAGCCCAGCCCGCTCCTACAAGGGACTCACCGGTCAGGACTGTCTGTTCGTTGTAACCTGGGAAGAGAAAGAGAGAGAGAGAGAGAGAGAGAGGGTCATGAGCTGGCGCTGGTGCTTGGGCAGGGTGGGGAAGGCTGCCCCGGGACAGCCAAGGAGGCAGCGAGAGCAGCATCAGTCACCGTTGACGTAGAGGCTGTCCCTGTCCAGGCGGTAAGGGCCCAGCTGCGTGGTGCCCCTGGTCTTGTTGGTCACTTCGCGGTAAAGGCCCACCCTGTCCAAGGGCGGGGCGGAGGGCTCCTTCCTATAGGTGCAGACGGCGTCCACCCCTGTGTTGTCCCCTTGCCTCACGGGCCTGGAAAAGACAGAGCCGTGCCTGAGCACCCATCCTCTGCGCCCTGGCGCTGCGAGGTCACGTTTTGGGGTACCGTGAGCTGTCTCTGCACGAGAGGTAAGCTGGGCCTTCCCAGCCTGTGCGTGTGTGGTGGCTGGCCACTGCTCTCCTGCCTCCACTAACGCCGTAGGGGTTGCTGAAGTAGCACGGGGCCAGGCAGGTATTGAGAGTAGACTCGGGGCTAGGCTGTCAATGCCCTGAGGTGAGAGGGCTGGCAGTGACGTCACACCATAAGAAGGAGGGCATCAGGGAGGGGATCCCGAGACAGGAGTGTGTCTGGGAGAAGATCCTCCATCTTTAGTTTTGGCAGCAGCAGGGCATGCGAGTGTGACAGGAGCCGTCATGGCGTCATGGGGCCTGAAAACAGACAGTAACGCAGGAACCATACCTGAAGGCTGTTGTTTCACACCCGAGGAAGACGGGGCCAATGCTGCTTTCCTTCAGAAGGCGGTCAAGCTGCCAAGGAGAGAGGGTGCATGGTTTAGCCCCGGACATATCCCTGCACTCTCCACAAAGTGAGGCGGCTAGAGGGGCATGGCCATTGCTGTGCGATGGGCCGCTTACCAAGGTGACCATGACTCTCCGTGTAGCGTTGAACTTTGCCGAGTTGGGAGTCGCCAGATGGGAACTGTAGGGAAGGTTGGTGGCGGTGAAGTTGATGGTGAAATGCTGGAGGGCTGCAGCGGTCGTTGGTGGGTGGGTGGGAGCTGCAAGAAACACAGATGGGGAGTGACGGGGTGCACGATCCAGGCTGTCAAGGCTCTCTCTGGGTGGACAGAGGCATCGGTCTCCTGCCAGCCACTCCCTCATTGCGGAACTCGTGTCCGTGAGGAAGGCTGACAGGTTCCCTGCTTCTGCCAGGGATCAGGATTCCTGTCTCCCAGCCACTTCTGCCTGGGACAAGCCCCCCACGAGGCACTTGCTGCCTTCTGAGCCCAGCCCGCTCCTACAAGGGACTCACTGGTCAGGACTGTCTGTTCGTTGTAACCTGGGAAGAGAAAGACAGAGAGAGAGAGAGAGAGAGAGAGAGGGTCATGAGCTGGCGCTGGTTCTTGGGCAGGATGGGGAAGGCTGCCCCAGGACAGCCAAGGAGGCGGCGAGAGCAGCATCAGTCACCGTTGACGTAGAGGCTGTCCCTGTCCAGGCGGTAAGGGCCCAGCTGCGTGGTGCCCCTGGTCTTGTTGGTCACTTCGCGGTAAAGGCCCACCCTGTCCAAGGGCGGGGCGGAGGGCTCCTTCCTGTAGGTGCAGACGGCGTCCACCCCTGTGTTGTCCCCTGGCCTCACAGGCCTGGAAAAGACAGAGCCGTGCCTGAGCACCCATCCTCTGCGCCCTGGCGCTGCGAGTCACGTTTTTGGGGCATCGTGAGCTGTCCCTGCACGGGAGGTAAGCTGGGCTTTCCCAGCCTGTGCGTGTGTGGTGGCTGACCACTGCTCTCCTGCCTCCAGTAACGCCGTAGGGGTGCTGGGGTAGCATGGGGCATGGCAGGAATTGAGAGTCGTTTTGGGGCTAGGCTGTCGATGCCCTGAGGTGAGAGGGCTGGCAGCGAGAGGAGGCTCTAAGGCAAGAGGGCACCAGAGAGGGGACCCTGAAGCATGAGTGTGTCTGGGAGGAGTTTCTCCACGCTTAGTGTATGCAACAACAGTGGATGGGAGCGTTACGGGCCCCACATCTTGTTGTGGGACTTCAAAGGACACTCCGCCACTACCCGTACCTGAAGGCTGTTGTTTCACACCCGAGGAAGACGGGGCCAATGCTGCTTTCCTTCAGAAGGCGGTCAAGCTGCCAAGGAGAGAGGGTGCATGGTTAAGCCTTGGCCATATCCCTGCACTCTCCACAAAGTGAGGCGGCTAGAGGGGCATGGTCATTGATGCTGTGCGATGGGCCACTTACCAAGGTGACCATGACTCTCCGTGTAGCGTTGAACTTTGCCGAGTTGGGAGTCGCCAGATGGGAACTGTAGGGAAGGTTGGTGGCGGTGAAGTTGATGGTGAAATGCTGGAGGGCTGCAGCGGTCGTTGGTGGGTGGGTGGGAGCTGCAAGAAACACAGATGGGGAGTGACGGGGTGCACGATCCAGGCTGTCAAGGCTCTCTCTGGGTGGACAGAGGCATCGGTCTCCTGCCAGCCACCCCCTCATTGCGGCACTTGCTTCCGTGAGGAAGGCTGACAGGTTCCCTGCTTCTGCCAGGGATCAGGATTCCTGTCTCCCAGCCACTTCTGCCTGGGACAGCCCCCCACGAGGCACTTGCTGCCTTCTGAGCCCAGCCCGCTCCTACAAGGGACTCACCGGTCAGGACTGTCTGTTCGTTGTAACCTGGGAAGAGAAAGAGAGAGAGAGAGAGAGAGAGAGGGTCATGAGCTGGCGCTGGTGCTTGGGCAGGGTGGGGAAGGCTGCCCCGGGACAGCCAAGGAGGCAGCGAGAGCAGCATCAGTCACCGTTGACGTAGAGGCTGTCCCTGTCCAGGCGGTAAGGGCCCAGCTGCGTGGTGCCCCTGGTCTTGTTGGTCACTTCGCGGTAAAGGCCCACCCTGTCCAAGGGCGGGGCGGAGGGCTCCTTCCTATAGGTGCAGACGGCGTCCACCCCTGTGTTGTCCCCTTGCCTCACGGGCCTGGAAAAGACAGAGCCGTGCCTGAGCACCCATCCTCTGCGCCCTGGCGCTGCGAGGTCACGTTTTGGGGTACCGTGAGCTGTCTCTGCACGAGAGGTAAGCTGGGCCTTCCCAGCCTGTGCGTGTGTGGTGGCTGGCCACTGCTCTCCTGCCTCCACTAACGCCCTGGGGTTGCTGAAGTAGCACGGGGCCAGGCAGGTATTGAGAGTAGACTCGGGGCTAGGCTGTCAATGCCCTGAGGTGAGAGGGCTGGCAGTGACGTCACACCATAAGAAGGAGGGCATCAGGGAGGGGATCCCGAGACAGGAGTGTGTCTGGGAGAAGATCCTCCATCTTTAGTTTTGGCAGCAGCAGGGCATGCGAGTGTGACAGGAGCCGTCATGGCGTCATGGGGCCTGAAAACAGACAGTAACGCAGGAACCATACCTGAAGGCTGTTGTTTCACACCCGAGGAAGACGGGGCCAATGCTGCTTTCCTTCAGAAGGCGGTCAAGCTGCCAAGGAGAGAGGGTGCATGGTTTAGCCCCGGACATATCCCTGCACTCTCCACAAAGTGAGGCGGCTAGAGGGGCATGGCCATTGCTGTGCGATGGGCCGCTTACCAAGGTGACCATGACTCTCCGTGTAGCGTTGAACTTTGCCGAGTTGGGAGTCGCCAGATGGGAACTGTAGGGAAGGTTGGTGGCGGTGAAGTTGATGGTGAAATGCTGGAGGGCTGCAGCGGTCGTTGGTGGGTGGGTGGGAGCTGCAAGAAACACAGATGGGGAGTGACGGGGTGCACGATCCAGGCTGTCAAGGCTCTCTCTGGGTGGACAGAGGCATCGGTCTCCTGCCAGCCACTCCCTCATTGCGGAACTCGTGTCCGTGAGGAAGGCTGACAGGTTCCCTGCTTCTGCCAGGGATCAGGATTCCTGTCTCCCAGCCACTTCTGCCTGGGACAAGCCCCCCACGAGGCACTTGCTGCCTTCTGAGCCCAGCCCGCTCCTACAAGGGACTCACCGGTCAGGACTGTCTGTTCGTTGTAACCTGGGAAGAGAAAGACAGAGAGAGAGAGAGAGAGAGAGAGAGGGTCATGAGCTGGCGCTGGTTCTTGGGCAGGATGGGGAAGGCTGCCCCAGGACAGCCAAGGAGGCGGCGAGAGCAGCATCAGTCACCGTTGACGTAGAGGCTGTCCCTGTCCAGGCGGTAAGGGCCCAGCTGCGTGGTGCCCCTGGTCTTGTTGGTCACTTCGCGGTAAAGGCCCACCCTGTCCAAGGGCGGGGCGGAGGGCTCCTTCCTGTAGGTGCAGACGGCGTCCACCCCTGTGTTGTCCCCTGGCCTCACAGGCCTGGAAAAGACAGAGCCGTGCCTGAGCACCCATCCTCTGCGCCCTGGCGCTGCGAGTCACGTTTTTGGGGCATCGTGAGCTGTCCCTGCACGGGAGGTAAGCTGGGCTTTCCCAGCCTGTGCGTGTGTGGTGGCTGACCACTGCTCTCCTGCCTCCAGTAACGCCGTAGGGGTGCTGGGGTAGCATGGGGCATGGCAGGAATTGAGAGTCGTTTTGGGGCTAGGCTGTCGATGCCCTGAGGTGAGAGGGCTGGCAGCGAGAGGAGGCTCTAAGGCAAGAGGGCACCAGAGAGGGGACCCTGAAGCATGAGTGTGTCTGGGAGGAGTTTCTCCACGCTTAGTGTATGCAACAACAGTGGATGGGAGCGTTACGGGCCCCACATCTTGTTGTGGGACTTCAAAGGACACTCCGCCACTACCCGTACCTGAAGGCTGTTGTTTCACACCCGAGGAAGACGGGGCCAATGCTGCTTTCCTTCAGAAGGCGGTCAAGCTGCCAAGGAGAGAGGGTGCATGGTTAAGCCTTGGCCATATCCCTGCACTCTCCACAAAGTGAGGCGGCTAGAGGGGCATGGTCATTGATGCTGTGCGATGGGCCACTTACCAAGGTGACCATGACTCTCCGTGTAGCGTTGAACTTTGCCGAGTTGGGAGTCGCCAGATGGGAACTGTAGGGAAGGTTGGTGGCGGTGAAGTTGATGGTGAAATGCTGGAGGGCTGCAGCGGTCGTTGGTGGGTGGGTGGGAGCTGCAAGAAACACAGATGGGGAGTGACGGGGTGCACGATCCAGGCTGTCAAGGCTCTCTCTGGGTGGACAGAGGCATCGGTCTCCTGCCAGCCACCCCCTCATTGCGGCACTTGCTTCCGTGAGGAAGGCTGACAGGTTCCCTGCTTCTGCCAGGGATCAGGATTCCTGTCTCCCAGCCACTTCTGCCTGGGACAGCCCCCCACGAGGCACTTGCTGCCTTCTGAGCCCAGCCCGCTCCTACAAGGGACTCACCGGTCAGGACTGTCTGTTCGTTGTAACCTGGGAAGAGAAAGAGAGAGAGAGAGAGAGAGAGAGGGTCATGAGCTGGCGCTGGTGCTTGGGCAGGGTGGGGAAGGCTGCCCCGGGACAGCCAAGGAGGCAGCGAGAGCAGCATCAGTCACCGTTGACGTAGAGGCTGTCCCTGTCCAGGCGGTAAGGGCCCAGCTGCGTGGTGCCCCTGGTCTTGTTGGTCACTTCGCGGTAAAGGCCCACCCTGTCCAAGGGCGGGGCGGAGGGCTCCTTCCTATAGGTGCAGACGGCGTCCACCCCTGTGTTGTCCCCTTGCCTCACGGGCCTGGAAAAGACAGAGCCGTGCCTGAGCACCCATCCTCTGCGCCCTGGCGCTGCGAGGTCACGTTTTGGGGTACCGTGAGCTGTCTCTGCACGAGAGGTAAGCTGGGCCTTCCCAGCCTGTGCGTGTGTGGTGGCTGGCCACTGCTCTCCTGCCTCCACTAACGCCCTGGGGTTGCTGAAGTAGCACGGGGCCAGGCAGGTATTGAGAGTAGACTCGGGGCTAGGCTGTCAATGCCCTGAGGTGAGAGGGCTGGCAGTGACGTCACACCATAAGAAGGAGGGCATCAGGGAGGGGATCCCGAGACAGGAGTGTGTCTGGGAGAAGATCCTCCATCTTTAGTTTTGGCAGCAGCAGGGCATGCGAGTGTGACAGGAGCCGTCATGGCGTCATGGGGCCTGAAAACAGACAGTAACGCAGGAACCATACCTGAAGGCTGTTGTTTCACACCCGAGGAAGACGGGGCCAATGCTGCTTTCCTTCAGAAGGCGGTCAAGCTGCCAAGGAGAGAGGGTGCATGGTTTAGCCCCGGACATATCCCTGCACTCTCCACAAAGTGAGGCGGCTAGAGGGGCATGGCCATTGCTGTGCGATGGGCCGCTTACCAAGGTGACCATGACTCTCCGTGTAGCGTTGAACTTTGCCGAGTTGGGAGTCGCCAGATGGGAACTGTAGGGAAGGTTGGTGGCGGTGAAGTTGATGGTGAAATGCTGGAGGGCTGCAGCGGTCGTTGGTGGGTGGGTGGGAGCTGCAAGAAACACAGATGGGGAGTGACGGGGTGCACGATCCAGGCTGTCAAGGCTCTCTCTGGGTGGACAGAGGCATCGGTCTCCTGCCAGCCACTCCCTCATTGCGGAACTCGTGTCCGTGAGGAAGGCTGACAGGTTCCCTGCTTCTGCCAGGGATCAGGATTCCTGTCTCCCAGCCACTTCTGCCTGGGACAAGCCCCCCACGAGGCACTTGCTGCCTTCTGAGCCCAGCCCGCTCCTACAAGGGACTCACCGGTCAGGACTGTCTGTTCGTTGTAACCTGGGAAGAGAAAGAGAGAGAGAGAGAGAGAGAGAGAGAGAGGGTCATGAGCTGGCGCTGGTTCTTGGGCAGGATGGGGAAGGCTGCCCCAGGACAGCCAAGGAGGCGGCGAGAGCAGCATCAGTCACCGTTGACGTAGAGGCTGTCCCTGTCCAGGCGGTAAGGGCCCAGCTGCGTGGTGCCCCTGGTCTTGTTGGTCACTTCGCGGTAAAGGCCCACCCTGTCCAAGGGCGGGGCGGAGGGCTCCTTCCTGTAGGTGCAGACGGCGTCCACCCCTGTGTTGTCCCCTGGCCTCACAGGCCTGGAAAAGACAGAGCCGTGCCTGAGCACCCATCCTCTGCGCCCTGGCGCTGCGAGTCACGTTTTTGGGGCATCGTGAGCTGTCCCTGCACGGGAGGTAAGCTGGGCTTTCCCAGCCTGTGCGTGTGTGGTGGCTGACCACTGCTCTCCTGCCTCCAGTAACGCCGTAGGGGTGCTGGGGTAGCATGGGGCATGGCAGGAATTGAGAGTCGTTTTGGGGCTAGGCTGTCGATGCCCTGAGGTGAGAGGGCTGGCAGCGAGAGGAGGCTCTAAGGCAAGAGGGCACCAGAGAGGGGACCCTGAAGCATGAGTGTGTCTGGGAGGAGTTTCTCCACGCTTAGTGTATGCAACAACAGTGGATGGGAGCGTTACGGGCCCCACATCTTGTTGTGGGACTTCAAAGGACACTCCGCCACTACCCGTACCTGAAGGCTGTTGTTTCACACCCGAGGAAGACGGGGCCAATGCTGCTTTCCTTCAGAAGGCGGTCAAGCTGCCAAGGAGAGAGGGTGCATGGTTAAGCCTTGGCCATATCCCTGCACTCTCCACAAAGTGAGGCGGCTAGAGGGGCATGGTCATTGATGCTGTGCGATGGGCCACTTACCAAGGTGACCATGACTCTCCGTGTAGCGTTGAACTTTGCCGAGTTGGGAGTCGCCAGATGGGAACTGTAGGGAAGGTTGGTGGCGGTGAAGTTGATGGTGAAATGCTGGAGGGCTGCAGCGGTCGTTGGTGGGTGGGTGGGAGCTGCAAGAAACACAGATGGGGAGTGACGGGGTGCACGATCCAGGCTGTCAAGGCTCTCTCTGGGTGGACAGAGGCATCGGTCTCCTGCCAGCCACCCCCTCATTGCGGCACTTGCTTCCGTGAGGAAGGCTGACAGGTTCCCTGCTTCTGCCAGGGATCAGGATTCCTGTCTCCCAGCCACTTCTGCCTGGGACAGCCCCCCACGAGGCACTTGCTGCCTTCTGAGCCCAGCCCGCTCCTACAAGGGACTCACCGGTCAGGACTGTCTGTTCGTTGTAACCTGGGAAGAGAAAGAGAGAGAGAGAGAGAGAGAGAGGGTCATGAGCTGGCGCTGGTGCTTGGGCAGGGTGGGGAAGGCTGCCCCGGGACAGCCAAGGAGGCAGCGAGAGCAGCATCAGTCACCGTTGACGTAGAGGCTGTCCCTGTCCAGGCGGTAAGGGCCCAGCTGCGTGGTGCCCCTGGTCTTGTTGGTCACTTCGCGGTAAAGGCCCACCCTGTCCAAGGGCGGGGCGGAGGGCTCCTTCCTATAGGTGCAGACGGCGTCCACCCCTGTGTTGTCCCCTTGCCTCACGGGCCTGGAAAAGACAGAGCCGTGCCTGAGCACCCATCCTCTGCGCCCTGGCGCTGCGAGGTCACGTTTTGGGGTACCGTGAGCTGTCTCTGCACGAGAGGTAAGCTGGGCCTTCCCAGCCTGTGCGTGTGTGGTGGCTGGCCACTGCTCTCCTGCCTCCACTAACGCCCTGGGGTGGCTGAAGTAGCACAGGGCCAGGCAGGTATTGAGAGTAGACTCGGGGCTAGGCTGTCAATGCCCTGAGGTGAGAGGGCTGGCAGTGACGTCACACCATAAGAAGGAGGGCATCAGGGAGGGGATCCCGAGACAGGAGTGTGTCTGGGAGAAGATCCTCCATCTTTAGTTTTGGCAGCAGCAGGGCATGCGAGTGTGACAGGAGCCGTCATGGCGTCATGGGGCCTGAAAACAGACAGTAACGCAGGAACCATACCTGAAGGCTGTTGTTTCACACCCGAGGAAGACGGGGCCAATGCTGCTTTCCTTCAGAAGGCGGTCAAGCTGCCAAGGAGAGAGGGTGCATGGTTTAGCCCCGGACATATCCCTGCACTCTCCACAAAGTGAGGCGGCTAGAGGGGCATGGCCATTGCTGTGCGATGGGCCGCTTACCAAGGTGACCATGACTCTCCGTGTAGCGTTGAACTTTGCCGAGTTGGGAGTCGCCAGATGGGAACTGTAGGGAAGGTTGGTGGCGGTGAAGTTGATGGTGAAATGCTGGAGGGCTGCAGCGGTCGTTGGTGGGTGGGTGGGAGCTGCAAGAAACACAGATGGGGAGTGACGGGGTGCACGATCCAGGCTGTCAAGGCTCTCTCTGGGTGGACAGAGGCATCGGTCTCCTGCCAGCCACCCCCTCATTGCGGCACTTGCTTCCGTGAGGAAGGCTGACAGGTTCCCTGCTTCTGCCAGGGATCAGGATTCCTGTCTCCCAGCCACTTCTGCCTGGGACAAGCCCCCCACGCGGCACTTGCTGCCTTCTGAGCCCAGCCCGCTCCTACAAGGGACTCACCGGTCAGGACTGTCTGTTCGTTGTAACCTGGGAAGAGAAAGAGAGAGAGAGAGAGAGAGAGAGGGTCATGAGCTGGCGCTGGTGCTTGGGCAGGGTGGGGAAGGCTGCCCCGGGACAGCCAAGGAGGCAGCGAGAGCAGCATCAGTCACCGTTGACGTAGAGGCTGTCCCTGTCCAGGCGGTAAGGGCCCAGCTGCGTGGTGCCCCTGGTCTTGTTGGTCACTTCGCGGTAAAGGCCCACCCTGTCCAAGGGCGGGGCGGAGGGCTCCTTCCTGTAGGTGCAGACGGCGTCCACCCCTGTGTTGTCCCCTTGCCTCACGGGCCTGGAAAAGACAGAGCCGTGCCTGAGCACCCCTCCTCTGCGCCCTGGAGCTGCGAGGTCACGTTTTGGGGTACCGTGAGCTGTCCCTGCACGGGAGGCAAGCTGGGCCTTCCCAGCCTGTGCGTGTGTGGTGGCTGGCCACTGCTCTCCTGCCTCCACTAACGCCGTAGGGGTTGCTGAAGTAGCACGGGGCCAGGCAGGACTTGAGAGTAGACTCGGGGCTCGGCTGTCGATGCCCTGAGGTGAGAGGACTGGCAGTGAGATCAGGCCATAAGAAGGAGGGCATCAGGGAGGGGACCCCGAGACAGGAGTGTGTCTGGGAGAAGATCCTCCATCTTTAGTTTTGGCAGCAGCAGGGCATGCGAGTGTGACAGGAGCCATCATGGCGTCATGGGGCCTGAAAACAGACAGTAACGCAGGAACCATACCTGAAGGCTGTTGTTTCACACCCGAGGAAGGCGGGGCCAATGCTGCTTTCCTTCAGAAGGCGGTCAAGCTGCCAAGGAGAGAGGGTGCATGGTTTAGCCCCGGACATATCCCTGCACTCTCCACAAAGTAAGGCGGCTAGAGGGGCATGGCCATTGCTGTGCGATGGGCCACTTACCAAGGTGACCATGACTCTCCGTGTAGCGTTGAACTTTGCCGAGTTGGGAGTCGCCAGATGGGAACTGTAGGGAAGGTTGGTGGCGGTGAAGTTGATGGTGAAATGCTGGAGGGCTGCAGCGGTCGTTGGTGGGTGGGTGGGAGCTGCAAGAAACACAGATGGGGAGTGACGGGGTGCACGATCCAGGCTGTCAAGGCTCTCTCTGGGTGGACAGCGGTATCGGTCTATTGAAGCCATGCCTTTTATTTTCACAGTTTTAATGTTTTTGTCACTCCAGAAATTTTAATATAAATATTAATTTAATCTTTCTGAGGATTAAAAAGTCACATATTTTCTTACATTGGTAATATATTTCTAACAGTGAGGTTCTTCCGCACACATATATACACGGTGTCTAAATTATTTTGATAAAATTATTATTACAAATTATGTTTCAGAATGTTTAGATAAGAAGATGTAGGGATTCTCCATGATGGAGAAGTGTTGATATCAAGGACTGACTCGTCTATACAAATACAAGTGGATTTTGTCAGAAGAAGAGAGGAGGGTGCAGGTGTATTCATACCTTGGGAAGTGATCTCAAGGGCCGCGCTCATTTTCAGAGCCAAGGTGGTAGCAGGAGGTGGGCTTGTCCCAGGAGCAGAGGAGGGTGTTTCTGCAAGAAGCGTGGTGGGAGAGGCTGTTAACTCCGTAGCTCTGGTGATGTCAACAGCAGGAGTGGGTGTTCCACCAGGGCTGGAAGTGACTGCGGTGGTTGTTTCAAGAGCTGTTGCGCTCGTTTCTGCTCCTGAGGCGAGGAGTGTGGAGGTTGTCTCCAGAGTAGACAATTGTGTTTGTTTGGAGGAGGCTGAAGGTGTCATCTCAGGAGTGGTTGTGGACTGGGCAGCCGTGCTGGAGGGTTCCTCCGTGCTGGAGAAGAGCACAGTGGATGCCTCGAGGGTTGACTTGCCTGCATAGGTAGCGGTGGAGGCTGTCAGCAGAGTGGCGGTGGGTGTAGGTGTGTTCAGAGAGGAGGAGGTGTTCTCCAGAGGCGCAGTCATATTCAGATCCGAGGTGGTGGCAGGAGGTGGGCTTGTCCCAGGAGCAGAGGAGGGTGTTTCTGCAAGAAGCGTGATGGGAGAGGCTGTTAACTCCATAGCTGTGTTTATTACAACAGCAGGAGTGGGTGTTCCACCAGGGCTGGAAATGACTGTGGTAGTTCTTTCAACAGCTGTTGTGCTCGTTTCTGCTCCTGAGGAGAGGAGTGTGGAGGTTGTCTCCAGAGTAGACAATTGTGTTTGCTTGGAGGAGGCTGAAGGTGTCGTCTCAGGAGTGGTTGTGGACTGGGCAGCCGGGCTGGAGGGTTCCTCCATGGTGGAGAAGAGCACAGTGGATGCCTCGAGGGTTGACTTGCCTGCAGCGGTAGCTGTGGAAACTGTAAGGAGAGTGGAGGTGGGTGTAGGTGTGATCAGAGTAGCGGAGGTGTTCTCCAGAGGCGCACTCATTTTCAGAGCCGAGGTGGTGGCAGGAGGTGGGCTTGTCCCAGGAGCAGAGGAGGGTGTTTCTGCAAGAAGCGTGGTGGGAGAGGATGTTAACTCCGTAGCTGTGGTGATGACAACAGCAGGAGTGGTTGCTCCACCAGGGCTGGAAGTGACTGCCGTGGTTGTTTCAATAGCTGTTGTGCTCGTTTCTGCTCCTGAGGAGAGGAGTGTGGAGGTTGTCTCCAGAGTAGACAATTGTGTTTGCTTGGAGGAGGCTGGAGGTGTCTTCTCAAGAGTGGTTGTGGACTCGTCAGCCGGGCTGGAGGGTTCCTCTTTTGTGGAGAAGAGCACAGTGGATGCCTGGAGGGTTGACTTGCCTGCAGCGGTAGCACTGGAAGCTGTCAGCAGAGTGGCGGTGGGTGTAGGTGTGTTCAGAGAGGAGGAGGTGTTCTCCAGAGGCGCACTCATTTTCAGAGCCGAGGTGGTGGCAGGAGGTGGGCTTGTCCCAGGAGCAGAGGAGGGTGTTTCTGCAAGAAGCATGGTGGGAGAGGCTGTTAACTCCGTAGCTGTGGTGATGACAACAGCAGGAGTGGTTGTTCCACCAGGGCTGGAAGTGACTGCGGTGGTTGTTTCAATAGATGGTGCGCTCGATTCTGCTCCTGAGGCGAGGAGTGTGGAGGTTGTCTCCAGAATAGACAATTGTGTTTGTTTGGAGGAGGCTGAAGGTGTCTTCTCAGGAGTGGTTGTGGACTGGGCAGCCCGGCTGGAGGGTTCCTCCGTGCTGGAGAAGAGCACAGTGGATGCCTCGAGGGTTGACTTGCCTGCAGCTGTAGCAGTTGAGGCTGTCAGCAGAGTGGCAGGGGGTGTAGGTGTGTTCAGAGAGGAGGAGGTGTTCTCCAGAGGCGCACTCATTTTCAGACCAGAGGTGGTGGCTGGAGGTGGGCTTGTCCCAGGAGCAGAGGAGGGTGTTTCTGCAAGAAGCGTGGTGGGAGAGGCTGTTAACTCCGTAGCTGTGGTGATGACAACAGCAGGAGTGGGTGTTCCACCAGGGCTGGAAGTGACTGTGGTGGTTGTTTCAACAGCTGTTGTGCTTGTTTCTGCTCCTGAGGAGAGGAGTGTGGAGGTTGTCTCCAGAGTAGACAATTGTGTTTGCTTGGAGGAGGCTGAAGGTGTCGTCTCAGGAGTGGTTGTGGACTGGGCAGCCGGGCTGGAGGGTTCCTCCATGGTGGAGAAGAGCACAGTGGATGCCTCAAGGGTTGACTTGCCTGCAGCGGTAGCTGTGGAAACTGTAAGGAGAGTGGAGGTGGGTGTAGGTGTGTTCAGAGAGGAGGAGGTGTTCTCCAGAGGCGCACTCATTTTCAGATCCGAGGTGGTGGCAGGAGGTGGGCTTGTCCCAGGAGCAGAGGAGGGTGTTTCTGCAAGAAGCGTGGTGGGAGAGGCTGTTAACTCCGTAGCTGTGGTGATGACAACAGCAGGAGTGGGTGTTCCACCAGGGCTGGAAGTGACTGCGGTGGTTGTTTCAAGAGCTGTTGCGCTCGTTTCTGCTCCTGAGGAGAGGAGTGTGGAGGTTGTCTCCAGAGTAGACAATTGTGTTTGCTTGGAGGAGGCTGAAGGTGTCGTCTCAGGAGTGGTTGTGGACTGGGCAGCCGGGCTGGAGGGTTCCTCCATGGTGGAGAAGAGCACAGTGGATGCCTCAAGGGTTGACTTGCCTGCAGCGGTAGCTGTGGAAACTGTAAGGAGAGTGGAGGTGGGTGTAGGTGTGATCAGAGTGGCGGAGGTGTTCTCCAGAGGCGCACTCATTTTCAGAGCCGAGGTGGTGGCAGGAGGTGGGCTTGTCCCAGGAGCAGAGGAGGGTGTTTCTGCAAGAAGCGTGGTGGGAGAGGATGTTAACTCCGTAGCTGTGGTGATGACAACAGCAGGAGTGGTTGCTCCACCAGGGCTGGAAGTGACTGCCGTGGTTGTTTCAATAGCTGTTGTGCTCGTTTCTGCTCCTGAGGAGAGGAGTGTGGAGGTTGTCTCCAGAGTAGACAATTGTGTTTGCTTGGAGGAGGCTGGAGGTGTCTTCTCAAGAGTGGTTGTGGACTCGTCAGCCGGGCTGGAGGGTTCCTCTTTTGTGGAGAAGAGCACAGTGGATGCCTGGAGGGTTGACTTGCCTGCAGCGGTAGCACTGGAAGCTGTCAGCAGAGTGGCGGTGGGTGTAGGTGTGTTCAGAGAGGAGGAGGTGTTCTCCAGAGGCGCACTCATTTTCAGAGCCGAGGTGGTGGCAGGAGGTGGGCTTGTCCCAGGAGCAGAGGAGGGTGTTTCTGCAAGAAGCATGGTGGGAGAGGCTGTTAACTCCGTAGCTGTGGTGATGACAACAGCAGGAGTGGTTGTTCCACCAGGGCTGGAAGTGACTGCGGTGGTTGTTTCAACTGATGGTGCGCTCGATTCTGCTCCTGAGGCCAGGAGTGTGGAGGTTGTCTCCAGAATAGACAATTGTGTTTGTTTGGAGGAGGCTGAAGGTGTCTTCTCAAGAGTGGTTGTGGACTGGGCAGCCCGGCTGGAGGGTTCCTCCGTGCTGGAGAAGAGCACAGTGGATGCCTCGAGGGTTGACTTGCCTGCAGCTGTAGCAGTTGAGGCTGTCAGCAGAGTGGCAGGGGGTGTAGGTGTGTTCAGAGAGGAGGAGGTGTTCCCCAGAGGCGCACTCATTTTCAGACCAGAGGTGGTGGCTGGAGGTGGGCTTGTCCCAGGAGCAGAGGAGGGTGTTTCTGCAAGAAGCGTGGTGGGAGAGGCTGTTAACTCCGTAGCTGTGGTGATGACAACAGCAGGAGTGGGTGTTCCACCAGGGCTGGAAGTGACTGTGGTGGTTGTTTCAACAGCTGTTGTGCTTGTTTCTGCTCCTGAGGAGAGGAGTGTGGAGGTTGTCTCCAGAGTAGACAATTGTGTTTGCTTGGAGGAGGCTGAAGGTGTCGTCTCAGGAGTGGTTGTGGACTGGGCAGCCAGGCTGGAGGGTTCCTCCGAGGTGAAGACCATAGTGGTTGCCTCGAGGATTGTCTTACCTGCAGCGGTAGCGGTGGAGGCTGTCAGCAGAGTGGCGGTGGGTGTAGGTGAGATCAGAGTGGAGGAGGTGTTCTCCAGAGGCGCACTCATTTTCAGCGCCGAGGTGGTAGCAGGAGGTGGGCTTGTCCCAGGAGCAGAGGAGGGTGTTTCTGCAAGAAGCGTGGTGGGAGAGGATGTTAACTCCGTAGCTGTGGTGATGACAACAGCAGGAGTGGTTGCTCCACCAGGGCTGGAAGTGACTGCCGTGGTTGTTTCAATAGCTGTTGTGCTCGTTTCTGCTCCTGAGGAGAGGAGTGTGGAGGTTGTCTCCAGAGTAGACAATTGTGTTTGCTTGGAGGAGGCTGGAGGTGTCTTCTCAAGAGTGGTTGTGGACTCGTCAGCCGGGCTGGAGGGTTCCTCTTTTGTGGAGAAGAGCACAGTGGATGCCTGGAGGGTTGACTTGCCTGCAGCGGTAGCACTGGAAGCTGTCAGCAGAGTGGCGGTGGGTGTAGGTGTGTTCAGAGAGGAGGAGGTGTTCTCCAGAGGCGCACTCATTTTCAGAGCCGAGGTGGTGGCAGGAGGTGGGCTTGTCCCAGGAGCAGAGGAGGGTGTTTCTGCAAGAAGCATGGTGGGAGAGGCTGTTAACTCCGTAGCTGTGGTGATGACAACAGCAGGAGTGGTTGTTCCACCAGGGCTGGAAGTGACTGCGGTGGTTGTTTCAACTGATGGTGCGCTCGATTCTGCTCCTGAGGCGAGGAGTGTGGAGGTTGTCTCCAGAATAGACAATTGTGTTTGTTTGGAGGAGGCTGAAGGTGTCTTCTCAAGAGTGGTTGTGGACTGGGCAGCCCGGCTGGAGGGTTCCTCCGTGCTGGAGAAGAGCACAGTGGATGCCTCGAGGGTTGACTTGCCTGCAGCTGTAGCAGTTGAGGCTGTCAGCAGAGTGGCAGGGGGTGTAGGTGTGTTCAGAGAGGAGGAGGTGTTCTCCAGAGGCGCACTCATTTTCAGACCAGAGGTGGTGGCTGGAGGTGGGCTTGTCCCAGGAGCAGAGGAGGGTGTTTCTGCAAGAAGCGTGGTGGGAGAGGCTGTTAACTCCGTAGCTGTGGTGATGACAACAGCAGGAGTGGGTGTTCCACCAGGGCTGGAAGTGACTGTGGTGGTTGTTTCAACAGCTGTTGTGCTTGTTTCTGCTCCTGAGGAGAGGAGTGTGGAGGTTGTCTCCAGAGTAGACAATTGTGTTTGCTTGGAGGAGGCTGAAGGTGTCGTCTCAGGAGTGGTTGTGGACTGGGCAGCCGGGCTGGAGGGTTCCTCCGAGGTGAAGACCATAGTGGTTGCCTCGAGGATTGTCTTACCTGCAGCGGTAGCGGTGGAGGCTGTCAGCAGAGTGGCGGTGGGTGTAGGTGAGATCAGAGTGGAGGAGGTGTTCTCCAGAGGCGCACTCATTTTCAGCGCCGAGGTGGTAGCAGGAGGTGGGCTTGTCCCAGGAGCAGAGGAGGGTGTTTCTGCAAGAAGCGTGGTGGGAGAGGCTGTTAACTCCGTAGCTGTGGTGATGACAACAGCAGGAGTGGTTGTTCCACCAGGGCTGGAAGTGACTGCGGTGGTTGTTTCAACAGCTGTTGTGCTTGTTTCTGCTCCTGAGGCGAGGAGTGTGGAGGTTGTCTCCAGAGTAGACAATTGTGTTTGCTTGGAGGAGGCTGAAGGTGTCATCTCAGGAGTGGTTGTGGACTGGGCAGCCGGGCTGGAGGGTTCCTCCGTGCTGGAGAAGAGTACAGTGGATGCCTCGAGGGTTGACTTGCCTGCAGCGGTAGCGGTGGAGGCTTTCAGCAGAGTGGCGGTGGGTGTAGGTGTGTTCAGAGAGGAGGAGGTGTTCTCCAGAGGCGCACTCATTTTCAGAGCCGAGGTGGTGGCAGGAGTTGGGCTTGTCCCAGGAGCAGAGGAGGGTGTTTCTGCAAGAAGCGTGGTGGGAGAGGCTGTTAACTCCGTAGCTGTGGTGATGACAACAGCAGGAGTGGGTGTTCCACCAGGGCTGGAAGTGACTGCGGTGGTTGTTTCAACTGATGTTGCGCTCGTTTCTGCTCCTGAGGAGAGGAGTGTGGAGGTTGTCTCCAGAGTAGACAATTGTGTTTGCTTGGAGGAGGCTGAAGGTGTCTTCTCAGGAGTGGTTGTGGACTGGGTAGCCGGGCTGGAGGGTTCCTCTTTTGTGGAGAAGTGCACAGTGGATGCCTCGAGGGTTGACTTGCCTGCATAGGTAGCGGTGGAGGCTGTCAGCAGAGTGGCGGTGGGTGTAGGTGAGATCAGAGAGGAGGAGGTGTTCTCCAGAGGCGCAGTCATTTTCAGAGCCGAGGTGGTGGCAGGAGGTGGGCTTGTCCCAGGAGCAGAGGAGGGTGTTTCTGCAAGAAGCGTGGTGGGAGAGGCTGTTAACTCCATAGCTGTGTTTATTACAACAGCAGGAGTGGGTGTTCCACCAGGGCTGGAAATGACTGTGGTAGTTCTTTCAACAGCTGTTGTGCTCGTTTCTGCTCCTGAGGAGAGGAGTGTGGAGGTTGTCTCCAGAGTAGACAATTGTGTTTGCTTGGAGGAGGCTGAAGGTGTCGTCTCAGGAGTGGTTGTGGACTGGGCAGCCGGGCTGGAGGGTTCCTCCATGGTGGAGAAGAGCACAGTGGATGCCTCAAGGGTTGACTTGCCTGCAGCTGTAGCTGTGGAAACTGTAAGGAGAGTGGAGGTGGGTGGAGGTGTGTTCAGAGAGGAGGAGGTGTTCTCCAGAGGCGCACTCATTTTCAGATCCGAGGTGGTGGCAGGAGGTGGGCTTGTCCCAGGAGCAGAGGAGGGTGTTTCTGCAAGAAGCGTGGTGGGAGAGGCTGTTAACTCCGTAGCTGTGGTGATGACAACAGCAGGAGTGGGTGTTCCACCAGGGCTGGAAGTGACTGCGGTGGTTGTTTCAAGAGCTGTTGCGCTCGTTTCTGCTCCTGAGGAGAGGAGTGTGGAGGTTGTCTCCAGAGTAGACAATTGTGTTTGCTTGGAGGAGGCTGAAGGTGTCGTCTCAGGAGTGGTTGTGGACTGGGCAGCCGGGCTGGAGGGTTCCTCCATGGTGGAGAAGAGCACAGTGGATGCCTCAAGGGTTGACTTGCCTGCAGCGGTAGCTGTGGAAACTGTAAGGAGAGTGGAGGTGGGTGTAGGTGTGATCAGAGTGGCGGAGGTGTTCTCCAGAGGCGCACTCATTTTCAGAGCCGAGGTGGTGGCAGGAGGTGGGCTTGACCCAGGAGCAGAGGAGGGTGTTTCTGCAAGAAGCGTGGTGGGAGAGGATGTTAACTCCGTAGCTCTGGTGATGACAACAGCAGGAGTGGTTGCTCCACCAGGGCTGGAAGTGACTGCCGTGGTTGTTTCAACTGATGGTGCGCTCGTTTCTGCTCCTGAGGAGAGGAGTGTGGAGGTTGTCTCCAGAGTAGACAATTGTGTTTGCTTGGAGGAGGCTGGAGGTGTCTTCTCAAGAGTGGTTGTGGACTCGTCAGCCGGGCTGGAGGGTTCCTCCATGGTGGAGAAGAGCACAGTGGATGCCTGGATGGTTGACTTGCCTGCAGCGGTAGCACTGGAAGCTGTCAGCAGAGTGGCGGTGGGTGTAGGTGTGTTCAGAGAGGAGGAGGTGTTCTCCAGAGGCGCACTCATTTTCAGAGCCGAGGTGGTGGCAGGAGGTGGGCTTGTCCCAGGAGCAGAGGAGGGTGTTTCTGCAAGAAGCATGGTGGGAGAGGCTGTTAACTCCGTAGCTGTGGTGATGACAACAGCAGGAGTGGTTGTTCCACCAGGGCTGGAAGTGACTGCGGTGGTTGTTTCAACTGATGGTGCGCTCGATTCTGCTCCTGAGGCGAGGAGTGTGGAGGTTGTCTCCAGAATAGACAATTGTGTTTGTTTGGAGGAGGCTGAAGGTGTCTTCTCAAGAGTGGTTGTGGACTGGGCAGCCCGGCTGGAGGGTTCCTCCGTGCTGGAGAAGAGCACAGTGGATGCCTCGAGGGTTGACTTGCCTGCAGCTGTAGCAGTTGAGGCTGTCAGCAGAGTGGCAGGGGGTGTAGGTGTGTTCAGAGAGGAGGAGGTGTTCTCCAGATGCGCACTCATTTTCAGACCAGAGGTGGTGGCTGGAGGTGGGCTTGTCCCAGGAGCAGAGGAGGGTGTTTCTGCAAGAAGCGTGGTGGGAGAGGCTGTTAACTCCGTAGCTCTGGTGATGACAACAGCAGGAGTGGGTGTTCCACCAGGGCTGGAAGTGACTGCGGTGGTTGTTTCAACAGCTGTTGTGCTTTTTTCTGCTCCTGAAGAGAGGAGTGTGGTGGTTGTCTCCAGAGTAGACAATTGTGTTTGCTTGGAGGAGGCTGAAGGTGTCGTCTCAGGAGTGGTTGTGGACTGGGCAGCCGGGCTGGAGGGTTCCTCCATGGTGGAGAAGAGCACAGTGGATGCCTCAAGGGTTGACTTGCCTGCAGCGGTAGCTGTGGAAACTGTAAGGAGAGTGGAGGTGGGTGTAGGTGTGATCAGAGTGGCGGAGGTGTTCTCCAGAGGCGCACTCATTTTCAGAGCCGAGGTGGTGGCAGGAGGTGGGCTTGACCCAGGAGCAGAGGAGGGTGTTTCTGCAAGAAGCGTGGTGGGAGAGGATGTTAACTCCGTAGCTCTGGTGATGACAACAGCAGGAGTGGTTGCTCCACCAGGGCTGGAAGTGACTGCCGTGGTTGTTTCAACTGATGGTGCGCTCGTTTCTGCTCCTGAGGAGAGGAGTGTGGAGGTTGTCTCCAGAGTAGACAATTGTGTTTGCTTGGAGGAGGCTGGAGGTGTCTTCTCAAGAGTGGTTGTGGACTCGTCAGCCGGGCTGGAGGGTTCCTCTTTTGTGGAGAAGAGCACAGTGGATGCCTCAAGGGTTGACTTGCCTGCAGCGGTAGCGGTGGAGGCTGTCAGCAGAGTGGAGGTGGCTGTAGGTGTGTTCAGAGAGGAGGAGGTGTTCTCCAGAGGCGCACTCATTTTCAGAGCCGAGGTGGTGGCAGGAGGTGGCCTTGTCCCAGGAGCAGAGGAGGGTGTTTCTGCAAGAAGCGTGGTGGGAGAGGCTGTTAACTCCGTAGCTGTGGTGATGACAACAGCAGGAGTGGTTGTTCCACCAGGGCTGGAAGTGACTGCGGTGGTTGTTTCAACTGATGGTGCGCTCGTTTCTGCTCCTGAGGCCAGGAGTGTGGAGGTTGTCTCCAGAATAGACAATTGTGTTTGTTTGGAGGAGGCTGAAGGTGTCGTCTCAGGAGTGGTTGTGGACTGGGCAGCCCGGCTGGAGGGTTCCTCCGTGCTGGAGAAGAGCACAGTGGATGCCTCGAGGGTTGACTTGCCTGCAGCTGTAGCAGTGGAGGCTGTCAGCAGAGTGGCAGGGGGTGTAGGTGTGTTCAGAGAGGAGGAGGTGTTCTCCAGAGGCGCACTCATTTTCAGACCAGAGGTGGTGGCAGGAGGTGGGCTTGTCCCAGGAGCAGAGGAGGGTGTTTCTGCAAGAAGCGTGGTGGGAGAGGCTGTTAACTCCGTAGCTGTGGTGATGACAACAGCAGGAGTGGGTGTTCCACCAGGGCTGGAAGTGACTGTGGTGGTTGTTTCAACAGCTGTTGTGCTTGTTTCTGCTCCTGAGGCGAGGAGTGTGGAGGTTGTCTCCAGAGTAGACAATTGTGTTTGCTTGGAGGAGGCTGAAGGTGTCTTCTCAGGAGTGGTTGTGGACTGGGCAGCCGGGCTGGAGGGTTCCTCCGTGCTGGAGAAGAGTACAGTGGATGCCTCGAGGGTTGACTTGCCTGCAGCGGTAGCGGTGGAGGCTGTCAGCAGAGTGGCGGTGGGTGTAGGTGTGTTCAGAGAGGAGGAGGTGTTCTCCAGAGGCGCACTCATTTTCAGAGCCGAGGTGGTGGCAGGAGTTGGGCTTGTCCCAGGAGCAGAGGAGGGTGTTTCTGCAAGAAGCGTGGTGGGAGAGGCTGTTAACTCCGTAGCTCTGGTGATGACAACAGCAGGAGTGGGTGTTCCACCAGGGCTGGAAGTGACTGCGGTGGTTGTTTCAACAGCTGTTGTG
Organism: Athene noctua; assembly: GCF_965140245.1. Taxonomy (NCBI): domain Eukaryota; kingdom Metazoa; phylum Chordata; class Aves; order Strigiformes; family Strigidae; genus Athene; species Athene noctua. The sequence goes on along the minus strand of NC_134063.1, from coordinate 3,811,066 downwards.
CTTGTTTCTGCTCCTGAGGAGGGGAGTGTGGAGGTTGTCTCCAGAGTAGACAATTGTGTTTGCTTGGAGGAGGCTGAAGGTGTCGTCTCAGGAGTGGTTGTGGACTGGGCAGCCGGGCTGGAGGGTTCCTCCATGGTGGAGAAGAGCACAGTGGATGCCTCGAGGGTTGACTTGCCTGCAGAGGTAGCTGTGGAAACTGTAAGGAGAGTGGAGGTGGGTGTAGGTGTGATCAGAGTGGCGGAGGTGTTCTCCAGAGGCGCACTCATTTTCAGACCAGAGGTGGTGGCTGGAGGTGGGCTTGTCCCAGGAGCAGAGGAGGGTGTTTCTGCAAGAAGCGTGGTGGGAGAGGCTGTTAACTCCGTAGCTGTGGTGATGACAACAGCAGGAGTGGTTGTTCCACCAGGGCTGGAAGTGACTGTGGTGGTTGTTTCAACAGCTGTTGTGCTTGTTTCTGCTCCTGAGGAGAGGAGTGTGGAGGTTGTCTCCAGAGTAGACAATTGTGTTTGCTTGGAGGAGGCTGAAGGTGTCGTCTCAGGAGTGGTTGTGGACTGGGCAGCCGGGCTGGAGGGTTCCTCCGTGGTGAAGACCATAGTGGTTGCCTCGAGGATTGTCTTACCTGCAGCGGTAGCGGTGGAGGCTGTCAGCAGAGTGGCGGTGGGTGTAGATGAGATCAGAGTGGAGGAGGTGTTCTTCAGAGGCGCACTCATTTTCAGATCCGAGGTGGTAGCAGGAGGTGGGCTTGTCCCAGGAGCAGAGGAGGGTGTTTCTGCAAGAAGCGTGGTGGGAGAGGCTGTTAACTCCATAGCTGTGTTTATTACAACAGCAGGAGTGGGTGTTCCACCAGGGCTGGAAATGACTGTGGTAGTTCTTTCAACAGCTGTTGTGCTCGTTTCTGCTCCTGAGGAGAGGAGTGTGGAGGTTGTCTCCAGAGTAGACAATTGTGTTTGCTTGGAGGAGGCTGAAGGTGTCGTCTCAGGAGTGGTTGTGGACTGGGCAGCCGGGCTGGAGGGTTCCTCCATGGTGGAGAAGAGCACAGTGGATGCCTCAAGGGTTGACTTGCCTGCAGCGGTAGCTGTGGAAACTGTAAGGAGAGTGGAGGTGGGTGTAGGTGTGATCAGAGTGGCGGAGGTGTTCTCCAGAGGCGCACTCATTTTCAGAGCCGAGGTGGTGGCAGGAGGTGTGCTTGTCCCAGGAGCAGAGGAGGGTGTTTCTGCAAGAAGCGTGGTGGGAGAGGATGTTAACTCCGTAGCTGTGGTGATGACAACAGCAGGAGTGGTTGCTCCACCAGGGCTGGAAGTGACTGCCGTGGTTGTTTCAACTGATGGTGCGCTCGTTTCTGCTCCTGAGGAGAGGAGTGTGGAGGTTGTCTCCAGAGTAGACAATTGTGTTTGTTTGGAGGAGGCTGGAGGTGTCTTCTCAAGAGTGGTTGTGGACTCGTCAGCCGGGCTGGAGGGTTCCTCTTTTGTGGAGAAGAGCACAGTGGATGCCTGGAGGGTTGACTTGCCTGCAGCGGTAGCACTGGAGGCTGTCAGCAGAGTGGCGGTGGCTGTAGGTGTGTTCAGAGAGGAGGAGGTGTTCTCCAGAGGCGCACTCATTTTCAGAGCCGAGGTGGTGGCAGGAGGTGTGCTTGTCCCAGGAGCAGAGGAGGGTGTTTCTGCAAGAAGCGTGGTGGGAGAGGCTGTTAACTCCGTAGCTGTGGTGATGACAACAGCAGGAGTGGTTGTTCCACCAGGGCTGGAAGTGACTGCGGTGGTTGTTTCAACTGATGGTGCGCTCGTTTCTGCTCCTGAGGCCAGGAGTGTGGAGGTTGTCTCCAGAATAGACAATTGTGTTTGTTTGGAGGAGGCTGAAGGTGTCTTCTCAAGAGTGGTTGTGGACTGGGCAGCCCGGCTGGAGGGTTCCTCCGTGCTGGAGAAGAGCACAGTGGATGCCTCGAGGGTTGACTTGCCTGCAGCTGTAGCAGTGGAGGCTGTCAGCAGAGTGGCAGGGGGTGTAGGTGTGTTCAGAGAGGAGGAGGTGTTCTCCAGAGGCGCAGTCATTTTCAGAGCCGAGGTGGTGGCAGGAGGTGGGCTTGTCCCAGGAGCAGAGGAGGGTGTTTCTGCAAGAAGCGTGGTGGGAGAGGCTGTTAACTCCGTAGCTGTGGTGATGACAACAGCAGGAGTGGGTGTTCCACCAGGGCTGGAAGTGACTGCGGTGGTTGTTTCAACAGCTGTTGTGCTTTTTTCTGCTCCTGAAGAGAGGAGTGTGGTGGTTGTCTCCAGAGTAGACAATTGTGTTTGCTTGGAGGAGGCTGAAGGTGTCGTCTCAGGAGTGGTTGTGGACTGGGCAGCCGGGCTGGAGGGTTCCTCCATGGTGGAGAAGAGCACAGTGGATGCCTCAAGGGTTGACTTGCCTGCAGCTGTAGCTGTGGAAACTGTAAGGAGAGTGGAGGTGGGTGTAGGTGTGTTCAGAGAGGAGGAGGTGTTCTCCAGATGCGCACTCATTTTCAGACCAGAGGTGGTGGCTGGAGGTGGGCTTGTCCCAGGAGCAGAGGAGGGTGTTTCTGCAAGAAGCGTGGTGGGAGAGGCTGTTAACTCCGTAGCTCTGGTGATGACAACAGCAGGAGTGGGTGTTCCACCAGGGCTGTAAGTGACTGCGGTGGTTGTTTCAACAGCTGTTGTGCTTTTTTCTGCTCCTGAAGAGAGGAGTGTGGTGGTTGTCTCCAGAGTAGACAATTGTGTTTGCTTGGAGGAGGCTGAAGGTGTCGTCTCAGGAGTGGTTGTGGACTGGGCAGCCGGGCTGGAGGGTTCCTCCATGGTGGAGAAGAGCACAGTGGATGCCTCAAGGGTTGACTTGCCTGCAGCGGTAGCTGTGGAAACTGTAAGGAGAGTGGAGGTGGGTGTAGGTGTGATCAGAGTGGCGGAGGTGTTCTCCAGAGGCGCACTCATTTTCAGAGCCGAGGTGGTGGCAGGAGGTGGGCTTGACCCAGGAGCAGAGGAGGGTGTTTCTGCAAGAAGCGTGGTGGGAGAGGATGTTAACTCCGTAGCTGTGGTGATGACAACAGCAGGAGTGGTTGCTCCACCAGGGCTGGAAGTGACTGCCGTGGTTGTTTCAACTGATGGTGCGCTCGTTTCTGCTCCTGAGGAGAGGAGTGTGGAGGTTGTCTCCAGAGTAGACAATTGTGTTTGCTTGGAGGAGGCTGGAGGTGTCTTCTCAAGAGTGGTTGTGGACTCGTCAGCCGGGCTGGAGGGTTCCTCTTTTGTGGAGAAGAGCACAGTGGATGCCTGGAGGGTTGACTTGCCTGCAGCGGTAGCGGTGGAGGCTGTCAGCAGAGTGGAGGTTGCTGTAGGTGTGTTCAGAGAGGAGGAGGTGTTCTCCAGAGGCGCACTCATTTTCAGAGCCGAGGTGGTGGCAGGAGGTGGCCTTGTCCCAGGAGCAGAGGAGGGTGTTTCTGCAAGAAGCGTGGTGGGAGAGGCTGTTAACTCCGTAGCTGTAGTGATGACAACAGCAGGAGTGGTTGTTCCACCAGGGCTGGAAGTGACTGCGGTGGTTGTTTCAACTGATGGTGCGCTCGTTTCTGCTCCTGAGGCCAGGAGTGTGGAGGTTGTCTCCAGAATAGACAATTGTGTTTGTTTGGAGGAGGCTGAAGGTGTCTTCTCAAGAGTGGTTGTGGACTGGGCAGCCCGGCTGGAGGGTTCCTCCGTGCTGGAGAAGAGCACAGTGGATGCCTCGAGGGTTGACTTGCCTGCAGCTGTAGCAGTGGAGGCTGTCAGCAGAGTGGCAGGGGGTGTAGGTGTGTTCAGAGAGGAGGAGGTGTTCTCCAGAGGCGCAGTCATTTTCAGAGCCGAGGTGGTGGCAGGAGGTGGGCTTGTCCCAGGAGCAGAGGAGGGTGTTTCTGCAAGAAGCGTGGTGGGAGAGGCTGTTAACTCCGTAGCTGTGGTGATGACAACAGCAGGAGTGGGTGTTCCACCAGGGCTGGAAGTGACTGTGGTGGTTGTTTCAACAGCTGTTGTGCTTGTTTCTGCTCCTGAGGAGAGGAGTGTGGAGGTTGTCTCCAGAGTAGACAATTGTGTTTGCTTGGAGGAGGCTGAAGGTGTCGTCTCAGGAGTGGTTGTGGACTGGGCAGCCGGGCTGGAGGGTTCCTCCGTGGTGAAGACCATAGTGGTTGCCTCGAGGATTGTCTTACCTGCAGCGGTAGCGGTGGAGGCTGTCAGCAGAGTGGCGGTGGGTGTAGGTGAGATCAGAGTGGAGGAGGTGTTCTCCAGAGGCGCACTCATTTTCAGCGCCGAGGTGGTAGCAGGAGGTGGGCTTGTCCCAGGAGCAGAGGAGGGTGTTTCTGCAAGAAGCGTGGTGGGAGCGGCTGTTAACTCCGTAGCTCTGGTGATGACAACAGCAGGAGTGGTTGTTCCACCAGGGCTGGAAGTGACTGCGGTGGTTGTTTCAACAGCTGTTGTGCTTGTTTCTGCTCCTGAGGCGAGGAGTGTGGAGGTTGTCTCCAGAGTAGACAATTGTGTTTGCTTGGAGGAGGCTGAAGGTGTCTTCTCAGGAGTGGTTGTGGACTGGGCAGCCGGGCTGGAGGGTTCCTCCGTGCTGGAGAAGAGTACAGTGGATGCCTCGAGGGTTGACTTGCCTGCAGCGGTAGCGGTGGAGGCTGTCAGCAGAGTGGCGGTGGGTGTAGGTGTGTTCAGAGAGGAGGAGGTTTTCTCCAGAGGCGCACTCATTTTCAGAGCCGAGGTGGTGGCAGGAGTTGGGCTTGTCCCAGGAGCAGAGGAGGGTGTTTCTGCAAGAAGCGTGGTGGGAGAGGCTGTTAACTCCGTAGCTCTGGTGATGACAACAGCAGGAGTGGGTGTTCCACCAGGGCTGGAAGTGACTGCGGTGGTTGTTTCAACAGCTGTTGTGCTTGTTTCTGCTCCTGAGGAGGGGAGTGTGGAGGTTGTCTCCAGAGTAGACAATTGTGTTTGCTTGGAGGAGGCTGAAGGTGTCGTCTCAGGAGTGGTTGTGGACTGGGCAGCCGGGCTGGAGGGTTCCTCCATGGTGGAGAAGAGCACAGTGGATGCCTCAAGGGTTGACTTGCCTGCAGCGGTAGCTGTGGAAACTGTAAGGAGAGTGGAGGTGGGTGTAGGTGTGATCAGAGTGGCGGAGGTGTTCTCCAGAGGCGCACTCATTTTCAGAGCCGAGGTGGTGGCAGGAGGTGGGCTTGACCCAGGAGCAGAGGAGGGTGTTTCTGCAAGAAGCGTGGTGGGAGAGGCTGTTAACTCCGTAGCTGTGGTGATGACAACAGCAGGAGTGGTTGCTCCACCAGGGCTGGAAGTGACTGCCGTGGTTGTTTCAACTGATGGTGCGCTCGTTTCTGCTCCTAAGGAGAGGAGTGTGGAGGTTGTCTCCAGAGTAGACAATTGTGTTTGCTTGGAGGAGGCTGGAGGTGTCTTCTCAAGAGTGGTTGTGGACTCGTCAGCCGGGCTGGAGGGTTCCTCTTTTGTGGAGAAGAGCACAGTGGATGCCTCAAGGGTTGACTTGCCTGCAGCGGTAGCGGTGGAGGCTGTCAGCAGATTGGAGGTGGCTGTAGGTGTGTTCAGAGAGGAGGAGGTGTTCTCCAGAGGCGCACTCATTTTCAGAGCCGAGGTGGTGGCAGGAGGTGGCCTTGTCCCAGGAGCAGAGGAGGGTGTTTCTGCAAGAAGCGTGGTGGGAGAGGCTGTTAACTCCGTAGCTGTGGTGATGACAACAGCAGGAGTGGTTGTTCCACCAGGGCTGGAAGTGACTGCGGTGGTTGTTTCAACTGATGGTGCGCTCGTTTCTGCTCCTGAGGCCAGGAGTGTGGAGGTTGTCTCCAGAATAGACAATTGTGTTTGTTTGGAGGAGGCTGAAGGTGTCTTCTCAAGAGTGGTTGTGGACTGGGCAGCCCGGCTGGAGGGTTCCTCCGTGCTGGAGAAGAGCACAGTGGATGCCTCGAGGGTTGACTTGCCTGCAGCTGTAGCAGTGGAGGCTGTCAGCAGAGTGGCAGGGGGTGTAGGTGTGTTCAGAGAGGAGGAGGTGTTCTCCAGAGGCGCACTCATTTTCAGACCAGAGGTGGTGGCAGGAGGTGGGCTTGTCCCAGGAGCAGAGGAGGGTGTTTCTGCAAGAAGCGTGGTGGGAGAGGCTGTTAACTCCGTAGCTGTGGTGATGACAACAGCAGGAGTGGGTGTTCCACCAGGGCTGGAAGTGACTGTGGTGGTTGTTTCAACAGCTGTTGTGCTTGTTTCTGCTCCTGAGGAGAGGAGTGTGGAGGTTGTCTCCAGAGTAGACAATTGTGTTTGCTTGGAGGAGGCTGAAGGTGTCGTCTCAGGAGTGGTTGTGGACTGGGCAGCCGGGCTGGAGGGTTCCTCCGTGGTGAAGACCATAGTGGTTGCCTCGAGGATTGTCTTACCTGCAGCGGTAGCGGTGGAGGCTGTCAGCAGAGTGGCGGTGGGTGTAGGTGAGATCAGAGTGGAGGAGGTGTTCTCCAGAGGCGCACTCATTTTCAGCGCCGAGGTGGTAGCAGGAGGTGGGCTTGTCCCAGGAGCAGAGGAGGGTGTTTCTGCAAGAAGCGTGGTGGGAGCGGCTGTTAACTCCGTAGCTCTGGTGATGACAACAGCAGGAGTGGGTGTTCCACCAGGGCTGGAAGTGACTGCGGTGGTTGTTTCAACAGCTGTTGTGCTTGTTTCTGCTCCTGAGGCGAGGAGTGTGGAGGTTGTCTCCAGAGTAGACAATTGTGTTTGCTTGGAGGAGGCTGAAGGTGTCTTCTCAGGAGTGGTTGTGGACTGGGCAGCCGGGCTGGAGGGTTCCTCCGTGCTGGAGAAGAGTACAGTGGATGCCTCGAGGGTTGACTTGCCTGCAGCGGTAGCGGTGGAGGCTGTCAGCAGAGTGGCGGTGGGTGTAGGTGTGTTCAGAGAGGAGGAGGTGTTCTCCAGAGGCGCACTCATTTTCAGAGCCGAGGTGGTGGCAGGAGTTGGGCTTGTCCCAGGAGCAGAGGAGGGTGTTTCTGCAAGAAGCGTGGTGGGAGAGGCTGTTAACTCCGTAGCTCTGGTGATGACAACAGCAGGAGTGGGTGTTCCACCAGGGCTGGAAGTGACTGCGGTGGTTGTTTCAACAGCTGTTGTGCTTGTTTCTGCTCCTGAGGAGGGGAGTGTGGAGGTTGTCTCCAGAGTAGACAATTGTGTTTGCTTGGAGGAGGCTGAAGGTGTCGTCTCAGGAGTGGTTGTGGACTGGGCAGCCGGGCTGGAGGGTTCCTCCATGGTCGAGAAGAGCACAGTGGATGCCTCGAGGGTTGACTTGCCTGCAGAGGTAGCTGTGGAAACTGTAAGGAGAGTGGAGGTGGGTGTAGGTGTGATCAGAGTGGCGGAGGTGTTCTCCAGAGGCGCACTCATTTTCAGAGCCGAGGTGGTGGCAGGAGGTGGGCTTGTCCCAGGAGCAGAGGAGGGTGTTTCTGCAAGAAGCGTGGTGGGAGAGGCTGTTAACTCCGTAGCTGTGGTGATGACAACAGCAGGAGTGGTTGCTCCACCAGGGCTGGAATTGACTGCCGTGGTTGTTTCAATAGCTGTTGTGCTCGTTTCTGCTCCTGAGGAGAGGAGTGTGGAGGTTGTCTCCAGAGTAGACAATTGTGTTTGCTTGGAGGAGGCTGGAGGTGTCTTCTCAAGAGTGGTTGTGGACTCGTCAGCCGGGCTGGAGGGTTCCTCTTTTGTGGAGAAGAGCACAGTGGATGCCTGGAGGGTTGACTTGCCTGCAGCGGTAGCACTGGAGGCTGTCAGCAGAGTGGCGGTGGGTGTCGGTGTGTTCAGAGAGGAGGAGGTGTTCTCCAGAGGCGCACTCATTTTCAGACCAGAGGTGGTGGCTGGAGGTGGGCTTGTCCCAGGAGCAGAGGAGGGTGTTTCTGCAAGAAGCGTGGTGGGAGAGGCTGTTAACTCCGTAGCTGTGGTGATGACAACAGCAGGAGTGGTTGTTCCACCAGGGCTGGAAGTGACTGTGGTGGTTGTTTCAACAGCTGTTGTGCTTGTTTCTGCTCCTGAGGAGAGGAGTGTGGAGGTTGTCTCCAGAGTAGACAATTGTGTTTGCTTGGAGGAGGCTGAAGGTGTCGTCTCAGGAGTGGTTGTGGACTGGGCAGCCGGGCTGGAGGGTTCCTCCGTGGTGAAGACCATAGTGGTTGCCTCGAGGATTGTCTTACCTGCAGCGGTAGCGGTGGAGGCTGTCAGCAGAGTGGCGGTGGGTGTAGGTGAGATCAGAGTGGAGGAGGTGTTCTTCAGAGGCGCACTCATTTTCAGATCCGAGGTGGTAGCAGGAGGTGGGCTTGTCCCAGGAGCAGAGGAGGGTGTTTCTGCAAGAAGCGTGGTGGGAGAGGCTGTTAACTCCATAGCTGTGTTTATTACAACAGCAGGAGTGGGTGTTCCACCAGGGCTGGAAATGACTGTGGTAGTTCTTTCAACAGCTGTTGTGCTCGTTTCTGCTCCTGAGGAGAGGAGTGTGGAGGTTGTCTCCAGAGTAGACAATTGTGTTTGCTTGGAGGAGGCTGAAGGTGTCGTCTCAGGAGTGGTTGTGGACTGGGCAGCCGGGCTGGAGGGTTCCTCCATGGTGGAGAAGAGCACAGTGGATGCCTCAAGGGTTGACTTGCCTGCAGCGGTAGCTGTGGAAACTGTAAGGAGAGTGGAGGTGGGTGTAGGTGTGTTCAGAGAGGAGGAGGTGTTCTCCAGAGGCGCACTCTTTTTCAGAGCCGAGGTGGTGGCAGGAGGTGGGCTTGTCCCAGGAGCAGAGGAGGGTGTTTCTGCAAGAAGCGTGGTGGGAGAGGCTGTTAACTCCGTAGCTCTGGTGATGACAACAGCAGGAGTGGTTGTTCCACCAGGGCTGGAAGTGACTGCGGTGGTTGTTTCAACTGATGGTGCGCTCTTTTCTGCTCCTGAGGAGAGGAGTGTGGAGGTTGTCTCCAGAATAGACAATTGTGTTTGCTTGGAGGAGGCTGAAGGTGTCTTCTCAGGAGTGGTTGTGGACTGGGGAGCCGGGCTGGAGGGTTCCTCCGTGCTGGAGAAGAGCACAGTGGATGCCTCGGGGGTTGACTTGCCTGCAGCGGTAGCGGTGGAGGCTGTCAGCAGAGTGGAGGTGCGTGTAGGTGTGTTCAGAGAGGAGGAGGTGTTCTCCAGAGGCGCACTCATTTTCAGAGCCGAGGTGGTGGCAGGAGGTGGGCTTGTCCCAGGAGCAGAGGAGGGTGTTTCTGCAAGAATCGTGGTGGGAGAGGCTGTTAACTCCATAGCTGTGTTTATTACAACAGCAGGAGTGGGTGTTCCACCAGGGCTGGAAATGACTGTGGTAGTTCTTTCAACAGCTGTTGTGCTCGTTTCTGCTCCTGAGGAGAGGAGTGTGGAGGTTGTCTCCAGAGTAGACAATTGTGTTTGCTTGGAGGAGGCTGGCTTCCTCTCAGGAGTGGTTGTGGACTGGGCAGCCGTGCTGGAGGGTTCCTCCATGGTGAAGACCATAGTGGTTGCCTTGAGGGTTGACTTGCCTGCAGCGGTAGCGGTGGAGGCTGTCAGCAGAGTGGCGGTGGGTGTAGGTTTGTTCAGAGAGGAGGAGTTGTTCTCCAGAGGTGCACTCATTTTCAGATCCGGGCTGGTGGCAGGAGGTGGGCTTGTCCCAGGAGCAGAGGAGGGTGTTTCTGCAAGAAGCGTGGTGGGAGAGGCTGTTAACTCCGTAGCTGTGGTGATGACAACAGCAGGAGTGGGTGTTCCACCAGGGCTGGAAGTGACTGCGGTGGTTGTTTCAACAGCTGTTGTGCTTGTTTCTGCTCCTGAGGCGAGGAGTGTGGAGGTTGTCTCCAGAGTAGACAATTGTGTTTGCTTGGAGGAGGCTGGCTTCGTCTCAGGAGTGGTTGTGGACTGGGCAGCCGGGCTGGAGTGTTCCTCCGTGGTGAAGACCATAGTGGTTGCCTCGAGGGTTGACTTGCCTGCAGCGGTAGCGGTGGAGGCTGTCAGCAGAGTGGAGGTGGGTGTAGGTGTTTTCAGAGTGGAGGAGGTGTTCTCCAGAGACGCAGTCATTTTCAGAGCCGAGGTGGTGGCAGGAGGTGGGCTTGTCCCAGGAGCAGAGGAGGGTGTTTCTGCAAGAAGCGTGGTGGGAGAGGCTGTTAACTCCGTAGCTGTGGTGATGACAACAGCAGGAGTGGGTGTTCCACCAGGGCTGGAAGTGACTGCGGTGGTTGTTTCAACAGCTGGTGCGCTCGTTTCTGCTCCTGAGGAGAGGAGTGTGGAGGTTGTCTCCAGAGTAGACAGTTGTGTTTGCTTGGAGGAGGCTGAAGGTGTCGTCTCAGGAGTGGTTGTGGACTGGGCAGCCGGGCTGGAGGGTTCCTCCATGGTGGAGAAGAGCACAGTGGATGCCTCAAGGGTTGACTTGCCTGCAGCGGTAGCTGTGGAAACTGTAAGGAGAGTGGAGGTGGGTGTAGGTGTGATCAGAGTGGCGGAGGTGTTCTCCAGAGGCGCACTCATTTTCAGAGCCGAGGTGGTGGCAGGAGGTGGGCTTGTCCCAGGAGCAGAGGAGGGTGTTTCTGCAAGAAGCGTGGTGGGAGAGGATGTTAACTCCGTAGCTGTGGTGATGACAACAGCAGGAGTGGTTGCTCCACCAGGGCTGGAAGTGACTGCCGTGGTTGTTTCAACTGATGGTGCGCTCGTTTCTGCTCCTGAGGAGAGGAGTGTGGAGGTTGTCTCCAGAGTAGACAATTGTGTTTGCTTGGAGGAGGCTGGAGGTGTCTTCTCAAGAGTGGTTGTGGACTGGGCAGCCGGGCTGGAGGGTTCCTCTTTTGTGGAGAAGAGCACAGTGGATGCCTGGAGGGTTGACTTGCCTGCAGCGGTAGCGGTGGAGGCTGTCAGCAGAGTGGAGGTGGCTGTAGGTGTGTTCAGAGAGGAGGAGGTGTTCTCCAGAGGCGCACTCATTTTCAGAGCCGAGGTGGTGGCAGGAGGTGGCCTTGTCCCAGGAGCAGAGGAGGGTGTTTCTGCAAGAAGCGTGGTGGGAGAGGCTGTTAACTCCGTAGCTGTGGTGATGACAACAGCAGGAGTGGTTGTTCCACCAGGGCTGGAAGTGACTGCGGTGGTTGTTTCAACTGATGGTGCGCTCGATTCTGCTCCTGAGGCCAGGAGTGTGGAGGTTGTCTCCAGAATAGACAATTGTGTTTGTTTGGAGGAGGCTGAAGGTGTCGTCTCAGGAGTGGTTGTGGACTGGGCAGCCCGGCTGGAGGGTTGCTCCGTGCTGGAGAAGAGCACAGTGGATGCCTCGAGGGTTGACTTGCCTGCAGCTGTAGCAGTGGAGGCTGTCAGCAGAGTGGCAGGGGGTGTAGGTGTGTTCAGAGAGGAGGAGGTGTTCTCCAGAGGCGCACTCATTTTCAGACCAGAGGTGGTGGCAGGAGGTGGGCTTGTCCCAGGAGCAGAGGAGGGTGTTTCTGCAAGAAGCGTGGTGGGAGAGGCTCTTAACTCCGTAGCTGTGGTGATGACAACAGCAGGAGTGGGTGTTCCACCAGGGCTGGAAGTGACTGTGGTGGTTGTTTCAACAGCTGTTGTGCTTGTTTCTGCTCCTGAGGAGAGGAGTGTGGAGGTTGTCTCCAGAGTAGACAATTGTGTTTTCTTGGAGGAGGCTGAAGGTGTCGTCTCAGGAGTGGTTGTGGACAGGGCAGCCAGGCTGGAGGGTTCATCCTTTGTGGAGAAGAGCACAGTGGATGCCTCGAGGGTTGACTTGACTGCAGCGGTAGCGGTGGAGGCTGTCAGCAGAGTGGCGGTGGGTGTCGGTGTGTTCAGAGTGGAGGAGGTGTTCTCCAGAGGCGCACTCATTTTCAGAGCCGAGGTGGTGGCAGGAGGTGGGCTTGTCCCAGGAGCAGAGGAGCGTGTTTCTGCAAGAAGCGTGGTGGGAGAGGCTGTTAACTCCGTAGCTCTGGTGATGACAACAGCAGGAGTGGTTGCTCCACCAGGGCTGGAAGTGACTGCCGTGGTTGTTTCAACAGCTGTTGTTCTCGTTTCTGCTCCTGAGGAGAGGAATATGGAGGTTGTCTCCATAGTAGACAATTGTGTTTGCTTGGAGGAAGCTGAAGGTGTCTTCTCAGGAGTGGTTGTGGACTGGGCAGCCGTGCTGGAGGGTTCCTCCATGGTGAAGACCATAGTGGTTGCCTTGAGGGTTGACTTGCCTGCAGCGGTAGCGGTGGAGGCTGTCAGCAGAGTGGCGGTGGGTGTAGGTGTGTTCAGAGAGGAGGAGTTGTTCTCCAGAGGTGCACTCATTTTCAGATCCGGGCTGGTGGCAGGAGGTGGGCTTGTCCCAGGAGCAGAGGAGCGTGTTTCTGTAAGAAGCGTGGTGGGAGAGGCTGTTAACTCCGTAGCTGTGGTGATGACAACAGCAGGAGTGGGTGTTCCACCAGGGCTGGAAGTGACTGCGGTGGTTGTTTCAACAGCTGTTGTGCTTGTTTCTGCTCCTGAGGAGAGGAGTGTGGAGGTTGTCTCCAGAGTAGACAATTGTGTTTGCTTGGAGGAGGCTGGCTTCGTCTCAGGAGTGGTTGTGGACTGGGCAGCCGGGCTGGAGGTTTCCTCCATGGTGAAGACCATAGTGGTTGCCTTGAGGGTTGACTTGCCTGCAGCGGTAGCGGTGGAGGCTGTCAGCAGAGTGGAGGTGGGTGTAGGTGTGTTCAGAGTGGAGGAGGTGTTCTCCAGAGGCGCACTCATTTTCAGAGCTGAGGTGGTGGCAGGAGGTGGGCTTGTCCCAGGAGCAGAGGAGGGTGTTTCTGCAAGTAGCGTGGTGGGAGAGGCTGTTAACTCCGTAGCTGTGTTTATTACAACAGCAGGAGTGGGTGTTCCACCAGGGCTGGAAATGACTGTGGTAGTTCTTTCAACAGCTGTTGTGCTCGTTTCTGCTTCTGAGGAGAGGAGTGTGGAGGTTGTCTCCAGAGTAGACAATTGTGTTTGTTTGGAGGAGGCTGAAGGTGTCGTCTCAGGAGTGGTTGTGGACTGGGCAGCCGTGCTGGAGGGTTCCTCCGTGCTGGAGAAGTGTACAGTGGATGCCTCGAGGATTGTATTACCTGCATAGGTAGCGGTGGAGGCTGTCAGCAGAGTGGCGGTGGGTGTAGGTGTGTTCAGAGAGGAGGAGTTGTTCTCCAGAGGTGCACTCATTTTCAGATCCGGGCTGGTGGCAGGAGGTGGGCTTGTCCCAGGAGCAGAGGAGGGTGTTTCTGCAAGAAGCGTGGTGGGAGCGGCTGTTAACTCCGTAGCTCTGGTGATGACAACAGCAGGAGTGGGTGTTCCACCAGAGCTGGAAGTGACTGCGGTTGTTGTTTCAACAGCTGTTGTGCTTGTTTCTGTTCCTGAGGAGAGGAGTGTGGGTGTTGTCTCCAGAGTAGACAATTGTGTTTGCTTGGAGGAGGCTGGCTTCGTCTCAGGAGTGGTTGTGGACTGGGCAGCCGTGCTGGAGGGTTCCTCCGTGGTGAAGACCATAGTGGTTGCCTCAAGGGTTGACTTGCCTGCAGCGGTAGCGGTGGAGGCTGTCAGCAGAGTGGCGGTGGGTGTAGGTGTGGTCAGAGTGGCGGAGGTGTTCTCCAGAGGCGCACTCAGTTTCAGAGCCGAGGTGGTGGCAGGAGGTGGGCTTGTCCCAGGAGCAGAGGAGGGTGTTTCTGCAAGAAGCGTGGTGGGAGAGGCTGTTAACTCCGTAGCTCTGGTGATGACAACAGCAGGAGTGGGTGTTCCACCAGGGCTGGAAGTGACTGCGGTGGTTGTTTCAACAGCTGTTGTGCTTTTTTCTGCTCCTGAAGAGAGGAGTGTGGTGGTTGTCTCCAGAGTAGACAATTGTGTTTGCTTGGAGGAGGCTGAAGGTGTCGTCTCAGGAGTGGTTGTGGACTGGGCAGCCGGGCTGGAGGGTTCCTCCATGGTGGAGAAGAGCACAGTGGATGCCTCAAGGGTTGACTTGCCTGCAGCTGTAGCTGTGGAAACTGTAAGGAGAGTGGAGGTGGGTGTAGGTGTGTTCAGAGAGGAGGAGGTGTTCTCCAGAGGCGCACTCATTTTCAGATCCGAGGTGGTGGCAGGAGGTGGGCTTGTCCCAGGAGCAGAGGAGGGTGTTTCTGCAAGAAGCGTGGTGGGAGAGGCTGTTAACTCCGTAGCTGTGGTGATGACAACAGCAGGAGTGGTTGCTCCACCAGGGCTGGAAGTGACTGCGGTGGTTGTTTCAACAGCTGTTGCGCTCGTTTCTGCTCCTGAGGAGGGGAGTGTGGAGGTTGTCTCCAGATTAGAGTGATATACTTGTGTGTATGATGCTGAGGTTGTCGTCCTAGATGTAGACCTGGACTTCTCATCTGTGCTGGAGTTTTCTACTCTGGTCAGATATGCTTTAGTGTTTGTCTCAAGTGTTGATATACTTTCAGCAGTAGTTGTTGAGGTTGTCATGAGAATAGCATTGGGTGTCTTTGTTTTCACAGTTGTGGTGATGTTCTTTGTAACAGTGGTCTTATGATGACCTATGCTTGTTTCTGCACCTTGTGTTGTTCCGGGAGTAGTGATGGCTCTTCCTGTTTTTTTTAGGAAAAGTTTTAAGTCAGTAATTTTTAAACATTTTATTAAATAATTAATATAACTGAGGATTTCCCTTTGCAGTAAAGCTCTTTTCAAATAAGGAAATCCGTTTGTTCCTTCTCGTCATTTTTACACTTTGCTTTTTTTTATGGCCTTGTTGATTTTTAACCGTGAGTACTAGTATTATTCTACTTATTGCAGGAGAGATTTTGCTGAGAATTCCCCCACAAGCAATATAATTATTTTCACTTATAATTCATGTAACTACCATTCTCCAGTTCTTTTTGTCCTCCTCATTTTTTTGTAAGGCGTAGAGAAAAGGGTCAAAGACTGAATTTTCAGATATTGTTCTATTAGTTTATTGAATACTCTTGAGCTATTTCAAAATTTTGAATATATTTCATTGAGGGACATATTGTAATGTTTTGTCTGCCATTCTCATATTACAAAACAGCAGTAGATACCCAAATGGATCTATGTAGTGGTCAAGAATATAATTTTTATGAAGTCCAACGTATTTCAAATTTCTTTTTACGTAAGCATCATATATCAGTACTTTTTTGTTTTGTTTTGTTTTTCTGAATTGACAGCATCTGAAAAATCTGCTGTTCATCCATATCTACTTCACTGAATGACAACACAATACCTGTGTGTTTGTCAGCGTAAAATAATTTCTCTCTTCCCTTGAGGTATATGCAAATGTTCAAAATCATCTTGATTTTCTTCTTCTAAGGAGGGGCCCATTCTATTAATAATCCTTTAAGGGAATCACACCCCTTGTCTCCACGGTCTCTCCCTTGTCAGGTTGGTTGTGTCACCTCAAAAGATTCTCTTCTCATGAGGCACACCAGCCTGGTTAGGTAACACTTGTGCTTAACACCCCCCAGGAAACTGATAGGGTTGATGTTCTGCCTCAATTAGTGCCGTTACAGAAAGAAGTGGTGGGGAAAGGCAGAGGCACTCTGACCAAGCTATTCAAAATGTAAGGAATCGCCATCATATCCCAGCATCCTAGCAAACAATTTCTGTTGTCACAATACGCTTGATGAACGACTGAACAGAATAATTTGTGTGGATTTCGGCACGCAGATGTTTGTTCTCCTTGCAGTGCCGCAAGACCTGAGCTCGCTGCGCACCCACCTGGAGCCGCTTAGCTGTGAGCCACCCCCAGCCTAGCGGCTGCATTGCCACATTTAAATGCTGTGTGAAGCAAACCAACAAACACTCCTTCTTAGTGTGACTTCTTAGTCACTATTCTATCATGATCCAGTGCTAAGCAAAGCACAGCTCTATCCTTTACATGGAAAAATAATGCCCTGCCCCTTCCCTGTTCCTTTATCTTCATTTTCTTTTTAGTTTCCAAACTCAATCAAGTGAGGGTCTAGCATTTTTGTGCATGAGAGGGCTTGGGAGGCCGCAGAATACTAAAAATAACAGGCATGGTAATACTAATGCTTACAACAAGTTCAGAGGTAAGACTCCATGAAAGTACATTCCCTATTGGCAGAAAGGATGCAAATCTGTATAATCAGGAATACCTTCTTTAAAAAAATATGTTATACTGGAATCCCCGTAACCTGTTGTCTCTAGAGAAAGAGAGAGAAAGAGAGAAAGAGAGAGAAAGAAAAAAGAGAGAAAGAGAAATAGAGAGAGAAACAGAGAAAGAAAAAAGAAAGAAAAAGAGGAAGAGAGAGAAAGAAAGAGAGAAAGAAAGAGAGAAAGAGAGAAAGAAAGAAAGAGAGAAAGAGAGAAAGAAAGAAAGAAAGAAAGAAAGAAAGAAAGAAAGAAAGAAAGAGAGAAAGAGAGAGAGAAAGAGAAAGAGGGAAAGAAGGAAAGACAGAAGGAAAGACAGGAAAGACAAAGGAAAGAAGGAAAGAAGGAAAGAGAGAAGGAAAGAAGGAAATAAAGAAAAGTTAAATTCTGCCCTTTTTCTGTACTATCTGGGGATTTAAGCCATTCCTAGCAACGTCTAATAATTTGCTCTGTTTTTTTTTTCCAGACTACCAAAGGAGGGGGCCAAACACAATGAACTAATTTTGTCTCGTATCTTCACTGGTGTAGCTCTAGGTCTGTACCTTGGTATTGATATCTTGACAAAGTTCCGGTAACACAGAACAATATTTGCTCTCTGTACAATGGGATGGATGATTTGCTTTCAGGCTATGCAAGCAGCTCCTGTGATTCACAGAGGCTAACCTCTCTCTATCTCAAACCAGTCCTCTAGCCAGCAAACTGGGAGCACATGTTTAACAGTAATTGGATATATTCATATTTAGGTAGTAATTTTGCATACATTGAAATACTGAGGTTGAATTGCAAACTACAGAACCAAGGACATGATTACCTGTCCTTCTAGCGGAGCAGTATTCACCAAAATATCTAAGTCTCATCACAGTACGCATACTACAGTGCACCGTGGATTCCCTCATCCCAGTCAGGAATTTGTAAAGCACTAGGACAATAGTTTTCACGCTCAAAATCAAAGCTAGGATTTTTTGAGATGCAGTGGCAAAAGGTGAATACTTTCACATCAACTGGCAAAACGTTACCCATTTAAAATCTGAAATTCTTGTGCAGATTTCTATACACCAGCTGAGATGAAAACAGCCAAAAGGCTACTGGGAGAGAGTAAATTAATCTAATTTAATACAGTTTTTACATTATGCAAGTTTTTTGGAGCCTATATCGTTTAAAGCAATGTTTAGCTTGTGTTTCCCCTCTAATTCAGTATTAAAACGTTAATTGTCTTTATGTTAAAACTAACTAATATCAGTTAAGCTACTGGTTGTGTGAACAAAGGTTTTTTATATGTTTTTACTAGTTGGGAACGGTCAGTGTTAGGTTAATGGTTGGACGATGATTTTCAAGGTCTTTTCCAACCTGGATGATTCTGTGATTCTGTAATGCATTTGAAACTTGTTCTTCATTGATTTGAATTAATTCTCCTGAATATCTTTCTTTGGATAGCTCTGTAAGTCATTGGGACTTAACTCCTAAATATCCTATTTATTTAACAAAATGAGATTTATACTCCTTTGAGTAACCACTACCACAAAACTGCTTTTCCATATAGAAATCAAGCAATTCAAACTTGAATTTTTTAAAAAAGATTGAATTTTAAAATTATTAAATGCCTTCTAGTTTTTAAATTCAGAGGTATTTACAAAGCTAATTTTCATTTTATAAGAAAAACCATTTCAGTGACTTGAGCATTCCAGAGCCTCAGACCTATATCATTTTGTTGCCATTGAAAATGTCATTCTTATTTTTCAGATATCACTTTTTCATGGGTAAAAACTACAAAATTTGAAAGCATTGTAAAATTTTCAAAATATTTCTAGCTTGATTATTCTCTAGAAACATTTATGCTTTGGACTTTTTTTCCTTTTTTTTTTTTTAATGAATTAAAACCTGAAGATTCTACATGAGCAGTTTATTAAGTAAATATTGACATCTCATTCTTTTAATAAAACATAAGAAATTAACTTTTGTTGCTGAAAACAAATATTTTATATTTTGGCTTTTGCTAAATGAAATTACATCACCTCAGCTTTTGTTATCACCTCCCCATTTTTATTCACTAAAGCTAGAAAACCATATGTCTTCCTTTCTGTTATTTTATACCTTTAACTGATGAAAACTTGTGTAAATGTGAGTGTTAAAAAATGACAAGGCAATGAGAAAGGTAAGCGTGCCACTCAAAAGTGTATGGCAAAGGGTTTTTCACTTGTGCCACAAGGTAAATTCTGAATAGATTTAATCGGCAGTATTGTTTGAAGTACTTACACAGATATGAGTAAGTTCTGTTATCTTTGATTCTAGCTTTTAGTGGTAGTAATTTCATTTTAAAAATATGTAAACCTTTACAGAATATATTGACATTTTTTTCTGTCAAAGTAGCAAATAAATTAAACTTACCTGAAAGGCAGCATAATGTTATAATAATATATAGAAACTTCTGTTTATATGGCGATAAATTTGTTGTCCAATCCATCTCTTTTTCTTACGTGATTAGTTTTACCAGCTGAGTCCAAAATTCCCTTCAGTATCTGCTGCACTCTTGGTAACACGGAAATAACTCTCACAACCAAGTGAAGAAGATGAGTCTGATGGTCAAGGTGAAATGTTCTTAAACCAAAGCACCTTGCATAATGCCAGCACTTTGCTGAGGGGTTGGTGAGTGACACACCTGCTTGTAGCTAACAGCCAAGGATTTTAAAATTAGAATATGGTACTTTCCCTCTAGGTAAGGTAAATAAGAAACTTGCTGCTTGAAAAGGTCAGTGTGTGTTAATCTTAGCATGAAAAGATCTGGAATGGGGACTAGTCTACACCCTTAAGAAGGCCACAATCACACATTCATCTCTTAGATATTTAAGTTCAGGGTGGATATATAACAGAGAGGAAGACAGTAGTATTCTCAGTTTTACATTTATGTTTCAGTGTCACAACTGAACTTTTTATGGATACTGAGAAAATATTTCCTGATGCTAATTTGCGGATTGCTGTGTACTAATAAAGGCCCAGTTTGACTGTTTAAGAAAAAGCTCATTGGACTCATCTTTCCTAGGTGAAATGTGCAGATTTTTTGGGGCCGAGGTTATATCCACTGACATAATTGCAAACAGACCACTTTGCTTAGTCTCAGTGGCCCCCTGGAATTTCTTCCATTGCAGCTGAATGGGTAAAATGGACAAAAGGATTCAGGAAAACATCTTTGAGAGAATGCACAAAAGTAGACAGATGGATCAAATGGCAAAATTCAGCAAATTCATCTGCTGCTATTGCTAGATAACTGTAGTCATAGATAACAAAAGTGTAGTTTAAGGCAGAAGGACTGCCACATCCATGAATTCAGATTATTATTTAAAAGGTTTTCAACTATTTTGGACCATTGCCAACATGGAATGCGTTTGACACTTTATGCCTCTTGAATTGTCATGGTTAATCTACAAAGGATATGAAAATCTACAGATGTACAATCTCTGTTTGGCTTTGGGTTCCCTCATCCCTGAAGTCCTGTCCTTGTTCTCTTTCCAGTGCCCTGTTTCTCTTTCCTCTCACAGTTCTTCCAAACATGAAACTTCTTGTTCAGATGGACCCAGGGAAAAAAAAAAATCTTATCTGCATTTTCCATTACATTCTAGTTAACAGTTCTCACTAAGTCATGTATTTTGGCTAGAGAAATGGCCAACACTTTTTTCATACCTGTTTCCTGATGGAGAGGCTTCATGACCAACTAAATTCTAGGTCTAGAGGGTTAGTTTTCAAATGGTAGCTAGTAATGCCTGCAGAAAAGAAAATGTTTGTCTGCATGCCCTAGAAAGTCTCTAGCATACAATCATAATTCAATCAGCTGGTTTATGAGTGTTAGTGAAATATTTAGATTGGATTGAAAAATCAAGTTACATTTGCTGTGTTGTACAACTTGTAGGGTACTCTTCTGCTTTGAATATCTAAGTTGTTTTGTAAATGCTTGAGATAAATTACATGAAAAACACCCTTTTCATGAATAAAGAACTAGAAAACACTGGCTAATACATTCCTAACAAAACTAAAGTAAATTCAGTTTTCCTACTTGAATAACTAAATGGTTCTTAGAACCCTGGATGTGTTCACATAAATACGATTTCTCTGTAAAATGCAATTTCCATTTGTTTATGTGATACAAAGACACTCTTAATTGCTTGGTTTGCACTGGTTGGATAACATATAAAGATTAAAAGTTCCTCCTAAAGTTTCTGAGATTACAGCAAACACATATGTCATGGTCTGAGGGACTGACGTGTGTGTGTTCTTGCCTGGTTGTGCAAGCAGTTCACCACACATCCTTGACCTTTCTTCAAGTGTTAGTAAGGGAGAAACAATTTGTGATTCACAAATCATTTTTGCTTGGTTAGCAACTGTCTTTAACACGATCTTTCTTTTGTTTTATCTTTATGCATAAAAAAGGTTAAAAAATTGGAGGGCAAGGGAATCATCCCAGCTTGCTTAGAGTCATGTGGAAAGAAAGAGAGATGTAATATAAAAATAAAAAATAAAAAGAGGTAAATAAAACTGAAACAAAGGAGCTTTGGGAATAGTTCTGAGAATCTCAAAGGTGTATGCAAAAAGATGCAACCCCCCTGATTTCACTTTGAATTTTCAGTACAGATAGCCAGTGCAGTCTGCTTATTGCTGTAGTCTGCTGAGTATTGAGATCCTAGATGGGAGAGCTACGCAGACACATACACCAAGAGGCAGACCTGATACTGTTAAAAAGGAATAGAATTTGCAGGCAAAATCCACTCATGGAAATAGTTACTATCAAAAACATCTTTGTGACATAAAGACAATGGTCACTACGTGGGTTGACATGAGATCCCTTAAAAAAAAAAAAAAAAAAAAAGGAAAAAGTGTTATAATATTTTCATGATGTCTCTCTAGTAACGTTTGCATAAACCAGCATAATTTCCTTTTAAGCAGCGCTCAGGTGTGGCACCTCCCTGGTAGGAACACCTAGCTGTGTACACTCCTTATTTTGCACGTGTAAGTGAAAGTGAAGGGAAAGGCCTGACTAGTTTGGAAAGAATGCAGCACCTTCAAAAAGGCTGTTGATAATTTCCTTTTTAAGTCTACCATTTTAACCAGGAATGAACTTTCTTAAGAAATCTTCAGTTCTCAAACAGGAGTAATTCTTGTACTTCTGCTGGTATGACAAAGGAAGCCTTAGTGAGAAAGCAAGACTACTTTTCTAAATAGCTTGAAAAGCAATTCATAATAAATTTCATTCTTTCCCTGTCCTGTGTTAATGAATACTCACTAGAGTAAATGATGATTTATTTGTCAGGTTTTACCAGTCTGTTTTGTAACCGAATACTTCCTTCTGCTGGTATTAACGAAGAACTACATTTTGAACACAAACCAGGTAAGGGCTGTGGAAGGAAGTGATTTCCCCTATTTCTATACTATTTTCTTTTCATTTACTTCTGGATTAGGGCATTGTTTTAGTTTTTTTGCTATTGTCTGAACAGATATCCTCTCAACAGCTCCTTTGCCAAGCTTGCCCTACACTCAAAACCCAAGTCTAGTGCAGGTAACTGCCTAAAAGTAGTAAGAAAACATGGCGTAACGTTGATGGATTAAAAGGTTGAATATAATCGGGAATTTGGACAATGTTTGCTGTGAGTGAATGCTCAGACAAAAAACTCTCTGCTGTCAAAGGGCAGAAATGTGCAGCCAAGTAGCTAATTCTACCCTGCAGCCCGAACTCATGCCCTGAAAGCCTGAGTGACTGGAGTGTTCCTCGAGGTCTGCGTGAAGGGAATACTGCATCTGCAATTCCACAACACAAGAGAGAGTTTCTAAGGAGTAAATTGACATACATAATGCATTACATGGGAAAAGTTTCCAGAAAACCATGCAAAAATCTACCTAGCTTAAGGGATATTAACGCATTTAGGATGACACTGGGGGAGAGGAGAGAAAACATCTCTGAACGAAGGTAATCTGACCCCAAATTAACTGTTTGAAATTGCTAAATGAGAGAAAAGAAACAGCTGATCACTCTTACCCAATAAATCTGTAAAACCTCTTACCTGTAGCGACGGTGCCCAGCCACACCCTGCCAGCCATCCCCGCAGTGGCCATGGGGGTCTGTTTGTCACCCCAGGCATCTGTCATGGAGTGAGGATGGTCGGGCAGCTGCATGGAACCAAGGACTAAAGGGCTCCCTCCAGGCCCCCCTGTGACCCCCACACCGGGTGCCACGAGATCAGCCAGAACCAAAATTGGGGCTGTGGGAGGTCCCCGCGTGCTGCTGCTGCTGCCAGCCAGAGGCAGAGCGGGGTCAGCTGTGGGGTGCAGACCCCAGTCTGTGGCACTTGAGGAGTTGTCTGGGGCTGGCGAGGGAGAGCAGCCTTCGGCGTTGGGGGCTGTCGGGGGGGAAATCTGTGGAGAGTTCGTGTCTTCACCCTTGTAAATGGAGGACGCCAATGTGTCTGCCATCTGTGTCACGGTGGGCTTTGGGGTGTGGGTCGAGGGGTCCATGGGCACCACTGTGGTCTTGGTGGGGTGGTGGCCCACTTCATCTGCAGCGCCTTGCCTGAGATGGGGCCTGAGAAAAACTCTGTCTTCCAGGGTTGTCCTGCTGCTTGTACCCGGGCTGTGGTTCTCCTTCAAAGCTGTCACTGGTCCCATTGCCGTGGGTTCGGCCTCTCGTGGCGTTCCCCCCATCACTGCCAGTTCATTTGTGCTGTGCACTGTGCTGCTTGCACCTGCTGATGAAATAAATAAGTCTCAATAGTTAACAAAAACTAAGAAATACGTCTTCCAAGGATAAAATTTTTATAATTTTTTTCCATTTTTAGATTTTTTTTTTTTTTTTTCCTGTAAGATTTCAGCATGCTTCCTGTTGTTTTGACATCTTTTCTCTTTTCTGAACCAGGTCTCCTGATCCGTCTGCTCCAAGCAGAGCCACTGCATGTAGCAGAGCCAAGACTCTTCCAGCCAGGGACCTACAACCCCTCTTTGCTCAAGCAATCCTCGAGCATGCAGAGTGGGTGGCACAGCAGGTTCTGCATGCAGGACCCTTGGCGAGGGAGTGTTTCCTCTGCAGCTCCCAGGAGGCAGAGAGTTTATCTGCAGTAATTAAACTTTCTCTGCTTCAAAGCTCTTGTAAAGGGTTTTTTCTTTTTTTTTTTTCTTTTTTTTTCTTTTTTTTCTTTTTTTTTCTTTTTTTTCTTTTTTTTTTTCTTTTTTTTTTTTAATTTGAATTTCCACCTCATGATTGTTGCTTTTGTCGCCTAATTCTTGCAATTTAAGATGTCAGATACGGGTAGAATATTTATTTGAGGGTAATTTGGGGGTTTGAGGCTTTAAGGCTTCCTCTAACAGTCAACATATATGTACCAGGTTTAACAAGGAACCCTCTGGTCTTCTGCAGCAGTTTTGCAGATGCACATGAGAGCTGTGTAAATGATGCAATGAATATTAAACCCCTTTTTTCTAGAAGTTTCTTCTTATACCACAATTAAGGTTGCATTCTTAGCCTCGGCTGCGATTTTACCTTTTAGTCCTTTCACCATGCTGAACTGGATTAGGACAGGTTACGTGATCAGAAATTGCAGATGCATTTTCTTTGTTGTGCTGAACTCTCAGATACAGGATATTTGCAGTCTGGGGAAAAAAATCACTGAAGATGCTGGACCTAGATTTTCTCTGTTTACAGAAATGATGTAATTTGGGCACAATCCGATCAAGTGTTAAAAAGCCTCTCACCGAATTATTACTAGAATTTAGACCTTTCTGCTATCCAAACCAAGCAGATTCAGGTATCCTTCCTTTTGGTATCCAGAGGGAAAAATAGTAAGAACAACTTTAAATTGCAGCTTTGATCAAATGCGTGCGTGACTGATCCATCACCATTTGTTCAAACTCCTCTGCAGTTACTGTCCCCTATCCACAGCTGGTTAACAACCTGCAGTAAACCTTGCCTCTCATCACAGGGCATATGCCACAAGCTGCTCAAGTTTTAACTATTTTGGACATTTTTTCTCTCTCATCTTCATACCCATTATAACATGCAATTACTAGACAGCATCTCAATTATGTGCTGCCTTGAATTCATGCCTCGGCATTGTATGCATGCTAGGTACAAATATTTTCCAGGATTTTTTTTTAATACACTCTGCTATTATTAGTCCTAGCTTAAATATAGTTAGACATGGATGTATAGATTTGACATAGAGATACACATTCACAACTCCCTTTAAAAAATCTTCCCCCTTCATTATAAAATCTTATAATTTTTCCTGGAGCATTCTATGAAATAATTAAGGTGCATCCTACCTGTTGTGCATATGTTGAAATAAAATGTCAAGACTGTGAATATATTTCGTATAAAATATTGCATAGAGCAACGTTTCCCAGTCATTTTGTTGCCTTGAGACTGTTTGTCCAAACGAAAGATTGCTTCAGACTCCTTGCAACTCTGCTACCTCTGCAAGCAAATTCCAAATGTTATGGAAGTAACTCAGGTAATGTAAGCATGTTGCTCTGTTAGCTGAGCAGCTGACACACCTTAAAGTCCTGCTTAGTTTAAGAAGCTGTTGTTTTCTGGGTAAGACGACTGTGGACCCAACGTGTTGGACTATAGTTATAAAAATGCAGTTATGTTTGTGCATCCATTTAAAACTTTCATAAGGACCCATACTGCCTAGCTAAGTCTTTGTATACAACAGTGTATTTGTGGCAACATTAATGAAAAAGCATTTGGATTTAAAAAGAAATGAAAAGAAATAATAGGGTTTATTGGGCTGCTTACTTATCAAGCTGGGAACAAGGGAGGTCTCAAAAAGCAACGCTAACATTATTGACCATGAGAAAATGTGTTGATGACACATAACTGCCTGGACTGTGGAGGAAGAGACAGGACTTGGGGGGTCCCTTACCCCCAGCTCTCTCACAGAGCATGTGGAGAGGATTTGGGTTTGCAGGAGCAATTCCTCACACCACCTTTTGCTCAAATGAAGGAAATAGCTAAGTAGAAGGATCACTCCTATGTGGTTTTGTGATTATCAAATCAACCTCAAACACTGTCCAGACTTCAGGCAGAAATGTACTAACCCTATGATCCTAGAAGAGATGAGATGCTTGTCATAGAATCACAGACTGGTTTGAGTTGGAAGAGACCTTAAAGACCATCTAGTCTCACCCCCCTGCCCTGGGCAGGGACACCTTCCACTAGCCCAGGTTGCCCAAAGCCCCGTCCAACCTGGCCTTGAACCCTGCCAGGGAGGGGGCAGCCACAGCTTCTCTGGGCAACCTGTGCCGGGGCCTCACCCCCCTCACAGGGGAGAATTTCATCCTTATATCTAATCTAAACCTCCCCTCTTTCAGTTTAAAACCATAACCCCTTGTCCTATCCCTACACTCTGATCCAGAGTCCCTCCCCTCTTTCCTGCAGCCCCTTTCAGCCCTGGGAGGCCGCTCTAAGGTCTCCCCGGAGCCTTCTCTTCTCCAGCTGAACCCCCCAACTCTCTCAGCCTGTCCTCACAGGGGGGTGCTCCAGCCCCTGGTCATCCTCGTGGCCTCCTCTGGCCCCGCTCAAGCAGGTCTGTGTCCTGCTGTTGGTGCCCCCAGAGCTGGACCCAGCCCTGCAGGGGGGTCTCACCAGAGCGGAGCAGAGGGGGAGAATCCCCCCCCTCACCCTGCTGCCCACCCTGCTCTGGGTGCAGCCCAGGACTAATACCCTCAAGTCCCTCTCTGCAGGGCTGCTCCCAATCCACTCATTGCCAAGCTGCACTTGTGCATGGCATTGCCTCAACCCCCATGCAGGATCTGGCACTTGGCCTTGTTGAGTTTCATGACGTTTGCCTCTTCTTCTGCTCCTATACTGGCAATAGAGGGATGAATTGAGATTATTGTTTCACAGATAGGAACCATGCTGAGTCATGATTTCCAGTGTTGCTGCAACGAACCTAACAGACTGTAACTATTCCTCTGCCATTGTTTCAGGTGATGTTCAGGTACCCAGAGAGCTGAACGTCCTAGCAGTGGACTGGAGATGTTCAAAAGTGTCCTCTGGAGACTAGAATCAGAGCAGCGATCTCATTTCATACCAAAGTGATACTGCTAACATCATACCTTAAACCTGATAAGTCCCTACTGTCCTAATTAGGCAGCAGTTTTGCAAAGGCAACGAGAATGCAGAGGCAAACACAGGCCTTGTACGGAAAACTAACCTCTGCATCCTCGTTGTGTGCATGCCCTGCTAAGTCAAACAAAACAGGGTCTCTCCTTGCACATCATGTGGGCCACTAGAGGCCATCCTATACCTCATAAAATAAAGTAGCAAAGCATATGGGAATAAAGGACAAGAGGAAGGAATCATAAAAGATTAATTAAAGTCTAGATATTTTTAAAGGAAACCAAGCAGTTTGTTTTGGGAGAGGTTGCTTGTACCTTTGTGAGTTTGGTGGGTATTTTTCCTGAAATATTTGTTACTGATGGAGCAAGGGTGCTGCACTGTGCTAGATTGTGGTTTCCTTAGTAGTATAAATTCAACGGTCTTTCAGTTACACCTGGTATTGTTGCAGTTTCATAGGAGAGTATTTGAAACCTTTCCTGTCTGACCATGCCATTCTGTCTTTCTGTTTAACTACAGATTAAATGCCATATTGAATCTATTCCTTCTTGTAGAGGCTGCCAAAGGGTAAAGACTAAGGCCATACAGAGCACCTCAGGGTGTGAAGGAGGCAAAGGAAAAGCTAACAAGGTGCAGTCCTTCCATGTCTTCCCTCCTAGCAACATGTAAAACACAAAAGCCTTTGTAGTAGGAGTGGAGGGAGAGGTCAGCCCTTGTCACCATGCAGCAATAAAACACAAGGTATTTGGGCTTGGAGCAATTCAGGATGAAAGGGGCAAACATTTACCATAAGGAAGAAGCAACAAGGAACGTAAGCTCTGTCAGCTGAGCTGGACGGTATAATGAGGTCTTCCGGTGGCATTTTACATCCAGTTTTTACAGGTTTAACTCAAAATTCAAGGGATCTAGCAAGCCCCCTGTTTCCTTTTGAAACCAGAGCCTGGTTCTTGTTTTCCCTGATGTGCAGCTGGTGCAATGGCCGATGCAGGTCGGCTGGGGATGGGGCAGGGCACTGAGCTTGTGAGTGTCCCTGTACCAAAGCCCAGTCTAGAGCATGTCTGGATTTTACTTCAGTGAGGCTTCAATACCTACCTAATCAAACTTCTAAACGTCTTTCAAGTGCTCTACTAAAGGCATCCATTTTAAAAGAGGATCCTACTGGTGATTTTATGATTAATGACATTAAGTAAAAGTGCGAAACTTAGATTTACAGAGACAGTTCATAGCAGGGAGGGGTTCCCCTCAGTGTGTTTGATATGGTGATTCCTTAGCTCATGGCAAAACAGATGGTCAGATCTGATGAAAAAAAAAATACTCTTCATTATACTCAACATACAAGTCCTATAGTACGGAGATGGTGGGATGAATTATAGCTTTAAATATCAACCTATGCCTGGCTCTTGCACACAGTGCCTAAAGGCAGAGCGCCAAGGTACAGATTGGGTGACACGCATGCTGGCGTTGAGCAGGCTGATTTTCACACCACCCCCTGCAATAAGCTTCATGTTTGAAGGGGTTTTTTTCAAGCATTCTGTGGTATAAATGTAGGTCTTGGTGAATATGTTCGGAGAAAATATAATGTGGAAGAGCAAAGATTTGTTTACTTGAAAAACCTCCATGTAAAATACAGTCTTATTATTGTACAACCGGGGAGGTTGGGTTCTCGTAGGTGCCATCTTCAATTCTTAAATCTTTCTTTTTATTCATTTAATATCAAAACTTCTGTCACATGGAGTTTTTTTCCCCGCTAGCAGTTTTTCTCCTGATTGAATCATTAACCTTGACATCTTTTGCAAAGAATATTAAATTAAATTTTTTTTGCCATCATCTGGAATAATTAATCTAAGAACACTTTGTCTAATGAGTTATAACAGCACAGCTCAAAATGCAGTCTTTCATTTGTGGCATCACTCTAATAGTGATAATAGACTGGAACCTCCCAGTCTGTTGCAGTGAAATATAAAATACCAGGTTGTAAGAGCCGATGCAGTAGCGATTGCAGGATTAGTCTTTACCTGACAAGGACACAATAGAAAATTCCGTTCTGTTCTGTAGTACAGTTTAAAAGAAGGCTGGGATACTCTAAGTTGATAGGGGAATCAGAGAGCTGTCTCCTTCACTGACAACAGTGCTGTCATTAGGAATAGGCCTAAACACAGCTCAGCACCCTCAGCCTTAGGGAGTTTCTGAAGGTGAATTCTTGTATATTTTCCTGTACAAATATGCTTAGATTAAAATGTTGATTTCTATATATTCCATGTTTTCTACAGCTTTTGCAAAGGAAATAAGGGAAATTAGCCCTAAAAGGTAAGACCATAATTTGTAAATAGCACATAAGTAATATTTCACCTGGAAGAGGACTGCTTTATGACTACACAGGCAAGAGTTACCTGCCTTAACATCCTTCCACATGTTTAGCAGAACTGAATTAATAAACGTATTTTTCAGGACAACTGTCCAGCTCATAAGGAAAATTCATTGCAACATCTACTTTTGTCTCCTCCCATGAAAATCCAGTTCTTACTGGGTAGAATAACAACCGTGCTGTTTCCAGAAGGCACTGCCCCTGCAGAGCTGGGCTCTCTCTCGAATGGGGGTGGGAATGCTCAGCACACCTAGTTGTCTTGCTGTGATGGCAAAAGTCCTGCCTGTGGATATTACAGGTGTGTTCAGCTCAGCAAGGGCTCTCCATCGTGGCAGCTAACCAAGGAATTGTTGCTTCGGTTTGGAGAGTTTAATTGCAGAGGGAGCTGTGTCACTACTGAATGAGTGTCCTGCTTTGGTTCATATCCCTGCACTTTTCAGTATATGGATCTATTATTTCCCCTCATCCTTGAATATTTGGTAACATTGCTTAGCTGAGTTTTTACTTGTTTTCCATACTGTTAGCACTTACTGAGATATGAATGTATTTTGTGTGCCCTGATTCCCTGCTGCCTTGGTTTTGTTCCATTTGATATCTTTAACCTAATTGTAAATCCAAAGAATGCTTTTTCTCTGAGAAGCATACAACTGGCATTATTTTCGACGGCAGATATTCTTTACTAAGACTGGTTGTGAATTTGACCTATTATTTTAGGCTTCTAGCTCTTTCATTATCTGAAAAGTGAGGAGATATTTTAATCTGAATGTTACTGGTCTCAGAATGCAAACAGTTCAAACTTCCCTGCACCGTTCTTGCCCGGAGCCTTCTCTCATCTCCTAGGAGGAGCCGTAAGTCAAACAGCCGACCTGCTGATGGCTGTGCTGGGCCCACACTCACACCTCCGTACCACGCAGAGCTCTGCTGCCTGCCTCTCGATGGATGGGACATATGCGCAAGAACTCGGTCGCACAGAAGCTTCGTGTTGTGGTTTGGCTTCCGTTCTGCATCCCTTCCTAGTTCCTCAGCCTATTTTTAACTCTCAGCGGGATAAAACTAGAACTCCTTCAATGTGTACATGGCTGTTTTCAAGGTCTGGTTCAGCTCTAAGTGGATCTGACAAAGGTGTTGCAGTGGAGTGAGAGGCGGGTTGGAGTATCAGCCCTGGCATGGGTTGACACCAGCACCAATGATCCGTAACAAAGAACCACAGAGCGTGTGTACATCACAGACTGCAACATCCCATTTGGGGGGGATTTAAATGAAGAATCTTGAAATGAAGAATCTTGAATAACGAAAGCGGCAAAACCTGGTAGTGTAGACCACCGTGCAGGCCCATTTATCCTTGCCGATATCAGATTCCTAAATCTGTGTCAGTTTTTTATACTTTTGCTTGCTGTACTTATCATGCCATTCTAAGGCTTGCCTTGGACATGTGTTGTCCATACAGCTCAGCTGGTGCAACTCTCAGAATAAATGAATACAGAAAACCATGCATCCTCCAAATGTAAGGGTTCTGCTCAGAAAGTATTGAAGAAATTCTGCTAACTATGCTTTTTTTGAAATTGGCACATGGACATCGCTTGAAGGTCTTATAAAGACAGTAATTCAGCAATTACAGGCTTTAAAAGTGTAAGAAAACCAGTCAGTATATCAGTATATCTGTTTCGCACTGTTTTCATCTCCTATTTTACATTTTCAATTTTTAAAAGTTTTTTTACCTCATTAAATGAAATATAAATTCAGTTCAAGGAAGAAGATTGTTCCTAATGTGGGAATGATCCAAGAAAGAAGCCGGAAATGTTATTACAGGCTTCTCTGCAGTTTCTTAGCTTTATTTACTTAGGGGATAAAAGCAGTATCAAAGGATATTTGTTCCTCTCTGGTTGAACAGCAATCTGGCTTATATCACATTAAACTTAGACTTTGCTCATAGAAACGGGAATTAGTCCAAGCAAATCTCTTCCCACAGAGTCACTAACTATGTTTCTTCTGTTTCAGACCACAGTCTTGGAAAAACTTGGAGATAAAACGTTTAGGTTCTGTATTGCCCTTTATTTTGGCTAGTTATATGTATTTACTTTGAAATCAGGCATGACGAGGCCAGAACACAATGCTGTGTATTTGTCAGGTGGACTAAAAAAGAACAAAACAAAACCTGAAAGGAAGACAACTACCCTGTGAGATGCTTTGACTTAAACATACCTTCAATATCTAGAAGTTTTTCCTTTATATCTAGAATGGAAGCACGAGGTCTACTCTTTTTTTTTTTTCTTACTTTTAAGGAAACTTGTGCATGTATTGATTGCACAGCTGTTAATAAATGCCATCTGAAAACAATTGTTCAGTTATGAAAACAAAACAAAACGTTTCTACAAGGAAAAGGTTTTTTTGGTCCAGTCTTTCCCTTCAGGGGAAAAAGTAACCATTGCGAATCCACTATATTATAAATTCACATACTTGTCTTGCATTAAGCTTGAATCTTGCCATGACATCTTTGTTCTGGGTAAGATCTAAGGATCATGAGGCCCAGGAAAGAAGCTGCTTCCACAAATCTTAAAATAGATGAGAAATAATTCATCCTCCATGCTGTTGTTAACAAATTATCTGAGACTTTTCTTCCTGAAGCCAAGGGCCAGCTCAGCAGAGGCCCAACAAATGTGCTGTGAAATGCAGGTGTACGAAGGAGATGCGCAGACCTTTCCAATCACTTTAATGCCTTGAGGTCAGCAGGGAAAGAATCCAAAATTGTGATGAATTTTGTTGGTGTCATCAGCTAAGCAATGCAGATAAATAATGATAGTTTACCGAAGCGTGTTTAGACGCAATAAGGACCAATTTAGCTGGAGGCAAAGACTGTTCCTTGAACTCCTTCGGGCCATGGCTTTGCACACATAGATATACTTCCTAGTGTAAGTGCTTCTGATTG
Source organism: Athene noctua (assembly GCF_965140245.1). NCBI lineage: Eukaryota > Metazoa > Chordata > Aves > Strigiformes > Strigidae > Athene > Athene noctua. Next base: position 3,779,651 of record NC_134063.1, on the reverse strand, counting down.
TACTAATTTCCCTGTCCCAGTACATTTAGTGGTGTTATCTGCTCTGCAGTGAGAAGTAGTGTTTAAAAACATGCTACCGTGGGAGATTCTTACATAAATATAAAATTATTGCAAACAGAGCTAATGTGAATGATCACGATAGCAGTTATGCAGATACAAGTAATGCATCTGCTCTCTTCCCTCAGGAGAAGGTCTATGTTCTCTTACAGAGTTTGGAATACTTCAGAAAGGAGCAAAACAGTTTTGTTTCTTCTCAAACCCACTAAATCCACATCTCTTAGCTTTGGGGGAAATGCTCTGAGTGCTGGGCTGCCTTGAGGGGAAGGGTAATAAATGCAGCAGAGCAGGGACTGTTGATAGACCCGCCCAAGATTTCAGTATCTAAATCCTGTGCAAATTCAGTTTTCAGAGCCTGTGCTGGGCATGCAGCAGTGGTTTCAGTGCAGCCCATGAGAAGGGCTGGATTTGCCTCTCTCAGGCGTGGAGGATTTGGCACAGTCTCAAGAGTGAGGAGTTTTTTTTCCTTAAAGCTCCAGTTACCATCCTGAGGTCAGGAGAGTTATGTGACCAATTCACTGACCAATTACTAAGAGATTTAATAGCAAAGGGGACAACAGAAGGATTACGAATCTTTTTGTTATCTGGCTTCCTTATTCAGCTCTGGTTCTGTGGCCGTTTCTGGGCTTAGGTGAACTCATTTCAGGGTGGAACATCTCTGGGAAAAGCAAGACAGAGGTTAGTAGGCTCGTGCTGGCTGGGAATTGCTTTTTCTCCTTGTCAGTGGATGATTTCTTTTGCCTGGAGGGATAGACTAATTTAAGAAAGAATTTGAGAATCCTTTTGGTTTCCTTTCTAACCTAATATCTCCAACTAGAACATCTTTGTTCCCTCAGTGTTAGACCTTTGGGGAGAAAACATCCCTAACTCCAATTTATGACTCCCCTGTGCCCCGTGACTTTGCCAGCATAACTCCAGAAAGTCCTCAAGCTTGGCATCTGGAACATACTCCCTTCAGCATCTGAGGAGTGAGGGTATGTCAGAGGGACTTTCCTGGAAACGTGACTGAAAGTAATGGACCTTCAAGGCTCCTTTAGTTCTGCTCCAGACCCCAGAAATGCTGTCAAAGTCTTCACAGCAGCATGGCTCTAGGGACCTCTCTGGGTCTACATCCATGCTGTACCTTAGACCAGTGAAAAGTCCTTTCAGTGAGGTATCTCAAAGAGCAAAGTCTGCAGTGAGACCTGTAGGCTGAGAGTGGCTCAGGTCTCTGCATTCTTTTGCCCAGGAAAAAAAAATAAAAAAAAAAAATCATCAGTGTTGTTGCTTTGTTCACCGAGGGTTGTTTTGACATAAAGACTAATGAAATAACTCCATTACCGAGACTCTCATATCTTCCAAACGTCTCTGAAAATTATAGTAAAGCTTCCCAAATGCATATTTCCATATCCATAGATGATGCACTGGAAGGGTGGAAATTTTAAGGCAGAAAGCTTATTTTTCTCTTTGAGAAGCTTATTTTTACAGATAAAGAACAGTAAGACAACAGTGAGACAATGCTCTTACAATAGGAAGACAGTGCTAATGTCATGTGTTGATGCATTACCAGGGCTCCAATATGTAAAATATATTCTCTTTAAGAGTCTTTGTAGCCTTTATTTCAGATTTAATTACGTTAAAACAACAATTTTAATAATCTAGTACTCTACAAGATGCCGATGGCAACCTTTAAATTGCAGTTAGCAACATCGACTTCAAATAGTGATTTGAAAAAAATCTGCTTCTAGATATTTCCACGAATCTTTTTAACTGACATGTCTGATCAAAATTTAAATATTTATTTAATCTTACCCCTCAGTATCTATGAAATCATGACATTCAAACACCAAACTTCCAAAAGTTTACTACTAAGTACATACAAGAAATTACAGGTGGGAATATTGTTCAAGGTTGAAAGGTTTTATAAGTAAGTTGTTCCTTGATTAAACGTTTTAAATGCTCCTTCCTGCTTTTTTTGGCAAAGCAAAAAGCATTTATTCATACATGGAGCAGCCCATCACAAAACCCTGAAGTCTTTTCCACAGCATCGTACCCAGTGTTACTGTCTTCTGGCCACTTAATAGCTGATTGCCAAACAGTGGGATTTTGTTGATTAATTTTTCGTAGGCTGATTTTGTAATTATTTTAAACTCCTGTATCAGAAAAGAAGCTGCAGTGAAACTATGTGCAAAATTGCATTCATTAGCAGCCAGCACTATGGGGATTGTTTGCAGGTAACACATATTTAAAAACCAAATTCTTGATTTTTTTAAAAATTTTTTTTTCTTTAATGCATGTGGGCAAATACTTTAAGAAAATTATTTATGCAGGAAAGTTTTGGTAACAGAAAAATAATTTGATTGTAAATTGCCAGTCTGACTAGTTAATGGATTAAAGGAAATTATTGCGATAAATCCATTTCTTACCTGCTGTTTGAAACTTGATTCGAACTAGCAGCACCAGCAGCCATAGATGGCTCCTGAGATCTTTTCTCCAGGCCATTCAAAGGGCGGTAATGATATTGCTGCTGAACATGGGCGATCACAAAAGGCTCTGGCAGGCTTGGTTCAACAGTACCTACCCCCATAACACAAAAGGATATCAAATTTGTATTTGTAGAGCAAAGACAATCTCACAGAGATCATCGATGCAGCTTGGAAGCTGTGGTGTGATCCGCTTAGAGGTTCCTCAAGACACATTCAACAAACTGGGGACATGAATATCTAGGATGTAGAATAAATGTTTTATTCTTGATTAATCTTTGAAAAAGAAAAAACAGAATATTGGCAAGAGTTTTTTCTTCCTCTCCGGGGTCTGCTGTGGATCCAGAGCTGCACTGGAGGCCAGTTTTGCCATGGGATGGTGCTGCACACCTGGGAGAACATCAACTGGGAACAGACTGGGAGACCGTGGGGCAGCTGCGCTGCGCTGAGAACAGGGAGTGCTGCCCCCAGCACCGCACCAGGTGTCCACAGGGGCTTCAGCAGGGCAAACTACCTCCATCTGCCCTGGGACAACGCAGGGGGATGAGGTACAGGGCAGCGGAGGTGCTCCCAGTGTTACTGGTCACAGTTCCGGCTCTTTTCATCATAGTCACTGCTTGGTGGAAAAGTCACTCGACTTGAAGGTGAGGAGCAAGAATGTGTTGCCATCACTCATGCTTACCTTTCCCTTACAAGAAATTATGTGTAAACTTTGCAGAACCCCGGAGAACCGTTTCATAATGATATTCGTTTGCTCAGTTCAGCTTCTGAGTCGCTGGCTGTCAGAGTCAGGTGTGCCTGGGTGTCATACCTCTGCAACAGGAGAATTCTGAAAGGTTAGCACTGACGCAGCTCAGTCAGTGTGAGGAGGGGCCCTGCATTGTCTCACCAGGGACCTGCTGGGTGGTTCTTTTTCCCCCTTTCAGTTTGTAAATAATACAACCAAATCCTGCAGCTGATTAAGGGTCCAAAGGAACTTTTCTGAAAGCAAATGGTACAAAGGCCTGGAATTCTGTCAATCCCACAGATCAGATTAAATTTTTTACAGGTGCATTTCAAAACTCTCTTTGTAGAAAAGGCCAACCTTACCCCAGGTGTGAACACACTGTACAAGGAACTTGCTGGCAGGTGTGTGAGCACCGTGGAGGTCTCGAAGCCAGACCCTGAGCTTTCACTGAAACTGTGACTCATAATCCCAGCTAGGTCTCTCACCTTTGCAAGTGTCTCCTCTTTCTCTGCTGGATCACACTAAAACCCAGACCTGGACACCTCTGTATTTTACAAATACTGAAATTCAAATCCTGATCTGGATTTGGCCATGGTGCTTTACACCCCTCAGCAATCAAATGGTTAAGAGGGGAATAATGAAGGGAGATGGTTGGGAATTAAAAAGCCCACACAAGGAAAGAGCTGACAGAGAGGCATTCTGGTTCATTGCACAGAGGAAAGAATAGCACCCATGGCATGAAGTTATACTGGATGCCCATACTTTTGGGGTGTGGTGAGAAGCATTAAATTCAAGGTCAGGCGTTCAAGGGTATGTGTGGATCCTGTATACCCGCATTTCTAGCATTGCATTCTTCAGAAGGGCTTTTCTTTTTTGATAACAAACGTCTCCTGATTCGGGGTTTTCTGCAGCCAGGTAGGTGTGCTTTCTTATCGTTACAGGAGCCTGAGGGATTCCCTTGATGGGACATCCTTTAAAGAAGCACAGGAATCCATTGACACGTCTTTACCTAAAGTCTAAGTATGTGAGCAGGCCCTGCTTATTCACCTGTAACGCACACAGGCAGGCCATCCCTGCATGAAATGCAGGTGCAGCCACCCTGCCTCAGCTTTAAAAAAAGGCAGAGCAGATTTCCCTTCCTGCACCCTGCTCTTACTCGCTACAGCAGGGGCTGTTCTTTGCAGGGAGAGTAAAATCTGTCATCCCCTTTGCTCTCCAGCAGTAGGAATGGCTCCAGATTTCATGAGAGGTGCTCTGAGCAGCAGGAATACAACAGTACTAATGTCACTGTATCAGTGTCGCTGCCCTCATAGTTTATGGTCTGTGCAGTTTATGGTCTGTGTTTTAGGCTCTTGCATCTTCTTGAAGACATCCCTGGAGCAGTCTAATCACTGTGGTGTGCTACCTCCCATCTTGGACTCTCCAGCACAGAAACACCTGCCTAAATGACGCTTCATGTGATGTAATGTTAATACAAACCATCTTCAACCCAAATTCCCTTCTTGGTTGAGCAGGAGAGAGCATGAACTGCAGAATGGCAGTAGCCAAGTGGCATGGTCCTGTGTGAGCTGCCCGTTCTGCAGGGCAGGATGGCTTCTGGCGATGGTGAGGCCATCACCTGCTCCTCATCCTCATCTCTGCAGAGTGGCTAAAGCAGCAGGTAAACCACTACCAGCAGAACTTTGCCAACCCCTCTGTGCTCCCTCCATTCAGCTGCCTCAGGGGTATCTGAGGTCTTGGATGTGGCCCACCATGTGATAGAGTTTGTGGGGGGTGCAGCAACGCCTGTAGCACGTCCAAGCTGTGTTAAACCTGGCACACACGAGGAAAGACAAAGTTCAGTAACCCCAGCAGAGCACTGAGCCCTTGCCCAAGACAGATCACACTTGGTGTGGAGTGAAAGATGAGGAGTGAAAGGCTGACCTTGTGAGGAGTGACATAACGGCAAATATCCTCAGAGAAGCGATGACAACAGGTTTCATCAGACTGTGAGTCATGAGAAACAGCGTGTGCATTTCCTAGTGTGCTTTTGAGAACAATATCATTATTAGTGATCCAAAGTTTCACAACATTCGTTCTTTCTAAAATCTCCATTGCCACCTTAAAGGAATTAATCACCGCAAAGGCCTAGAAAAGTTAACTTTTTGTTTTTCTAAATGTAGAGGAATAGAAAGGGAAAACAAATATTTTTCAGGTTAGGCATGGCAGGATAACACAGGTGGCAGAAGTGTGCTGTGGAGCTTTGGAGTCCCCAGCCTCACTTAGCATCTGCTGTTTACCTCTGGTTGAAAAGATCATGGACGAGCTGATTACCTTCCTCTTCACCAGACTTATCTTCCCCTGCAAGGAGCTGCACAGAGAAGAGCAGTGGTCCTGGTCCTGCTGATAGATGCTTTGGTGCTGGGAGATGTTGGAGAACGGCTTGCAGAGAGCAAGGCCATGGGTCTCTGCAGAAGCTGATTGCAGCCATCTGAGGTAAACAAAGGAAAAAACCCAGGGTACAGTTATGCCAAACAACAGACTGTTATGTTAACAAAGAGAGAAACTGAGGTACACAATGGCCTTGATGGTAAAAACAACCTTGGGAAAGGAGGCAGTCCAGAAGAGGGAAGATGTTGTGACATGTCTGAGATGCCACAGGGGGCTGGGATATTATAATATAGCTTTTTACATGTATCCAATAGATTTGTGAGTAGTATGCATGATTATTGTAGAGTGCTTATATAAGGTGTGATTTCTGTCAATAAAGTTGAAGCTTGCTCTATCATTCACATTGAATCGGCTGCTTGCTTCCTCCGCCCGCCGCAGGGAGACCTCATCGTTCTCCTTCCCTGTGAGCCTGCTTGTTCAGCAGCGGTGCAGAAGGCATCCTTCAGGAGTTTGCTGCAGGCAGATACTTGTGGGAATGAAGTTCTCAAAAGGATTTAGTAAACTCATGCCAGGTTCGAAGGCTGCAAAGTCAAGGTATGCAGTTTATGTAAAGGTAACCTGTGTGGCTGGTTTGCCACCTTAATGCAAACACGTGAAAGTCTCAAACAGTCCAGTCCAGTGAAGCTGTAAAGCAGGAACAGTGAGAGTGCCTTTCATTAGCTGAAGTAAGATAAAAAGGTCAGTAATTCTAAGGATCTTCTGGGTATACACATCTATTTTCCACCTGCTTTATTAGGATAGCATGGGTTGTTGCTCTTAAAAAGAGAGCTTGAAGCTTTCTATCACACCTGCGATGTCTAAATAAAAAAAAAAAAAAAACAAAAAAAAAAACCAAACAAACCAACCAGTAGCTAGTAGTGGAAATGTATATTAAAGAGGTCTCTTTAAGTTTTCTTCTAGCAAGGATTCATCCAGGTGCAAGTCAGCCCTAACGTGAGCAGATTTAAATCCTCCACCCCACTCCCCAGGGCATCAGAAATTATCCAGCTAAGCATAAGAGATGTTTCATCCCACAGCTCTATCCAGCTCAGAGCAGCTCTGAGGTGGTCAAAACCTTGTGACCTTCCCTGATGATTACTAAGTATAAGTGAGATTAGAGGTGAACATTACCTAGCTAACTCCAAGGAGCACTTGTCCACCTTGTACCTTCGCTGGAGTGACATCAAATCTAAGGCAAAGGATCGCAGGAGTGACCAAGTGGGGTCAGACTAGGCATGAGTCAGTACAGAGTCATGCTGTAGCTGGGCATCATTCTCATACATTTTCCTCTTAGAAAATAATACTTCATTAAAATCTAAGCTTTCACCAGGATTGTGTTGGATTTTGCCCATTATGTGCTGAATGCAAAGTCAAACATGCAAATAAGGCTGAAGTGTTCCATTTTAAAATGACAAGAACTTCGCATTTCCATTTTTCCTTTCAAAATAATTTTTGCTATGAAAATTATTACTTGATGTAATAAATTACAATAAGAATATAAAAGAAGCCTGTCAAAATGACAACAGAGTGTTTCAAGTAACTTTTAAAAACTTTTAAAACATCTCATTTTGTGCTGAATTTCTAAATATGACATTTTACTCCACACTGGAAGGAAAATTGAGTTCGAAATTACAGAATTTCCAAGGAAACAGACATTTCAGTTTCCACGTAGGTGTAGTCTTAATGCACTAAACATTTCAAACCCCAAACTTCGATTGGGTACTGCCAAGTATTCAGAAACAATTTCTGAAATCTGTAAAATATCACGGACAGAGTATAAGAGAGAGATACTTCATCAGTGTTGCTTTTAAAACTTTGAAAACTTTATGCATTAAGAGAGACATGCAATTTGGTGGCAGAAGTGTTTCAAGTCCCTAGCAGAAGTCCCTGCTGACACTCTTCATTTGAGACCGGCAGTTCCCCTCCCCTTTGTTCCCTGCAGATCTCACAGTGAAACTCAGTTTCAGTAACGGTGAACTTTTGGTTCAAAGGATTGAAGCTCATGACTTCATCTGTTAAAGGCAAGTGCGTTACTACACTGCTGCACCGCCTTAGTCAAAGGCGAAGGGAGTGGCTCCTCTTCAGGACTGGTTTCCATTAATACCCAGTTGGAATCAGCCTCAGTGCTGCCTCAGTGCTGCTCTCCACGATGGCTTCGGGGCACTTGGCCAGTGGCTCCTTCACACCTTTCTTTGCTTGTGCTTCTTCTTGTGCTGGGAGAAAGCAGAGGTCAGAGACAGCGATGCCCAAAATGTCTGAGCCCTATCATGACCCGGCAGAAAATTTACCAATCTGAAGATAGAGGTGGGCAGAGCATCACAGTCTGGCTGGTTTCTGTCCTTTCCTTCTTTTTGCCCTTTTTTTGCCATACATTCCTAACCAGCATTGCCTCTGGGGGCTTGCCTACAAAGACCGTATTTTAATTTTCAGTTCTCTCCTTCATGATAATTTCTCTTTATATTGATAACAGAAGATGATTTCTTCCCTACATATGTGAAAATGTGTAAATATATGAAAAACCATTTTAAAATATTACAGTGTGAAAGGTCTGCAAATGTTTCGAAATGTTGCACAGTTTGTTTTACCAGCTCTAGGAAGAGCTTGTCAGGGGCTCAGAGCTGGATGAAACACAAGATTGCTTCACCACAGCCACGGTGAAGATGTAAGGTCAGGAGGAACCACTTGTGCCGGCCTCCTGCAGGCACTCAGGACATCACATGGTGAGCTCTTCTGGGATGATCTTCCTTGCTTTAAACTGAAATACTGAAATTGTGTTGCTGAGGTGTGTGTGCAGTGTTGTGAAAACGAGTGGGTATCCTGCAAACAGGAAAAAAAAAATAACCAACAAAACAAAACGAAACAAAAAAGCCCTTACTCATCAGAAAGGGTCTTTGGGAAGGTGCATGTCTTTTGTAGCCAGTAGATTGGCAGGGAGAAAAAATGAGTTTGAAACGTGTTGTCAGTGTGGCTTTCTGATCCTGTGAGGTGTGGATTTCTCTGAGAATTAAAATCTCTACTACTAATATTAAGGCCTATCTAGGAACACCATGGGGAAATTTGCAAAAAAACCCAAGTTTCTGTTAAGGGTTCATGAGTTTTGGTCCAAATTGTGACACTTGAGACTTTTTTGCGTAATCTCCACCCCTCCTGTCACAGCCTTCACCCATCACTTCGGAGCTCGGGGGCACCCACAAGGAGAGAAGAGGATTTTTGTTGCTGTTCACGCTCTACCTGAGCTGGCTGGTTTTGGGAATACCTGAGTTTCAGAGCTCTCCTGGGATCCAGCTCCGGGCCACATGGCTCTGGAAGGGAAACTGAACTTCGGCCACCTGTGGACTTCTTCTGCCTTCACAGCAGGGCAGGAAGGAGACATCACCCTTCTCACTGCCAGTGCCTACGGCTTAAGTCATGCGTGCACTGGCGGAGTCAGCTCCCTGTTGCAGCTGGCATTGCCCGGAGCACTCTTTAAACGCGGGGCGTACCTGGAGTAGCTCTCAAGTGTACTAATTTGCCCTGCATCTGGTCATCATCCAGACTTGAGGGTGAATTTCACCTCCAGACTGGCCTTGAGGCCACCTGTAGTGTGGTGAAGGTTCCCCTGCGGAACCTGCGGTGACCACTGGACTTCCCACAAAGCACTTTTAAGGTTTCCCAAGCCTGTGGCTGGCTCTACCCTCAGGCACAGGGAGTTAGAGTGTGATGGATCTTTTTTGAGGTTTTAAAACCGATAGTTGCAGGTTAGGGAATTACCTGAAATTGCTCAAAATAAGGATGTGCATGTGACTTGAATTTTACACGCCTTAATTGTTACGTTGGTAGCTAAACTGACAGGTGGATAACAGCAGCCTAGATTTACTGGGCTGGATATTACAGAAGCAATTCTGGATGTTTCTTGGAGAAAATGTGTTGGCAAGTGAGTCGTCTAAATCCCCAGTTTCAGTGGTATATTAGAAGTGTGAACTCTGGCTCAAGAAATAGTCTTGGAGTCTCCCAGAGGACTTAAAATTTAAAAAGAATTTGTGAGAATGGGCACGGTCTGTGTGCAAGTGTCTGTGGGAAGAGGAGGTAACTCTTTCTGGAATCTCACTAAATTCTTGAGCACAAATGGCTATATTGTACTAATGAGTTTCCAGATCAAAAGTACCTAATCTGAGTTTTAATGATGCTTGACATAAAAAGGTTATTTGAATTTTTGTCAGTGCCTCCTTCTTATTCTGGTAGCAGTACAACACAGATTATTTTGCAAGATTTTTTTTTTTTCTTTTCCTATACCATTCACTAGTGAATGAAATTCAGGTTTTTTCATTATTATTTCTTATCTAAAGTTGAAATAATCCAAGCAGTATCTTTTCATATGGAAATCTTCCAAGTCTTTAGCATTTCTTCTTGCACTCTTTGAACTTGATTTATATTTTCCAAATGAGGGGAACAGAACAGGATCGAACACAGTGTTTAAGATGAGAAGGTATCATCACTAATGTAATATATGGCACTATAATATTTTCATCATTGCTTAAAACCTATATTTAAATATCTTAATGTCTTATTGCTTTTCTGGTCAGAACATTTTGCTGAGCAGATGCTTCTTAATGAGCTTTTTACAGTGACACCAGGGCCTTTTAGTTGATTTACAATGCATGAAGACCAGGAATAGTTCAAACTGTTTCTTCCCATATGCATCATATTGTATTGACTTTAATCCGCCATCTTATTGCCCAGCTGATCTTTTCTTCTGTCCTTCCAAGGTTCCTCAAAATCCTCTCGTATCTGGGACTATTGAAAATTCTCTCACATCTAAACAATTTTCTGTAAGCCATAATTTTCTGACATCCACTGTCAACTGTCTTTTATAGATCATCACTAAATACATGCAGTAACCCTGTCTCTAGCACAAATTGTTGGGCTTATAGAGCTGCTAATCTCTTTCCATGCTGAAAGTTTGCCTCATTTTGCTTTTTTAGCTCTTGACAAATTTCTAATCAGTGAGAGAATTTTTCACTGTGAGGCTATTTAACCACACAACTTGGACACCACCACATCACTCTACTCTGAGCAGCCTTTAGCTTCCATCTCCCCATCAGTGGTCCCTAGAATAAAGCAGAGGTAGGAAAAATGCCCATGTGGTGTTGTGGATCCATGCAGATAGGGAGCATATTTACATCCCTGTATGAAGGACTCAGCTGCTTGTTGCCATGTGCTGTGTTCTTCAGGATTCGTTCAGCAGCTTGCAATTTATTTGTTTTGCTGGAGTGAGAGGCTTTTGGAAGTCTTTGAGACAAAGTGAGCAAACGGGAGCATAAACAGTGCCTCCGCCAGCTGGCTCTGGGATGCTCCCTCCTCCTCGGATCTGGCCGTCACTGCTACTAGCTGGGACTATCCTGAGAACAATAGCCAAGCGCAGCACAAGCAGTGTGTTCATACTCTGTTTGATCAAGGCTAAACTCTCTGTATCTTTGGGGTGGCTTCAGGGGTGAGGCTTCAGGTTGAAAAGCTCATCTGTATGCCCTTCATCCATTTGTTCTGATGTTTTTGTTTTCAGGAAGGATGTATTAGCTGCAGGGCAGCTTCAAAAGGAATTGTAGTGACACATTGCCCAGTGTAAGAACATTTTGTCTCGAAGAGTCATTTTGACTCTAAGAATCAGGGTGTTAGCACAGCACCTTAACCACAAAGCAACATATGTGATTGATGGACACCAAGTATATGGGTGTAGGCTAAGGGTCAGAAATGAGATACAGACAGAAAAAAGGTTTGCTGAAGGTCAGATCTTGGATCCTTTCACAGAACAGGGGTAGAGTTGGAAGAGGATGTGCATATACAGCTGATCTCCCAGTGAAGTCCTGCCAGACAAGCAAATGATGGGGAAACCTGTCACCTTGCTTTTGGGTTTGTGGGGGATATGCGAAAGGACAGGAGCAAATGCAGTGAGTATGGAGAAGGTTAAAATGAGCAAGAACAGCAGGAAAGAGGAACACAGAGGAACACACAAAGAGAACATTATGAAATCTCACAGTGCCAAGCCGGGGTGGACAAAGCACCCAGCCAGGGGAGGCAGGCAGAGCGCACAGCTCCTGGGACCAGACCCCACGTTAAACACGGCTGTGTGTACCCCCACCAGCCCTCACCGCATCTGTTCCCACCCTGGAGAATAGTCTGTGGTGTCCAGGATACTTTTTTCCGTCTGTTAATATCAGACGTAGAAGATTTTCTTATTCAAAAAGACCCACTATTTAAATTGAAAAGCAAGAATAAAGTCTGAATGAATCTCCTCCTTAGATGAGGGCTGGCACAGTCCTTAGCAGAAGGTTCCCAGTTTAGGTAATATGAAAGATTTTAGCTTGCCCTCGCCTGAATAATTGAACTGACATGATTAGATCATCTTTTTGATGGTCTAATTGAATTATGTGACTTTCTAAAAGCTTTTCTCAGCACAGCTGATGAATTTTATGTTTGTACCGAGCCAAGCAGATGAGAGTGCAGACACAGACAACGTTGCACCCTTTCTGCGTGATTCCTGTAATTAATCTAATCGTAACAAGAGGTCAGCAAGGAATTTTTACACCAGTTATTAAAGGTTCATCTCCGTTTCTCCCTACTGACAACTTGCTCAGGACCTTGTCCCAGTAGGTTTCTGTGTAACTTTGCAGGTGATAGGGGATATTATCAGCTTGTTTCCTGGGCAGTGTGAGGAGCCAACAGCAGGAGCTGTCTTTGGCCTTTATGGGAGCGGAGCTGGTTGCCATTATCTTGCAGAGTGTGCTCCTAACCCATGTACATCATGAGCTGAACATCAGCCCTGCAAGGACAGACCCTTTTCACTCACTTTCCTGACCTTTTCCTGATTTTGAGCATGGAGTGGACTAGAGACAACAGCAAGAGCAGCCAGCAGGCAGAAGGCAAATGTGAAAAATGAGCTTATTCCATCAGCAAGAGTGTCTTGGTCTGCAGAAAGGACAAGGTGCCAGGTTCAAGCTGCCTCTGCCTGAACTTCATCCCCAGGCAGAATCAAAAGTGTTGAAACAATTGAGCAGACGGGAAGTTTGTTTAGCCTAGAGTATCACAGCATGGCGTGGAAGGCTTGAGAAATCCTGCGGTAACTTTTGTGCTTGGATGAACTTTGTGTCATCAACTGCTTTTGAAAGCAGAAGATCAACAGCCACGGGAACCTGGTGCCTGTGAGAGTTTCTCCTCCACCTCGTACACTGCCCTTCCACCCTGGTAGACACCATCCCTCCCGGCCACCCAAATCTCTGCTGGTAGATGCTGTAAACCATGTGTAGCTTTAGTAGTGGGAAAAGAACAGCTGAGTCTTCTTCCATTTTCGCTATTGCTTGGTACTGAGCACAAGCCTGTTTTCCTCTGCCCTGTTCTCATTGTAAGTGCACATTTGTCTGCTGCAATCTAAGCCAAACTGCAGCCTGGCCAGAATGTAAAAACTGCGTCAAAGCAAACATTCAGGAAATTTCACTGCTGCCAGTTCTTTCCCTTCTTGAGCTTTCTCAGTTGTAGCGTCCTGCAGTCTGGCATCTGCAACCAGCCAAGACAAGGACCAGGCCTGCAAAGCTCATGAAAACATCTGATACATCCCTTGAAAATGTGGTGGTGCATCGAGGGGGGCGTAATCCTCTCCTGCACCTACAAAGAGCTGTGCTGCCTTTGAAGCATGAGATTCAGCTGGAATTTTTGAAATGTCCCTACCTCTTATTTATAGTAACAATGTAATCAAGACAGGATCCATTTCCTGAGTTGTTCCTTCAATCCAGAGCCAAGAAGTTTTCTTTCTAGGAACAGAGTTAGTATTTGGAACACCTAATTTAAGTGCAAAAAGTCCAGACAGATTTTTGACAACAGCCTTGATAGCTGTTGCAGTTTGTCATGGTTATAATCTCAAAACAAGAATTTGATACTAGATCAGTGTGGACTTTAACAGCATAACAAATGACACAACCCATCTTCAGAAAATGACACCCTGAGCTAAATGTCGTCATTTTCTTTCAGAAAAAAAAAAAAAAAAAAAAAAAAAAAAAAAAAGCCCGGACAGGAAGGATGAACCTTATCAGCTTGTGTAAAAGAAATCACAAAATTTGCATTAAATTTCTGTTAAAATTATACTGTGATATCGTGCTGGTAAAGACATTCCCAGGCACTCCATAATGATTAGCAACTTGATGTTAAGAAGCCAGTGCGATTCTTGAGCCTTGAAGTTCAACACCCTGAATAAATAAAAGCAGCTAAATTTATCATCTCTGAAAATAGTATGTTCCTTGTTTTACAGCCACTTGCTTTCATGTGTGCAGAGGACACTATCTTTACAAGCCAGTTCAGGTTTTTGCAGACTAACTGGTCCAGGGGCTCAGATGACTGAAAGGGCATCTCTGTGTACCTAGAGGGATGGTCCTGGTGCGACCTCCCACCACAAGCTGGGCCAGGGAAACACGCCAAATCTCTTTGTTCACATCTAGAACAGGAGATGGGTGTAAATGCACTAGGTTTAGCCTTTTAGTTTTATCTTCTGACAGTCCCTGGAGTGCCAGTGTGCCCAGTTTCATAAACACGGTCCCAGTCCACTGGATGAGCAGATGGTCTCCAAACTCCTTTTACCTAAAAATGATGATCAGTCACTGCCTGTGTTCCTGTCATTTCTCATCCCTCAGGATCCATCCAGACTGACTTTTACTCAGTGTTTCACCGAGACTAAACTTTTCAAAACCTTTTCCATGTCATGCCTGTCCTGTGTTCATACACCTGTACACTGTGCTGCTGCTGACACCCAAGTCCAGGCTCTTTCTTTAATGTCCAGCTCTCCCTACTTGCATGACTTCCTCCTCTCTCGTTCCTTTCAACATTTTTGCTCCCTGAGGGACACTGCAGCTCTTTTCTGCTCCTCGGCTCTGTCTTTCACCTCCTCCTTTTCCCTCCAGACCCACTCTCCTACCCACATCGTCAGGAACATTGCAGCAGACAGTCAGTCACCTCCAGGCCACAGCTATGATTTGGAAGTCACCACTGCATGCAGCGCCTTTCATCTCTCAAAGACTTGTGTCCTTGAGAAAAAGGCTGAGTGGAGATATTGGCACAAAGGGAACAGAGCAGCCCCTTTTCATTTGCTGACGTGTCTCTTGCCTGGCCTTCCCCTGGGCTCTTTGAGCTTTCAGTTAGGGATGCAGCATGACAAAGGTGACAATGCCGGCAGCATGCAGGCACGGTCCTGCCTCAGTCAGCACTTTTATCAGCGGAGGTCACCTCTGCTCCGGGCTCTGGAATTCAGATGCTGTTGGTTCTGCATCCTTGGACAGACCTGCAGTAAGGCTAGAAGCCTCAGATACCTGCCCTTTGGGGGCTAGGAGGAGGGGCTGTCACACAGCTTTGTGCCCACAAGGCACTGACCCCGTGTTGCCAGGACATTGGCATCCGAGCCCTCCGTGCAGTCCTCCGCAGCCCGGCGGGGCTGGAGCAGTTGTTCTGCCTGGAAAAGCTGGGTACCACAGCCGACCATTACTGAAGGGCTTTGCTCCTCCTCACAATCACCAGGCGGCACAAGATTGCCGATGCTCAGCTTGCTGATGGAAGGAAGGCCCCCCTTTCGAGGGACAGGCACCCTCCAGCCCCAAGGACTGTAGTCTCCTGCTGGAGTGGACTGTCCTTACACTACTGTTGTGGCAGCCCTGGGTCCCGGGGAAGTCTTGCTCTCCCTTAAATATTAATGATGATGTTCAGTTGAGCTGTCTCACCTCTGAGATGACACACAGGGCAACAGTCAGGCTTTTTTTCATCTTCATATGCCATCTGCTCTTTCATCAAGTAATTTGTAAAGGAGAGGCCCTTACATTCAGGAAAATAATTTGATAAATAAACATACTGTTTGCCTGCAATACGTTTTATTGGGATGTTAACTGCTCTAACTGTGAAAGATAAATAGGTTTAATTAGTGTTAAGACGTTTCTTTTTTAACATTTGCGAGAGTCTAATTATTCCCATTGCACGGACTCAGAATTTAAAGCATAGCCTAGACTAATCTGTGTGGTGTGCACTGTCAGGAGTGCCCGATGAATAATGTAAGACCATGTCGTCATAAAGCACTCAAAGAAAATACCAAAACTTTGCTCTCCCTTTCTGAACTCCTGTCCATGAAGGATTGATTGTATTCCTGTGGGAGCTGACTCTGCTGGGAGCTGCATGGCTGAGAGTGGAAGCTGTCCTTTTTTCATCGCCGTGGAAAGCTTTTACAAGTCCCGGGAGAAGCAGGTTCAGCTGAAATAGGGCAGAGCACTGCGTGTGCTGACAGTGATGTTCACCTTGCCTTCCAGGGTCTGCACCTCCCAAAGCAGGTCCTGTGCAGAGAGCACAGCATTTCTGCCCAGTTCTTTTGAGGCAGCGACGGACTATTTTTTTACAAAGTGCCAAAGACCAGCAAACTCTCTCCAGGTCATTTAGCTGATATAGGGCTTGTTTTCTGGCATCACTGTACTTGATGGCTGTATGAAAAGGACTGTCTGTCCTGGCTCTCTGCATTCTCACAACGAACCAACCAAACATGTTAGTTAAAAAAAGTTTGGATACTGTCAATATCCCACTAAAACTGGTTTCCTGCCTCGTGCGATGGGCAGCAGCAAGTGGCTACAGGAGATGGAACAGAAGCGCCATCACGAGTGGCCATAGGAAATCCTGCTCTTTGCGAAATTTCTTTCTAAGCCATATTAATAGAAACCAATCTCGTTCAGAAATGGAACATCCCACCCCAAAGAAGTGTGAGGTTTCTCCTGATTGTCTCCTTGCCACCAGAAATACTGATGGAGCCGAATGCAAACTCATTCATTGCTTGTTCTGGAGTCAAGGAGAGCGCTGACGTTTCTGAGAACAGCACTTGGCTTCTTCCAGCACCAGGCCAGGACTAACGCTGAGCACTGGGCAGAATGGATCCCCTTCACTCAGGAATAGCTCATGATCCTCTGTGCTTCTCTGCAAATGTGATGATAGCTGTTAGGGAGTATCTGACAGGGAGATTGGGGCCTTACTGCTGCTCCTAGGCAGCACCCGTAGGAGAGGTGTTATGAGGTTGTTTCTTAAAAAAGCCCTGATCTTAGCCTTAGCTAAATGAGGATGGGTTTAAACCAAGACACAGAGGGGAAAGAAGAAGAAAGGTAAGCTAATGGTAAAAGAAGAAATTAAATATACTAAGAAAAATGTTGGAGGAAAGAAATGTAACCTAGAGAGAGGTTCTCAAAGGTCCTGGACTGTTCACAAAGATGGAAAAACCCACAGACACTTAAAATTTAGGGCAAGAGCAACTTTCCTCTCTTGCTTCTGCTGAAAACCTGTGAGCACTGAACATAGCTGCAGAAGATTGGCATCAAGCGTGAACAGTGCGGCAGAGAGCCAGGGGAGGGCACCAGATGCTGCAGAGCAGCAGCCGATGTGCTGCCACATCCCCAGGCAGCCCAGGTGGGCAAGGTGCTGGGTAATGGAGGTGGCTCAGCACCTTGAATTTGCACCCATCCCTGGGCCACTCCGTGGTGTTCCGTTGCTCGGGGGGGGCATTGCCCTCGCAGTGTCTGTCTCCACGTCCAGCTGTCTCGGTCAGGGAAGGTGAGGCGCATTGCACGTGCCTGTGTAGCTGGGAGGATGGATGCCTGCTGTTGTAAGGGCAACCTGAATTCTGGTTTGTGCTCAAAATACAGACACAGGAGGCAATTTTGCATATGCAAACAGGGTCCTGCCTGGGCATGAGGTACCAGAGGGGATGCCAGCCAGGGAGATCTGCACACCCTGTGACAGCAGGACCCCAGAGACAGCACTGATCCTGTAGAAACAGGGCTAATGGTCTGTTTCAGCAGAGTGAGTGAGCTGTGTGGATAAACAGCTTTTATTCTAGGCCCACCAATCCATCCTTAAATGTTGCTGGCAGCACATCCAAAGCGCAGCTCAGAAATCAGCAGTTCCACCCAACTACCCAGAAAACCGAGCTGTCAGCTTTCTTGGCCCCAGGCTCGTGGGGACCATTACCTCTGGATTTGTTCCCTGAATATTAATCATACTGTTCCCTCTTGGGCACTCTGCCTAAAATAATAGCAATAAATAATCCCCAACATAATCTCAAGACCAGCACTCCTAAAAGGCCTGGATTCCTGAACGGACTGTAGCTAGTTGTGATATTTAAGGGCCACATCCTATAAAATGCTGCATCGTCTGGCCGTGATCCAGTAGATAAATAAGCTCATCTCAAGCCAGTGAATCACCCCCATTAAAATCAATAGGACTAATCTTATTAATTGGGTAGATATAGTACCTACCTCTGCATTCTCATCACTGTCCTTCTATAATAAGAAGCTTGATTGAACCATTTTTAAATAATATGCCAACTCCAAAAGTATAAGCAAAATTGGCTAAAGTCATGTGTTTTCTACATATCATACTTATTGGCAGGAGGCTGTGAGGCAGACTGCAAATTCCCACGGAAGAGGAGAGCAAGAGGAGCTCTCCTGCAGAGTATAATCCTCAAAGAAGATTGTGAGTTTAGTTGCCTCCAGCAGTTCCTCACCGTGCTGTCAGGTTGAGAGGCTCCACTGGGACTGTAGGAAAGTGCCTCGCTGAAAGGTTACGTGCAGTGGAACAGAGCTGTTAGGTGACTGACAGAGCAAAGGAAGGAAAGAAGACAGGAAGAAAGAGAAGGAGAAGAAAAGAGATCTCCTTGACAGCTCTGTCCATAACAGCATTCACTTCTACTGAAGGTGGAGATATAAATCATCCCCCTCGTTTCTCCCTCCTGTGTGGCCAAGCAGAGACTTTCCTCCCTGAGCCGGTCTAGGGAGCAGCAACGTGGCAGCAGCCCCTTCCTCCTCCTCCCCGGACGAGCTGTCTGCCTTGGAGACATCACCAGCCCCCCGTGCCTGGCCGCCCTCCCGCAGGCAGTGGCTGGGCTACCTGCCGAGAGGAGGGGAATCATCCATGGGTCTGGGAGACGAGCCAAGAGCGGCGGGGGATTGGGGGTCTTGCAGGGCAGAGGTGACCCTGGACAGGCTGAACAGCCTTCATATGGAGACAGAGACATCTCTGGACAGAGCAAAAACTGACTGTAAAACTTCCAGTGGTTAGAAATGCTAAGCTTTGGAGGGAGCAAAGACTCACCGGTTTTTGTAAGGGATGGAAAAGCAGGGAACAGATGGGATGTTTTGTTATGGCTGTGTAAACATACACACGTGCTCAGCAGAGGGTCTCGTCACTGGGCTGTCTGCCCCTCCTGTCCTCGTAGACTCATCCCGGCGTTCAGTCGCAGAAACACGGACGGGCAGCTCTTCTGCAGTGTGTTAAGTTCGTGTTGTAGGGGATTTTGTGGTGTCAGAGGTTTGCTCAGGACCCCAGCACTTCTCTCATCTCTCTGCATACCCCAGTTTACCTTTGTACAGCCAGGTCACAGGTTAAGGCATCCTTTCCCATGTGCCAGCATGGCTCAGTGGGGCAGCCTCACCCTCAGAAGACCCACGTGCAGCCAGAACTGAAAGCATAATGCAGATTTATCTTTCCAAAACAAACCAGAGTTTTATTAGTTTGCAGTCTTCACATCAGCACGTCTGATCTCACCAGACACTTCTCAGGCCAGCTGCTGGGGAGATTGGCAAAGATAAGCCAGCTCAGGCCACTGTTCCCATAGCTCCATAGTTACCCCTCAAAACCCCCACTACAACACATGATTCTTTCACCGCAAGATCTGCATCCAGCTTCAGTCACCCCTTGATGACAGCCGCTGCTTTTGACATTTTCTTCTTTTGTGTTGGTCACATAAATCACAATGTATGCTTCCTCCTCCCTGGGCTCCTCCTTGTCAAACCTTCAAAACCATCAGTATTTCTGACACTAGCACTTGTGCAACCATGTTCCCTCAGGTTTTTTGCCAAGAGCTCCCACTCAGCAAATTCCTGGCTTTTGCCATTTAACTCAGAGGGCTGCGTGTCAGCTGGCTCTGCAGAGCTCAGCCCATCCTCACACTTCTTTGTTCTGCTTTTCAGAAGCAGAAATAAAATGCCCTTTCCATGTGCTCTGCCCATTTCTCTTCTCCCCAATATTTGCCTTGCAGAGCAGCACAATCATGGGGCCATAAATACCCAGATAATATTGCCTTTTCGTGACTTCTGAAGCACAGAGTGATTAAGTCTCCATCAGCCCAGCTGGTCTTGCTGAAATGCATTTCCTATAATAGAGTGGTACCAGGAAATCTGAGTCCGGCGCTGAAGGAGGGGTATGGCAGCGCAGGGCAGGCGTGCAGCCCCGCAAGCAGCCCTAGGCCGCGGCAGCAAGAGCAACAGGAGCGAGGGGGAGACACCAGGCGAAGGAGAAGGACGAATTTCCATCAGAGACTTGAGCAGCGACTGGGAGGTGACAAGGCGAGAAGAAAAGAGGAATCTCACCTCTGCCAGGAACTCACAGCCAGGAGCATGCCCTGTGCTCTGCTCACCCGGGCTTTTCTCCTGCAAGGTGGCTTTGTGTTTCAGTGTCCCTCTTCTGCCTCAAAGCCTGGTGAGACCCCCTGGTGGCACACAGAGCTACAAAACCTCCACTCTTCTCAAGGGCAACGAGCCTGGTAAGCCCCAGTGAGGAACGGCCGTTTTCTTGCTCCTGCGAATGAAGATCCACGCGGGTGGCTGCCCCACAGCAGGGACGGCTGCTCTGCCCTGTGCGTCGGTGACTCAGAGATGAACCAGAGCCCACAATACAGCTCCAAGGGTGGGCTTGGGCTTCCCTTCGGAGCAAAGCCAAACCACCAGCAGTGTAGAGCCCAGTGTAATTTAGGAAATTAGGCCCCGGGGCAGGAAACCTCCTGGTGCAGTTAGTGGTGATTGCAGAACACTCCTCCTGTTGGGCAGCTTTGGGTGGGCGAGGTGACCTTCTGTGCCTCAGTTTCCATGACACACTGAATGCACATCGTCCACGTAGAGGCCAGGATGAGCTCTAAACCCAGCCTAGGAGCTGTCGGCTGAAGGGTTTCTGGGGCAGAAGGACATGATTCTCCCTTGAGAGAGGGAGGCCTGCTTGAAGAGCTGGTTGTAACTGTACACAGAGCCCCTGAGCACAAAGGCGTTTCACACTCTGCACTGTCCACTCCCGATCCACTGATACCCGAAGGACTTTCCAGCCCTCAGAGCAAGCGGGTTCTCGCTGCTGCTCCTGCACCAGTGATGCGCAGGGAACTGGGGCAGTGGGTGCAGCAACAGCACAAGTGGGTTCGTTTCCCCCGGCAGCCCGGCCCCACGCTCTCAAAAGCTTTCACAAAGTATTGTTTTGTAAAGGGACAGAACAACACCTTTTCTCCCTTCTCCTTTATCCCCTAATGAAAATCATCTCCTGGCTAAATTAAATTCATCCTCACCCTACAACCAGCCCTGGGGACAATTAAAGAAACATAATGAATCCTGCTTCTTACTTTTTTTAAAGCAATTAGCTTCAATCGGATACAAAGGTGAACCTTGTAGCTTTTAAAAATTACATGACTCATGGCTTTTGATGGGGAAAGCAATATTGGTTTATAAGCCTCTGGTAGCACTTTTACATGCAGTTGCCCGTGTGAAGAAGGGGTTGAGGTAGAAGATGAGAACATGACGTCTGGGGGAGCATTATTCAACCTTTCTGAAGAATAGATATGCAACTGTCATGTTTGCTGATCATCTAAATCTGCTTGCTGGCTGCTGTCACATGAAGGCATGCCAAGGGCTAGAAGTGCTGTCGAGAGCAGGGGCCAAAGGGCAGCGCTCTGGCACACAGGTTCACACAGGGAGATGGGAGACCAAAGCTGTGGAGTGTCAGCTGCAGGCCATTGAGCTGCAGGCGTTTGGAGGCTGGAGATAACTCAGAGAAAGGCCCCAGATCTGCAAACCAGGTGCCTTTAATTTTTCAGCCTCCAGGCTGGAGTATATGGTGAGGAGATGGTGCTTTGTTCTCCCTTCTCCTTCCTTGTGCTCTCTGGCTGATTTGGCTTTGCAGGCCCCATCAGCCAGCAGCTACAGAAGATCCAGTGGTCTCATAACTGATCATCTGGGGCCTTTCTCTGAGTTATCTCCAGCCTCCAAATGCTGTCTTGGCGTTTGTACATCACCAGACACAGAGGGGCTCTAGTGTCTGTCTAGCAACCACGGCTCTGCTGCTTGCATTTGCACTGAAGTCCCTGGTGTAAATAACAAAGCTGCTTTGCAGGTTTATCTGTTCACCAAGAAAACTGGTTCACCATGTCATGCCATCAGGTACCAGGTGCAGAGTTCCCCTCCTTTCTCCGTTACAGGTTCTCTCCGACTTCCCCCGCTGCCGCTCTGCTCCCGGCCGGTACCCCATTCCTGAAGACGAGCCCCGTGTGCCCTGGCACAGCCCTGCAGCCCCATCGCCCTCCCACTGATCTCTGTGGCCCAGCTGGGCTGGGATCCCCACGGCTCTGCCCCGGCTCAGCCACTTCCACAAATCAAGCTGAAGCAATCAGCATCCCTTTCCTTTGGCATTTCAAGCTCTTTGCTGAGTATGAACACGAAAGGAGGCAAGGCAAGTAACAATTTTATTTTCAGCCGCAGTCTATTGATTTGTTGGACACAAGAGAAACAGCAGCTGACAGTGAGGAATGCACATCTGTCTCATTCCCACTGTCCGTGGGCAGCCAGCTGTGGCATTGTGAGGCTGGTCATGGCAAGACCTCCCATCCTGAGCTGCCGAGCTGCCCAGCAGCATCCCGGGACTTCATGCTCCCGCAAGACCTGCCGGCCTAACACAAGGAGAGGCACTTCCAGCATGGCTGCATCTGGCCTGAGCCTGCAAGGGTTTCCACACCATGTAAGAAACAACCCAAAGTCTGGGAAAACTTTCTTGCAAATGCTGGTTCTCCCAAGGGTGGGCACAGCAACAGGCTGTGATCTGTGAATCTGGCATGTCTAGACAAGCTCATGGGAAGAGGTGCCAGGAGGAAGTAAAATACCCACAAATGAACAAAGCAGCTCTCTGCTCCTCAGTAAGGTCAAATCCTGGGAGGTGCGAAGGCAGCGTATGGAAGAAAATTATTTTAGTTTCCAACTTTAACAGCTTGTGTCATCTACATGGATAATTAACAGAAACAAGATGAAAATATAGCTCCCTGGCTTTGCCCTGCGCCGAAAACTGGAGCTATCCCTGCAGATGCCTTCCGTGTGTTTCCTCTAATTGAGCTGGCACTCTCGTTTGGGCTGACTCCAGCCCGCAGCGGAGGGAGCAGCTTTGTTACAGCTCGGATGAGTCCTGCCAGCGGTACTCTTTGCTGCATCTTCATGGGTGGGTGGGAAAGCAGCCCTGGTGAGGGACCTCACCACCGACCCTGCTCTCTGCCGTGCTGTTGTAATGGAGCCTGTGTAGCGTGGAAAACCCAGGAAGGCAAAGCAGCCAAAACCACTGTGTTTGAGACAAGTCCTGCTTTGAGTGTCCCAGCTGAGGTCTCTTGCTGCAGAGATACCCTCACAACGTGCTGCCATCAGCAACAACATCACCTGAGTCTCTCAAGCTGCTTCTCATGGCTGAAGACCTTCTACAGTAACCCCATAAAGCCCCGAGCCAGAGTTGCAGAATCACAGAATCATCTTGGGTGGAAAAGCCCTTGAAGCTCCTCCAGTCCAACCATGATCCTCACCCTGACCGTTCCCAACTCCCCCAGATCCCTCAGCGCTGGCTCAGCCCGACTCTTCAACCCCTCCAGGGATGGGGACTCCCCCCCTGCCCTGGGCAGCCCATTCCAACACCTAACAACACCTTCTGAAAATAAATATTTCCTGGCACAACTTGAGGCCATTCCTTCTTGTCCTATTGCTTGTTACCTCATTAGACTCATCCTCCCTCTCTGCCCCCTCCTGGCAGGGAGTTGCAGAGGGCCAGGAGGTCTCCCCTCAGCCTCCTCTTCTCCAGACTGAACCCCCCCAGTTCCCCCAGCCGCTCCCCAGCAGACCTGTGCTCCAGACCCTGCCCCAGCTCCATTGCCCTTCTCTGGCCACACTCACGTAATTCAATGTCCTTTTTGTAGTGAGGGGCAAGTGAGTCAGAGATCTCCAGAACTGCTCTTTATAGTGGGTGCTCCAGGTTCAGCACCCCCCATCCTGCTACTCTTCAGAGGTGCAGCTTTGGAGGGCTGCTAAAGGAGATAACACAGCCCCCGGTTCTGCCTCTTGCTGAGCTTGTCACCGCCTTGCCTACCGTGTTCCCACCGCTGGCACTGAAGAGGAACCAAGTATCTGTGGTGTGTGACCTACAAGTGACACTAAACCATGGGTGAGTGACATTATCCAGGAGTGAGTCCAAGCAAACCCTGCTCAGACAAGCTGCAGGTGGAAAAAAATAACGGGCAGCTCCTTATGTTGTGGGCAATACCCACATGACTTTCCTGCCCGTCAGTCTTGCTGCCGCAGCTCTCCAGCCACCCTTCAGCACCCAGGGCTGCAACCACACCAAGTGAAAACCTCCAGCTCAGGAAATCTGGCATCTCCTCGAGCAGGAATCAGAAACAATAGGCCTGGGCTCCAGTGCAGATGCCCTGGGGGGGACCCCCCGATGCCTCACCCCAGCTGGGGTTCAGCAGCATCTCGCACAGCAGGTCATGCTCTGTCTCTGTTGCTCCATCTCAGCACAATCACCCCAGATAAATGACCTGCCTGCTTCTCCAGGGTGGCTGTGGGAGGAATTACACGGCCACAGGTGGAAATTCATGGGGAACATCACTCCACGGGGTGAATTCTCCTGCCCATCCCTGTGCCCACCCACAGACACACCTATACGCTCCCCAAAGGCGTGCGGATGTGTGCCAGGTCCCAGCCCACCTCTCTCCCCGGTGATACTGCCAAGTGCTATCCTGCCAGGCAGGTTCGGGTCTGCAGCAGCCTGGTTCTCTCTCTTGTCCTGCCCAGTTCTATCATTAATCCCACTGAGCTTTTCCCTGTCCTGGCAGCTCCTGTTTTCCAGTTGCCATGTCCCACCTGCTGCCTTGGGATGGGCTCAGCCAGGAATCTTCCTCCTTGTTTTCACAGCACAGAAGCTTTTCTTTTCCTTTTCCATTAAGCTGGGCTCCAGCAATAGATCACAGATGACCAGAGATAATGTTGCACCCCCCGTGTGCCAGCTGCTCCCGCACAGCCACCCAGTTGTATACTATAAACCCCATCTCTAGAGATATTTGAATAGATTCCAAGCAAGAGGAGCTGCTTGAAAATCACTCAGATATGACGCTCAGCTCTCCATGAAGTGCAACTGCAGTTTAAAGAAAATCCTGAGGAGAGGAATGCAGCTAGTTTTCTCCTCCTCAGGAGTGGATCAGTCTCACTGCAGTTGGCTTTCTGGGAGCATCTGAAGGGAAAAGCAAGGACCTGGATGCACTCACACAGCTGTACCTCTGCAGACTGCAGCTGGGGACTGAGGTCCTCCTGCTGAGCCAGGGTGGGTGGAAAAGCGTTTTCTCAGTGCAAGCACAGGTGGGCAAAGAGCAGCTGCTGCCATGTGCCTTGCAGAGGCTCCCATGGCTCTGCCCAGCAGGAGTGCCGAGCCTTTTCCCTGTGCCACTCGCAGCTAACAAGCACAGCTTGGCTGTCAGATGTTTGCAGTAATGGAAAAGAGCAAACAAACCCATTCACAGAACACATGAGAATAACGGCTAAATCGGAGGCAGTCGCTACCTGGTCACAAACAGCCTGCCAGGTGAGGGGTAAAATCTAACCCACTGGAGAAGCTGTTATCCCTGTAGCATCCAGGCACTGTGGAAGCCCACAGACTGGCCAGGTGCCTGCAGCGTGGAGTGGGGTGGCAAGAACACACCTAATGCTGGAGAGCAGCGGAAGGTGTTTCAGAAGGGGTCAGCAGGGTGAAGGGCAGGAGAGATGGGCTCTGCTTGGGAAACCAGATGGGAAACTGCATTCCCAACTTCATCAGAGTCAGTGGAAAAACTTCCCAGTCTCCAGCCCCGTGTGCTTCCCAAGCTGGGGCTCCTGACTGCGGCAGACTGTCTCATAGCCAGAGCATGACCTTTCCAGCACCAATTAGCTGGGAGAGGAGCTGTGCAGCTAATGAGCACATGAAGAGGTTTATCTCACCCGGCAGGCGTGGACACTGACTATAAAACTCTTGGCAAAGACAGCAGCTCGGTATTGATCTCAGGAAGGCCAGGTGCTCTGTCGCATAAAAATCACATAGAGAAATGTTTGCTGCTCCCATCTGACTCCCGCTGCTGCTTAGGGCCCGGTGTCCGTGAGACCGACACTTCTCCATGCCCAGTGTGGCAAATGAAAAACCCTCATCATGCAAGAGGTGACATTTGTGGCACCTGAGGTGATCCACAGCAAGAGATTGGCATCGCCCTGGGGGGGGTCTCTGCTCTGTCCCCGTAGAGCCTAACCAGAGGGTGCCGGGCAGTGCTGACATGACCGGTGATCAGGGGGGAGCTGGGCTTGTCTGAAAAGAAAAGGGATATATCCTGACTTCCATAGGTTGCAGTGGAAATGCCAGAGAACAGGGGAGATAATGTCATCAGAGAGACCTTGAGAGATAGACTAGATCCACTGAGATCAAAGGGAAGGTCTGTTTATATTTCCTGATGAAGTCTGCAGGAATGAGGCACTGGGAAATGCTCTCAGTATCTGCCCAGTTAGGCTGGTTTTCTTTCAGATAAACTGGTATCTGGAGTGTCTGGACTTTCAGAAGGGTTAACGCAGAGGGAAGAAGAGAGCGTCCCAGCTGGGGATGGGTCTGGGGGAGGCCACGGCACGGTGGGGTGGCAGCGTCTGGCTCTCCAGCTGCGGCAGTGGAGACCTGCGGGAGGGTGCCAGGGAAGCTGCCAGCTGCAGAGGATTGAGAGAGCTGTCCCCAACCCAACGCCTCGGGCTCGGGAGATTTGAACTGGTTACTTTTCTGTTTCCACCTACTTACAGCCAAGCGTGGTTTGTGCTGCTAAAACCACTGTATGTGGGATTAAGAGTGGATAATTAGCCCCGAGCTTTTCTGCTGCCTGTACCTGCGGGAGGCTAGAACAAAATTCTTAGTCAGACAAAAACAGCATTTAGAAAATGTACCAGGCCTGGGCAGAATAATCAGTCACTGGTAATGACTATTTATCTTGCCACATCAGTGATGTCTCCCATTGTAATGTCTTCACTGCCTGGATTGGGGTTTGCAGGGAAAGGGCATCCTGTAAATCTCAGACGCACGTTGCTCCAGTGGGAGATACTGTCCTTCTCACTTCACAGGCTGGAGAGATGCCTTGAGCTGTAACCTGGCAGCCAGCAGAAATATGGCAGAGGCACAGTTTCACCGCAGAGCACCTTTGCTCTGTTGCAGGGAACTGATGTTTCCTTCCTAGTTTAGCCCCAGCTCCGCTCCTGCCACGTAGCAATTCCCAAACAAACCTTTAATTTGTGATTCTGTCCAGGCTGATAATCCCCACGCTGGCACATCCAGAGGAAATGAGTCTTGTACCATGTCAGGCTGCAATAACGTATCATAATATTTCTTCCCTTGGGAAATCCTGCCAAGGGCACCAGAGATGTCTTGTGAACAAGGATGAATGAAGCCCTGCAATCCACCTGTGAAGCAGAGCCAATTTCTTTCTATTTTGTAGACAAGGTAAAGGTCACAAAAAGGTTCCCAGGAGCTCAGGACAGTCACCAAGCAGGGAATAAAACCCAGGAGTCCTAGCTCCCAATTTCCCGGTTTAATCACTAAACAAGCAGGCTCACCATTTCAGTCAGCTGCCATTGAGGATTTGTCCCCATGCTTCCCCTGGAAGATGATAAGGCAGTTAGACAGAGCCACTACTATTTAGTAGCTTAAGCATCAAAAGTAAAAGGAGAGAGGTTTACAGCAGCATGGCTTAATTCACATTTGCCTGTGAGCTCGGAACATACACATGTTCAGATATCACAACTCAAGTAACTGATAACCGCTCGTTTATTAATCTCTGGTAATTCAATCTGCCCTCTCAGCCCGAAGTGCTGAACAGAGATGATGCCCTCAGGAGCTGGAGATCAGTTTAAATTTTCAGAAGCCTTAGTCCCTGACTCGCTGCATAGTGCCAGTGCTCCTTGTAATAACTGTTGAGAGGATTTTCTGTCACATAACTGATCCTAGCTCCCTTTCTAGCAGCCCTGGCTGCCACATTCCCCTGTGCTGGAGAAGGAGTCGTTAATATCCATGCCATGGGCTGTGCAGGAGGGCACATATACACTGGAGAGTTTGGGATTTGCACCCTGAAAAGCTCCCACCCCCCTTTCACACCAACACTGAAGTCCTCTGGGTACCGGTGCTTTCATGCAGCGTCGTCTCGGGGAGAGCAGGGACTCTGGGGCCCCGTGTCTTGCTTCTTGCTCATCCTTGTTGCTGCGTGGTGCTCAGACAGACTGAGCAAAACTCCCTTGTAAGTGACGGTTGATAGTCGAACTACACTGAAGACATGAGGGAAACCAAGCCACCAAGTTAGAGTAGGACGTGGCCCAGGTCATGCAGACATCCCAGCAGGGATGGGAATCAAACGAGTTAATAAACTCCCGGTTTAATAGCCCCAGTGCAAAACCTGATTGCTGCCTGCTCCATGTGACCTTATTGCAGGGACCTCAGCTGACTCCCAGTAACCCAGAGCTGGGTGCAATCCAGCTGCCTGGACTGGGACCAGCTCTCCCAGTTCCACCTCTCAGGGATCCTCATTGAGAATTAAGAGCCCTGAAAGTGAACGTGGCATCAGCCCAGCGCTGCTGACCCAGGAGGCTCTGCTTCATTAGCCCCAAAACATTGCTGACCATGACCACTTTAATTCTGGCATTGCAGGTTCTGCTTCTCAAAAGCAAAAAGCAATTTATGAGAGCATAGCCAATAACGTGAAACCTGCTTTATCACAACTGGAGTAACTATTTCAGGAAAGCTGCTGTGTCCTGAAAGCAGAGGTCCTGCCTGTGATGGACAGGCTGGCAGAAGGACCCTGACACGTGCAAATGTCCCACCCTGCAGCCACAAAGCTGGAAACCAGCCATAAAGTGGATGTGATCACTCTTTCCTCCTAGCCTGCTGCAGCTTGTGTCTTGGAAGGATGGAACAGTCTCCTGCTCTGCATTTCAGCAGTTTCAAGAACGTACTCTCACCTGGAGATAAACAGCAGAAGCTGCTGAGGCTGGGGGTACAATAGAAGGGAGTGCTGGGGTGCACCAAAATATCCTGTTGATACCTGACTGCTGGCACAGGCAAGAAAAAAGGAGAGGTGCACTGGTCAGTTGAAACGTTTTCACTTTTATTCAGTCACTGTGCAGTTACAAACCTGCAGCACCCTCTGCTCCCCAGCCTGCCCCGCGCAGCTTCACCGCTGCTGTTGCCTCACGGATGTCCTGCCCCGGCTGGAAAAGCCCCCAGCCCTGGGGGGGCTCCTGCTGCAGAGCCCTTATGATGCCCCAGCCAAGGGCAGTGCCATTCAGTGCTTTTCCTCCAGGTAAAGTGACGCATCTGACGCCCTCACGTTTGCGCCTGGCTGCTTGGCAGTTTGAGACATTTGCAAATCTCTCTCCCAAGTCTTTAGGGAAACTCTGTTTCCCTTTGCAAGATCAGCGGAGACTGAAATCCGTAGGCTTGCGCTGCTGAGGGTGGGCAAGGTGCCTCCTGAGGATCCTCTGGAGCAAGTTTTTCCTGGGCATCCCAGCAGGGACATCCAGGCTGGAGCTGCTCTTCCGACAGCCCACTCCCAGGAGCCTCCTCTCTCTCTTCTCTGCCTTCTTGTTTTCCAGAACATCCCTGATTTGGATGTCTCTGAGTGGGCTGGCACATCTCCTGGGCAGGGGAAGTCGTGGAGTATTGTAGGCCTGCCTGCCCCCACCGTCCTTGTGACCAGTGGCTCGGGAACTTGGCTGCTTGTGGTCCCTCAGGCCTCTGTCTGTCCAGGAGCAGCCGCCTCCCCCAGCAGCCGGCATCCCGGGACATCTGCAGCATCCTGGCTCCTCCTGCCAACTGGGATGTATCTCAGCAGCAGGACCTCGATGGTAACGTGAGCCCAAGTGAAAAAAGCCTCTTCACTGGTAACCTGTGGGCTCTGCCCCAGGGTGACAAAGCCATACGGGGTGGTGACCTCGGAGAGATGGGGCAGGGACAGAGCTGCCTGAGCCGTGGGGTCTGAGATAACCTGTGCAGTGGCCGCGAGCCTGGTGTTAGAGCAGAATGAACTATAGCTGGGTACATCGTGCTCATCCTCCACTGCTGGGTCTGAGCCGCTCGCCTGAGCTGTCCCGGTTGGCTGCCCCGTCCCGTTGCCTGAGCTCCTGTGCTTCTTGTGGATGTCCAGCGAGGGGATAATAAACTGCGGGATGTGGTCAGGGGTCACCACGTGGAGGAAGATGTCCCTGGAGCGAGTGGGGACAGACCTTTCTCTCCCAAAGTGACCTGGTGGGACAGAGACGGCTCACGGGAGCAGCACTGTGTATTTATGCTCTGCAGCCAGCCCTGATTGCGGTGACGCACGGTGACGACGGCTGCCAGGTCTCTGCACCGACTCCCTCCGGACCAGCAGCAATTCGTCACCTGCTTGGGCACAGGGGAGACAGACAGAGGGGGGTGGGTGAGGAGACACTTGTCCCCAGCCTCTGCTCCTGCCCTCCTGCTGACATGCAGGGCCCTCAGCACAGCCGGCTCCCCTCAGCCCAGACACAGGGGCGGGGGGGCACCGAGGAGAAGAGGAGCGGGAGGAGCAGCGGGAGCTGGGGCTGCGGCAGCGCGCGGTGGCCTGTGCAGGATGAGTCACCTCCGTGGGCATCAGGTGGAGCTGAGCAGAAGGGGCAGCCGGAGCTGAGAGCAGGAGACAAACACTTCAGCTCTGTCTAGCAAAGCTCCCATCAGGAAAACCTCTGCCTTGGCCCACGCAATTACCCAAAGAAATCAGCAATTTCAGCCACTGGGGCCCCCAATCCCTCCTCCCGTCCCTGCTGTTGCTAGGGCTGTGTGCTGGCTTGTTTCTCGCAGCATCCCTGTGCTCCAGCGGGGTGGGACTGCAGGGGGAACAGTCCCAGGCAACCCCCAGGCATGAGACGTGAGGCCACGGTGAAGAGAGGCGTTGTGCATCCTCCAAGTGGGACCACAAAACCGCTCTCCTATCAGTCCTTTTCCCCCTCTGCAGCCGGGCAGGGGCAGAGCTGCATTTCCCTGCCGTCCCCCTGGCTGGGGAAGCCTCCTCCGCTAGCAGGTGGATAATGGCTGCTTTATGTTGGTTCCTGCTCTGCAAATGACACAGAGAAAAAGCAGCTCCGTTTCTGTGTGGTGCAGGGTCTGCCCCTGCAGCAGTGCAGCTGGCCGTTGTAACGCCACGTGTTTGCATTCTGTTCCGCACCAGGAACCAAAGAGGCTCTGCTGGGTTTTTTGCAGGAACAGGAGCAAAGCCAGGCTTTTTTGACACAAACAGGGAGCCTGGACAAGCCCAGGAGACCATCTCAGAGCATGGTAAACGGCCACATCCCAGCTCCACCGAGGGGGGTTCATGTCTGTCCCCCAAATGCGCGGCCAGCGTCAGGGCTGCAAACACGACCTGCAGCTGCCGGGTACAGATCCCCCTCTGCGGGGTCACCTCTGCCACGACGCCCTGTTTCACTGGATGGAGCTGGGAGGTGGGTATCCTGTATCCCAACACCGTGCCCTTCACCCCGAGGGCAATGCCCACACCCCATGCCCGCTCCCTGGGCCTCACCAGCACTTGCAGCAGAGGGTCTTTGACTTTGCAAGGGGGTAAAGTGACACCCAAACATTAAATTCCTTTCCCTGCTCCAAAACCACCTGCTTGGTAGAAATAACAGCTGAAAATCCCTCCTAATAGCCTGAACTGGTCAGCGACACGACCCCGGCCCACCAGCACAGCATGGTGCCCAGCTGGGCCAGGCACAGAGCTGGGGGGAGGATCGATGCTGAGCTGCACAGAGAGGGCCACAGATTCATAGTCCACGTGATGCCCAGCACAGCTTTTGGGTGTACAGTCTGCACAAAGGTAAAACATCAGGGAGTGCCCAGAGCAGGGGCAGAGCAGCTTCTGGAAGGTGCTTCGAGGGGCTCAGCTAAGCCCTTTCTGTGAAGGGGGGTGTGCATACCTGTGTGCTCATGTGCACACAGAACTGCTGGCTCATGATCAGTCTGTGGTTTCAAAGACTCACGCTTACTCCCTTCCTTTCATCTTTATTGACTGAAACAAATCCCAGCCCCAGCTTCCTCCAGCGTGGGAGCAAGGGGAGGGCATGGTCTGGGAGGGGTGCTGAGAGACCTCCCCTCACCTGGGGTCCAGCTTCTTCCACCACTGCCTCAGCAGGGCAGGTTTTCTAGCATCTCCTCATCCTCAGCTTTCATCTATTTCCATCAGCACAGGGTGAGGGGAAATACCCCAAATCAGAGTCTTGGCAAGCTACAACCCCCAGGAGGAGACAGGAACCCCAAACTGAGAGAAAATAAACCCCTAATTGAGGGCTATCAGCCCTTGAGAACAGGACCAGTACTCATACCAGGCCAATCTCCATGGGAGGGCATTGGGCTGCCCCACTGATTAATGGGGCCAGCAACTCATCAGTGCAATGAGGAGCATCTGGGCCAGTAGCTACAAGTAGCTTGAGGGTGGCAGAGGCGGCTAAGCTGCATTTCTGTCTAGTCCAGGCTCTTGAGCTTAATGGCGCAGCAACTAAGACCATGCACCAGCCTGGAGCAGGTAGAGTCCCTCAGGTGCTGGAGGTGTTTCTGCTGGGGGTGTTGGAGCTGCTGTGGAGGATGTCTGATTTTTCTCTCTGCCTAGGGGAGGCTGGTTACCTGCAATGAGCCCTACTCCTTCCCCAGGAGGTTCCTGTGCCGGATCATTCAGCTGAATTTTGTCAAGTACATAGTAGGTGATATTCCTGCCGCTGAAGGACCTTGAGGCCAAGGGTGACAAAACCTTGAGAATAGCAGTTCCTTTGGTTTCTCTGCCAGATATTCTCACTTGTTTCAGTGTTTTCCCTCTGCTCTGTACTCAGTGTGTCCTCTCCTTTCCTCCCCATCCCAGCTTTTCCTCTCTGCCTGGTTTGGTCTTGCCTTGCTCCTTTTCTGCTAATGGTTGTTGCAGCACTCATGTTTCTCTCCTACTCCGGGTCAGGAGAGATGGGAGGTCTTTGTGGACAAGGTACAATCTAACTGGTCCTGTTCTACCTGGCTGAAGTTCATCTCAGTTTCAGCTCTGCACTAGGACAGAACAGGGTTTAAGAGTTCCACCGAGGGCTTTAAACAGCTCGAAGTTCTCACATAACCTAACGTACCTCTGTTGTTTGCAGCTGAAGATCCTTCAGAAAGCATCAGTCTGGATTGGTTTTGTGGTCCCTGTGGAGGCCATTGCCAGCAAAGTCTACCTCACGCAGAGTCCCACCAAGCCTGGGCAACCTGCCAAGAAGTTCTGGGGGAGAATAATGCACCTCCTGCCCTCTACTGTCCCCACCAGGATCGTGAACATCCTGGGCTATCTGCCAGTGGACTGGGGCCAGAGCAATGTGCCCAAGGGTAAGAGCTGTGGCCTGCGGGAACACCTGAAGGTTTCACAGTTAAGCAGCACGCAGCAGGGCATCAAAACACATTAGGTCTGGAACTCTTGTGCTGGGTTGAAAGGTGGGGAACACACAGATGCATGTTTGCTCTGTATGTGCTGTGATTGTGCTTCCTATGAATCCCTGCAGAGATCCGAGAATCTCCGATCAGCCCAGTTAACAAAGCAACCAAGAGGAAGTGGGACGATGTAGCTCTGGAGGAGCAGGAGTCCTTGTTGGTGTTACTGGGGAGGGACCTGCCAGAGGAGGACTCTGAAGACCCCACATATGAGGTATAATGCTCAGCAGCCAGAGCATTATTGGTCCTTGGGGGCTGAGCAATTCGGAGCCTGTGTTTAGCCTCAGTGGACTGTCGCTGGGTCTGCAGAGGAGCCTGTGCAGGGATCTGTAAAGATGTTTACTTTATTGTACACCCTTTGAGGGCTGCAGGCTGTCCAAAGAGCACTTGAACATCACTTCATCAGTGCCTGAAAGGTGTGGGTACCCCACTTGTCCCAAACACTGCAGTTTGCCTTTGGTTGATGTCCCTGCAAAGCAGCACCTCTGTCACCCTTGGCTCCCAGTGCCACTGGGAGTGGGGCCAGTGTGTCCTTCCTCAGACTGCTGCTTTCCTCCCCAGGTCTCAGATGTGGAAACAGATAGTGAGGAGTACAAGTCCCATAATGACACCGAGGCAGAGCTGGAGCTTGGGGAGTAGGATGGGCTCATTATGCCGAAGGAGTCATCAGATCTCCAGGTGAGTGTGCTTGCCCCATGCTGCCTGTAGCCTTGGTCCTGGGTATGTTTGCAAATGCTGGGCTGGAAGGATGTACTTAAGTTCTTGTTCCCTTGGCTACAGAAGGAGAGGTGTCTGGGGTTACTCAGACTACTCTGAATTTCATGAGATCGTTCGTGGATTTTGTGCTTCCCAGCTGTGGTCTGACCATGCCCCTGCAGCTGGAGGACATACAACCCGCTGGGGTTAGTGATACCCCAAAGCTGGTGGCTGCAAGTGTAGAGCTGAGACCAGAGGATCCAGCTGGGCCCAGCAGTGGGGAAGATGCTCCACATGTTAATAGTGGTGATAGTGATGCCCAGAAGCCCCAAGCTGATGTGAGCAGGGGTATGGCAATGGGCAGGAGGCTGATGCAGATTGTGATGATAGCAGCAGTTTGTCACAGTATGGGGTAAGGACTCCTCTGTGCTGAGCCATAATCCCATCCACCCTCTCCTAGTGTGGAGCCGGGCAGGTGTCACAGACTCAGAAGTGTTTTGGCCTGGGAGGATGTGCCCAGGCTCTGAGCCTTTGTGCCATAGTTACCCATTCCCTTTGCTTCCAAGCTTGCTAGGGAAGGGTTGTAGGGTCTCCAGTTCTTCTCCCTATGCAAAGAGACAAACTCATTCCTGATATGTTGTTGAGATGATACTGGGTGTGTGCAGTGGCTTGGGCATCTTCACCCCTGTGTGACAGGTCTGCCAAATGCCAGCTGAGCATCTTGTGCTGGTACCCAGGGCAGCCCCCTCTGAACCAGAGCCACTGCCAGCAGGTCACCACACCCTTCATGACTTGCTGGCACAACCAGCTTGCACTCTAAAAAGGGGAGGATTTGCAGGAGAGTCTTCATCACTAGCAGTTCTACAAGGGGTCCTTCACTGCTCTAGACCCATCTGTTGCCAAAGCACTGGTGGATACCCTCCCAATTACCATGAAGCTGCAGCTCAGCTGCCTGGCTTGCAGGGAAATGAAAGGTGAGGAGAGGTACAGGGTGGGTTGGTTTATATTCAGCAGCTCAACCCTCAGTGTCAGTGATGACTGGCCAGTGTTATGGGTAAAATCTCTTGTGTTTTCTAGGATAAACATAGGAGCCCTGACCCATGGACCTGGACCTCTGCTGTGGCTGCAAAGTGCCTGGTTCTCTGGGGCAGCTGTGTCCTTGAGCAAGATGCCCAGTCAAATGTTATGTTGATATTTTTTGAACTTTACAATAAAATTACCCTATTTTTTCATGTGATGCAACTGGCTATCAATACCTGGAGCTGTCAGATTCTACCTGTGTACCACCTGGTATGGATATACTGCTGCTGGGAGTCCAGGGTATGGGGCTACCAGTGGGACCTTCCCCTCTGATCCCTCCCGTGGAGAGGCTCTTCATGGCTCCTGAGTGGGTGATGACTTTGGAAATGCTGAAATGTGTGATGGGAAGGAGAGGGGTGCAGGCTCAGGCTGAGTGGAGCTGGGTTTCTATGTGGCAGTACCCCAGCATAGCCACACTGGCTGGTCCCCAGGTGGCCCTGGGCTGGCTGGTTGCAGAGATGCGGGATGGCTGCCTCAGAAGAACCTCCCTCTGCATGCATGTAATTCCCAGGAAAAATGGGGGGTGTGGTTTGCAAGTCTGTACCTTTGGGATAAATTGGCCCATTTCATGTGGAGTCTATGTTGCTTAGTGAACACTTGGAGGCCTTCAGTCTGCTTTCTGGCTTCTTTATACCTGTGTGTGTTTCTTCACAGAGCCTTATTCCTCCACATCATCCTACAGAGGATCCTGGTTTAGTGCAAGAGTTGAGCCAAGAGTGATTTAGGGTCTGGAAAAGCACGCTGTGGTTAGCAAGTTCCTGACTGCAGCCCAGAGCTCTGGGGTGACTTGAGATTGGGCAACACTTGATCTGTTGCTTGGAGCAAGTCACAGTGTCTGAAACTGCAGAGAGCAGTAACTCCTCCAAGTGTGAGTGTAAAACTGGGAACAGCTCGGGGTGTTTGGCTCTCTGGCTCAGGGCATGCCTGGAGGCTGTGTCTGATGGCATGACTGCCTTGAGCTGTGTGTGTGTAGATCGACTTGGACTAACAATGATCCAACTGTTAAAAATAACCTTAGCATCCTGCTGCAGGGATGTTGTGCTGAACAGGCTGAGCTCTCAGACAGGTTTAACTTGGATGGGTCAGGCCAGCTCTGCTCTGAGCACAGCAGTGGACAGCTGCTGCTGCCTACCAGCTTAGTAATGTCTGTATTTGCCTGCTGCCACAGGCAAAGCCTCTAAAAAAATAAATTAAAAATCCTTCCAAGCTCTGAAGGGAGGGAGGTGTTGAGATATCCTGAGGTTTTGTTCTCATGTCTTCCCAATTCATATGGGCTGCAAGAAAGAGTGGGAGTTAAAAATCCCAGGGAGTTCAAAGGCAGGGGGGTAATGAGGGTGGAGGTGTCCTCCCTCCCAGACCCTGCTGCGATCAAAGATGCTAATGTCTTTCTAATTAAAGATTGTTTCTTTTGTCAAAAGCAGCTCTGGGTCATCTTGTGCAATGTGCAGCTTTTCCTGCAGGGCTACAGTGATTGTGCAAAGGGCTGCTCTGGCCAGCAGTGAACTGTCTAAAGGAAGAAACGCTTGAACTTTAGTGGCTGGCTCAGGACACCTCTCCTCGAGCTGCAGCCCTTAAAGCCCCCCCGGTACTCTAAAGCTGGCTTTTGCCATACAGATCTGTCCAGAGACCTGGCACTGGCTCCTTGTACCTCTGCTTCAATGCGGCATGCCTTGGACTGGGCAGAGCCATTTTTCTCCTAGATTAGATCAGGTTTTTTGTGCACCATCAACGTGCAGAAGAGTCCTGAGTCAGGAAGCTCAAGTAGTCATAAAACTGCTCAACATCCATTCATGTGGCAGTGTCTCTTTAAATGCAGGTATGCCTCTGGCATTATCTGCAGCCACAATAGCACTGGCTTCATTACGGCTGAATAATAGCAAGATTTTTTTCTTAAGATTGGTAAAGGAGCTGATATTGCAACTCCTGGATATTATATTGGGTTCTGCATTAATTCAGTTGCTCCTTGTTTGTGTTTGATAGCTCTCCCATTCTCTGCAGCCAGCATTTTCAAAGCAGAGATTAATAAAACATCCTTTAGTGGCATGCAGATAGGTAAGGGCTTATTCTGAAATATGTGCAGGATTTTCCTGCTTGCTCCTGAGCTTTAGTAGCACTGGATGTGGAGATAAAGAGGAGGCTTTGTTCGTTGCCTGAGTGCCAAGCTGCAGAGTGATTATGCCTTAAAATGTAGTGAGGAAACAACTAGCGCTAAATCTGACTCTGAGCTTACCTAGAAATTAATTCTGAGCACACCTGTCTGCAACGAGGGGTATGCCCAAAGCTGCTCTGATTTAAGAAGAGACCTCCTCATATGAGCATGGAGGAAGTAAATGGCTTGGTGGAGTAAGAACTAGCTGCAGAGCTGCTTTATCCCAAGGTCACCACCTTGAGTCCAGCCCAAGTAAGTAGTTGGTGCATGTTTGTATTGTCAGTGAGTCAGGGTAGAAAGGAGGGAGAGAGGTGGCCGATTGCCTGGGATGTGCCTGAACATGGTGGTGGCTGCTGGTGGCCTGACGGGTGTCACCACTCCTGGGGGGTAACGGGCTCTGCAGGGCTGCGGGAGCTGCCCAAAATACCTGCTCACGCATGGGCTTCATCTAGTTGTGGTAGGATAAGGCTTATACAGCCCAGAAATAAATGTTTGTGTCTAAAAGGCTGTTGGGGGGGTTCAGAGGTGCTGCAGCCAGCTTGTTTGCTGGGATGTGATATTACGCAGCCTGATGCTTGTTGAGGACTTTGGCCCTTCTTTACTTCTGTGTGGAGCGGGAGGACTGAGGGCAGGGCATAGGAGGGATGGGAGAGTCTGTCCTTCTACTTAAAGACAAGAATCTGCAAAACACTTTTAAGCATCTTCCCTTTCTCTCCATTGTCCTTATTCTTCCCTATCCTGGTTTGTGGCTTTTTTGCCTGTTTTTTTTCCCCCAATGTGGGCCAGCAAATCACAGGGACCTGCCCCCAGGCCACTCAGGGTGGCTGCAGCCCAGCTCAGTTTGGGGCTGGATGATGTGAGGAGCAGGTTATTGAACTCCAGTCAGATGGAGATAGACTGAGTCCTCCTCAGCATCCTCTGTTCTGGGAGAAGGCCTGAGAAGGAAAGTGAGATGTGCCCAGCTGAGACTCTGCTGTGCTTGGGCCCCTGGTGCCCAGGAGCTGGGCAGAGGGGGTGGCCATGGTGAGAAGCAGGGTGCTGAGCTATACTGGAGGGTTGTACTGAGGAGCAGGTTCCCTTTGCACACCCCGGAAATGTCCAGTTGCTGCTTTCTCAGACCACATTTCCCTGCTTCTTCCTGCAGACCAGAGGGGTTGGGATGGTGGGAACCATTCAGTCTGCACCTTCCCCAGCCCCAGGGTCCATTTAATCTCGGTGGGTTTGTGGGTGACACAAGAGCCAGTCCCATCTCCTCAGCAAGGGCCACCGAAGAGCAAGGCAGGTGCTGTGAGAGAGGAGGATGGGAAGGAGGGGGAATGGGGAGAGGCAGATAAATTGAAGGGTTAATGCAGTGGTAGGGAGATGAAGAAACAAGCACGGCCCAAGAGGGAGCCTGGAGGGGTAAGTGAAGGTGACCTGATGGTCAAGGTCCCCAGAGGATGTGGACCGAGCAGCCTGCAAAGGGCTCTGTGCTGGACCTATGACAAGTTGTGTGGGGGATAAAAAATGGCTTAATTGAGGCAAAAATGATCTTAATTAGCATGAGCAAATCCAATTAGGAGCCATGGGAGGGTTACCCTAGGCCTGTCACTGGCAGCGTGAGGGACTGGGGTGGTGCAGGATCAGCCCTGTGGCCTGGACAGGCAGGGAAAGGGGGTGACGAGTGCTCCCCTGGGGCTGATGCTCGTTAGCATCCTCTCCTCCTCGGGCTTCTGGCTCTGCGCCCTGGACAGAGCCTAATTAGGATGGAGAAATGGATTTGCCAGGCTGCGCTTGGCAGAGGGGTGAGCCGTCGGTAACAGAGCTGATGGGCAGAGTGGCAATTGCCTCCCGCGGAGCAGTTTCATAACAAATGCCATCGCTGTCAGATGTTCAGAGCTGGTAATCGAGAGGGTCAGAGACCCTTTTCCAACCTTGCTCCAGGGCTGGAAGGAGCATTTTGCTCTTTCCTACAAAGAGCAGAGGAAAATTGTTCCTGTTCATCCTTTAGGGGCGACTGCTGGGTTCCTCGTGCGCCTGGGGGCTGCAGAGGGGGGAATGTGCTCGGCTGCAGCTCCTCTGCCCTGGCACGCTGGAAATAATGAGCTTAAATGTAATTTTTAAAATTACAGGAGGCATTCCTTTTCTGTCACATGTCTACAACTGCCAGGGACTCTAAACATTCATTTCCAGCAAAATCATCTTTATGGGTCATAATTTTTGCTACAAAAACTTTCCTCTATTTTGGGAAAACATGCACAGCATTTCTCATCAGACTTCTCTTTCCTGTTCAGCCTCCTGGTCCTCAAACTGGTACTTATCAGCCAAGGTTCTCTCCCAAACAAACAAAAACTCCAGCAGTGAGGGGCAGGCACTGAGCACCACCTGAACCCAATCCCCTGCTTCTTCCAGCCCAGAAACAGCTTCTGTGCGTGACTGCTCTCGAAGGGACCCCGCTGAGTGAAAAGCAAAGCATGAGCTTGTGAGCCCCTGGAGGTGCTGGGCTGTGGTGCTGTGCCTGGCATGGTTCCAGCTCTACTCCAGCAAAACCAGCATCCCTGCCAGCGGGAGGAGCAGGCAGCTGGTACTGCACTTCCCAAACAGCATCAGGAGCCCTCCTGCTCTGGCAGCCTCCTTCCTCCCGGGCAGAGGGGTAATTTGGGGGTTCCCTCTGCCTGCACTCCTGCCTGTCCTGCTCAGGCTCCCACCACCTCTACAGGAGACAAACCCTCAGAAGTGCAAGCAGATGCCTACTTGGTGCTGTCATCCCCATGAGAATCCTGCCTGCAACTCCTGGCAGCTTGCAGCGATAATCCCGGCTTTATCTTCGTGCTGTGACAGCGGCAGGAATGAGGGAGACTTTGATGTGTCCCTGGGGAGCTCGGTACAGTGCCAAGGGCTTGTGCTGAGGATCTGGCTCTCCTTTGTGATGCACACAGTCCAAGTGCTATAACTGCCCTAACACCAGCAGGTTTTACAGCTGGTTTTGCAACTGCATGTCTGCATAGACAGGAGAGAAACAACTGTCCCCGTATCTGCTCACCTCATAGAGCCCTGGGCATCGTCATAAAGCGCCTGGTTCTGGGTGACTGGGGAATAAATTTGTACCTTTTCTGAGGAGATGGGGTGGTCCCAGCTGCATGCAGGGGTTTGGGGGTAGGGCGAGGGGCAGGCTCTGCTTCACTCGGGGATGTGCATGGTGAGACCTAGCCAGGCTGCCTTGAGTTGCCAGCCATGGCTTTCCATCAGGGCTGATCATCGCTCCTGGTGCTTTTTCTGCATCTGAGAGTCCAAGGATGCCTTGGACCAACTAAAGAGTGGTTTAGCCCTAAACTGGGCACACAGTCCCCTTGTTGGCTGCATCCAAGTGTGTAACTGGGAGCAGATGATCACACCAGCAGCAGAGCATTCCTGGCCATTGCTGACACTGCTGGAAATGGAGCCATCACCTCAGAGGTGCACAGTTTCCAGGCCAGATATTTTTGGCTCGTGTGTACTCTGAATGTTGAAGTTTTCCAAAGGCCTTGAGCCAATATTTGTGCTGCTGCGCTTGTTGCAGTCTCTTGAACGGGAGCCAAGCTGTTGGTCACAGTTGGGTGGCATGGAGAAACCAGTGCTATACTGGATGCCATGACTGGGCTGATGTCCAGCTGGGAGATGGAGAGCTGAGGCCCAGAGACTTATTGTGTGTCACACTGTGAGGAAAGTGATGGAAAAGTTGTGAGATCCAGCAGGTCAGACCCCCCCATGCTAATGGCCATGTTCAGCTGAGCTGGAAAATGAGCTGCGCCTTTCCTGCGGCAGCTGTGGTGTGTGTCTTTCTAGCTAAACCCCCAGTGAAAGCTCTTGAAAACAAAGATGAGAATGAGACCGTGCTGCGAGCATTAATATGCACAT
The DNA here is from genome assembly GCF_965140245.1 of Athene noctua. NCBI lineage: Eukaryota > Metazoa > Chordata > Aves > Strigiformes > Strigidae > Athene > Athene noctua. Next base: position 3,738,601 of record NC_134063.1, on the reverse strand, counting down.
ACATTAGGTTTGTGACTCACACAAGAAAGCAGAGTAATTTTCAGGTCCGATTAGCTTCATCCGTGCACTCTCCAAAACTCACTGTACTTATTTATATTTCACTTAAGATGCTGCAAGATATTAGCTTTTAAAAAACGGGAGGCAACAGGGAAGGCTGAGAGCCAAGGACAACTCCCATCCCAAGCCCATAGAGGTAAGGAAGGATGAGGTCCTTGCCAGAGAGCTGATCTGCTGGCACTTGCGTGTGGTCTCCTGGTGCCCGTGCTCTAGAGGTAGCTCTGGGCATGGGGTGCAGAGGAGCCCAAGGGGCCAAGGATTGTGCTGAGTTTCTTGGCCAGAGTGTCCTGGATCTGTCTGCATGGAAAGAGGCACCTGCGGCTTCAGTTCGGGGCACCAAGAGGGCTGAGACATAGATCACCACCCATCCCCTCCTTGATCTGACACCCCCTTCTCCTCAGGGACCCCAGCAGTAGCTGCCGGTGCTTCTCTGCCCGCAGCAGGTGACTCGTCCTCCTGACGTGTCCCCATGTCTCAGCTCCCCCATGAACGTGGGACGTGACACTGGGGAGGGGAGATCTGGGCATGGTGCCTGTAAATCTGCAATGGGAAGAGGCAGGCGAGGCTGCTCTGTCCCCAGGAGACTTTCTGCTCTTCTCATCTCACCCTGGCTGTTGTGCCCCACTCTGCAATCAGTATTCTCAGGGGCTCCAGGCATCTGCCTCAGGCTGGCATTCTTGAAGAGCACATAGGAGGTGGGCAGTCTGCTGGGACCTCGATGACTCTTTCAGCCTTCTTAGCAGCTCCTGGCTTTATCATCAAAAATACTTTCTCAGGAGAAGTCTACAGCAAAGGAAACTTCATGCCCAAAACAGCCCTGTGCAACCGAGGAACCGCCCTGGATTGCACCTTTTGCACGTTCCAGCCAGTGCCCCCACTGGCTCCAGGGTCTCTAAGAGAGAGAAGGAATCTAAAGACCACCTAGTTCAGCACCAGCGAGGAGTAGGTCCTCCCACCTTGCTTTAGGTTTTCACTGCGCTCACATCAGAGGCAGGAGCGCGATCTGCTGACACAAAACCCAGCCCTCCCACGCTTCCGAGGAAGTAGGTGGCTTCTCTTTTGCTGTTTTTGCTCATGAGCTAGTTTTGTCCTTGGCTGTAGCTCACTTGTGGATCAGAGGCCAGGAGCTTTGTGTAGAGGATCGAAACAACCCAGTTCCTGATGTCCAGGCAACAAAGGGGTGTCTCAAGGACAGGGATTTCATCCCAGGGTTGAATAGCTTGAGGGGCACACGAGGGATGGGGACGGTGAGGGAACAGCAGGTGCTGAAGGCAGGCACCATGCGTTCCTCTTAAACGCAAGCAGCCCCAAGGCAGGTGTCCTCCCAACAGCCATGCATCATTCATGCAAGAGTGCTCCCTATCCGATAAATCATATTAGAGAGACAAGACACAATGGGGCTTTTAATTATAGAAACAATTACCAAGGATTAATGACAGCAGCGGTGTGATGGATTATTGTTACTCCTAAAGTTTAATAAAGCTTTAGTAGTTTTTTGTCAGACGTGGAGAGCAATAAGGCAATGGCTCCTTAAGTGTTTGCTTAAGCTGTAATGCACCTCTGCTCCTGGTTCATCCTGCTCTCTTCCTCTCATTTACACCACTGAGGTATGTCTGGGGGCTTCCAGCAAAAGCAGGGACTTGACTGGAAGAAGCTTCTGTGAGATTCGTTCTGGGACGCGAGGGGGCTGAGCAAGGTGCTGTTGCCCACGGGGACCCACCGCAGCAGAGTAGAGCCTGGAGGTGGGGGCTCAGCATCACCAGCCACGGGCTGACCTGGATGTGTCCCTCAGGCTGGTGTGATCCGAGCAGGGATGCTGCTCCCCACAAAGCTTGTCCCTTGACAGCCCCCCAGGTGTGTGTGGTGGCCCCTGATACATGGCTCCAGCATCAGCATCTTTGCACCTGGGTCTTTCTGAGTGAAGGATCAGCTGAGCCAGTCCCTCCCTTCCTAAATCACCCCAGGCAGCCCTGACATTTGTACCTGCTCCACACAGCTGCCCCCATCTGGGAGCTGAGCTCAGGACCCATGTGCTCCCTACTCCGTGCAATGGCCCCGGTCACTGCAATGCGCTCCCTGAGCAGTCTCGAGCACCCATGCGTTGCTGCACCCCTGGGAGCACCCCCTCCTCTCGCAGCACCCCTGCCCTGCACTCAGATCTTTCCCAGGAGCCCCAGCACATGGCAGGAAGGCCCCAAGGTTTGTCCTAGGATTTACCCTGGCACAGAGCAGAGAAGACAGTCACTGGGTGAGGGGCCAGGGCAACCCTGAATTCCCTGCGACTCAGTGGTGGCGCAGGGGAAGGGACACGGACAGGCCGGACCACACTTGGCCCGAGTCACTCCATCTCTGGCCAGTTCCCCCAGCAGGGCCTGAACAACCTGGCTCCACTGTCCCTGCATGCTGAGGGACAGCCAGGGTTGGCTGGTGGGGAAGATTTAGCAGTCCGGCTCACCTAATGCTGGATTAATAATTCATCGTGCGAGGCAGGGTGCAGCGATCTTCACCCCTTCTCGCATATTAAGTGCTGCAAGATGCAGAGAGCTGTCACTGCCATGACGAGCAGGGAAGGGGGACAGGATGGTGGGGGTAGTCACGGTGGGACTGTAGTCCCTTGGATACAGCTGTCCTGCTCCTGCCGATGCCACGGCACAGTGTGCAGGGAGTTGGGTGCTGCAGGGCGAGACGTCTTTGGGCAGGGAGGCGTGGGGTGACGAACGTCTCTGGATCCGTGTGCCAGGTAGAGGTCTTGTTTCCAAACAGCTTTTCCTTCCATCGAGGGTGTGGGAGGATTTGTTGCCTGCCAAAATGAGACACTAATAACACTGGCCGGGTGCCAGGTGCAGTGCCAGTTCTTACCTCTAGCACTGACGCTCCCCAAAACGCTCCCGCAGCCTCCCTGCATGCTGGTCCCCCACCCCGCAGCCCCCCCCAGGAGCCCCAGCAGGTGCGTGAGAGCAGCCCCGATTGCACAGACCCCAGCACTGAGTTATCAACAGCTGAAGGAGAGTCTTTCCCCTCGTGCCCGGCCGGGGCTGCCAGCGGTGCTGTAATCACCGGCCTGGCTGTGCTCAGCCTTTAGCAGCGAAGCCAATTCCCACAGTGTCAAGCTGGAGAAGTTGCTTCAAGCCCCACAGCCGTGTTCAGCCCCGAAGCATCGCTCAGCATCAGGGCAGCCAGAGCACCCTGACGCCTGCCCCTGGGCCCCGCGGCGGGCAGGAGGGAGGAGGGTTGTTCTGGGAGGTGGAACGCAGCCGGTGCTGCAGAGCTGCATGTGTGGGCCAGAACTGATTCTCATCAGCTGGAAACAGCTGGATTCCCCCGGGGAGAAACTGCAGTCTTCAAACTGGTGTTGGCCAGTGGCCTGGAGACCAACACCTAGATGGGGATGATCCTCCTGGCAAATTTTAAGCGGTTTCCTATTAAAACATTTCCTCTTTAAAACCTGTTTCCTAACCATGACAGCCTCTGTGTCCTGCAGAAGGTGAGCATTGAGCTGCTGTGTAATGATGTGCTTGTCAAAGAAAAGTTAGTTTCCCAAGTCTTCCTGGTTATTAAAGAATTCATCAGCTATCTTCCATCCCAAATTAGACCTTGTAGACCCACCTGGTTTATGAATCAGCTCTATCATCGCTGCATACCAGCCTAATTTGTCATGTCTTTCAACATAACGGCTCCCATCCCACTCGGAGGATGTGGAGCAAAAGTAGGCAGCCAAAAAAAGCAGGACCCCGTGTGCTGGACTCAGCAGAGCAGTGAAAGATGAGGACTGGGGGAGTTTCGTCCCTCGCTGTTCGAGTTCATATTCTGGATGTGGTACATGTGAGGACAGGGGAGATGGAGAAAATCGCTGAGGATTAGCACCTCACCTCAGCATGACCCTGAACCATGAAAGGGACTGAGAAGGGCACATCCCTCTGGGCGAGTGGAGACAGGGCACAGCAGAGCGAAGAAAACCGTGGAAGCCTTCAATAAGAAAAGAGACAGAGAAGCGCGTTGTCACCACTGTCACCTGCCAGCTACCACTGCCCACAGCAGAGCAGGAGAGGGGCCGGGCAGCTGCCTGCTGGGAGAGGGGGGTCACTGAGCCGAGCTGGGGTGTGGGTGGTCTCCTCTCCGTGTTTGGTGCTTTGAGTTAAGTTCCTTCCAAACAAGCCCGGCGGTGGCTGGGGCCGTGTCCCTGGGCAATTTACACCAACTTGCAGCTTTTCTCCCAATACAGTGTCTTGCAGAGTGACCGGTGGATCAGAAACGCTGCCTAATTGAGCTGTTAGAGATGGATGAGGAGGGCGTCTCCTGGCCGATGGCTCCAGCAGCCACCTGGGTCCCCAGTCCGGGCAGTGAGCTCCCTCCTGCCTGCCCTGCCAGCGCCTGAGTTCAGCCGGCACGTTGAGTACCCGCAGCATCCCTGTGCGAGAAGCTGGTGAGGGCCATCCTGCAGCGGAGACAGGCATGACTTTGGGGGTTTTATTACCCTCGTGCTATGTGCTCCACTCGTGCAATTCTGCTCAGACTGGCTGGGGACAAGACTGTCGCGACTCGTGTAACGGCCCCATCTTCAACTGGGAACCAGCAGCTCCCAGAGCTGTGAGCAGACACAACCATGGCTTGAGCTGATGAATTAAGGAGAGGAGAACCTGGTCTATCTGCATTAAGCATGAAGACAGACATCAGGGTCGCAGGGGCATGGGGCAGAGAAGGCACTGGGGATGGTTTCTGTCTAGCGGGTGCAAATGGCGTGTTTGCCATCCACGGCTCTGCAGTGCCTGGAATCCTAATCGCCTGCAAAGCAGCTCTAATGATATTTGAAAATGAGCTTGAAGCTGCCGGGAGGGATTCGATGCCACTCTCAGATAAAGGCAGGCAGGAGGCGCGCGCGGAGGGAGGGCGAGGGAGACGGGGGCGGGGAGCGCGTTTCACACGACGCAGCTGAGTGAAGGGAAATGTGGGCTGAATTTCATCAGGAGCAATTTCCTAGCGGGGAGGGAGCAAGCAGGCAGCGGAGCAGCCGCCCCCAGCTCTCCAGTGAAGGGGAGCGCTGGGATCCCGCCGGGCACAGCTCCAGCATGAACCCCTGTACTTGTTCGGGGATGGAGAGGTGACCTTGGACCCTTCCAACAGCCACCTGTGTCACACAAAGAGATGAAACAGGCAGCATCTGGCAAAAAGCTGCTGTGCTGGTGCTGTTCATCACCCCTTCTCCTGCCCATTTGCATCAAAACAGCCACGCTGCCCCGCGATGGTGCCCAAGCACATCTCAGCTCACATCTCGGCCAGTTCTGCTGGCAGTGGTTGCATCGTTGCTGCCAGATTCCCTCCACCCTGTCCTGCACCCACTCATGGGCCAAGTCCCAGGTGGCTCAGCCAGCCTGCACAGACCAGAGCAGAAGCTCCACAGAAAGGGACATGTGCTGCCTGTTCACTCTGGTGCAGAGTGACTACAGTGCTGACTTCCATGTGTGCCCAGCCCTTGGGGGACCCCTGAGGGCCCCAGTGCTATAGAAATGTGCAGTTCGGGTTTGTTGTCAGAGCCAGGTGGGTTGGGGGAAGCATTTGCAGCAGCCGTGCCTGGCTCGCTGCCTGCCCTCGCCCCACAGCCCAGCCACCGTCTCCCCAAAAGCCCTGAGCCACAGGCAGCCTAGGGATGCACTGACACTGTGGGCAGCTCCACTCAGAGATGGATTTAAAGCCTGAAATTTCCTGCTCCCCACTGCTTTTGGTTGAGTGGGAATCCCCACACAAGGCAGTTGCTCAGGCTTCCCCACCCCAGGGACACCCTGAACCCCACAGTGTCACTGCATTGCCCCCACCACACCAGGCTGGGGACGCTGGGTGACACAGATGGCTCCACAATCCTGCCTGGCTGGGCTGGGCTGGGCAGCAGTGGAAAACCCCACTCTGGAGCTGAGGATCACAAAGGGAAGGAGAAACCAGGGCACACCCGCTGGCAGTGACTCCTCTGTTAATGCTTCCCGGTACCTGGAGCACCTTCCTGGATTAGCAGGGCAAACAGAAACACCCCAGCTGCCAGGGTGAGAAAATGAGCTGGGCAGTGCTGGCCCCACCTGCCAAGGGGAATAAATCATCGGCTGTGGGCTCTGCACTCAGCTGCTGGTTACAGTGGGGCCAAGAGGCGAGTTCTGGGGGCGAGCAGCCCCTGAAGGTGAGCAGGGAGCACTCGGAGCGCGCGTGTTTCCATGCTAGGAGCGCTCAGCTCCGTGAGCACATCAGGTGTTGGGAGCTGGGTGCTGTGCAACCAACTCCTTCCCCCCAGCAAAGCAGCTGCAGAAGTGATGCCCTTGCAACGGGGACCCCGGGGCAGGCTAAGCCCCACCACAAGCATCATGCTGGGTGGCAGCAGGAGAAACGCAGCCTGTGCTGGGGAACCGGAGATCACTGGGCAGGTTTTGAGGGCTGTTGTGCGTGCAACCACCTGAGGAATCTCCTGATGGAGCCAACTGGTGTCCAGTGGCTCTGCAAAACTGAGCCACGGACCTTAAAAAAGAGATTGGGGGAAATCCTCCTTCTGTGGGAGCTTGTCACCTTGGGCTGACTTCACTGCCAGAAGGGACACCTTGACCCAGACATGGCAAAAGGACTCACTTGGGGGTTGTTGATGGCAGCTGGGAGCCAGGGCGGGAGAGGAGCCAAGCCCCAGCTCCCACCATCTCCTCTCAGCTGTCACTCGAAGCCCTGGCAGTCGGAAGGGGGAAAAGGTCCCTCTCCTTTCTACTCGGATTAAAACCTTTCGCCTGATAGTGTTTCTGCTGGGGACAGCTCAGAACAGCAGGTGTTTGGCCCAAGAAACTTTCACTGTAGTTACCAAATATTTATTAAAAATAACTAGGATTAGTCATCGGCTCAGGCTGTGTTTGCAGAGCAGGAACGTATGTCCGGTGCTTTATAGGTAAATACAAGGGTGAGATGTCTTCCCTCAGGGGTTCATGCTCTGAAGCAGATCAAAACCGCAGACACAGAAACATCAGGGTCAGGGCAGAGCGAGCTGGAGGAAACGGGCTTTGTAGGGGGAACAACGCCAGCTCCCTGCAGAGGTCACGCAGGCGCTTGCGGTGGGGCAGCGACCCTGTCCTGAGCTCTGCAAACCCCCGGCGTGGGGGCAGAGGCCGTGCCCCTCCGTCCGCATGCTGGAGGGACACGGGTAGGGGAGGCTGCATTTTGGGGTGCCAGTGGGGGGGGACCCAACTAGAGCCAGCCCATGGGACAGCCTGGCAGTGCGGGGTCCCGCCCTGGCAAGTCCCTGGGAGGGGGTGACGCCAGGCTGGGAACCTGCGGATGGAGGGGGCTCCTCCTGCCCCCCCAGCCGGAGGAGGGGACAACATGGGGTGGTGTCCCCGGGGCACTCAGGGCCTTGCTGCCGCCGGCCATGCGGTGTCACTCTCCACTCGTGATTGGGTCCCTCCAAAGACTCCATCCAGCACCTGGAGTGGGGGACTATAACCCCCTCCGTGTGCCCCAGGAGCTCTCAGGCACCCAGGAAAGAGGCACCATCGCATGTCCCAGGACAGGGCTCAGCTCCAGCAGTGGCCACCCCGGGGGATGAGTCGTGGGGCCGGTGCTGTCCCCAGTCCCTGTGATTCGGCTGGCTCCGGTGCAGGGGCATCTGGGGGTAGGGGGGGTCTGGGCTGCCCTCCAGCCATGCCCTGAGGATGGTACCCTGCCAAGCGAGGACTCCCTGGCATCCCCCAGCCCTGACAGCATCAGTCCAGCGCCAAAGGGTGAGCTCGGTGAGCTCCCCAGCCGCCCCATTTCTGCAGGGTCAAACACTGGCTCCCTCTGGATCCACTGTGTGGATTGTGAGCCATTGGCTGGCTCCTTCTAGGAGTTAATCGAGGTTTCCATTAGTCAAAATTAATGACCACCAAGAGTCTGTAGTCATCACGTGGCTTCCACTGCTGCATCTTTAGGGGGGGAAAAAAAATCACTGGCTGTCACCGGAGCTGGCAGTGCTGGAGTGCTGCATGTGAGCTGGCAGGGGACCAGCGTGTCCAGCAGCTGGCACAGACCCCCGACAGGCCCGGATCGCCCTGGCCCCTGGGTTCAGCTGGGAAAGCTCCGGTGCCCCACCATGAGAGGGCAAAGTGGGGGCAAAAGGGAGTTTACCTCTCTGTTGACTGGATTTTTTTTTTTCCTTGGCACGTTTCAGCCAAAAACTCAGGGATTTTGAGCGTGTGCCAGAGCAGCTGTGATTTTTTTATTTCTCTCTCACTTTTTTTTTTTTTTCCAAATCATTTTGCTGAGTCTGTGTGAAAATGCCCCAGAAAGCAGTAAAACTTGTCAAGATGCTCCCAGCACTGGTGCACTCAGAACAGCGTCTCCAAAGGCAGAGACCCTCCCCAAAGCATTGCACGCCAACAGCCCTAGGGCTCTGCCATGTCTGTGCTTTTATCCCCAGGCTGGCGACAGGGACACCTCAGTGGAAGGAGGTGACACATGCACTTCCCTCCATTCACAGGGTACAGCTGTGACCCAGGTGGCCTCACTCCATCCCCAATCCTGATGCTGAGCAAGAGGCAGTTTGGACTAATGTGGTTTATGGGTCCCCATCCTCATTTGGGAGGGGGAAATATTCGGGCAAGGCTCTTGGGACAGGGGTGACACAGGGGGGTAAAGTCGGGGGGACCTAAGGAGAGGACCAGGTCCCATCTCAGCACCCCAAAGGTCACAGCCCCTGGCAGGGAGCAGGCGCTGGGTGCACAGAGGAGAGGGGGCCGCTGGCCCAATCTGTCCCCAGTCTCTTGGAGTAAGGTCCTTTTTGATTAATACTCATAATCAACTCACTTGGAATTAATTGCAGAGCAAGATGTAGGGACTTCATGTCACTCTGCTTCTCCAGTGTGGGGCTCCAGCCTGGTGCCCTTCCTCCACATCTTTGTCCTGTTAAAGCCAAAGTGATGCTAAAGGAGCATCAAAGGTAACGGTAGGAGGTGGCAACCAGGGCACACCCGGAGGGGGAGCAGGACTGAGTTAAAACCCATGCCACAGGCTTTGGTCACTACCCACCTTTTCCCTTATCCTGGGCAAATCACTTGTCTGTGCCTTGATTTCCCCCACAGTAAAATAATGGAATGAAGGGGACATGGTGAGACATAAATTACTTGTTTTTCTGGTGAGAGGCTTGTGGAGGAGCCAAGGATGAGGTGGCTCACTCTGACCTGGGCTCCCCCAGCTCACCCGCCGCATTGCCAGCCCTCTACCCCTTCCCCCCCACAATGAACTCTAACCCCGGCCAGCAGGCAGGAAAGCGTCTTTCATCAGACAAAATCAGATTAGCACTTGGCTCCCAGCGACAGGAGCATGAGCCGTATGGATGAAGCAATTCCCCCTGTCCCTTGATTAATAACAAGGCAGGCCTGTGGAGCGAGGTTGGGGGGGATACTGTTTAATTGACTCTGTGTTTTTGAAACAGCAGCTTAATGACTAGGTTCAAATTAGCCAGAATCACCTTTTCATCCTGGGGAACTGAAAGGAAACGTGGATGGCTCTGGCACGTCCTCCCCCCCACGCCGGCCTCTTAAAAATACATCTCCTACTAAACCGTTTGCTTTTCTTATGCTTGAATTTTTCATCTTTTATTAAGCAGATAAATTGTTATTGTTTAAAACAGAATTCATTCATTCACACCCATGTAAATCTCCCGGTTTTAACTGCAGATCCAGGGATGAAGCTGGGGATGAAACTCAAATGGGAAAGCCTGAGATGCTTGTGCCTGCAATGAAATTATAAATCCACATCCCGGAGCAAATGAGCAGTAGGAGGCAGCCAGAAATCTCCATCAGCAGAAGCACTGGGCTGCAGCAAGGAATGGAAGTTGCAAGTGGAACCGGTATGGCACCCAAGCTGGGAGAGTTTTTGGCATTTCTCCTGGCATCATCCTGCACAAATAGAGCCAGTTCAGTCAAGAACATCTAATAGGGGAGCCCAGGGCATGAAATCAGCCTGGGGGTCAGTGCTGTGCCCTGCTCTTTACCCCTGATTTCTTCCCTCAGTTTCCCCATCTGTAAAATGGAGGACACGCTGCCAACCCCCGCTTGAAAACCGCTGTCAGATGCAGAAAATGTAACTGAATCACTCAGGTGATGCTTGTCGGCTGTCACGCAACAGATCAAGGGCACAGAACACTCTGCTTCAGCAGCCCACGTCCCCTAAGCCCTGTGACCAGCAAAGGTAACGCCAGCCTGGACCGAGCAGTGACGAACAGAAGAGAGCAACAATTCTGCCCTGGAAGGAAGTCAGCCCCCAGGAGGGAATTGGCCTCTCATCCTCAAAGCCTCATTAACCAAATCATCCCCATTTGTGGGAAGCTTTAGCAGGAGCAGAGAGGGGCAAGAAGAGAGCTCCGAGGAGGGATGGCTACTGGTGAGCATTGTCTCCATGTGGGATGTGGGTGCTGGTGGGGATCACCGCGTTATCGCCCCATGACCTTGGCATCCTCCCGGCCCTGCTGTGGCTGCCCGTGAACTTGGCACCGCTGCAAGGGACGGTGGAGCTCGCGGCGGGGGCACGGACACAGGAGCCCAGGCTGGCCTGGGGGTGCGCTCATTCCTGGTGTTACGGGGCTGTTTGTGCCCTGTTGTCCCAGTTTCCCTCTTGGGTGGGGGGAAATGATCGCGTTGGTCCATCATCACCTCCATGGGGTGCGGAGAGAGGAGCTCGCGGTGAGGTGGGCACCGGGACCCCGTCCCAGGACAGGCAGGGTGACACGGGGGGGTGGGGAGGATCTAAGCAGGCTGCTGTAGGGCTGGGGGGACCCCCGGCAGGGTCGGGGAGGTCGGGTGGGGGGGCGTCCGGCCGCGCTGGCGTAGGGTCGGGGACCCGGGGTTGGGGGGCACCCAGGCGGTCCGGGCAGACCCCTCCCCTTTGGGCCCGTCAAAACGGGGCGGCGGGACCCCCCCCAGCGCCCTTCTCCGCATTTCCCCGCGGGCTCTGCCCCTTCCCCCGCCCAGCAGCGCAGCCCGGGGCCGCGCATCGTCCCCGTCCCCGTCCCTCCCCCGCGCTCCCGGGGCGGCGGGGGGCGCGGGGGGCGGCTCCCACGCCCGCTCCGCCGCCGCACGGCCAGGCGCGGCGGGCACCGGCTGCAGGAGCCGCCGGGGCCGGGCCGGGGTCCGACCGGAGCCGCCGCCGCCCCCGGGGCTGCGGCTCTGCCCGCGCCGCCGCCGCCGCGCCATGGGCAGGCGGGGAGCCGGAGCCGAGCGGTGAGTGCGGGGTCCCGGGGAACGGGCCGGGGGGGTCGGCGAGCGCGGCCGGGCCGGGGGAGGCAGAGCCCGGCGGGGCGCACACGTGGGAGCGGGGAGGGGGGGCGGCCGCGGAGCCCCCGCCGGCCCTGGGGCCACCCTCCTCCACCTGCCCCCGGGGTCTGCCCGGCCGGTGCCCACCGCCCCGGGGCTGCGAGGCCCCTCCGCAGCCCGGCGTGCGGGGCTCAGCCCCGGCCGGGGGCCCGGCGGTGGCGAGCAGGGCCGGTGTGTAGCCCCCCCCCCCCCGGCCGCCCCTCCCCGTGCCGGGCTGCCACCGGGGGTTTAAATGGCCTCAAAGCGGCACCGGGAGGTCCAGCCTGAACCTGCCCGGCTCCATCCTCCTCCGCTCGGCCCCGGTGCTCCGGAGGGTCGGGTACCTGCAGTCTCCCCGCTGTCAGGGCTGGGGCCGCTGCTCGCAGCCCCGCGTAGCCTTTCCCTGGCAGACCCGAGGGGTCTGAACATCTCCAGGCGTCAGGAAGGGTCTTCCCCCATCACCTACGGCTCCTGCTTTCCCCCCAGTCCTGCAGGTTCACGCTCCTCGCCACCCCAGGGCCCTGCCTGCCTCTTTCTCTCAGCATCCTGGATTTTAGGGCTAGACGGATTCTCCTGTCAAAAATCCCAGGCTTGGTTTAAATGCAAATGTTACCGGGGTTGTGTTTCTCGGAGAAATGGAGCAGGCAGCAATCGCAGCATACGCGGCTCCTATCGCTGTTCTGGAATAGCAGCCTGCCTCTTCCTACTCCAGATCCAGAGTACTTTTGTGCCAGTTTCTTAATCCACTTGCAAAGCGGATTGAGCTAAAACCTGACAAAAGGTGCTCTAATTCCCACAGTGTTCGCGCAAGGGAGCGATTGCAGAGCAGCTGCTCTTTAAATTCGTGCCCAGCCTTGCCCTGAGATGAGGTTTTGGGAAAGAGAAAAGAGCAAACAGAAGGAGAGGGGATAACAGAAGCGAGCAGAGAGCCTGCAAAATAGATCAGGAGCAGCTCGGTGTGTGGATCCGCAGCCTGGCAGCACCCAGCGTGCAAGCCCGAGCGTTGGCTACGCCAGCCAGAAAGGCTGGACCCCAGGGCTGGGATGGGGCTGGGGATGCTCGATGGCCTGGTGAGGACTAGCCTGCACCTTTCAGAGCTCCCACTTGCTGCTTCGTTTTGTGGTTTAGCCTCGGCTGCCAGTGTGGTGCTGCCGGCTCTCGCCCTGGTTGGGGATGCGCTGCCCGCAGGCAGGAGCCCGGCCACCCTGGAGCAGACCACCCCGGCGGGCGCTGGGTTACCCAGGCACAGCCCCGCTGTGGGGGAGACACCATGAGAAAAGCCACATCTAGAGAGGGAGAGTTCCTATAAACACCTCTCTCGATCGCATCACAAGGAATTAAAAACAAACCCAACCTGAAACAGCAGTTGCCCAGCAGCTGCTCAGTGCGATATGTTCATCTGTGTCTTTAAACCCAGGACCAGATTCTGTTGCTGGCCTTAAAAATGCAGAAATGCAGGTGGTGAACCCCGCAATAACCCCTTGGTAAAGTGGGGGGCCTAGGGGCTTTGCACCCCAAAGCTCTTCCCTTCGCCACTGCTTCATTATCCCTTATGCTGCAGGATGGAGGTGGGATAAGGTCCCTGCTGCCTGCACGCCGGGGCACAGCAGGAAACGTGGTGCATGTCCTTTAAGCAGGAGAATAATTCAAGATGTGTTGGGGAGCTGCCAGTTTCACAGCCTGTGATTGATCTGGTTTAATTTGAGCTAATGTATTTATCATTGGCGTTTCTGTGGCACCCGTTAAGGCAGAGGGGAGGGAGCAGGGTTGCTGCCTCTTGCTGCTGGAGGACTGGCAATGCTGGGTGAGTTTTGGCCAGAGCAGCTGGGAGAGGTGGCTTCTCATCCCTCTCAACATTTCTCATGGATTTCAGAGGTTGCAAAAATCCCACTTGGACATCTGCAGCCTTTGCCAAAGCCCTTGGTCCTGGGCTGAGCTAAGCTCGGGGGAAGATGCTCTCTAACATGGCAATTCCCAGTCTGCAAAACAGCCGGAGAAGCTCCCTGAGAGCAGGGAGCAACCGTGCTCCCACCGGCACGGGGGAGCAGGAGGCAAAGCAGCTTCATGAGAGAGTTGGGGTTTTTGGCTTAAAAATCAGCAGATTTTGCATTTATCCTGCCCTGCTGGGAGAAGGGAGCTGGAGGACCAGAGAAACAGGGGCTGGGCTGCGTTTCACCCCTCTTGGGCTGCCCTTCTGAGCTGCCCCTTGGCATCGATGCCCAGACTGAAGCAGCTGGGCCAGGCTGAGCAAGGGACCCTCTGCGGTGGCAGAGCCAGGACACGTCCCAGGCACAGCCGGATCCTGCACCGCCTCCCGCTGCTGCCAGGCTCAGCCCTTCCCGGGGGACACACTTGTGCTGATCCCACACTGAAGATAGCAGGGCTGGGGGCTTTTTTTCCTGTTCTTTTTTTTTTTAGTGTTTTGAGCTCAGGAATGTCTGCTTTTATTAACTGTGTTAATCCTGCACCACAAGATAACGCATCCCTTGCTCCAAGGCGCAGCATCACTGCGCTTTCCCTCCGAGCAACAGCACGGGCCCAAATTAAACATCGGGTTTGAAGCCGGATGGTACAGATGGACAAGAGTGCCTGGCTGTATTTGCGCTTGGCATTTAAAGGCTTTAAATTGATGTTGTTGAAATCAATCTTTTTCAACTTCTGGTTGTTGGCTTGCCGTTGTTTCACCCCTGAGAACCCCGCTGGGGAGTGGGTGGCCCCTCTCTGTTTAGCGGCGCAGGGAACCGAAGCGGCATAAGGCAGAAGGAGCAGAGGAGCTGGGCTGCTCCAACAGATATGAGCCACGTCGCTGCTGCGTTCACATCCCCGGGACGGGAGCGAGCTGTTGCTGTAGCCCTGGAAATACCATTGGGAACGTAAAGCATGTGGATGGGTGCGTTTTGTGTGGGCAGCAGTAATTCCCGTGCCGCCAGCTCGCTGTGCCGTGGGCAGCCCGGGTGGGTCGCCTGTCGCCAGCAGCACCAGATCTGACATCTCGGAGCTAAAGGACCCAGGGGCTGAGTGAGGCCGTCCTTGAGCTTGTCCCCTGCTGTGCTGAATCACCAGGTGGCTATAAAACAGCCAGTGCCTCAGTTTCCCTGTTTGTAAATGGACGTAGCCCAGAGGCCTGGCTTTGTAGGTTCACGTGGTCTCTCAGACAGCGAAAATCCTGCTGCCTGTTTGTGTCTGCAGCTGTAAAGCGATGACTGAGTTGTCTGAGGAGGGCAGAGGGAGCATCGTGCAGCATCTCTCCTGTCCCCAAGCAGGGGCTGAAGCATGGGGGTGGAAGGTGCTGCCAGAGCCCAAAGGGCCACTTTGTGAGTCCTGGAAAAACACCAAAACGAACAGGCGAGGGCAGAAATGTTCAGAGCAGAGATTTTAGAGGCGATGAAGGAAAGCAATAAAACCCACGAGAGGTTTGGAAAAGATGCCAAGGGCTGCTCTGGCTTGCTGGCAGCGGTAGGGAAATTGATTGGGCTTCAAGTGTTATTGGTTGACTTTTCTGGGAGGATGTTTTTGAAGTTTATGTCAGGTTTACCTTGGAAGATGAAGGAAATGCTTCCACGAGGGTTGGCTGTGGGGATGAGGGAGCGAGGGGGGCTGGACCACAGCATTGCTCAGCCACTGGCAGCAGGCACTGGTCAGCCATCGGCAACAGCATGTACTGATTTCTCCTTCTTTTGACCACTTTTCTTTAAGTTGTGATGCTCTGGGGCTCTAGCCGGACCCCAGTGCTGGCCCAGGGTGCCCCATGCCCGTGGAGGTGGGGGCTAAGGAAGGGCAGGACGCGGGGCCAGGGCTGGTTTAGATGGCAGAGGGGGGAAATGGTACTTGTCATTGGAGAGCAAAGTCCTCCTGGGCCCTGAGCAGGGACTGCCCTTACCTGTTCTTCATGGGAAACGGGCAAACTGAGGACAGAAGCAAACTCACCCCAGCACGGTCAAATAGCAGGGACTTGGGTAGATAATTTGGGCAATCTGTGAGAAAGGGCTTCCCTGTGGATGTGGGGTTTTTTAAAAAAAAAAAAAAACAAACAAAAAACTAATCGCAAAGGATCTGGGCTATGGTCTCCAGGCTGCCATGTCATCCCTGCGGGCACCCAGTCTCTGGGATCTCGGGTACCAGGCTGGGGAGCAGAGGCAGTGTCCATCTCTCTGAGCAGCCCTGTCCCAAGCAACAAAGCTGGCCACTGCCCTGGCACGTGCCCTCTTCCCTCCTGTGCTGTCTGGCTCAGCCCAGCTCTTTACATGCTTTCCTGCCTTCCTCCCCCTGTATTTTTCATGCCACCATGAGCTTCGCTGCAGTTTGCAGCCCCATCCGTCATATAGGTTCGTTTTTTAAAGCTGCGTCCCAGCTCTTAACAGCTCAGACCTGGAGTGCCAGAGCTTCTTGTTCAGCTCCCGATGTGCCAGCCAAAATAGCAGCGGCCACATACCGTAGTGGAGAGGAACAAGTGTCACTGAGAATTAAAATGACAGATCCCAGCATCAAGGTCTCCGAGGGTTTGTGCTTTATTAAGCAACAATGAGTTCATGGGAAAGGACTTTCACCCGCAGCACCCGTTGTGTCTACAAGAAAAGAGAACCAGGGACTATATTTAGGTTCAGCCGTGTGATGGGGAGGCAGGGCCAGGCACCGCGGGAGGTGAGCTGGGCATCCTCGGCCTCGTGAGGGTGAGCCCTGTCCCTGCAGAGCCCAGAGAGGATCTGGGGGGGATGTGGGGACCAGGCGAAGGGACCAGCTCGCTTGTGAGATGCTGCAGAGAGACAACCCACCGTGCTGCAGGCAGGAGATCTGGAGGGTTCCCTTTGGCTGTGCAACAGCTTGCTTGGGGTATTGCATGCTCAGACCCACCTCGGCCATGGCCGGGTGCTTGTGGCATGGCCAGGAAAGCCCCTCTGAGCTGGTTTCACCCTGGCCACAACTTGCTCGTGCGCAGCATCTGTCCTGCCGCCGGGTTAGGAGAGAAGGGGGGGCTGCGACCCTGAGCGTGAGATGATGTTCACACCCATCGGTCCCCGCCTGATTGCTGCGTGGTCCCTTGCGTGGTTCCCTCTCCCTAAAATGTGGTTATGTGATGATGGGGATTATTTTAATAGATCATTTTGCCTTAGGGTCTCACTCTTCCCACCGCCCCCTCCTATTAAAAATTCATTGTTTCTCCCAGATACTGTTGCTAGAGGGAGATGGGGAGAAATAAAAGAGGTTCTTGGAAAGGAAGAAGGAAAATATTTAATAGGAAGAGAATAGAAAAAAACGTTTGAAACAAATATTGTCCCTCTTTCCCTCTCGCTGCCCTGGGCACATCTGAGTCCAAGCGCTGCCCCTGTCATGTTGCAGGACCCTGATGCTTCCAGCAGACTCGAGGAGGTTGTGTGGGACCTGGGGTGAGCCCGGGTGGTGGGGGTGGTCCTGGTCCTGCCCTGGGCTGAGGAACTCATCACCACAGAGGTGGCAAAGTCCCCGCTGGCTTCATTGCTGGGAGCATGGGGACATTGTGGCTGTGGATGTGCCTGACCTCCAGCTCATCTCGTATCTTCAGCATCTCCAGAAAAGTCCCTCCAAGGCCAGGTTGCTTTTCCTGCTCCATTTGGATGCTTCTTTCAGTCCAGGTGGATAAGAGGGTGCATTTGCAGGCTGAAATAATTTAGAGGGGTGTTGATGGGCTGCCCACTGTGGGGCCAGCGCATCTGGCCCTGCAACACGAGGAGCTTTGGCTGCAACACGGAGCCGGTGGGCAACCAGGTTGGCTGTAAATAACCAAGGTCAGAGGATATGGTGGCATGCTATCTGCAGGGATGGACAGAGTAGGGCCCAGGCGGGCTCGGGAAGGCACTTTCCATCCTCAGAAGGCCTCGTGAGCAGTCTTCACGATGCTCCTCACGGGTCAGAGGTTTGCAGAGCACCATCCTGCAGCGCAGAGCAGGGTAACTAAAGTGGCTCTGGCTGAGCATCCCATCCAAACAACATCAGCCGAGCCCGCAATGACTCTGGTTTATGGATGCTATAATACCTCAAATTAGGCAAGTGGTTTTGTTTCCCCTTTAGGGAGCAGGAGGTGTTGAGCTCTGTGCCCAGAGCCATGCCCTGGCTGCCGTCTTGGACTCCGTCTCACAGCAGTGCAGCGAGAGGAGCAAACCCTGAGGGTGGTTGGTGCTTCTGGCCTCTTTTTCCAGAGGGTCACCTGGTCTGACCTTCCCCGTGCTCGGGACAGCTGGGCACCAACTCTTCAATATTGCTGGAATGAGCTATTTTGTATTTTTCCATTTAAATCTCATTTGAAGGAAAGTCCATCTGGTTCCCTTTGTTCTGCCAGAGGAAAAAGGCTGCTCTCAGGTCAGCTTTCTACAGGGCATCTCCTCACTGGAGACCCAGGCGAGGTCGCATGGCCAGGACCTCTGTCTCTTCTCCTTTCCATCACAGCAATAAGGTGGGGTGGAGCAGGGCCCCTGTAATTGAACGCTAATTGAGGATGGAAAATAAGCAGGACCCTGAAATTGCAAACCAAAGATGAAGTGACATAAATGAGACCTAAACTGTAACCTTTTTCTATAAACAGGAGTATTAACTAAGTGTGACAAATGGATAGGGAAAAAAAAAATAATCCTGCCTTTGTAAGTTCTCATGCCCAGGGCTGACACAGAGCTGGAGCCTTTGGTCTGCTCCCGGGGGAGCGCAGCTGGTGGTGCCGGACATCCCTCCCAGCTCTGCCATGTCGGTCCAGCGGTTATTTTGGAGGCTGGACCCTTTCATCATCAGTTCAGAGAGCAGTTTCTCTTCTTGCTTTCAGGGTCAAGCAAAAAAATGTGGAAAAGCACTCGGGGAGTGTCCCAGTGGGGCTTGGCACCGCTGCCTTTCCCCTGCCTTGCTCAGCCCTGCACCAACATCTGGCAACCTCTGGAAGTTCAGGCCCAAGTTGTTTGCTGTTGCAGTGGCAAATGGGGTTGTGATCAGTCTCATTCATCACTGGACACACTCCTGTCACGGCTGCCAGGTTTTTTTCCCATTAATTTGCCCTGAGGTTCTTGATGGGTCACGGCTGTGGCTGGTCCCCGAGTTATGGTTCACACCAGGACATGGGCAGAGTCATCCCCAGGGCAGGGACCACTCAGTGTTGGACTGGGGACCTATCGATGCTGGCTCCATACCATGACACTGGGGTCCAGCTCATCTGTCTTCATTTCAGTGATTTCCCACTTTCCCATGGGTCTTTTTTCCTCTGTTTAATTTTTTAACAGCTCTACCTCTCCATTTCTCTCCCTGGGGTTGTTTCTGGCTGTTCCTCCCCCAGAAGCTGGGAGATGCTTTGTCCCTGCTGGGCTGCTGCTGTGGATGGGTGAAACTGAATTTTTCCTCCTTCCCTGATGATTTTCCAAATTTTCTCATTTATTTTTGTAGAAAGATGCTCTTGGGGAGCATGTCACTAAGAGACAGGATTTCATTGAGGATTTCAAATGAATGGCCTGTGACACCCTCTCCATGATAATGCATCATTTTTCTCATTCATATTTCAATAACTAAAGGTCAAATGGAAACCCAGATGGTTGGGAAGTCTGATGTTAATTACACTAATGAGCAAAAGTCTCTGTCTTACTGCTCTGTCCTGCACTCTCCCAGACACTGAAGTGGGGCAATGCTGGCTGGCCAGACCCTGGGCACCACCGAGTGTCCTGCAGCCTGGGGGTGCTGAGAAGCTCCTGGGGTCCAGGTCTCACATGGGTTTGGGTGGGCTGCTGGTCCCTCATGGTCTGGGATGATTTGCTGCCACATGTGTCTGCGGGCTCCAGCTGGGAGAGTTGGGGTGTGTGTCCCAAGGGATGCTCCTCCCCATGAAGAGCTTGACTCCAGCATCCTGGTCTGGTCCTCAAGAGATACAAGTGTGTCTGCTGACTTCACAGGACCCCCCAGTCCTGTTTGGCTTTTGGCTTTGCTGCTGAATTTCTTCTTCAAGAGGCTCCCATGTGCAGAACTTTCACCAGAGCCTCCTTGATGCAGAGCCAGGTCCTGTGCAGCACCTGGGGAGAATAGACTCTTCCCTCTGCTCCTCCATCAAATCGCTCAGGAAAAGAGTTAAAATACAGGTTTTAAGTATACGTACCTTAAAATACAAGGCACAAGGGCTAGACATGGGCAAGTGCTCTGGTGGTATGAACCCAGAGAGGGCCAGGGAGTTGTGCCACCGCTGGCGGTGTGTGGGAATGGAGCTTTTAGGCCACGTCACTCACTTGCTGGTGGGTCCCATTTCACTGGGATTAAAATGCATTTGCAGACAAAAAACCTGAAGTAACCTGAAACAGAGGTTGCTAAGTGACGCAGGAGCTGCCAAAACCAAGTGCCAAGACCATCAGCTGAGACCCTCATCGTTCAGAGGGCTGGGAACGACGGGCTCACATAACATGTGTGGGTGTTTGATAAGCCAGGCCCAAGCAGTCTCTAACGCAAGCTTAAACACTGCATTCACACTGCGCAGGCAGGTCCAGAGACAAAGTCACTCTGTGCTTTGCTGCCTTCAGGGAAAGCAGGAAAGGGATTGGTAAGCGCAGGGAGTTGAGCAGATTTTGTTTTACTGCCATTTGGTTTCAGCAGGTTTGCAATAAATATATGGGCATGTCTGGCTTGCTGGAATTTGTTTTAAATTTTGTTTTACCCGGTAGCCAGGGCCTGGCCTTCAGGCAAGCTGATCTGCTCTGTTGCCGTCGTACTTAACTCTTGGATGCCAATGCCTCCGAGCATCGTCTGCCACCGTCATCCCCCACCCCTGCCAAAACGCGTGGAGGTGCTGGAGCACACGAGGTCCCACTCACGTCGCTGCAGCGCCAAACAAATCTGCTGCCCTCCCAATTATCACATTACTTGGGCATTAGAGGAGCCTCACCTGCTCTGCAGCTGCCAGCAGCACGTAACTGAAACAGATATTTGTGCATCGACCCCGCGGAGCCTGTAATCCCTCGAAGCACATGCGCTGGTTTGACTCTCTAGACAAAATCCTGCTGAGTTGCACCGCATCGTATTGCTGGTGGTGCTGCAAACTTCCCCGCGCAGGTGCTGAGGGCAGGCTGAGGTGTTTATGGGTTGTTTCACCATAGCAGGGCTTGGGTTGGGTTGCTCTCACCTTTAGTTTAAGTGTTGGGTCTGTATGACTTGCCCCCACCTGCGTGCATCAGCCACCCGTGGCTGCAGGGTCCCCGGTGAGGAGCTGCCGTCGTGCTGGGATCTGTGCTGGGCTTTCCCTGTCCTGCTGCCAGCCCCGCAGCACTCCCTGTCCCAGTTGTCCCAGCTCTGCCACAGCCTTGGGCCAGCCTGGAGGGGTTGGTGCATCCCCTGGCTCCACCACCTTGCTGCGATTGCTGGAGAGAATTGGGGGGATTGGGGAGATATTTTAGAGCCGCTCCTTCTTTGCTAGCTGCTCTCTGTTGGCGTGCCATCTCTGCCAGGGCACGAGTTGAATTGTCTGCGTGTGCGTCCCCACCGCCGACAGCAAAACGGGAGCGTGGGGGAGGATGGGGTGAAGGGCTGAGTGTGTCACTGATGATACTGTGACCTGGCAGCTGGAAATGTGGGTGCTTCCTCACCCCACCCCCCCTCAGGGAGAAGTCCAGGTCCCTCAGGCAGAGCAGACAAGAGGAAGGTCTTCTGGGGCAGGGATTGAGCTGGGATCATCAGTCACCGGTTGAAGTCCTGCTGCCTTGCACCCCCCTGGAGCTGCGTGTGACCCCCAGCTCAGGGGTGCCGGGGAAGTGGACCCCCCTGCCCAGTGCCTGCATGGCTGACCCTGAGCTGGTGGATTTTAGGGGAATCCCTCTGTCTTTTGCTTTGGGGGAGTGATGCTT